>NC_141700.1:701997752-702597752 GCF_964263255.1 Lissotriton vulgaris | reverse complement strand
CTTTCCAGTCTCTTGCATGTGCAGCAAACAAATACCCAGGACAAGAGGCATAGGCAGCGCTCTCTGAGGTGGATTTTGAGAGGTCATCACATAGCACCCTTGATTGCAGTGTAATATAGCAACCACTTATGTCCCAAATTAAGATAGCTAGCACTCATGAGTTAGAGGAGCACATGGAATGGCTGCTCTCTTCCACTGTCTATGTGTAGAGTGTTAGAGTAACTGCATAAGTGTTAATGTAACTGTGTGACATGGCATTATTGTCCAACCATCACCCTGACACCAATACTGCCATCTTTTAAAAGTCCCTGACCCCACTAATATGGGCTGTAACCACCTACCATGAACCACCAAAAAAAGTTAACTGCTGCCAGACCCTTATTTTCCAATATCCCTTTGCATGTTCTTACATGAAATCAGGGCCATTGGAATTATAGAACAGGAAGGGCCAATATGTACTGCAGGGTTAAGGAAATTATGCGACAAGGTAATGCAAATTATGTGGCATAATATGGGACATTTTGTGACACTACTACTTATTTGTTTTCTGTTTTTACTCTTATTAACACAGTCTGGGCATTAGTTGTACCTCATTAGTAGCAGTATAACACCCAAATAAAGCAATAACCAATAGATAGGTGACCAGCCAGGCTTTGCAAAGGGTAGTCCACTGCCCAGTAACACATGGTGCTGCATATTTTGCATAGTTAGTATTTTGTGAACCATTTGAGCTAGAAACTATTTTTTTTTTAATCTGCTGACTATACAGCAGAAGATGGATTATGTGGGAAATGCTAGAAACCTATGGTTATGTGAAAAAAACCACAAAAGCACAATCCCATAATCCCAGTAACCCTGAATACAATATAATTTGTCATTTGTACCTTCTTTGCTTGTCAGTTTGGGACCTAGGCAACAAGTGTCTTTCAAGTGCAAATGCTGCATCAGTCCTCACAGTGTTAATGGGCAATCATTGTCTCTCCTTTACAACAGTGAGAAATTCTGAAGCACGCGGCTGTGCCGAGTGAAAGACCCCACCCAAGGGGTCTGTGAAATAGTATTTTATGAATTGCTGGTGACCTCCACCATTTGAAGACACTTTCCAGCAGTAGGAAAATATGAATACTTCACTTTAAATAAAGAAAATGTTTTCTCCTATGCCTAATTCCCAAGTAGTGACCTTCCCAGTCAAGCACCTGAGACAAGTACCCAAAAAGCTGGGGCCTGGCTATGGCACATGAAGTGGGAGCTGATGCCATTTTAGCCCAATGGGGATTGCATGCCTGATATAATGGAGCTTTCTTCCACTTCTCCACCACCACTGAAGCCTCAACCTTCCTCCTCCACCTTTCTCTACTTAAGACTTGTGATGCAGCCTCCTAGCTGCCTGAGCTGCTCGTGCTGACCATCCATAGTGGAGGGAGCATTTTGAGAGATCTCAGTCCACAGCAGCAAGCTCCAATTTTCTGGCAGCCTTTTTGCGGACAAAGTGGTGTGGGGCCATTGCAAGGGGTGTGTCTGAATCCATGGTGTGCTTCAGACAGTATGCAAGCTCATCCCAGAGAACTCATGATAGGTGAAAAGAGATTTTAACTGGATCTGCACTGTTGGATCTGGCCCTCACTGCAGGGTCGCCCACAAACCTCTATGTCTTTACCCTTGACTTTTTGCTGAATTTGTTTTTGTTTGCCTTGGGACTCTGTGCACTTTACAGTTGCTAACTAGTGCTAAAGTGTTTGTGGTCTCTCCTTAAAAGCATGGTTATATTGGATTATAACCAATTGGCATATTTAAGTTACCTATTTGTCCCTGCTAAAGTGATACTATATGTGCCCAGGGCCTGTAAATTAAAAAAAGGCTACTAGTGGGCCTGCAGCACTGATTGTGCCACCCACTTAAGTAGCCCTTTAATCATGAGTCAGGGCTGGCATTGCAAAGCCTGTTAGTTTAGTTTTAAACTGTAATGTCAACCTGGAAAAATCAACACTTTTTCACGCTCAAATCTTCGTTTCTAATATAAATACGTCACCCCTAGGGTAGGGGTGGACGGCCCAGGTGGCAGGGTGCAATGTATTTAAAAAGTCGGACATGCACTTTTAAGTTTTACATGTTCTGGTAGTGAAAAACTCTTAAATTCATTTTTCACTAGTGCAAGACCTATCTCTCTCATAGGACAACTATTGAGATGCCTTGTTACATTTTATAGGTGAAGTTTACAAAAAGGAAGAGATAACCAGTTCATGGTGTGGTGTCTCTGGGATCAGAATTTAAAATCTTAGCTTATAGTGAAGTTGGATTTTAAATTGCAATTCTGAAAATGGCACTTTTAGAATGTTGAGTAGAAAAGGAGGTGTAGTTCCTAAGGAAAAAGGAGGGGAGAAGGGAGGTCTTTTTAAGAAGTGCTCTCACACACGCCGGAGGATGTCATGCTTCATCATTGGGCTTGCCCCTCATCGGGCAGGCGCTGCAATGTCCGATGGGCACCCGCGGATGGGGCTCTTTAGAGGAGATCTTTTGATGAGGCTGTTGGTTGAGTGTGGGTGTGTGGTTTGGGTGGTGCGGTGAATAAGTGAGCTAAAATAAGTCTAGGGCAGTCCAAATGATGTGTTTATTCATTGGGAGCGCTAGCCTAATTAAAATGAATGGGTCCCTAAATGGATATGATTGTCCTATAGGGCTAAAGTGGTGCTATGGTGACCCATAGCACCAATTTAGCCCTACAGGACCATCACCACTTTAGCCCTAAACAGCAAGATTGGGGTTGAGAGAGAAACAGTAAAACGTCATCGCATATGCTGCCAATTTAATTTAATGGGTGCTAGATGTAAAAGGATGGATGTGTTGATTGTGCCTAATTTTGGATAAAAATGGTTCTAAAGCCAAGTTAAATAAAAAAGGAGATAAGAGGCAACCTTGACGGACACCTCTAAGCAGAGTAAAATACAAAGAAATGAAGCCATTTCCGAAAATGACAGGCTTAGAATCATTGTATGAATAGAAATAAGAGAAATAATCTTAGTCCCAAAGCCAAACCATTGTTGTGTGAAATATAAAAGGCCTATATACTCGATTAAATGCCTCTTCAGCATCAATTGTTTCTTTCTACTTTTCAGTCTATTGCATGTTCATCAAACAAATACCCAGGACAAGAGGCATATACTTTTTTTTATCAAACTTCATTTTTAGAAAATGTTCTTGAAAATTAGTATTATGTTTTTCAACAAAACACTAACACAAGCCAAAACCTGAATTAACTAAATATCTCTCTTCTGACTTGTCATTTAAAGTGCATTTTTCTTTTTAGCACAGAGAGCAGAAGGCTCAGAAATGTGTGCAAACCACCTTCTAGGATGAAAGGGAGACACTTTTTGGGATGATGTTAAAGTAGTGGAAGGTGGAGGAAGGAGAAAGACTGCTAGAACTGTTTGCAGGAGGACCTGTTTGTATAATAGTTGCTTGTCTCATGAATGCCTCATGAAATGCACATGTTTATGCATCAATTGAATATAGCAAGGATAACTGTCATTCGCCAAATGTGCTAAAGTCCTGGACAGTTTGGTTCAACCAACAGACAATGCTTATTTGAGCCAGTGGCTGCCGGTGGGGCCCACCAGCACTCATATTTGGGGCCTGTGGGGCCCACTGGCACTTATTTATCCTTATCAGATATTTCTCAAGAGCAAGAGAGTGGAAAATAAACAAACGGGAAGGAAGGGAGAAGCGAAGTCGGAACAAACCTGCTACAGTGAGATAAAGTGACAGAGAGCATCTGGCAGAGTATTAAAGAGGCATAAAGTGGATTCATGGTTATGCAGCCTTATTATCCAACATAGGGACAACCGCTGTCTTTTGAGCAGTGTGGGCACCAACACTCATTATGTTACTGTTAGAAATGGGGATCTCTAGTTTTCAAAGGTTTACACCTTTATCCAAGTCAGGACCCTTCTTCCTAGTCAGGGGAAGGGGATACACTTCTGAAATAACTCCTGCTCACCCACTTGGTAGCTCGGCACAAGCAGACATGCTTATCTCTGAGGAAGTGTGTAAAGCATTTTGTACACATACAGTAATACAGTGAAATCACTACAAATAGACACCACACCAGTTTAGAAAAATAAGTTATCTTTATCTAAACCAAGGAAGACCAAAATAACAAAAATCCACAATACAATAATGAAAATACGACTTTTTAAAGGTGGAAACAGTGCTGATCACAGAAAATGATGGTTGGAACACTTTCAACACAAAGTACCTTGGCTACATCAAAGTTACAAGTAAAAAGGGTCGCAGGGGAGGTGATGCATTGGTTCCTTGCTCCGGGGGAGAGTATGCTACGCTCCTTACTGCTGCACAGGGGAGGTGATGCGTCAATTCCTAACCGGAGAGTAGGTGATGCATCGGTTTCTTACTGCGTTGGGAGGTGATGTGACGGTTTCTTACTGCGTCCCCCAGCGATGCAACAGACCTGGTGCCTCAATGCGATGCGTGGGAATCCTGGACATTGCGATGCGTGAAGCTCCAGCATGCGCTGCAACGATTCTAGCTGTGTCCCCTCAATCGTCGGTTCTTACATAGAAGGTCCAGTGTCAGAGTCGGTGTGGCGATCTCGGACGTTGGAGATCAGTGCACAGGACTTGTCTCACGGCAGACACTTCAGCCGCCACCAGGTGCTGCATCTGTTCTTCGGCTGCGGCGATTCATCCGAAATTCTTCTAGCACTGCTGCGATGTGTGGGAACCAGGCGATGTGTCAATTTTCACATTTCTTAGGTTTTTTGCAATTCCCAGCATCAGAAACAACCTGAACAGGCCCAGAGCACTGGCAGGTGCCTCTTGGCAGGTCAGAACTCCCAGCAAAGGAATTGAGGCAGTACTGGGGGTAGGTCATTGTGTTCCTGAGACTTCGGAACATGAGGCAAGCTCTACCTCAAGCCCTTGGTGATCCTCTTCCAGCAGGAGACACAGCACACAGCAGAGTCTGAATCCTTTGCTTTGCAGAAACAGCCAATGCAGGCCAACCCCATCCAGCACAAAGCAAAGGGGCAGTACTTCTCTTTCAGTTTTCCCAGCTCTTCTCCTTGGTGGCTTTCCTCTTGAATTCCAGAAGTAATCTAAAAGGCTGGGGTCTGGGCTACAACATTTATAGTCCATTTATCTTTGTTTTCTGGTGTTAGACAGGCTCTGTGCTCAACCAAAACCAGCTCTGTCCTCTCTGGTGCGGTTTCCCAGCAGAAGGTAAAGACAGCAATGTGTAAGGAAGACCAGGCCCATTCGGGGGAAAGGAGATTTTCTTACCCTGTTCTAAATGCAGCCCTGGTCTATTCAGCTCAGCACAGCCCTGAGCTTATCCAGGAAAGGCAGGACACACCTCAACCCCTCCCCCACCTAGTGGCTGTCTACAGTGAATGCACCTCCCAAGCCCCTGTCTCTCCAAAACCTGATAGTCAAATTTCAAATTTATTTATTATGATAACGGAACTCAAAAGAGATCCACATAAGAATTCATAAAGTCATACAACAAAATTCCATAAAAAGTACAAAGAAAATATACATAGTATTAAGTAATCAATATAATGTTAAAAAGCATTTAAAGAAATAAAATAATTTAAAACAAAACATTTCATCGGGGGGATTAAGCACTGCTTCAATGAAATCATAAGCAGTACGAATGCCCAGTTGGAGGCACATAGGTCTTAGCCATTTACGTCTAAATGCCATAAGGGCCGGACAAACGAAAACAACATGGTACATATCCTGGGTATTAAGGTTACAATGATTACAGATATCTGAACTACCATACCATTTGGACAGAAGGCAATTTAACGGGAGCAAATTATACCTTAACAGCAGCATAAATCGCCTAATTCCATGAGGAAGATTCCAGCATATGTATGGTTGGGGAGTTTTTATTTTACAAAATTCACCAATAGGGAACATTCCACTCACCACTTTACTGGTCCCACTATCAACTCTAAAGCTCAGCTCCCAAGAGGCAGATTTTAAAGACAACTTCAGTTGGGTGTCAGATAATGTGAAAAGACTTTGTTCGTCTAGCTGTAGTAGCGCAACAGCCTGTCGGAAATTCCTCACAATGGAGGAATGAGCGTTAAAGGAACCCAACAACTCATTTTTTATTAGGTATCTCAATGTGCCAGGCATTCCTCTTGCAATGTTATAGACCCAACGCACCACACTCGCAGATGCCTGAGCCCGAGAGCTGCGCAATCCAAATTCTCGTCTTAAAGAGGAGGTAGAATTTGCGGTACTGACAGAGGCTAAATTGCGTAATATTTTTCCTTCAGTAGAATCTAAAAAATTCCAGCATGCCATGTCCACTATTTCTAATCCATAGATTAGGGATGCAGGGATTTTTGCTCGGAAAACCTCGAGCAATATGGAAAAATGCCTTCTGCCAGTCGCTTTGTAGAGGGAAATAAGACTCTTCCCTTGAACAAGGGCTTTTCTGTTGTTATTCTCCGTGTGGGCTTTTTCACTAAGATTGTTCATGACAATCTTACCAAGGAAGGGATAAGATTTCACTACTTCCAATCTTTCACCCCCAATGGACCAGTAGTAATTTTCATATTTGGAATTTCTCTTTCTCTGAAAGCACATTATTTTACTCTTTGAGATATTGATTTTTAAAAAGTGAGCCTTAGCGTAGGAGGACAGGGCTTGTAAGCGGTTATTCAAACCTTTTGGGGTGAGGTCCAAGATTAAGATATCATCTGCGTACATTAAGCACGCTATTGGAGCTCTCCCCAAAAGTGGAGCAATACCATTACTGGTTGATAAAATAGCTTTGGGGAGGTCGGCGATATATAGGGAGAATAACAGGGGAGCCAATAGACAGCCCTGTTTCAGACCATTATCTGTGGGTATAACCCTAGACAGTCCTCGCTCGCCACCCATTAAAACTCTGCACCAAGTATCTGTATGTAGTGCGATAACTAATTTTAATAAACTAGATGGTATCTCTAATTTGGTTAACTTACTCCACAGCAGGGGCCTATCCACTTTATCAAAAGCCGTAGAGAAGTCAATGAAAGCCCCAAATACACCCCCTCTACGAACTGAAACATATTTTTCCACCAGGATTTGAGGAGCAGTAAGATTATCCAAAGTACCATGCTGTTTCCTAAATCCAGTCTGTTCCAACGGGAGTATTGCAGATTTCGTTACCCAATCATTTAAACTATTCAATAAACATTTAGAAAAAACTTTGCCTATGGCATCTAAGAGGGCTATTTGTCTATAATTTTGAGGTAAGTCTCTAGCCCCCTTTTTATGGAGCGGGATTAGTAAACTCCCCTTTCAAGAATGTGGAACCGTGCCATTAATAAAGCAAAGTTTAAAGACTGGGTATAAGATTTTTCCCCATAACGTGCAATAGGATTTTACCTGATAGTCAATACACAAACCTAGCAGAGGCCCACTGGATGGCTAAGCAAGAAAAGCGGTATTTTCAAACCAAGAATATAAAAATCCTCCTAACTAAAAGATGCATCTTCATATCCAGGCATAATAAACTCCACTTTCCCCGCTTGTACCCATGGGCAGTTACACTTAAAGGATTTTATAAGTAAACTCCCCATTCTATCCTATGGGACAGATAGCCTTTCAATAGTGAAAAACGAAATTGGTCGCATTTCACTATATTAGACATGCTACACAAGTTCAAAAGTTTATTTAAATAATTGCTAAGTTACTTAAAGCCATTGCAATAAAAGTTACACATGATATAAATAAACTAGTTCATGGTATAGATAAAAGTAGTGAAGTATCGGTTCTAAATTTGAATCTTTACAGTCAAATTTAAAATTGTCTTGCGGTAGGGTTAAAGTAAAAAAACGATTAAAAAAATTATGCTTTGATGAACTGGAGGTACTATTATGGCAGGTTAGTTATTTTCACATGAGACAATGTCGCATAAAAGGGAAAACTGATTGGAGTTTAATTTCAGGAATATTTACAGCTCATGAGTTTTCATCACGAGTTTTAGTTCAAGAGTAAAGACAGATTTGCCCCAGTGTTGCCTTGATGGAGGTCCTATTACAGCATCATCAGTGCTGAACAAATTATGTTTTCTGTAATCTTTGCTCCACCTTTAGCAAACATTTGACAAAGTGGCAGTTTAACCAAGGATCCCCTGCATCTAAACAGGCTAGAATTGCCTGCATTCTGGTTTGAATTCTCCTTTGGTTAAATGCCATAATTAATATTTGTTTCCTTTATGTCTGTACCTTATTGCAGGAACTTACTAGGTGCAACAGATATTCCATATTGGTTCTTCAGAGTCGACAGGTAGCAGGGAGATTTCCCTGTAGCCAGGGTGCCATTTGCTCTTTAGCCGGTAATATCCTCAGTCGATATTTTAAAAACTGCTGCTTTATAAAAGCTGTGCAGCCCGAAGTAAAGTAATCTTGAAGGGCAATAGACTTATAATTATTTAATGTGCCAAATGCACGGACTGATACACTTTAAAGTTATCAATAGGACGTACCATACCCCGGAAAGATTGTGTAGATTTGGGCTACGTAGTGATGCAACATGTGACAGGTGCGGGGCTGGTGGTGCTGGGTTCTATCACTTGGCCTGGGAGTGCCCGGGGGTGCGTGAGTTCTGGGAGAAGGTGTTTCATCCTATGGGCAAGATGTTGAACGAAGAGTTACCCCTGTGCCCTGCCGTTGAGATGCTGGGATACTCAAGAATATTTGAAAAAATATTTACCAAAAGTCCTATTCTTTGATTAGAAAAATCGCACTATATACTTTTTGTGATTTGAGTTATTTATTCACCCATTCTTTACTTATTTCTTCTTTTTTTTAAAATACAAAAAGATTTCCTCTTATTTTTAGAGAATCACACATAAACTTTACACTTACATTTACTACAAATTACAAAGACAAATGTACACACCATGAAAAAAATCACATAATGACCACATGGAACATACGACATGTCGATGGGCTATTCAACATTAATTGCACCATATACAAGTAATGTATATAAGTTCTCACATACACCAATACCTATTTAAGCTTATGCACACTAAAGACAAATTTGACTGATTTGAAAACCATTATATAACATCAAATATTGACTCAGCCTACGCGTTTCAAGCCTCGTTGTTTCCTTTAGGGGCTTTCATCAGGGCTTCTTCATTCAAGAAGTTTGGACATATCTACAAATAAAACATGACACATCAGTTCAATTTCCTCCCTTATCCTTTTCACTAACAAGTCTCCACCTTGAAGGCAGACCATACCTTTCACTGGTTAATTGACCGCCACATCACTTCATGTCAACAAGACCGACTCTGAGCAGCAAGATGACCCCTACAAAACCAAACCAATCAGTTGGTTTTATTTCAGACATATCTAACTAAAAATCATAATCCGTGAATGGAGTCAGGGGCATGCAGCACGTACCTTGGGCATTTCTACAAGGACCTCTCTGTTTAAATTCTTATACCCGTCTGCACCAATATAGTATTTTGTATTTCTAGAAGAGACCAAACAATGAGCCACTCGCTTTTTAGTTTGTGTGGTAAACATATACCTGAAATGCTGTTTATCAGTTTCCACTCTTAGTTACCTTGTTTAAGTGAGGGACAGGCTTCACCTATCTGTAGCGCTTTTCTCTCTCTTTTTTGAAGGGCGGGTATACAGACTTCACCTACCAACAGCGCTTCTCTCTCTCCTACAATTAAAAAAAACGATAACCTTAATGTTTATCAGAAAAGAAACCCACACAGGGCTGCTGGCTGACGCTGACGCGCGCGCACTAATGGTGCAGTTTTTATTACAATAAATGTTTTTCTTATCTGCACACTCCCTAATGTAATACTAATATACTGTTCATATAATATTTGTACACTGTTTGTGTGCTGCTTGGTTGTAAGGCAGCCAGCCCAAAGTAACAATCAACCTCTGGTGGAAAATTCCACTAGTTTACCAAGCGCACTCCTGTATGTTTAAAGTATAACCAATGTGAACAATTGATAACCTATAATATTTCAATGTTATCACTCGAAGAGAAAATTCAAAGAAAGAAATTATTTTTCAAAACGTAGCTTTATATAATCTTTTGCTTGTAAATCTTGTTCATTTCAACATATTTATTTTGAAATCAATACACAATCTGAAAATTAACAAGTAAATGTCATCACATTATAAATTTGTTGTAATAACTCTGATGTTGAAAAACTTTTTGATGAAGGTGAAGACATAATTGAGAAATAGGCCCAATGCATTTCGGGGGATTCCCTTCTTCAGGGGCACTGTAAGAATGAGACAACGTATCAATAATCCGTGTTAACATTTCATTTGTTTACAAAGAACTTCAACTAACATCTCATTAAATAATTTGCGAAGGCAGTTCATGAAAAACACTAAAGCTAGATATATGTGTTCTGGCATCTAATTTGAACAGTTGATTACATGAATGATATAAACATCGGATCCAGGTCAAAAAATAGAAAGAGAAAAGGTAAAAACTAAACTGGAGAAAACTTCTCTACCGCTATCAGTGTGTCTTGCGTTACAGTGTTAATTTACAAAATTCAGGGCACAACAAGGGATAAACTCGATGTTAATGGTAAGTGTGCCACCATACTGCATATGTTGTAGGGGCAAAAATAGTCACGAAGGTACTCACATCTCAACTCCTCAATGTCATTTATCAGAATTCAAGAACTCCAACATGTAAAGTTGATAAATCTCAATCTCTCAGCTGAGAACGAAAACGACAAGATATATATGTATCACTACCTAGACATCAATTTGTTCAAAAGCCTAGTGGGGAATCTGTTCCTCTAAATGTTCACTTACTTGATACTAAGTAGCTGTGACTGAAAGAAATAAGTCTAAGTGGAAAGACAATAATCACTTGTGCGTGAGCACCGAAGCCATCTGTGCTCAAGCACGTACCGGCACCTGCGGGGAATGCTTCTTGATATTTCACTATCTAAGATGCAAAAAAGCAAGGGTATATTAGAAAATTCCTGTCTTGCCAACAAAATTGATATTCTCAAAAAATTCATGACTCAGTAAAGGACTGGAAAATTACTACACCACACGTATCAACAACATCGTTCTTGAATACTGTTTGAACTGAACCAATACAATAACACATCTTAATTGCATACATTAACACTAGCCACTACCCAAAATAAACTGAGCCACCTTCTTATTCTACTGAGAAAATCCTTCCCTCTTTGCACACTAAATCTGTCAAACTTAAACACTGGCACTGTATCGAGTGCTGTAACCCCCTTTATGTATATAAGCTCACCCAAGTTGCGTTATCCTCTCCATTAAGAATCTGGGCTTCTTAGTTACTATCTGCAAAGAAAGCAAGTCTACTGGTAAAATTCTAAGATTACACGCGCTCTATGCCGATACTAGCTGAACCAGACATAGACTCACCTCTAACTGTTCAAAATGACGCCGTTGTGCTTCCAAACTCTACCACGAACTAAACTTCAGACAGCATGTTGCGGTGTTATATACCCACATTTGTTTAGTCGACAGTGAAACAGGACTGCTAGAGTTGTATACTCGTGACCTCCCACCTTGGAACCATGGACAAAGTGGTAGGACTAGAAAACATCATCCATCCCACCTAAGAGCCATGAACAGAGTAATAGGACTGGAAAACATCTTCCATCTTGGAATGGTAAAACATCGGCTAACTTGTGCCCATAGTGGTTAAATATACATTGCAACTAAACTATGTACTGTGATACGTTGGTTCGCGGAAGCAGTATGAGGAACAGAAATTTCTCATATCAAAGTAGTGAGCGTTTAATTCTTATTACGTTAACCCTAAACTGCAGCTCAGATCGTTTTTTGTTAGCTCCATAAGCTGAGAAGCAAGATCCAACAAGAATTACTCCTGATTAAGTTATGGTGAGAAATGAACGTAAAAAGAGAAAATAAGAGAAAATTCGCTAATTACAAGAATTGTAATTGCAAAGAAAGGCTTGGTAACTATTGTTTGACCTGTATAAGAGTCCGTTACAAAAAACTAAGTAAACAACATGCTAGGTATTGTACACACAGAACGAATGGCATTGCAAATATCATGTAAGTCATTGGCATAATTCAAGTATATTGCAGTTATAGAAAACACTGTAGTTCAATCCTGTCATTAAGACCACTTGGCACCATGGTCTGTAAATGTTTTGTCCACCAAGCTTCCCTTTGAGCTAGTTGTATTGGGTGGTTTTTGTCTGGTTTCACTGTGACTATTTCTAAGATTGTAAACCTGAGCTGTGCATTGGTGTGTTGGTGTTCTAACCAATGTGTGGCAAAGAAAGATTTAGTAGATTTCGTTCTGAATGTGCTTTTGTGCTCAGAAATGCGTACCTTGATTTTTCTTGAAGTTTTGCCTACATACAGAAGACCACATGGGCATCTGATAGTATAAATGACGTTCATACTGTTACAGTCTCCATTATATCTTAATGAAATGCTTTTCCCAGATTGTGGGTGGTGAATGACATTCCCTGTTATGACATTGTTACAATGAACACAATTGTAACACTTTCGCATTCCATTAAATAATGGTTGATCTGCAGAAACTGTGGTGGTCAAAATTTCTTTTAGATTCTTGCTCCTTGTGTACGCAAATAAGGGCTCTTTTAGCGACCTATTGCCGATGAAAAGCAGACCCAAAAATTTCTGGGGTTGTATTTACAATATAAAGGCCGGCTTGCCGCGGTAATGGCGGGGGACGACGGTGGTGTAGAGGGTGAAACAGCTGAACCTCAGGTTGATGCTGTGATGCTGTCTTGGACGCTGTGATGGCCTAGGTGTTGACATTAGGTCATGGTTACTGCATAGTCCACAGCCAATTCACACATAGATGACATACAGTATTATACCATGGATATACGGATTATGTAGCTACAAGTAGGACATTGTTTGTTATTAGTTTGTTCAACTGTTGGAAAAGTGACAGTTATCTCTCCTCCTTTCTTTTTTTTTCTTGTATGATGACTTGTGTTACAGGCTGGGGTACACTTCATGGCTTCAGATTCTACGCCGCCCGACCTCAGGGATGTGGGCATAATGGCTGTGTATGGCCGGTGTACAATGCTCTGGCCTCAGAGAGGTATTACACGCTTGGATTGTATGTATTACTACGGTCACGGTTGAAAAAAAAATAATAAAAAAAAAAATGTGCCAAATCCAATTTGTCTTCTATGACAAATTGCATTTGGAGTGACTTCTTGACCAGACGCTTAAAGGTCTGTATATTGGTTGGAGTTTCTGTGCAGGGGAGGTATAACTTGGCAAGGAGAATAAAATTCTATAAGCTTGGGCAATTGCACTGTCTATGGTGCTGCCATCCTTCCCTCTTAATGCTTCACTTCCATATGAGATTGTTGGAAGATACTTTGGTCTTACGACTTCCAGAGTGGCTTCAGAGAGGGACCAGCTAGCTTTTTCTTCAGATTTTTAAATGCTACAGCCAGGACCAGGCCTCTCTTTTGTATCTGGGCCTTCTGTGTTGAAAAGCTCTCGTTGTTATCAATAATCACCGCAAGATACTTGTATTCATCTACATTTTCCAGCCGAGTTTTGCCTAAAAACCAAGCCGGCTTTAGGGCGCTCTTGATGTTGTTCGTTTTGCCCACGTTGATCGACAAGCCGTTGGGGTGTGAGTCAATCATCCGTGTTTTGAATAGTCGTTGAAGCCCCACCAGGATGCTGCTAACCAGTACCACGTCATCAGCGTATAAAAAACTAGATATTGTTTTTCTCCCTAGTTTAGGGGGTAAGGATTACATAATTGTAATGGTTCCATCAAATCGGCCAAAAAGAGTTTAAATAAAGTTGGTGCCAGAGCGCATCCTTATTTTAAGCCTTGAGTTGTTCGGATTTTTCGAGAGAGATGCGTGCCTGCTCCTATTTTGATTTGAACCCATGTACCACTATGCAACATTATCAACATAATTTTTCCCTGTCCCCGCAGTTAACGGCTGCTTTAAAAATCAGTATAACAAAAGACTACTGGGGTTTTGGAAGCACCGGCTGCGTCCATTAGTAAAGTGATTGCTAAGATGTTTGTAATCATGCCACATGACTTTAAGAATCCTGTCAGATTGTATGGAATGATGGTATTGCTAGAGGATCATGATGTTAGCTCATCAAGCACAGTTCCGGCAAAGTATTTAGCATCCGCATCCAATAAAGTTATAAAACGATAATTGGCTGGAAGTGATCTGTCCCCTCCTTTAAAGATATGAGATATAATTGTCCCTTTCCAAGATGCAGGGATAATGTGTGTGCTCCTGACCTCCATGAATACTGGGGCTAAAATTCCTGCCCAGAGATCTGGGTCATGTTTAAATACCACTGGAGGTATGCTGTTTGGGCCCTGGGTTTCTTCTTTTCACCCTTTCATTTTTTGTTTTTTAATACTGTCTGTATTTACCTCGAGCAGACCCTTATGTTGCATATTTCTTAGAGTATCCCAGAGACCCCGACACATACTTATTTCTGATCTCGCTTGATAGGGCATCTAGCATCCTGATCAAGCCTTGCTGCACCTGGGTATGTCCAGTTGGACCAGGTAGAGTAGCTCCTACAGGGGAGATCGAGTCCTGGGCCCTCAGCAACCTTTGGTATTCCTTCTTTCTGTTGAGGCCTCTTCCTCAGATTTAACATTTTTTTTGCAGATGGCTTTCAATTGTGGCACAGTGTAGGTTTGAACCCTATCCTCTTCAAACTCCTCAATATCCCCAGATGTGATTGATACTGGTTTTGTCATGGTGAAAATTGGCAGTTCTCAAGGTGCAAAAAATGCCAGAAAGAAAGGGGCCGATTCACAGAACTAACTTAAGACAAAATCCTAAACTTACTACTTTTGGTATTCACAGAAGGCATTTAGTAGTAGTAAAGTTAGGATTTTGCCTTAAGTTTGACCTAAGACAAACTTAAGACAGACTTAAGACAGACTTAAGACAGATTTAAGACAGACTTAAGACAACATCCTAACTTAAGACTGTCTTAAGTCTGTCTTAAGTCTGTCTTAAGTTTGTCTTAAGTCAAACTTAAGACAAAATTCTAACTTTACTACTACTAAATGCCTTCTGTGAACACCAAAAGTAGTAAGTTTAGGATTTTGTCTTAAGTTAGTTCTGTGAATCGGACCCAAAAAGTTCAGCAATAGTATGTGGTTGCGTAATGGTCTACACTATACTAGTAGTGTACACCAATCACTGCATGTGGGGAACAAATGCATGTCCGAATCCTCACTGCCCACCACCAATGTTAGAAAAGGGGGTTTCTAGTTGGCAATGGTTTGCACCTTTGTCCAAACAGGGACCCTTCTTTGTAGTCAGGGTAAGGGGGATACATGTCTAAAATAACCCCTGCTCAACCACTTGGTACTTTGGCACGAGGAGACAGGCTTATCTCAGAGGCAGTGTGCAAAGCATTTGTGCACACATATAGTAATACAGTGAAATCACTACAAATGGACACCACACCAGTTTAGAAAAATATGTTTTCTTTATCTAAACCAAATAATACCAAAACGAAAAAAATCCACAATAAATAATCAACATATGACTTTTAATGGTTGAAACAGTTCGGTCAATAGAAAATTATGGATGCAACACTTTCAACACAAAGTACCTTGGATGCGTCAAAACCAAAAGCAAAAACGGTCGCAGGGAAGGTGATGCCTTGGCTCCCTACATACAGGGAAGATGATGCGTTGGTTCCTTGCTCCGGGGGAGCATCGGTTTCTTACTGCATCGGGAGGTGCTGCGCTGGTTTCTCACAGCATCCCTCAGTGATGTGACAGACCTGGTGCCTCGATGCAATGCGTGACGATCCAGGATGATGTGATGCGCGAAGTTCCGGATTGCACTGCGACAATTCTAGCCGCGTCCCCTCGATGCGTTAGTTCTTACACAGCAGCGTCTGCATCAGAGTCAGCCACTCTGCCCCTTTTGTTCTACCCATCCCTGACCTTGCCTAGGCACCACCTACGCCGTGCCTAACTCGTGATGCATACTACGCATTTGGGCAACCCCGTCCTGATGGAGGTCCTGAATAAATAAGACCCAAATACCGTTGACCATCCTATCAGCGCATCTCATGGCACACTTTCTACTGTGGTTCCTAAATGTTTATACTCATGTTCGGTCATTGTAAATAATTATTTATGCTGAAACACTGATCCTCTACATAATTTTTGTCACCTTATCACCTTGCACCTCTCACTGTCTTCTTCGCACTTGTCACTTGCCCCGTCACAACTCTTGTCACGAGCACAACGTGCACCAAGTTCCTTTGGGTTGCCTTTGCAATTTATGCTTACAGTGCTGATATAACTGTTCTGTATAAACTGATATTCCAATATATGATGCCATGAGCACTTTTGACCAAACTACCACGAGTCTCCCTTTTTCCTTTTTGTAATGTCGTGTACATACATTGAATCCGGTTGAGACATTGTTGCTAGTTGTTGTCTACTCACCTAGATCTCAACCTTGTCTATGGGTTATACTCCTGTTGCCATTTACTGAATCAGAATCAGTGCAGGGATCTTGGACGTCGGAGATCGGTGCATAGGACTTGTCGCACTGCAGACATTTCAGCCATGGGCAGGTGCTGCATCAGCTCTTTGACTGAGGCAATGAGTCGGAAATTCTTTTTGCACTGCTGCAATTAACCAGGCGATGCAATGATTTTCACTGTTCTTTAGTATTTTACAGTTCCCAGACCCAGAAACAACCTTAAGCAGCCCAGAAAACTGGCAGCCACCTCTTGGCAGGTTAGAACTCCCAGCAAAGGAGTTCAGGTGGGACTGGGGTGAAGTCTTTGTATCCCTGAGAATTCAGAACTGGAGGCAAACTCTACTTCAAGCCCTTGGAGTACTTCCTCAAGCAGGAGTCACAGCACACAGCAAAGTCTTTATCCTCTCCTTTGCAGAAACAGCCACTGCAGGCCAACCCCAAACAGCACACAGCAAAGGGAAGTACTTCTCCTCCAGTTTCCCAGCTCTTCTTCTTGGCAGAGTTTCCTCTTGAATTCCAGAAGTAATCTAAAAGTCTGAGGTCTGGGCCCCAACATGTATAGTCCATTTCTCTTTGTTCTCTGGTGTCAGGGAGGCTTTGTGCTAAGCCAGCGCACTCTCTGGTGCAGTTTCCTAGCAGAAGGTAAAGACAGCAATGTGTAAGGCTGACCAGGCCCATTTAGGTAAAAGGAACTACTCCTCCCCCTACTCTAAGGGCAGCCCAGGTCTATTCAGCCAAGCCCTGACTCATCCAGGAAAGGCAGGACACACCTCAAACCCCCAGTGGTTTTCTACAGTGAATTCACATACCCAGCCCCTGTCACTCCAAAATCAGACAGTTAACACATAAACCTAGCAGAGGCACACTGGATGGCTAAGCAAGAAAAGTGGTATGTTCAAACACGGAATATAAAAATCCTCCTTATTAAAAGATGCATCTTGTATCCTGAGTTCAGGCATACCAAACTCCACTCACCTATTTTGATCCAGTGGGCAGTTATACTTATAATATGTTAATAGTAGACTAGCCATTCTATCCTTTGGGACAGATAGCCTTTCAATAGTGAACAATTATATTGGCAGTATTTCACTATCAGGACTTACCACACACACACTAGGACATGTCCTACCTTTCACATACACTGCACCCTACCCACAGGGTTACATTGGGCCTACCTTAGGGGTGACTCCCTTGCAAGAAAAGGGAAGGTTAGGGCCTGGCAGGTGGGTGCACCTACCAGGACGACATGGCAGAACTAAACTGCACACAGACCACAGACACTGCAATGGCAGTTCTGAGAACCTTTTGCAAGTCTACTTGTGTGGGTGGCACAATCAGTGCTGCAGGCCCACTAGCAGCATTTGTTTTACAGGCCCTGGGCACACACAGTACACTGTACTAGGGTACTTAGTAGTAAATCAAGTAAGCCAATTATGTAACCGCTAATTCATGACAACAATTTACAGAAGGAGCACTTGCACTTTGGCACTGAACAGCAGTGGCAAAGTGCCCATAGCATCTAGACCAGCATTAACAAAGTCCAACACACAGTAAAAACACATGAGGCAGAGGCAAAAGTACAGGGGAAACCCACACCAAGGATGCCAGATCAAACAGTTACAAATTAGGCACTGCCACCATGCACCTGCACATTTCTCAGAAAAATCAGTCGGGTGCTTCTCTTCAGACTTCATATCACATTGCATTTGAATACAATGATGGATAGAAGATGTTTGTTCTTTTTGAACCCTCACCAGCTGCTCTTAAGATTCAAAAGTGGATTGTAGATGTGCACTTGTGCCTTGTAGCACTTATGCAGCCTTGTGACTGTGCTTTGCATGGTGACATGACTGACTCCCATCATCGCCAATCCTCTAGAAATTTGTTCTAGGGTCTTAATTACTCGGTTGATGTAGATTGGCACAGATGGGATGCACTCACCTGCCACCAGATGTTCCACATCCTCTAATAATGGTCTTCACTCAGTGTCAGCACTATGTTCTGCCAGTGGTAAATTCTCTTCTCCCTCTTCTTCACCCCCTTCTTTCATTTCTGAAATACTTAGTGGGACTGGTGCCAGTGGTACAGGTATTGCAAAGGACGTAGAAGTTATATGCCTAGAAGGAGCCTGAATTTTAGGCAAGGATGGATTTTGGCTGACTACTGTCATTCTCAACGGTTATGATGGTAGATGTTGTGGATGTGGTCACAGATACACAGACAGTTGTATGGTAAGTATTCTAAAAATAGATTAGTGCTGTGTATATGAATGTACCACTTATTTAGCTCCTATGCTCCTATACTCTTCTAACTTCTGCAACACCTTAAGTGCCCTCAATGCTGGTAAGGTTGAATATTGGGTGGATCGTTTAATCCCATGATGTGAGCTTCAGTACTGAGAGTGGTTCTCCCACTATACCTCAAATTTTGGAAACATTTCTTAGTCTTCTACAGTCCTTGGGTAGGGTGAGACTGCATTCACCTTAGCAGCAATTTGTTTCCAGGTTTTTGATCTATCATTTGCACTGGTCTGTGCAGCAAATGTTTCATCAGTCTGGCCTCTTGTTTTGCCACCTACTCGGCCAATACTTACAAATCAGACTAACCAATTTTATATTCACTTAGGCATTTAATAGCCATGTATTGATTGGAAAAATAGAGAAGGATGGATTGCGTCTCAGATCTACAAAATGGCTCCCAAAATCTCTTTATCGTGTAGATATGAGCCAAATTAATGTGATGCAGCAAGTAGCTTTTCCAAAATGCCATGAGAATACTACCTGTGATCTTCCAGTCATTTTGGCCCTTTTAAGTGATATATTCCTCATTGGTGATGTCATTTCTTTTTTATGCAGTGTTTCCTGGCATGAGATTTTCTAATAATTTTTAACGGCTGCAACAGAGGCAAAGTTAGAATCCCTGAGCAGTTAAATTGTCGCCCACTGGGCTCTGAGAGTAAACACTGCTAAGCCCATATCTGAAACCATCACTCCATCCATAACCTTAGTGGGCTCAAAGAAGTCAGGTGAAAACCTTTGTCTCTTGATCAGAATTCAAAGTTTCTGACAGTGGCAAATAGAAATGGAAATCTTTCGCGATAGTTGGATACTTTCAACAACTTTTTAAAACACCCCTGAGTCAAAAGGTTCAACCTTGAAAAAGCGAAAACTCCAGACTCAAATGTCTGTGAGAGTAAACTGCTGTTTGACAACAGAGATTGTCATGGGCCCTTAGACTAATCTCCCAGGAAAGCAAAAAGAGGGGAAATTGCAAGAAAGGGGAAACCTACAGAAGAGCTATATCCTTGACAGGCAGTCCTCTCCTGTTGGAGAAATGGGACTTTCCAGATTGAATAATTTTTCCTGGGCTTTCCAGTCTGTCCACACAGCTCCCCACCTGATACTGCTGGCTTCGATCATCAAGATTGTGACAGGATGAGGAACTAGACAGCGACCCCTGGACATATTCTCTGAGTTTAGCCACCGCTGAAGATCTTGACGGATGCCTATCTAGGTACTGGAGTGTTGGTGGCATGAGGCTGAAACCAGGACTTTGGAGCTAGCATGGGCCCGACCCTTTCAGAAAAGGGCTGGCTATTCCTTCTTAATGATCCTGGAACAAACACTCCTCGATAGCCAAAGTCTCTGCCTCTGGAAAGATATCAAAGAAGGGTTATTCATTTTTGTTTTTCAACAGATTTCTTGACCATTTCTTCAGGTTGTTAGCCAAAAAAGCTTAGACCCCCCTCATAAAGGCAACTTCATTCAAACAAAATTCTAGGTATGATCTGCTTTTAAGGAGCATATCCATATTTCACCCAGAGCTTATATAGCTGCCCATGAAACAGCAGCAGAAGCTCATAGATTGTCAAAGGTCACATCTAATGAACAAACATGTGCCTCCACCATGAATAACAAAGCAGAAGTATCCTATCATTCATTCATTGATTCTGCCCAGGCTTCAAAATCCTTTAAGAGTGATTGGACTGTATAGGCCACATAGGTATTAGCCTGTAAGGAAAATGTGGCTAGATAATAGGCTTTGTATTGCTTTTTCTACCTTCTTGACTGTTTGATCTGAAGGAAGAGCATTCTCTGACAACACAGTGCCATATTAGCAAGAAACTGCGAAAAATATCGCAGAGCGCGCCTAGGGTGAAAATTTTCATTGCCAGCCATCGCTGGAATATATTGCCACGCTAACACTGTATTAGCAACAATTAGCTCTATGGTGATATATATTCCAGCGATAGCGGGAGGAAAGGGAAAACATCGCGACAAAACCAGTGAAGTGTCATGGGGAAGGGGGAAAACCTTGCTGATACGACCCTGTGGTCATATCAGCATAATCCACCCCCCCCATGTTAGGTATTACTAAATCATGAAATTAGCAGGTGTTAAAAAAACGGCGATAACCCCGGTTAACGCAACTTTTTACATCGCTAACCGGGGCCTGGGCCTCCTTGCTAATAGGCGATAGGCCTGTTAGCAGCTGTTTATCAGGTCTGTTGGTCGGGAATGCCTACTTTGCATGTCATTAGCGATAAATATCGCTGACATGCAATGCGGCACCCAAACCGGTAGCTTTCATCAGAAAGCTGTCGCTAACTGCTGTTAGCGACAGCTTGCTGATAGGACGATTAAAAGAAATACTGCTTTAGCGGCAAAAAGTGCCGCTAAAGCGGAGATAAGGCCCTTGGTATTATGCCCCACAGTTCCTAGCAAAGGGAGTCTAGTTTCAAGGTTCTCAACCTTAACCATGAGAAGACACTCATCAGGGAATCCCTCCACAGGAAATCATTTAAAAAGAAATCTAGCGTAGGAGAGCTTATCAATATCCTTTCATTCATGTGTAATGATTTACTGTACTATATTGTTAAGAGGTAAAAACTCTGGATCCACCTGATGGTACGGTGTGAAAAGGGATATCCTCATATGCACCAGAACCATGTGCTGGAAAAGTCAGAGTGTCCCTGAGGTGCTGAATAGTTCTGATAGATCAACACCTTGAACAAAACGCCATCTTTTGCTTTCTTCCTCTGGGTCATCAGAAGGACCACCATCAGGCTGAAATCTTGAAACCAGTAGGAAAGTCATCTTTTTTGCCCTGATCGCCCCATTTTTTTTTAGTTTATGCTTGTGGTTACTGACCGTGAAAGTGCCTTGGGCTCTGCCAACCAGGCCCAGGGCCAGTGCTCTGTCCTATAAAAGTATGTGGTAAGTGGTATAATTTGAAGGTGCAAAGACAAACTGCCCTTCCCTAGTAAATGATGGCATCTGTAGGTTTAGAGGCCCCAGTTACTTAATCCATTTAAGTGTGTGCTACTTTGGTGTCTGGTGTGGTTCTAAAGCTAGGCCTGCGTTGCAGGTTGATTTAAAAAAAAATATGTCCCAATTTTAGAATTAAAAGTACTTCCAAAGTCCAAAACAAAATGTTATTACTTATATGTCACCCCTAAGGCCTGCCCTAGGTGCCCCAATGGCAGGGTACATAGTCCTAAAAAGCAGGGGGGAATATAAAATATGTTTTATATTCATTAGTAAGGAACAACAGCCAAAGTAGGCTTTCCCTATTGTTGTGCTGCTAGCCCCATAGGCTAACATGGGGAAGGCTCTATTAAATTTAATAAAGTCTATCTTTACAGGAAAGTAGTTTTAGAATTCTCTATCCTCAAGTTACCTAAAACAGCCCTGTAGTAACATCTTCTGGTTGGTTAGCCCTTGACAGCCAGAGCCAAGCTGCTCCCTCTGTAGGTGGGAAGATACCTCAAGCTGAAACAATACAGTCATTTGGTGGGAGGAGATTTGCTTTGTGGAGAAGTCAGGGAGAGGAAGAGGGCTGGGGAGATAAGTTGGACTTGAAAGGCAGGAGAACAGAGGTCACAGGCCAACCACCTCTTCCTTGATCCCCCAGCCATAGAGGAGCTCTGCCATAATAAGATTCGGAGACAAGCTGGAAAGGGAGTGTAGTCTGTTGTTACCCATACTTTGGAGTTAGGTTACACAGACACACACACCAAGAAGAGATTTTCTCAATTTAGATTTTTGGGAGAATAGTGCAATCTGGATCAAATATCAGTGGCAATCCGCCAACGCCTAAGGGAGTTCAGTCTGTTAGATCAACAACACAAACTGCCTAAAACAATTGAAACTGTGCATGCAGAATTAGCCGGAGACAGTTTGGGTCGGAAAGATTAACAACTGTAACTGATGTGCAGTACTGAAAAGGGCATTTCTAAGCAGACACCATCTTCTTCTAAAAAGAAGTGGGAAAATAAAAAACAACTAAACTTTACAGAAAACAGATCTCAATCCCAAGGTAGATCTTCTCCACAGGAGCACTCTGAAAAGAGGTACAACCTTAGGAATAGGGATAACATTAGGAAACCTGACAGGTCTCAGGGTACTGATACACGTTTCTTGCAGGGCTGGATGAAAAACTCAGAGAAAGAAGGATGGTCAAAACACAAAGAAGAGCGTACTAAGTCCAGAGACAAGCAGCACGCTCAAAACTCTACCTCCAAAAAGGAAGAAAAGCCAAAATCAAAACATCCGTTTAAAAAGAAGAAAGTTCCAGGCCTAAAGATCAGACATGCCCAGAATTCTGTGGATACAACTTTTGAATGGGGAATGGGCTCAGACAATGCTAGAGAGTGCGGCAGAAGTAACAATAGCTTGCCACAAACCTGATAAAGGCCAGAAACCGGTCCTTGGATGCTTGATTCTGGTCTGGGAAAGACATGGCTTGGTAGTTCGGACTGGACTGTTCCCATGAGGCACAGGGTCAGAGCTGATTTGCATATAGCCATTGTCTAACCTAGGGTGGTGTGGAGTGCAAAAAAACGATGGATTTAGGCCCAGATCCTTGTACTGGGGTGAATGTATGACATTGTTCTACATTCTGTCCATCAACTGTGTTTTTTGCAATTTTCACCCCGAGTGTGCTGGGTATACTCAGACGTGAGTCCCGGGCTCTCCACACCACTGGAGTCAAGCTATCCAGGCTGATGAAGGCTGAAAGCCAGAAACCGGTCCTTGGATGCTTGATTCCGGTCTGGGAAAGACATGGCTTGGTAGTTCGGACTGGACTGTTCCCATGAGGCACAGGGTCAGAGCTGATTTGCATATAGCCATTGTCTAACCCAGGGTGGTGTGGAGTGCAAAAACACGATGGATTTAGGCCCAGATCCTTGTACTGGGGTGAATGTATGACATTATTCTACATTCTGTCCATCAACTGTGTTTTTTGCAATTTTCGCCCCGAGTGTGCTGGGTATACTCTGACGTGAGTCCCAGGCTCTCCACACCACTGGAGTCAAGCTATCCAGGCTGATGAAGGCTGATAGCCAGAAACCGGTCCTTGGATGCTTGATTCCGGTCTGAGAAAGACATGGCTTGGTAGTTCGGACTGGGCTGTTCCCTGCATATAGCCATTGTCTAACCCCGGGTGGTGTGGAGTGCAAAAAAACGATGAATTTAGGCCCAGATCCTTGTACTGGGGTGAATGTATGACATTGTTCTACATTCTGTCCATCAACTGTGTTTTTTGCAATTTTCACCCCGAGTGTGCTGGGTATACTCAGACGTGAGTCCCAGGCTCTCCACACCACTGGAGTCAAGCTATCCAGGCTGATGAAGGCTGATAGCCAGAAACCGGTCCTTGGATGCTTGATTCCGGTCTGGGAAAGACATGGCTTGGTAGTTCGGACTGGACTGTTCCCATGAGGCACAGGGTCAGAGCTGATTTGCATATAGCCATTGTCTAACCCAGGGTGGTGTGGAGTGCAAAAAAACGATGGATTTAGGCCCAGATCCTTGTACTGGGGTGAATGTATGACATTGTTCTACATTCTCTCCATCAACTGTGTTTTTTGCAATTTTCACCCCAAGTGTGCTGGGTATACTCAGACGTGAGTCCCAGGCTCTCCACACCACTGGAGGCAAGCTATCCAGGCTGATGAAGGCTGATAGCCAGAAACCGGTCCTTGGATGCTTGATTCCGGTCTGGAAAAGACATGGCTTGGTAGTTCGGACTGGACTGTTCCCATGAGGCACAGGGTCAGAGCTGATTTGCATATAGCCATTGTCTAACCCAGGGTGGTGTGGAGTGCAAAAAACGATGGATTTAGGCCCAGATCCTCCTTGTACTGGGGTGAATGTATGACATTATTCTACATTCTGTCCATCAACTGTGTTTTTTGCAATTTTCACCCCGAGTGTGCTGGGTATACTCAGACGTGAGTCCCAGGCTCTCCACACCACTGGAGTCAAGCTATCCAGGCTGATGAAGGCTGATAGCCAGAAACCGGTCCTTGGATGCTTGATTCCGGTCTGGGAAAGACATGGTTTGGTAGTTCGGACGGGACTGTTCCCATGAGGCACAGGGTCAGAGCTGATTTGCATATAGCCATTGTCTAACCCAGGGTGGTGTGGAGTGCAAAAAAACAATGGATTTAGGCCCAGATCCTTTTACTGGGGTGAATGTATGACATTGTTCTACATTCTGTCCATCAACTGTGTTTTTTGCAATTTTCACCCCGAGTGTGCTGGGTATACTCAGACGTGAGTCCCAGGCTCTCCACACCACTGGAGTCAAGCTATCCAGGCTGATGAAGGCTGATAAGCCAGAAACCGGTCCTTGGATGCTTGATTCCGGTTTGGGAAAGACATGGCTTGGTAGTTCGATTCAGAAAAGGGGGTGGTGATGAACAGAGTGTCTGAATTAAGCAGACCACTCTTACCCAGTCCAAAGATCAGGGCTTGATCCATCACCGTTATTTATCTCACTGCACCATCCCAGTTCAGAACCTGGCTATATGCAAATCAGTCTGTCTCTGGCCCAGTGCATCATGGAAACAGGGCAGACTAAACTACCAAGCCAATTCTTCACCAGAAAGGAGACAAGCTACCGGGGACCGGTTTCTGGCATTTCAGCCGTCTTCGGCCCGGCTTGCTTGAATCCTGATGGTGCAGTGAGAAAGGGACTCATGTCTGAGTATACCCTGCCACACCTATAGTGGCCAAAAACGATTCAGAAAAGGGGTGGTGATGAAAAGAGTGTCTGAATTAAGCAGACCACTCTTACCCAGTCCAAAGATCAGGGCTTGATCCATCACCGTTATTTATCTCACTGCACCATCCCAGTTCACAACCTGGCTATATGCAAATCAGTCTGTCCCTGGCCCAGTGCATCATGGGAACAGGGCAGACTAAACTACCAAGCTAATTCTTCACCAGAAAGGAGACAAGCTACCGGGGACCGGTTTCTGGCATTTCAGCTGTCTTCGGCCCGGCTTGCTTGAATCCTGATGGTGCAGTGAGAAAGGGACTCATGTCTGAGTATACCCTGCCACACCTATAGTGGCCAAAAACGATTCAGAAAAGGGGGGATTCCGGTCTGGGAAAGACATGGCTTGGTAGTTCGGACTGGACTGTTCCCATGAGGCACAGGGTCAGAGCTGATTTGCATATAGCCATTGTCTAACCCAGGGTGGTGTGGAGTGCAAAAAAACGATGGATTTAGGCCCAGATCCTTGTACTGGGGTGAATGTATGACATTGTTCTACATTCTGTCCATCAACTGTGTTTTTTGCAATTTTCACCCCGAGTGTGCTGGGTATACTCAGACGTGAGTCCCAGGCTCTCCACACCACTGGAGTCAAGCTATCCAGGCTGATGAAGGCTGATAGCCAGAAACCGGTCCTTGGATGCTTGATTCCGGTCTGGGAAAGACATGGCTTGGTAGTTCGGACTGGACTGTTCCCATGAGGCATAGGGTCAGAGCTGATTTGCATATAGCCATTGTCTAACCCAGGGTGTTGTGGAGTGCAAAAAAACGATGGATTTAGGCCCAGATCCTTGTACTGGGGTGAATGTATGACATTATTCTACATTCTGTCCATCAACTGTGTTTTTTGCAATTTTCACCCCGAGTGTGCTGGGTATACTCAGACGTGAGTCCCAGGCTCTCCACACCACTGGAGTCAAGCTATCCAGGCTGATGAAGGCTGATAGCCAGAAACCGGTCCTTGGATGCTTGATTCCGGTCTGGGAAAGACATGGCTTGGTAGTTCGGACTGGACTGTTCCCATGAGGCACAGGGTCAGAGCTGATTTGCATATAGCCATTGTCTAACCCAGGGTGGTGTGGAGTGCAAAAAAACGATGGATTTAGGCCCAGATCCTTGTACTGGGGTGAATGTATGACATTGTTCTACATTCTGTCCATCAACTGTGTTTTTTGCAAAGACTCGGGATCCACCTGATGGTACGGTGTGAAAAGGGATATCCTCATCTGCACCAGAACCATGTGCTGGAAAAGTCAGAGTGTCCCGGAGGTGCTTAATAGTTCTGATAGATCAGCACCTTGAACAAAACACCATCTTTTGCTTTCTTCCTCTGGGTCGTCAGAAGGACCACCAGCAGGCTGAAATCTTGAAACAAGTAGGAAAGTCATCTTTTTTGCCCTGATCGCCCCATTTTTTTTGGTTTATGCCGTTGGTTACTGACCCTGAAAGTGCCTTGGGCTCTGCCAACCAGGGCCAGTGCTCTGTCCTATAAAGGTATGTGGTAATTGGTATAATTTCAATGTGCAAAGACAAACTGCCCTTCCCTAGTAAATGATGGCATATGTAGGTTTAGAGACCCCCAGTTACTAAATCCATTTAAGTGTGCACTACGTTGGTGTCTGGTGTGGTTTTAAAGCTAGGCCTGCGTTGCAGGTTGATTTAAAAAAAAGATGTCCCAATTTGACTTTAGAATTAAAAGTATTTCCAAAGTCCAAAACTAAATGTTATTACTTATACGTCACCCCTAAGGCCTGCCCTAGGTGCCCCAATGGCAGGGTACATAGTTATAAAAAGCAGGGAGAATATAAAATATGTTTTATATTCATTAGTAAGGAACAACAGCCAAAGTAGGCTTTCCCTATTGTTGTGCT
The DNA here is from genome assembly GCF_964263255.1 of Lissotriton vulgaris. Lineage (NCBI taxonomy): Eukaryota > Metazoa > Chordata > Amphibia > Caudata > Salamandridae > Lissotriton > Lissotriton vulgaris. The sequence goes on along the minus strand of NC_141700.1, from coordinate 702,570,276 downwards.
GCTAGCCCCATAGGCTAACATGGAGAAGGATCTATTAAATTTAATAAAGTCTATCTTTGCAATGGAGCTAACTGGAAATACCATTCAAAGTATCAACTTAATGGTCACTTTAAATCTAACATCTTTCCAAATTTGGATGCAATATAAATATTACAGGAAAGTAGTTTTAGAATTCACTATCCTCAAGTTACCTAAAACAGCCGTGTAGTATCATCTTCTGGTTGGTCAGCCCTTGATAGCCTGAGCCAAGCTGCTCCCTCTGTAGGTGGGAAGATACCTCAAGCTGAAACAATACAGCCCTTTGTTGGGAGAAGATTTGCTTTGTGGCGAAGTCAGGGTGAGGAAGAGGGCTGGGGAGATAAGTTGGACTTGAAAGGCAGGAGAACAGAGGTCACAGGCCAACCACCTCTTCCTTGATCCCCCAGCCATAGAGGAGCTCTGCCATAATAAGATTGGGAGACAAGCTGGAAAGGGAGTGTAGTCCGTTGTTAGCCACACTTTGGAGTTGGGTTACACTGACACACACCCCAAGAAGAGATTTTCTCAATTTAGATTTTTGGGAGAATAGTGCAATCTGGATCAAAAATCAGTGGTTATCCGCCAACGCCTAAGGGAGTTCAGTCCGTTAGATCAACAACACAAACTGCCTAAAACAATTGAAACTGAGTATGCAGAATTAGCTAGAGACAGTTTGGGTGGGAAAGATTAAAAACCACAACTGATGTGCAGTACTGAAAAGGACACTTCTAAGCAGACACCGTCTTCTCCTAAAAAGAAGTGGGAAAATAAAAAACAACAAAACTTTACAGAAAACAGATCTCAATCCAGAGGTAGATCTCCACCACAGGAGCACTCTGAAAAGAGGTACAACCTTAGGAATAGGGATAACATTAGGAAACCTGACAGGTCTCAGGGTACTGATACACGTTTCTTGCAGGGCTGGATGACAAACTCAGAGAGAGAAGGATGGTCAGAACACAAAGAAGAGCGTACTAAGTCCCGAGACAAGCAGCACGCTCAAGACTCTACTTCTAAAAAGGAAGAAAATCCAAAATCAAAACATCAATTTAAAAAGAAGAAAGTTACAGGACTAAAGATCAGACATGCCCAGAATTCTGTGGATACAACTTTTGAATGGGGAATGGGCTCAGACAATGCTAGAGAGTGAGGCAGAAGTAACAATAGCTTGCCACAAACCTGATGAAGGCCAGAAACCGGTCCTTGGATGCTTGATTCCGGTCTGGGAAAGACATGGCTTGGTAGTTCGGACTGGACTGTAACTGATGTGCAGTACTGAAAAGGGCATTTCTAAGCAGACACCGTCTTCTTCTAAAAAGAAGTGGGAAAATAAAAAACAACTAAACTTTACAGAAAACAGATCTCAATCCCAAGGTAGATCTTCTCCACAGGAGCACTCTGAAAAGAGGTACAACCTTAGGAATAGGGATAACATTAGGAAACCTGACAGGTCTCAGGGTACTGATACACGTTTCTTGCAGGGCTGGATGAAAAACTCAGAGAAAGAAGGATGGTCAGAACACAAAGAAGAGCGTACTAAGTCCAGAGACAAGCAGCACGCTCAAAACTCTACTTCCAAAAAGCAAGAAAAGCCAAAATCAAAACATCCGTTTAAAAAGAAGAAAGTTCCAGGCCAAAAGATCAGACATGCCCAGAATTCTGTGGATACAACTTTTGAATGGGGAATGGGCTCAGACAATGCTAGAGAGTGCGGCAGAAGTAACAATAGCTTGCCACAAACCTGATGAAGGCCAGAAACCGGTCCTTGGATGCTTGATTCCGGTCTGGGAAAGACATGGCTTGGTAGTTCGGACTGGACTGTTCCCATGAGGCACAGGTTCAGAGCTGATTTGCATATAGCCATTGTCTAACCTAGGGTGGTGTGGAGTGCAAAAAAACGATGGATTTAGGCCCAGATCCTTGTACTGGGGTGAATGTATGACATTGTTCTACATTCTGTCCATCAACTGTGTTTTTTGCAATTTTCACCCCGAGTGTGCTGGGTATACTCAGACGTGAGTCCCGGGCTCTCCACACCACTGGAGTCAAGCTATCCAGGCTGATGAAGGCTGAAAGCCAGAAACCGGTCCTTGGATGCTTGATTCCGGTCTGGGAAAGACATGGCTTGGTAGTTCGGACTGGACTGTTCCCATGAGGCACAGGGTCAGAGCTGATTTGCATATAGCCATTGTCTAACCCAGGGTGGTGTGGAGTGCAAAAACACGATGGATTTAGGTCCAGATCCTTGTACTGGGATGAATGTATGACATTATTCTACATTCTGTCCATCAACTGTGTTTTTTGCAATTTTCGCCCCGAGTGTGCTGGGTATACTCTGACGTGAGTCCCAGGCTCTCCACACCACTGGAGTCAAGCTATCCAGGCTGATGAAGGCTGATAGCCAGAAACCGGTCCTTGGATGCTTGATTCCGGTCTGAGAAAGACATGGCTTGGTAGTTCGGACTGGACTGTTCCCTGCATATAGCCATTGTCTAACCCCGGGTGGTGTGGAGTGCAAAAAAACGATGAATTTAGGCCCAGATCCTTGTACTGGGGTGAATGTATGACATTGTTCTACATTCTGTCCATCAACTGTGTTTTTTGCAATTTTCACCCCGAGTGTGCTGGGTATACTCAGACGTGAGTCCCAGGCTCTCCACACCACTGGAGTCAAGCTATCCAGGCTGATGAAGGCTGATAGCCAGAAACCGGTCCTTGGATGCTTGATTCCGGTCTGGAAAAGACATGGCTTGGTAGTTCGGACTGGACTGTTCCCATGTGGCACAGGGTCAGAGCTGATTTGCATATAGCCATTGTCTAACCCAGGGTGGTGTGGAGTGCAAAAAAACGATGGATTTAGGCCCAGATCCTTGTACTGGGGTGAATGTATGACATTGTTCTACATTCTCTCCATCAACTGTGTTTTTTGCAATTTTCACCCCAAGTGTGCTGGGTATACTCAGAGGTGAGTCCCAGGCTCTCCACACCACTGGAGGCAAGCTATCCAGGCTGATGAAGGCTGATAGCCAGAAACCGGTCCTTGGATGCTTGATTCCGGTCTGGAAAAGACATGGCTTGGTAGTTCGGACTGGACTGTTCCCATGAGGCACAGGGTCAGAGCTGATTTGCATATAGCCATTGTCTAACCCAGGGTGGTGTGGAGTGCAAAAAAACGATGGATTTAGGCCCAGATCCTTGTACTGGGGTGAATGTATGACATTATTCTACATTCTGTCCATCAACTGTGTTTTTTGCAATTTTCACCCCGAGTGTGCTGGGTATACTCAGACGTGAGTCCCAGGCTCTCCACACCACTGGAGTCAAGCTATCCAGGCTGAAGAAGGCTGATAGCCAGAAACCGGTCCTTGGATGCTTGATTCCGGTCTGGGAAAGACATGGCTTGGTAGTTCGGACGGGACTGTTCCCATGAGGCACAGGGTCAGAGCTGATTTGCATATAGCCATTGTCTAACCCAGGGTGGTGTGGAGTGCAAAAAAACAATGGATTTAGGCCCAGACCCTTTTACTGGGGTGAATGTATGACATTGTTCTACATTCTGTCCATCAACTGTGTTTTTTGCAATTTTCACCCCGAGTGTGCTGGGTATACTCAGACGTAAGTCCCAGGCTCTCCACACCACTGGAGTCAAGCTATCCAGGCTGATGAAGGCTGATAAGCCAGAAACCGGTCCTTGGATGCTTGATTCCGGTCTGGGAAAGACATGGCTTGGTAGTTCGATTCAGAAAAGGGGGTGGTGATGAACAGAGTGTCTGAATTTAGCAGACCACTCTTACCCAGTCCAAAGATCAGGGCTTGATCCATCACCGTTATTTATCTCACTGCACCATCCCAGTTCAGAACCTGGCTATATGCAAATCAGTCTGTCTCTGGCCCAGTGCATCATGGAAACAGGGCAGACTAAACTACCAAGCCAATTCTTCACCAGAAAGGAGACAAGCTACCGGGGACCGGTTTCTGGCATTTCAGCCGTCTTCGGCCCGGCTTGCTTGAATCCTGATGGTGCAGTGAGAAAGGGACTCATGTCTGAGTATACCCTGCCACACCTATAGTGGCCAAAAACGATTCAGAAAAGGGGGTGGTGATGAAAAGAGTGTCTGAATTAAGCAGACCACTCTTACCCAGTCCAAAGATCAGGGCTTGATCCATCACCGTTATTTATCTCACTGCACCATCCCAGTTCACAACCTGGCTATATGCAAATCAGTCTGTCCCTGGCCCAGTGCATCATGGGAACAGGGCAGACTAAACTACCAAGCTAATTCTTCACCAGAAAGGAGACAAGCTACCTGGGACCGGTTTCTGGCATTTCAGCTGTCTTCGGCCCGGCTTGCTTGAATCCTGATGGTGCAGTGAGAAAGGGACTCATGTCTGAGTATACCCTGCCACACCTATAGTGGCCAAAAACGATTCAGAAAAGGGGGGATTCCGGTCTGGGAAAGACATGGCTTGGTAGTTCGGACTGGACTGTTCCCATGAGGCACAGGGTCAGAGCTGATTTGCATATAGCCATTGTCTAACCCAGGGTGGTGTGGAGTGCAAAAAAACGATGGATTTAGGCCCAGATCCTTGTACTGGGGTGAATGTATGACATTGTTCTACATTCTGTACATCAACTGTGTTTTTTGCAATTTTCACCCCGAGTGTGCTGGGTATACTCAGACGTGAGTCCCAGGCTCTCCACACCACTGGAGTCAAGCTATCCAGGCTGATGAAGGCTGATAGCCAGAAACCGGTCCTTGGATGCTTGATTCCGGTCTGGGAAAGACATGGCTTGGTAGTTCGGACTGGACTGTTCCCATGAGGCATAGGGTCAGAGCTGATTTGCATATAGCCATTGTCTAACCCAGGGTGTTGTGGAGTGCAAAAAAACGATGGATTTAGGCCCAGATCCTTGTACTGGGGTGAATGTATGACATTATTCTACATTCTGTCCATCAACTGTGTTTTTTGCAATTTTCACCCCGAGTGTGCTGGGTATACTCAGACGTGAGTCCCAGGCTCTCCACACCACTGGAGTCAAGCTATCCAGGCTGATGAAGGCTGATAGCCAGAAACCGGTCCTTGGATGCTTGATTCCGGTCTGGGAAAGACATGGCTTGGTAGTTCGGACTGGACTGTTCCCATGAGGCACAGGGTCAGAGCTGATTTGCATATAGCCATTGTCTAACTCAGGGTGGTGTGGAGTGCAAAAAAACGATGGATTTAGGCCCAGATCCTTGTACTGGGGTGAATGTATGACATTGTTCTACATTCTGTCCATCAACTGTGTTTTTTGCAAAGACTCGGGATCCACCTGATGGTACGGTGTGAAAAGGGATATCCTCATCTGCACCAGAACCATGTGCTGGAAAAGTCAGAGTGTCCCGGAGGTGCTTAATAGTTCTGATAGATCAGCACCTTGAACAAAACACCATCTTTTGCTTTCTTCCTCTGGGTCGTCAGAAGGACCACCAGCAGGCTGAAATCTTGAAACAAGTAGGAAAGTCATCTTTTTTGCCCTGATCGCCCCATTTTTTTTGGTTTATGCCGTTGGTTACTGACCCTGAAAGTGCCTTGGGCTCTGCCAACCAGGGCCAGTGCTCTGTCCTATAAAGGTATGTGGTAATTGGTATAATTTCAATGTGCAAAGACAAACTGCCCTTCCCTAGTAAATGATGGCATATGTAGGTTTAGAGACCCCAGTTACTAAATCCATTTAAGTGTGCACTACGTTGGTGTCTGGTGTGGTTTTAAAGCTAGGCCTGCGTTGCAGGTTGATTTAAAAAAAAGATGTCCCAATTTGACTTTAGAATTAAAAGTACTTCCAAAGTCCAAAACTAAATGTTATTACTTATACGTCACCCCTAAGGCCTGCCCTAGGTGCCCCAATGGCAGGGTACATAGTTATAAAAAGCAGGGAGAATATAACATATGTTTTATATTCATTAGTAAGGAACAACAGCCAAAGTAGGCTTTCCCTATTGTTGTGCTGCTAGCCCCATAGGCTAACATGGAGAAGGATCTATTAAATTTAATAAAGTCTATCTTTGCAATGGAGCTAACTGGAAATACCATTCAAAGTATCAACTTAATGGTCACTTTAAATCTAACATCTTTCCAAATTTGGATGCAATATAAATATTACAGGAAAGTAGTTTTAGAATTCACTATCCTCAAGTTACCTAAAACAGCCGTGTAGTATCATCTTCTGGTTGGTCAGCCCTTGATAGCCTGAGCCAAGCTGCTCCCTCTGTAGGTGGGAAGATACCTCAAGCTGAAACAATACAGCCCTTTGTTGGGAGAAGATTTGCTTTGTGGCGAAGTCAGGGTGAGGAAGAGGGCTGGGGAGATAAGTTGGACTTGAAAGGCAGGAGAACAGAGGTCACAGGCCAACCACCTCTTCCTTGATCCCCCAGCCATAGAGGAGCTCTGCCATAATAAGATTGGGAGACAAGCTGGAAAGGGAGTGTAGTCCGTTGTTAGCCACACTTTGGAGTTGGGTTACACTGACACACACCCCAAGAAGAGATTTACTCAATTTAGATTTTTGGGAGAATAGTGCAATCTGGATCAAAAATCAGTGGTTATCCGCCAACGCCTAAGGGAGTTCAGTCCGTTAGATCAACAACACAAACTGCCTAAAACAATTGAAACTGAGTATGCAGAATTAGCTAGAGACAGTTTGGGTGGGAAAGATTAAAAACCACAACTGATGTGCAGTACTGAAAAGGACACTTCTAAGCAGACACCGTCTTCTCCTAAAAAGAAGTGGGAAAATAAAAAACAACAAAACTTTACAGAAAACAGATCTCAATCCAGAGGTAGATCTCCACCACAGGAGCACTCTGAAAAGAGGTACAACCTTAGGAATAGGGATAACATTAGGAAACCTGACAGGTCTCAGGGTACTGATACACGTTTCTTGCAGGGCTGGATGACAAACTCAGAGAGAGAAGGATGGTCAGAACACAAAGAAGAGCGTACTAAGTCCCGAGACAAGCAGCACGCTCAAGACTCTACTTCTAAAAAGGAAGAAAATCCAAAATCAAAACATCAGTTTAAAAAGAAGAAAGTTACAGGACTAAAGATCAGACATGCGCATAATTCTGTGGATACAACTTTTGAATGGGGAATGGGCTCAGACAATGCTAGAGAGTGAGGCAGAAGTAACAATAGCTCGCCACAAACCTGATGGAATTTCTGGTGACAGTAAACTTGAATGATTACATCATGGCGTAAACACCAGATACAAGGGTGAGCGTCCCACATCCGTTACATGAAATAACACTCCAGATGGAGGGGGACAAGCCCAGGAAAGTTAAAGGTCTCTTTTGGGAGAACCTGTATTCTGGGTATGACATCCTATTAGCTGAACAATATTGGTCGCCAGCATTCGTTATGGAGTGCCCTAGTGGAGAAGATATAATTTTTCCAGCACTCTCCAACCTCGTTCCCATACATATTAAAAACACATAAGCACAGGAGTGGGTAGTTGCCCTAGCTCCAGCATTATACAAAAATCATGCCGGATGGGATGAGAATTCAACTTACCGTATAATCCCATTAAAAGTTAGACCAAATGCACAGAGACAATATCCAATAAAGCAAGAAGCTAACAACCAGGTCAAAGAGATCTTAGATCAACTTGAATGTCAAGGGGTCATTGAAACATGCACCTCACCAATGAACAATCCTTTGATTCCAGTAATGAAACTGGACAGGTCATATCATCTACTTTTAGATTACAGATATTTAAACACATGCATAAAGATATTCGCTGTCCAAAATGCACACAGTGCCGCATTAATGAATAACATTGTGCCAAAAAATACAAAACAATACTTGATATCGCCAGTTTTAAGAAAGGTGTAAAAACCTGGCTCTTTGATAAATAATTGCAGGCTTCTAATAGGTTGTTTTTCTGCGCTTTCGGTGTTTCTCAGCTCTCACATTTTTTGCGCCGGGAAACCCTTTGTGGGTATCTGCGCGCATTATAAGTGCAAAAAATAAATAAATAAATAAATAAATGGATTTTTCGGCCAAACTATAGCACCTGAAAGCAGGTATTTGACCGCATTCTCAACAGTAGGCCCAGCGACAATTTTGACATCTCCCCCAGGGGTATAGGAACAGACCAGGGGTATTTTCAGCAAGGGTAACTGAGTTACTCCAAAATTTTGATGAGGAAGCATTGTCCTATGCAGGGCTGTCAGTCTTCTTCTTTTGTTCCAGGCAGAGTTCTGGCAAGCTCCTTCAGCTTTGCCATATATTTATCCTCCATTCTGTTCTGGTGGGTGCACCCTATCCAACAGGGTAACAGTTACCTCCCTCTGCTATGACCACTTCCTGCATAGTGTGGCATATGTTTGATTCTCTTGATTCGCAAATCAGTCTGACCAAGCTGATTTACCCTACTCAAAGCTCTGGAGCTCCTCGCCATTGACGTCAAGGACAAAGACTTCCAAAGGCTCACTGAGGCATCCCTCTGCAGCAGGCCACTGTCATCAAATTGTACTTCATATCCAAGGAACCGAAAGACTTGTCATCGAGAGAAAAGCTCCAAGAAAAAGACTTAAGACCTGATTATTACTCTGGTGGGGGTGTGGGAGCAGGCTGACATGCCACCGCCCCGATCCTGCACCTTCAAACGCATCCGCTTATAGCCTGCTAGACTGGGATTTTCATCCTGGTCTGGTGGGTGGTGCATTAGCAGGGCAGGACCATGGTAGTGCCACAGCCTGTTCCAGCCTTGCATAGACTGGTGCAGTACATGCCGTGCAGGAACTGGGGTGCATGCACACATGGGGGGGCACAGCATGTGCCCCCTCTGCATGCACCCCATGGCTCTAAGGCAACAAGGGGCCTTGTAGGGCACCCTTAGTTTCCTCACTGCCACAGTTGTCATGGTTGGCAATATGCCACTGGCATATTGCTGTCCAGACCCTCCCACCCCAGTTGGGCGATCACGGATCCCTGGTGGTTGCAGTGGTCCTGCAGTGGTGAGACCGTCACACTCATAATGTAGCAGTTGGTCCTCCAGTGTGGTGGTTCCCACCACGCCAACGCAAGTTTGGCGGTCTGATGGACCGCCAAACTCACAATCAGCTCCTAAGTTTGAAGGTAAAGTTTGACTGGGACCTAGGTTACAGCGGTTACAGCGCTACAGCGCAACAGCACGCGAGCCTACCTGCTCGCCGGCTCGGCCATCAGCCTGCCTGTCAGCGTCCAGGGACCCAGGTCCTTCATCTGCCTCACGGAACGGGAATCCAGTGCCTCCTTCACCGCGCCTGCTGTCTCCTCCCCCCGCTGCAGCCCTCCACCACCGGGTCTGCAGCTGAGCAGGGGGAGTAGAGACTTCAACTCCCAGCAGCCTCCGCGACACGAGCGGAAGTCGCGTAGAGGCTTGGCGCCCGGAGGCGCTGCTTAAGGGGCTGGCCTTGCTGGGGAGCGGGTGTCGGTTACAGCACTACAGCGCAACAGCACGCGAGCCTACCTGCTCACCGGATCGCCCATCAGCCTGCCTGTCAGCGTCCAGGGACCCAGGTCCTTCATCTGCCTCACAGAACGGGAATCCAGTGCCTCCTTCACCGCGCCTGCTGCCTGCTGTCTCCTCCCCCCGCTGCAGCCCTCCACCACCGGGTCTGCAGCTGAGCAGGGGGAGTAGAGACTTCAACTCCCAGCAGCCTCCGCGACACGAGCGGAAGTCGCGTAGAGGCTTGGCGCCCGGAGGCGCTGCTTAAGGGGCTGGCCTTCCCGCGTCGCGGGACCGCGCGTGGGGCCGTGTCCGGGGCTAAGCCCGGGCAAAGGGCGGGCCCTCTGTGGCCCTCAGAGGCCTGAGGAGACTGGGCTGGGCACTACCCCCTGGCCAATTCTGCATTCTGCACTGTTCACCAAGGTATTACATTATTGTGATTTAAAACATATTGCAAATGGCTCCTACTGTATCCAAATCCACCACTAAAAACATGGTCAAAAAAACGCCCATTAATACACGTTCTGTTGCAAGGATCACCGCCCAAACTAAAACACCGTTACCAACGCTAACTGCTATTGACCGTATGCTTCAACAGACAATCGTAGTGGTAGCAAATGCCATTGAAAACACCGAGAGACGATTGTCCCTACCACCCAGCGCTTGTCTAATTCACCGCACACCACAACCTGTTGACAGTACTGTACATAACATAAATATGACTGCATTATCAAATGACTCTATTTTAATGCAATCTTACGCAGGCCTTCCCGGGACTGTGCCACCTCCCATAGAAGACCCTCTTACACTCCCAACAATATTCCAAGACAGGGACAGCCGCCTGTCCCTAACACCTAATTTGCAGATTAATGTAACACCATCTGAGGATCTGGGCCCTAGCAACGCGCCTAGCGCAATATTGATATCCTGCGATAATGAGGATACCACCCATACAATAGACCCACCTAACAATAGCAGCGTCAATAGTACGATCAACCTTGGCACTGCCCATCGTAGATCTAGACGCACCCATAATAGAAAATTACCAGCTCTTATTAGGGGTCGCATGAAACAAAGGGGTAGAAGAAAGAAGGCAACTTTACCATCACCTCCCATAGAACAAACTAACGGAAGTGAACCACCATTGCCAAACCCAGGACCCGCAGTTAATATGGAGTCTATAATGGTTCAAATCATGGATGCTATGAAGCTCCTCATTCCTCCCCTAAACGACAAACTTGAGCAAATAGGTAAAAAGGTGGAAAACCTGGAAAAATTGGGCTTAGCCAAATTAGACATTCTCGAACATCTAGGCCCACAAATCACCCAATCCACCTCAAATGTACCGACTGTGAATAAGGCCAAAACGACTGCCCATACTACATCTAAACTACAGGTTCCACCAGCCAGAAATACGAACCTCACAGCAGCTACTGGTAAAACTGTAAATTCACATACCAACATACCAAGCAATGCCACCAATGGCCCTTCTACATCCTCTTCCCTCACAGAAACGGGTGAGGTGCCCATGGACCACCCTTCAGTAAGCAGGAACCCACCAGCGCGTAGCTACAACAATAATATTATTCCCGCCGTGATCAATCTCCCACCAGAAAGCAGGCCATACGTAGCAATCCTTGCCAATGTACCAAAACTTAAACCCTCCCAATTTGAAAATAGTGAAACCCTTAAAAACAAAATTTTACATTGGCTTGTCCATAACTGTGGATTCCCCTTAAGTGGGGCAGGCCAGATCATTTTCAACCCAAAGGGTAGGATGGGTGGGCCCAAGCAAAAAAGAAATAAATGGGGACTGTGTAATCATAAACTACAAAACTACCGAATGGGCAAGAGATTCCATCCTGAACGCGCCCATCCCTTCAGACAATGATTACAATACAACCCTGTTCCCATTGGACTACTTTTACAGAAATCTGGTGGGGTTCAAGATCCCGGTGCAGAATTTTAAACATCCCAGAGCAATTAATACACCTTACCCACTAGTACAGCAGGCACCAGTACAATCAGCTGGGTACCCCTCGCCCCTTTACGACTTTAGTAACCAGCATGTCCCACAACCTCCTATGAATTTGTACAGAATGCCTAACCCCAATTACCGTAATTACCACAATGCCACCGGGCCTGGAAACAACATCTATGGTCAATTCACAGTCCCAACATCAAATAGATTTCAGATATTTAATTCCCTAGACAAAAATGATTGACTCGTGAATACTGTTCTCGATGAAAGTGAACCTCATACAGATATTTTTGCAATAAGCACAAACGATCTAACCATGATAGACAATACCACTGGTACTGTTGAAATCCCTCCTGCAAGTGATTCTCACATAGATATCCCTGTAACAAATTTAAACGATTTGACTATGACAGATAACATCACTTGTACTGTTGAAAATCATCCGGGTAACCAAATACTACCGCCAGCCACAACAGTTACTGTTCCACCACAAGTATTCAGGGAAGAGTCATTGAGGGTTATTACGTGGAACATAGCCGGGCTAGCCTCTAAGGTAAACACACCCGCATGGGATGACTTTCTCAAACAGGGCTATGATATAATATGCCTACAAGAAACCTGGGATAGAGCCGAAGTACATGTCGAGGGATATACTTCTTTTAATGTGCTGGCTGTGGCTTCCCAGGCTGGTCGAGCCAAGGGGGGGCTAGTGACTCTGTTATCTACAACATTGACTGAGTTTTGGGTTAGTGACCAGGCAATCTTAGGAGAACATGCTTCTGTTCTGCGTTCGGCCCACAGTGGATACAGAGACTTGATAATAGTGAATTTTTACAACAACATCGCCGGGCACAAACAGGGGATGTTCATTTCTGATATCGAGCAGGCCATCGATGCAATGTTGTTAAGTACATCCAAACCAGCTGCAATTTTGTGGGCCGGAGATTTTAACATCAAAACATGCACTTATGCATTAAAGGGGGCGTGCGGCCACAGGGAGGAATACTCTGGAAGGGAAACATCATGCGTATATAACCATTTCCCGCACAACAACCTTGGCAGCGCTTTGAATAACTTATTGGCCAAATATGATCTGGAACTCCTCGAATGTAATATGAATGCAAACAATGCTAGATGTCCAACATTCCATGGAAGGAATAGCCAATCTTTTATTGACCATATCATCGTATCCTGTTCTATAACTTATATTAAGTCTGGGTAATTGAACAAACGGTCAGTGACCACAATAGTGTATCTGTTGAATTACTGGGCTGGGGGTCAAAAAGGAATTCCTATGGTCAACCCATTCAGGACATCTCCGTAGTAAGACCGAACGGGACAAGGGTGAAGTGGACAAAAGCCGACCCCACTAAAATTATTACTAATGTAATCATAAAATGCCACGGAGAGGTGGAGTACTGTTTATCCCCAACACCATGCCCAGGAACTTTGCTATCCAAATTTTTAATCATTACGCAAGCTATTGAGAAATCACTGACACGCAAAACTCGGAATCCAAGAAAAGTCAAGACAGCGTGGTTTGATGACAATTGTGCCCAGTCATTAAAAAGGTTAAAAATCTCGCTTGACACCAAACCAAGAGACCTTTGTAAGATCAGGGAAGAGCGTTACAACTACAAAGCTGCACTAGTCACTCGGAAGAGAGAATTACAGGACGAGGCATGGGCTAAATTAGATCAGGCTGCAGAAACAAAAGACCATAAACTTCTCTGGGACACTGTAAACAGCCCATACTTAAAGAACGACAATATCCCTGAACTAACGTCGCATGTCAGTTGCCAAGCCTGGATTGTACACTTTACTGGGATTTTTAACTCCGATTGTACTTTTGATTTTATTTCGGTTCCAAATCTTAATGTTTTAACTGTGATGCCAACCAGTTTTAAATGGGAGAAATTATTGTTTTCGGTATCTTTAAATGAGGTAAGGGATGCAATTGAGAAAAGCAAGGGGGGGAAAGCCCCAGGCCCAGATGGGGTTCCCGTGGACTTTTTTAAATCCGAGATTGATTTATGGGCCCCTATTCTAACACGCTACATTAATGCTGCTATTGAGGATGAGTTACCTACCTCATGGGGTCAATCAATCTTGGTGCCACTTTTCAAAAAAGGTTCAAGGGCCGAATCACGAAACTATCGCCCAATTTCCCTTTTGGACTCGTCACTAAAGATACTGAGTCGCGTGCTTCTGGTAAGATTGGAGTCCTGGGTTGAAGATAAAAATGTTCTGTCACCAATACAGTATGGGTTCCGAAGGGGCATAGGAACCATGAGCAGTGTGTGAACCTTGAGCTTATTATCGGCAAGTACACAAAAGCCAAGGAAGGGAATTTGTTCATGTGCTTTGCCGATCTAAGCTCAGCGTTCGACCTAGTGGAACACACACTGCTCTGGCCAACATTACTTGCTATGGGCGCACCCCCGGAAATTATCCATTTATTGGCCAGAATGTATAGCAGCTTATCAAGTAAAGTCAGATTCGGACCGAATGGAGAATGCACGCCCTTTTTTAAAATTGGCAGAGGAATTAGACAAGGGTGTGTTCTTGCTCCCTTGTTATTCTCCCTTTTTATAAATCAGGTTGACCGGTTCCTACAAGAATCTTTTGCTGATGCCCCCATGATTAATGGAAAACAAATACCCGTCCTCCTATATGCGGACGACGCGGTCCTGATCTCAAGGACCGTGAATGGGCTCCAAAAGCTAATTGATAAATTTAACATTTTTATTAAGGGCAGAATGCTTAAAATTAACAAGGGTAAGGCTATGACCATGACCTGTGGAAGGAAATTAAAGAAAAGTAAGTCATTTTTCCTTGATGGGGATAAACTTGAGTCTGTGCAACACTTCTGTTATCTGGGCATTACTTTCTCAGGAGATGGGAGATGGGTAAACGAGCAATCCTGTGTAGGCATGAAGATGACTAGAAATACAAACTGTATCTTCAGATTCGCTTCCAAACTGGGGGGGCGCAGAATAAGAGAGATGATCTCCATCTATAACTCAAGGTGCATGTCCTCTGCTCTATATGGGGCAGGACTATGGGGATATAACTCGCAGATTGCCCTATCCATTCAACAGGAGGAAAACAAGTACCTGAAGCGCTTATTATGTCTCCCTGCTTCAGCGTCAAACGAAATTACCCACAGGGAGCTGGGCTTACACCATGCCATAGATTTGATTGCACTACGCCCCCTTTCCCTTTGGCGATCCATTTGGGCTAAAGATGAAACCAAGTTTACCCAGGAAGTAATTTCAGACTGTATTAAATTGGATCAGCACTCAAAAATCCCTTGGCTAAAACATATTTCCCACTGGTACAAGATCCTTTTTGGTCAGGATATTTTTAAAGATATCCCAACAGAATCAGTTTTAACGAAGCGTGACCTCAAAACCACCTATATGGATCATGCAAAGGGGACCAGAATGAAGGGGTATGCTATACAAAGTACATTTAAATTGTACTTGGAGTATAATTTAAGCACAGGATTCCCATCATACCTTACATTTGTTAATATTAACTCCCATCGCTTTGTTCTAACACGCCTGAGGCTGGGCATAGTTCACCATTTGGTGGCTTTCCCCACTGTAAAAAAGCCCGGGTCATGTCCGTGCCCATGCGATGGGAAATCTAAACAAAGTATCTGCCACTTTTTACTATTTTGTAATTTTTATACTGGTTTTAGAAAGTTTTATCTAAACCAATTATTTTTAGAATACAGTACGTGCAATATAAGAGCTGCAATGCAATTGTTGTTTGACTTGTCCTCCCCGAATGTGTGTTATCGTGTAGCCACCTATGTTCTTAAATGCATCGGGCACAGGAAATCAATTATTATATGATTCCCGCTGTTTCTCCTGTTGGTAAATACACCCAATGACTAACTGTGAGCTAATGTTAAACCACATGCATTTCTCTTATATATGAATTTTGGATATTTTATACTTCTTACTTGCTGTGTATCCTGGTAATGTTTGTCCTCCGGCTTTGTACCCTTTTTTTGCCTAACGCTTTTTTAAATTTCCCGTATACAAACTGTTGCTAACATACGTAAGAGACTATAAGACATTGCACTTTAGTTATATCTTCGCATATTTTGCACATACTACTGCACTTTATGCCCAGCATAGGCCTTTTTCTGATTTGCACTATTCCACTTGTCATGTTTTGCACTAAATTTCTAAATTGCTGCTAAATATAGTGTCCAATTTTTGCATATTTTGCACGTACTATTGCACTTTATGTCCAGCATAGGCCTTTTCTGATTAGTACTATCCCTCTTGGCATGTTTTGCACAAAACCTTAAATTGCTGCTAAATATAGTGATTAACTTTTTTTTGTGTATAAATGCGATATATCTTGTAGGTCTTAATTAGATTGGCTTGGTTACCGATGTAATTGTTTTTAGAAAAGTTTCATTATTCTTTTTTTCTTTTTATAAATGTGATTTCAACTGCATTATGAATGTTGCTATATGGTTGTACTTGTACAAACCGAATAAAGCATTTTGAAACGAATGAAACGACTGGGACCTAGCCCTCAGCCTATCCGACCCACACTTCGTCGCAGTCTGTCAAAAAGGGTGACCTTCCCTTGGTCCAGCATGACCAGATACCCGCAAGTGGTGCTTTAAACTTTTTGGTGCTAGAATGCACGTATTTTTGATGTCATATTTGGAAATTCTTATCTTCAGTTCCCTACATTGGGTTTTTGTCATTTTTGTGTTGCTATGAAGATACACCTATTCTCGATTTATATAAATTGGTCATTGATTTTCATTGTGTTGTGCCTTTTACTTATTTACTGTTTTGGTGGTAATAAATGCTTTACACATACCTGTATCCTAAGTTAAGCCTGCAGCTCAATTGCTAAGCTACCAAGGGGCGAGCAAGGATTAATTTACTGAGACTTGACTGGGCCTATTAGTGATTGTGGTATTTTTACTAGCTGATGGTGAATACCCTCACCTACTAATAATCCACTTTCCTACATCAATTTAGCTGGAGAAGTAGCAGGACCCTCTCATGCTTTAAAGGCAGCTCATACTGTATTATTCATTGTGCACTGCAGTGCGGCCATGGTAGGATCTTCACTTGAAAGGCCAGGCTACTCTTCCATTGTTTGCTTGGAAAAGTGTCTTTCTTCCCTGCCGCTCAGGTTGTCAAACAGATTTCCTGTTTTGTTGTGGTTTCTAAGCAGCGATGCTATGTGGCTCCAGGAACCTTGTGAGAGCTGCCATCTTGAGGTCAGGTGTTTGTCAGGAAGAAGGAGAGGGCCGAGTGGGGATAAACATCTTTTTCAGAAGCAAAATGTGCTTCAGAAAAATAAGGTTTTAGGGCAGAATATAAAATAAGAAAATACATTTCTCAACAAGTCTTAAACTAATGTGCTACTATTGGTCAGGCCTGCTCAGCAGTGCCAAAAAACTAACCTATCAAGGAGACTGCTAGATCATGCTCTCACAGGGAGAAAACTATTCATTGTATATATAAAGAAATGAAAAAATAGAAAATTATAGACACTTATCTTTAAGGGATTCAGCTGGTAATATGTCTGTCTAGTCAGATAGAAAGGAATTTGGCATAGTAAGCTTCCTATTTTCTACTTGAAGGGAAGTTGGCAGCTTTCTTGGGGAAACACATTTATTTTGGGCTTGGTTATAGACTTCTGTCCTAAAGGAGAAATGATCACTACATAATGAATGGAACAGGAAAATTGACAAGAAGCTAATAAAGCTTGAATACTATATGACTTGACCCTTTCAGCAGGGACACCAAACATTTTGCCTTCTCTCTTCTTGTTTTCTTAAATGTGTTTTTTTTTGTTTTGTTGGCCTTATGGGCAACAGGTTCAGAAGGGCATAGAACTGGCAAGGGCCTCTGTAGTAGAGGGCCATTGTCAATGTTCTACTGCCTAAGCAGAGAAGCCTATTAAGATATTGATTAGTCTATCCTGGATTTAGGCTGGATCAGCATTGTGTTGGACTTGGTCCTCTCTGCAGGCTCGCCCCCAACATGTTTCCTTCTCTCCTCTTTTTTTCTGAAATTTGTTTTTGGTGGCATTAGGACTCTGTGCACTTTACCACTGCTAACTAGTGTTGTAGTGCTTATGCTCACTTCTTAAAAGTTGTTAAAGTTGTCTTACATCCAAGTGGTACATTTAATTTACTTATAAGTCCCTATTAAAGTGGTACCACACATATAAAAGGCCTGTAAATTAAATGCTACTAGTGGGAATGCAGCACTACTTGTGCCACCAACTTAAATAGCCATTTCAAACACATCTCAGGTCTGCCACTGCAGCCTGTATGCAGTTTTAAACTGCCAGTTCGATGTAGCAAAATAAACATTTTGCCAGGCCTAAAGCTCCCTTTTTTAGATATTTAAGTCACCTCTATGGTAGGCCTAAACAGCCTATAGGTTTGGGTACTTTGTATTAATAAGGTAGGACATTTGTAATCAAGTTGTAGATTTCCGCGTAGTAAAAAACTCGTTTTTTACTGCTATGGGGTCTACCTCTCCCATAGGATATCAATGGGTCCCCTTATTATATTCAATAAATGCTATTTTTACGTAGAAATGTCATGTTCGGTCTCAAATGAGTTTTAATTTAAATTCCTCTTTAAAGTAAGATTTTAAATCACAATTCTGAAAATGCTGTTTAGAAATTCGGCATTTTCTTGTCCTAACCATTTTGTGCCAGCAGCCAGTGTAATGGGTCACAAAACTAGGTGAAGTTGGCAATTGGCCTTTGTGTATTCTTCCCAAACACTAAGACAATAGGGAACAAGGTGTTGACAGGATAAGCCACCCTGCCAGGATAGGAGGGGCGAAGCTGTTCCCTGCCCCACTTCTATTTCAAAGGGATGCCTCCAGCATGCTCACCAGCATTTTGTCACCCTAGACCTCTTGGAGCCTGGGCAGAGGAAGGAAGGGAGTTTCCAGAACCAGATTGGGGGAGAGCCTAGACATTTCCTACACTTCAAAGTAGGGCGCCAAGTGTTAATCTTTTACCACCAGGCTAACTCCTCAGCTCAGTCCTGGACCTGCGGAGGATACTCAGAAAGACTGCCTTATAGTCCAGAGGACAGCCCTGCTGCTTGAGGCCTGCTTTATACTTCAGGGGACTGCAAGGCTACTACCAAAGGACTACCCTTCTGATTGAATCCTGGCTTTTACCCTCAGAAGACTTCCCTGTTGAATGAGCCTTGCCTTACTTCTTGAACCCAGGACTACCAGAGTTACTCCAATGACTAGTTTGCTGGCCTCCTGTTGTGAGCTACAAGGACACATGCTCCAACAACTTTGAATCTGCACCTGGACCCTTCCTGAAGTGAGTACTGCTCCCCCAGGTAGTCCCCAACCAGTCCTGGACCCTTGATAAATGTGCTGTACCAGCCTAACCCTAAAACTTGGGAGCTGGATAGTTTTTCACCAAAAAGTGGCCTGAGAACCGAGATCGGGACCTACCTGCTCGCCAACCCACCTGGGGTGCATCGCTGATTGGCCAGACTTCGGAAACTGTTACCGATATGTTCTTCTCTGCTGCAACACATTTTGTTTAGCAGTTCCTGTTGAAAGGGATATCCTCCTCATTGATTACAGCCTACAGCTTCATCCCACTGGATATTTTCGACTTCCCAAAAAATGCCTAGCCCCACTGAACTTTAACTTCTCAGCAACATTTTCTCCATATTTCTCCCAAGTCCGAAGGTGAGCCAAGACCGGGCAAAATCCACTCTGTGTAGACTAACTGTGCTCCATCTTGGCCGCTCTTAACTTTTGGCTTTACCCCGGTCTCGCGAGACCAGATAGCATGTTTGGCACTTCGTTCTTCTCAGTACTATTTGTATATCAAAATGCCATAACTCAGTTTGTACTGATTATATTTCATTTTTTTGGTGCTAACCTATTGATTACATTTTACTTTGTTTTTTTTTATTTGTGTGGTGTTTCTCTTGTGTTGTGTTTCCACTCTATTAATGTTTGCGTATGCTGTATAAACACTGAATAACAACAAGTTTACCTCTGACACCATAGATCATACAATGTTTTTGTCTATCGCAAAAAACCCTATTAATTGACTCTGCGAATTCTTTTTATTTAGTTGTATACTTCATCGATCAACTTTATATCGTTTTGGGTTTCCCTTCACCTAGTACATTTAGAAAACATTTTTATCTTACAAAGCATCAAACGTAAAACGTATTTACATAACCACAAATTATTACCTAATGAATAAACAATAAACATCAATTAAACATACTGGACATTTGTCAAAAAATTGCATTTGTACAAAAACCACATTCAATTGTAAGTGCAATCTTTCCGGCAAACATAGCTTCTAATTTTTAAGAAATGTCCTGCTTTTAACCGTGCCAGAACTGTGTCCTATTCTGTTCTGTTGGGGGCCCGAGGCTGTTTTACATTTTTGTCTTTGTGAGTCCAAAAAATTGGGATCTACTTGCTGAATCCGAACAGCATTCCTTATAAAGTTTCTTGTACTCTGGACCCCTGAATAATACCGACGTGTTTCGACCTTGGAAGGATGGGACCGTTAATGAGATTAAGGTCTTCTTCAGGGCTGAATGTGTATCTTGTAGGACATCATTAAATCTATCTCTGTAGTTGCTGTGTCGTAAGGCAGGAAGAAAACCACTGCCTGGAGGTGGTATGGATCGCCACCATGTGTTAGAGATGTCTTTACAAATTTTGCGGAACTGATAAGGGTACTTGATCAGCTTTTTGTTTTTCTTAAGTTCCAAAAACAAATTCTTGCCGGTTACCTGCTCTCTCTTCAAGAACAGAACAGAATAGGACACAGTTCTGGCACGGTTAAAAGTGAATGTGGTTTTTGTACTAATGTCATTTTTTGACCAATGTCCAGTATGTATAATTGATGTTTATTGTTTTTTCATTAGGTAATAATTTGTGGTTATGTAAATACGTTTTATGTGTGATGCTTTGTAAGATAAAAATGTTTTTTAAATGTACTAGGTGAAGGGAAACCCAAAACGATATAAAGTTGATTGATGAAGTATACAACTAAATAAAAACAATTCGCAGAGTCAATTAATAGGGACTTCTGCGATAGACAAAATCATTGTATGATCTATGGTGTCAGAGGTAAACTTGTTGTTGTTATTGTATTTCTGATTCTGGCCTCTGTCTTCCTCAATTGAATCGTTCCCCGTAGTGTGATACCCGTATAAATACTGAAAACAGTGACTCTAATTTAAGCTTGACTGCTTTTGTGCCATGCTACCCGAGGGTTAAGCACAGGTTAATTTAGTGACTGTTGAGTTTTACCCTGACAAGGATTGTGGTTGTTGCTTGAGAAGGGTCTTCACCCCCTCAATCAAAGGACACATTACCCAAACATTTTGCTCATTTCTTGTGATGCGTGTTTCTTGTCTTTGCAGGAATTGTGATGGAGAATTGCCTGTGCTGTCCCAAACCTGCACCTCTTGATCAAGCTTTTTATTTGCTTTGGCTATGAAAGTGTTCTCTGGTGTACACATCCCTGCCTTAGCACTCATGATGTATGTGTTCCTAGATAGTGTGAAGAAAAAATGAACGTAGGACATTTCATTGACGCTTGCATAAGAGAACATACAAAAATCTAGGGTCATTGACAATGTTTGGGAAACAGCCTCAGCTATCACACATTCAAAGATTTTATTTCTGCAATATTCGTAACAACAAATATGCAATATAGAATCAAATTGGTCCTTTCATTCAAAATAAGTGAAGAAAAAAGCACTGCCATATTTCTTCTGTCCATCTGCATATTATTGCTGCCATTAGTACACTGGGCCACCGACAGCATCAGGTGGGCCACTAATATCTTCTCAGATACTCCGGACCAATTTCCTGATTTCTTTCTCTTCCAGTGTGAATCTCAGTAATTTCCATTCCAGATTATTATGCTCAAAGTGAATTGAATGTAAAATGCATGAGGTTACTACAGAATGAAAGCTACAGAATTATTAGTGGTGGGCGACATTCCATTTTTAATTAGAAAATATGAATAGGTTTTGCGTAAATTATATGCTATCGAACATATCATGCAAACTGCTCTGGGCCATGTCTCATATGAAAATTCCACACAAGGTCATACCTTGAAACAAGTGTCACGTGAGACATCGAATGGAGACTAGTTTGAGCAGAAAATAACTATCCCATCGTCAATTTTACATTTCCCATGATACATTTCTGCCATAATTAGTCTCCACAGCTAAATGTTTCAAAAACGTTAATTGAAGAACAATTGAAAGTTGAATTATTCAAACTAGATGAAGTTTTCAAGATTTATGTCAAAATGATGCCCAAACTTAATTTGTATTTAAAATCTAAAACTGGTTTTAAGATTTCAGGAACGTTGAATTCATTCTATTAATCCTCAACAACAGTAAGATGGTACCAGCATAAACACAGCATGGGTAATTTTGAAAATAGTGTTCATTACCATCAGAACTTATCTTGGTTTACCTTTTTAAGAATTTAAATCTCAGATAATACTTTTGTGAAATTAAATTGACACAGAACAAGTACAACCTGTGAACCCCTAAGTTGGGTACTACCTATTACTGTAGGTTATCATTTGTTTTGCAGAGATTTATTTAGCTTCTTCTGTAGACATATACTTTGTTGGAATTGTCCATTTTCTGCGTCAGTAATCCCATTTGCAGCACAAAATTGTTAAAAGTTATCAGATCTTTTGCTCTACTTCCTTGTCTGCCAAGGTTTAGCAGGAATGTCAATTCACACAAATTTCATGGACCATGGAAGTCACGTATCTTTCTTACCCATATCATTTTCAAAATGTTTGCCCTCATAATTGGCCTCTCAAGAGCCTCAGAACTACATAAGGTAAGCAAATATACTAGCGCTTAGTTTACTTTCTGTTCCTGTCACAGTTTTCGGGACTTACTGAGACTAGGGGTTGTGGGGGCTGTGCTTGGAGGATCTGTGGCTATGTGTCTAGGTGTTGTCTATGGTGTCTGCTTTGCCCTATTCCTAACCGTATTGTTTTTACTTTTACATGTTATGCGCTTTTGTAGACCATCAGAATCTCAGTGAAGATCTGCTATTGGCCAATAGATGTTCCACCTGGGGACTTGGAGAAATGGGTGGACTTTGGGGGTCTCATTTATGCCCTTCGAAAAAATGACCCAGCGCAGCGCCCCAAGACATTTAGCTGTGCCGTGCTGTGCCATATTCAAAGCACCGGATTGAGCTGTATTAACAATATGAGTCATCCCTGTGCTTTCCCCTGTACTGGCGCACAATTGGCTGCCATGCACCAGCGCAAGCACCCTTGCTTCATTTTGTAAGGGTACCTGCACTGCGGTAATGGTTGATTTTGTGCAGGAAGTAACACCTTTCTGCTCAAAAACACAATCATTATTGGCATTTCCTGCTTTCTATGCGAGCTGCAGAAAGCGGCATGTATAAAAGGGGAAAAAAGGAGAAATTAAAGTTTTTCTCCTCGTTGAGCCATTCCTATGCCTCACCTTGGGAGAAGTAGATTTCTGATTCATTCTGATCCATTTTTACAAAATGTTGTAAATCTGGGAATGCATAAAGTTCGATGGATATTACATGGGAATACCCACAGCAACACCCATGGCTTGCCCCTTTCACGCAGAGGAATGTGTGAAAGGGGCCCATAGTTACAGAGCCATGAAAAGTCATGTGGCCTTGTAAATATGGGAAAGCCCTATATGCTGCTGGTGCATCAAAAAAAGTAATGCACTGGTGGTACAATGGGCTTGAAAAAATCCCCTGAGTTGATTTTTTCCGGGTGGCTGCTGGTCTGTATTGCCTCTGGAGCTCAAGTAGAATTGTTTCCGATTAGGAGATGCTACCACCAAGAGTTGTTGACTTGCATATTTGAATACTTTTGAGTGTTTCTCTCTAATTGTGGGTGCTTTTTCGTGTTCAGAGTGAGTGACAGTCAGTTCAGTTCGGTTCACACAGCTTTATTCAATCTTTTATAAAACAGACCATTAAAGCATAAAACATCATACAAATGTCATCACAAATATATCGTCGTATATACAAGATTTAACAGTCATTGTTATCAATACCAGTGAATGTTTCATCCTCTTGCCATCTGTGTCTCTAATTTTCTTGCTGACCCAGTACCTGCCCGCTAAAGGTTTACATTTGAGCAGTTTTCAGACCACTGTTCTTCTAACTTGATTATCCTACATAACTTAGGTATCCATGAATAAATTACACGTATGGGTTAAAAGAACAATTTGATACTGATATGATACCAAATTAATGATTTTATTTTTATTTTCAGCCTCAGAAGTTACACATAAACAAAGCTTCAGTCTGTGATGTCAACATTTATCCATACAATCAGCTCACTGTGCAGAAGAAAGTGACTGCCACACAACCCTAGTTTGCTGTATGTAAAATAGAAAAGGACGTTCTAGCGCCATGGATAGAGGGAGGATGTGGAGGAGTGTATGAACGACCCTATTAGAGCATGACCATCTCAGACATCATTGTCTTGAAAAGGGAAGTCCTTAAACTGGTCCATTGGATCAACCTTCAGAAGTCTCTCAGGAGCTAGTTCCATCTCTGCAGGAGGATCAGCTTGTTGCCAAACCCTGGCATCATTACTTTGGTTCCTCATATTCTCTAACGTTTCGTTCCTGTGCAACTCCAATCGAACCAAAAAATCATAAGATTCTTAGATATCGGAGAGATTAGCAGAAACCTCAGGCCTCTGGATTGTTATCTGTCAAAACATAAAAGCACAACACTTTATTTCCAAAGAAATGGGTTATTTCAGAATATATGAAAATGTATGGTATAGACTGTGCAAAAAATAAGAGTGATGTGTAGGGACACAATGGTTTCTCATAACTATTGCCTCTGCTTGTCTCCTGTGACAGGTAAAGTTTAATTTATCAAGCACTTAAAGGATCACCAGGTCTGTATGCTATAGATGTGTAGGGGATGTCGTGTACTCCTTTTGGTTGACAATGGACCAGTCCCATCAAAGTAGTATGTAAGCTACACATTTGGCAATTCCCCACTTCTGCTGACTCAAAACCCATCAATGTCTACATCATTCACAAACAGAGGTGCATCATGTGTGCGTGAATTACACATATTCTGGATAAAATACACACTCATACCTTCCGACACTATGAATGTGATTTATATAGCACCACCCTAGCTACAAAGTATTTGAGTGCTCTACAAGATAGCTCACACTGAAGGCACGGGAGAGGTTTGCAATTGGTGCAAAAAGAGGATGGCATATTGTATGGTAAAGAATAGTGTACTGGAGAAAGACTAAAATACTGAGGAAGAAAAAGAGGAGGAATGGTGATTATGATTTATTTAGAGACAGGGAATGGAATTGTCGCATAGGTATGTTGTAAATAAAACAGCGATAATGTTAAGCATTCGCTGAAGACATGCTATTGTGTCTTTATTGTAGTTTTCCCGCTCACACTTGAATGTACGGCCGGATTCCATCTTGTTTTCCGGCATCCATCTTATAGGCTACATTCTGCCATGTGCTCGCCATGAGGCAGGTCCTACCTCACTGACCGTCACCCCTGGAGTTTGCCCAGCAACAGGCTATAAATAGTTCCAGCTTATCTAGCGCATGCCCAGTACTTATAACATCTGTTCCTGCTTAGAGGGGATTGGAATGTGTATTCGAGGGGCTTCATGAACCGTTAACTCCACCCATGTATCGATCATGTTTGAGAAATGTCCATATAAGGCTGTAAATCATGCTTCCCAAGTTGTAACCGCCCACCTATGAGCCCCTTCTTTGTGTATAAAAGGGGACCGCGTGTCCGAGTTCTTTGTGCTACCTTGTACAATACTGTAGAGTGTTGTGTGGGCTGTAGTACCACCTTTAAAGGTTTATTAAACTTTGTTTTTGTATTTCCAGTTTCCGTGCCAATTTCTTATGTAGTCTGAGGACTTTGTGTACAGAAGGGCGAACCCTTTTCGCACCAGCAGGCCTTGCTGAGGCCTGTACTCATCAGGTAGGAATAGAAGGCATACAAATTGAGTAAGACTTGCTAAAGGGTGGGAGAGAGAAGATGTAAGATCAAAAGTGCTTCCTATGTAAATGCAGATGTTGTGCCCATAGGAGAGCTAATCGAGTATTTAAGGTGGTGTGATGTAAATAACCCTGATATGTACTCATACACAACTTTGTAATCATTAACTATCATGTTGTAATGTCATTATCATGCTTAAAAATGGTGGACCTCTAACTACAGTCGACTTGATCAAAGACAACATGTTAAGAAATAGGGGAAAGGGCAACAATAATCTTTGTTTCCTACAGATATATAAAAAAGGGAATTCATTAACTTCAGCCTAAAGAGAGCACACACTGTCTGAATCCCATTCCTGTAATGTAGAGGCCTGTGATTCCACCCCAGTGCCCTGTTCCTTCTGTTGTATGCAGGCTGTGTGCCTAGTCCAAAGAGTCTGCAATCTGAAGAAATCCTATGCCCACTTTCTTGTGTTGATTTGAAGGTTCAAGAGTTTAGTCACGTAAATCTACACACTGTAATAAGAGTCCCATGTCCGATTTACAGTGTTAATGACACAGACCTGTGAATGAGTCACTGAAACCCACATCCTGTAGGAATCTGATGCTAATTTCCTATGCTGATATGGGGGATTGTGAGGTGAGTCTAATGAGCCAAAACCTATAGATATCCTGTGTTCTGGTTTGTGTGTCGATGTGTAGAACTGTGAGTTAAGCTCCATGACTCTCCATCCCAAAGTTAATGCCTTTGTGCTTATGCCTGTACCATGTCATAGACCAGTGCAAGTGTGCAAAAAAGTGTGTGGGACATTTTGTAACTGCTTATTAAATAGTCAGTTATTGAGAGGTTCATGCTCCACTGAAGGCAACTATTTGGAGGTGGTACAGAGGATCTGGGAAACTCCATGGAACATGATATTGCAAGGCGATACAGTCTCAAGCAGCCGCCACCCACAAAGCCACTGCCAAGACACTGACTGCGCTTCAGGAGCCACACATTCAATGTACCTGCAGGCACATCCTGTAACAGCTAACTGACCGCTGCTCGGTCTTTCCTGTAGGTCTTTGCTGCATGTGGGTTTCTTGCCCTTTAGAAAGCAACTAGTGCCTGGTCCACCTAATGAGTGAACACATGCATGTAAAATAAGAATTGTGGACTAGGAAGGTAATCCAGATCTATGCTTCCTAGCAGGTTTCTCTTACCTAAAGGCTAGTGCTCCTATTAGACTACATGTAGGGGTGGGTGTGTCCTTGATTTTTTCATGTTAATACATAAAATAAAACATAACATTTGATTAACTTGATCTCCAAAACACTGCAAATACCTGTAAAGTTGTGTCCACCTTATCTAAAGAAGGCCGGAATTTCTCTTTGGTGGAAGAATAGCTGCTGCCCACTTGATCTGTTAATGATAGAGAACAAAATAAGTAATCAATCACCTGTTGGAAGCAGCAGATCATGGTACTTTTTATTCAGATCATTATTAGTGCAATGGAATTACCTTGGCACCCAAATAGAAAAAAAAGAATCATGCACTGACTGATAGGATTAGCCTTATTGAATGAGTAAATACCATATCTGTTGGATTGTAAATGCTTGCTAAGGGGCTTGTTTGAAACTGAAGAGGAAATGAAAAATCCTCAAATTTGCTAGGGCATTTTATACATCTGAAGGGGAGTCCACCAGTGGAATTTTGCCGGCCATATGCAGAGTATTCGGGAGGGCATTCCACACATAAACTCCTCTATAAAATTAAAGCTTTCTCCACAAATTGGACATTTCAATTCAATTTAAAAAAAAGGCCCACATTGCAAGTGCCCCACAATTCAGGTCACATTTCAGCACTTAAACGGACGGTGCTCCTAGAAATCTTGGATGCTATCTAGGATGCCCTTGACAGGGGCAGCAAAGCCGTACTAATGCTCTTGGATTTATCTGCCGTCTTTGATACCATCCCTCATGACCGACTCCTGTTGAGGATCCAGGAGTCCGGTTTCGGGGGGACGGTACTCGAGTGGTTTCCCTCTTTCATATTGGACTGCCAACAAACAGTCTGGGCTCCGCCTTTTTTGGCTTCCATTTCCCCCTTAAAGGTGGGAGTCCCACAGGGCTATATTTTTAGCTCTACATTGTTTAACATTTACACGTCTCCCATAGCGAATTTGGCTGAGAACCACGGATCAAAAATAGAGTTGTATGCTGACGATACGTAGCTGCTCTTTACCTGCGACGAGGACGCAGATTTCAGAGGGTAAGTGATCAACTCCTGTCTATCTGAGGTGTTTGCCTGGCTCCAGCTACATCAACTGAAATACCATTCCGAAAAATCTGAAATTAAATTCTTTGGTCTGCCCCCTAACAATATGTAGTGCAACTGGTGGCCTAAGGAAATGCCTTCCCCTTCAACCTCAGTTAGGTCAGTTAAAAACTTGGGGTTGAAAATGGAGGACACTCTAAACATGAAATCACAGATTCAAGCAGTAGCCGGACAATGCTTCGGCCTCCTGAAAATGCTAAAGCTGTTTTTGCCCTTCCTCCTGGTCCCCCACAGGAAAACTGTGGTCCATGCCCTGATCGGATCCAGGTTGGACTTTGTTAACATCCTGTACCCCGGACTACCGGAATACCTACTCACCCATCTACAGGTGGTCCAAAATGCTGCAGCCAGGGCGATACTCTTACACAGCCCGATGACTCGGATGTCTTCCCACCTGAAATCTCTTCATTGTCTCCCGATCCGTAAGATAATTCAATTCAAAGCCCTTGTCCTGGCCTTTAAGGCCCTACATGACACTGGAGCCCCTTATCTTAGGAAAAGAGCCCAGTTCTACCATCCCCTGCGCACTCTGCGCTCTTCGACATTGTTGCTAGCACGCATTTCAGTGTTCCTCCGCTTTCGAATAGGAGGCCGAACTTTTCAGGTGCAAGCTGCCAAACTCTGGAACAGTATGCCGCTAACTCTAAGACAGATGCAAATTTTCTATCTTTCAGGAAGTCCCTAAAAACTTGATTGTTCCAGCAATAGCCTTTGCGTTGTCTTACTTTACCTAGCTCTGTTACACCCACATAGCGCCGGGACACTCCTCCGAGTAGCTGCTCGCTCTATAAATACCCTGGTAACATAACATAACAATCTAGCAGTTTGTACTTTAATCAGTACTGTTACTATTGGACACACCGTTCCTTTTTGTTTTTTTGCATCAAGTAAACACTGGCACAATTCCTAGTGTCAAACCACATACATTTAGGCTGTACACTATGAACAAATGAAAAACATGTTGCAGTGTTAGGGCTTTTCAAAGTTGATGAAATCAGTATGGGGGAGCAATAACGCATTCAGGGCCTCATTTTGAGACGTTCCATGGCGTCGGAGCGTGCTCCATATTTACAAGGCAGCACAGAGCCAGTTTTTGGCTTAATGCTGCCTTGTAAATATCGTTATTGAAAACTGGGCATACAAGGGGCTTTTTCAGCAACATCCATGGCTTTTTGACACTGCCCAAAATGTACAAAAAATCATGAATTTGAGGCTGTGCCAAAAACGTAAGCCTCCCCTGAGGAGGCGTAAGGGAGTCAGAAACATCTTTATTTCTCCTTATTTTTCCATTTTCTATGTGTGCTTCCCTGTACCCATGAATATAATGCCTCTGTCCTGAATGATTCGTGTGTCTCAATCACAAATGTTACAGTCCCACCTAATGCTGAAACTCCAAACTCTGCTAGATTTAAAGTAAGTGCATTTTTGAAATTTTCTGAAATGTCTAAGCACCTTCCTGCTCCACATCTCACGCTGCAATTGCATGTAATGCTGGTGCAGCGTTCTCTTTGACAAACATTGTTGAAAGGGTTTCAAGGAAAATGAGAAGGTTTTATGCACAATATAAATTGGTCTTGTACTGTTGTTATTGTCCTGGCTCTTGCTTCTGCTGTCTTTGAGCGCAGAGATACTCCTTCGGGAGTTTATTCAAGCGCTTTACAAACCCGCAAATAAATAAATAAAATAGGGAACTATAGTCCTTCAAGCTTGAATAACCCTAGAGTCAATACATAGGATATGCCTACTCAGCTGTAGCAGATTTTCCCTTCCAACACCAGACATCTCTATGTAAATGTGAATAGGGGTCTCTGAGAAAACACGACTGAACTTCTCAGATTTGACCGTTAAATAAGAACCAAACCAAAGTTGGCGACACCATGTTGTATAGTTCCTACAAATCTATATAGGATTTGCACGTTTAATACAACATAAACTAAGGGATTGGTGTCCAGACTTATTCCAGGCACCCCCAAAGAATATGTTAGTCTGTAGACCAGCTAGCTCACAGTGCCATTATGAGCACCTCTTACCATGGAGCGAATAGTTTCTGGCAACTATCGAACATGACAACCCTGACCCCTCAGGAATCCTGGAAACAGTACAGTACTTTTTGCTCAGTCACACGTGCTTACTTTGTCTCACGGAGATACACACAATAAAGGGTGGGGACGTTTTCAATACGTATTTATTTAACCAGCGTCATTCTAGTATATAATAAGTGTGCTGCAACAACTATTAGACATAAACAGCTCAAGATGGAAATGAGCACCAATAGGGTAAAGAAAAGGGAGAATTCTACCATAGTGCTAAAACAATGAATATATGTAGGCAAATATTTGCATAACAGTAATAATGCGTACTCCTACGATGCAACCCTAACTAGATGTTCCTAATTTTACCTAGCATGTATGTAGGTGTATAGCCAAAAATCCCCTTAGGATAGAGACAACTCCATTACCTGATATGGGAGAGCAAAGGACCCCATCTTGTTCTCGAGATGGACACCCCGCAAGAGATGTCTGATCACTGCATGCAGGTACCTCAGCGTCTTGCGTCAGTGTGTCAGCATGCAAGTCTTTTCTTCTCTGGTTTGCCCAGCGAAGATGTAGTGCTGATATACCCGAAAGGTATCCTCAGGGGTTCTACCTAGAAGTGTACTGTGGGCATGTCGGGCTAGGATAACAATAGAGATAACCCTTATACAGAGTTATTATGCAGAAGATGGCAATCCTGCTGTGATACTGAGAATCCTCATGCATAATACATGAGGCTAGTTTTCGGAAAAAAACAAAAGACAGTCAAGTAGCTCCTAAATAGGTAAAAGGTCAGCACCAACCCTCTTATGTAAAACAATGGTAGGACGGATGTGGGTAAAACGTCATATAACTACCTAGGCCTATAATGGGGTACGTTGGGATTCATAACTCAGGAAGGTTTCCATTCCTGCACAAGAATAATCACCCAGCAATGCAGGCACCCTTGCACCATGGTGCACAGATTCCTGCGTTGGTGCACAGCAGCCCATTGTGTGGCGGTACAGGGAAAAAGTACAGGAATGTGCTGTATCTGATAGATACAGAAATTCCTGCCCTTTTCTTTTGCCGTAGGGCAGCACAGCAGGAAGGCCTGTGCCGCTGCGCTACAGCAAAACCTCATAAATTAAGCCCTCAGTAAATTGTAAGCATGTCTAACAGTGGAGGTATTTTATTTTTGGTATATGCATTTATTGCAGAGTAGAATCCTAACATTTTCTGTCAGTATAAGCTATTTCTAATGTTAAAATGCTACATCAGGAGCATCCCTAATCCACCACCATTAGCACAATCACTTACATTCAACTTGCACGCAAACACAGATTTAGTCCTGTGGAGTTCTACTTGATGTGTAACACAGCTCTGACTCTCATAATTGCTACCTGAAGGTCACCTACTGTGAACTCTATGTAACTTTTGATTTTCCACTCTCACTCTTCCTGGAGACTCCCAGCCCAAGGGCCAGATTCACAAACTGCACTTTGTAGTGCATTTTGTAATATTACAGTACTACTACAAGACTTACTCACAAGTACTATTTACTATATACACAAATTACACTTTTGAGTAAGTTTAATTCTTTTTGTAAGTTACACTTTTGTAATATCTTGCATTTTTGTAGCAAGTTCCTATCTCCATTATTTTGTATGGGAGGGTGTTGCAGAACCCGTGGTTAGTCATGTGTAGTGATGGCCTGACTTCAAAAGTGTAAGTAACTACAAAAGTGCACTTTGTGAAGACCGAAAAGTAGTAAACATATTCAAACGTGTAAGTTACCTTTATAGATCAGGGTCAATATGTTTTGCAGACCATGGAACTGAAAGGCAGACGTTAAGAAAGGTGAAGAATTCTATGAGGTCTTGTTAAAACCCATACCAGTTTGCTTGACATGCCATATTACTTTCTGAAAAATTCTTTGAGTTATTGTAATGTAACATGCATTAGAACATTAGAATCTTGAGAGCTCCATTAAAGACAATCAAGTAGTTCTGGGCTTATAATGTCTGGTAGACACCTGGAGATCCAACATTCTAATGTTTGTTTTCATGTTTCTCCCATTTTATTTTACAACATTCATCCCTCAGTTCGTGAAATGTTCTAATACCTTATAAGCCCTCTCCCTTGGGCTATACCGGTTGGTAAAGGTCCCCTCTCTCTCGCCCTTGCCTGCAGGTCAGAACTATAACTCAGGTTCCGGGCTTTAAAAACCTGTTTAGCCCTTGACATTAGGCTATAAGGCTATCAAATTTGTCCCTATGGAGCAAAATATTTGCTATGGGCAGAGAGTCACTGCAGATGATCTCTATATGAGTGTGACTTGCCAACTGCCCTCTGTTGGTATTTGTAGTTAGACAACGACATTTAGATCCCATTGGATTGAAATCCCATCACATTTCCCTGATAGCTGTCTGAAAATAGGGGAAATGAATTTGTGAGAAACTGGGAAAAAGATACCATGTGTGTTTCAAAGAAATTAATGTTGTGCAATCAGAGTATGCTGAAGATCTCGGGAGGGTGACAGTAGGAGAAAGCATTTTAAAGAAGGACTAGCAAATTCCATGAAAAGTTTGAGACAAGAATAGTAGTTTCTTAATATATTGGAAGTTGGCTGCAGTGAATTATTGAATTGTTGCACACTCCAATTACTGCCTTGTTTTTTGCACAAACCTTCTGATTATATGTGTAATGCCTCAGAGATATTATTCATTTAGTCTGTGTGGTCTAGACTAGTCTAACGCTGCTGCAATATTGAAACAAAGTATTTGCAACAACATGTTAAATATTGAAACCTATTTTACATTTATGACAGTTAGTATTTCTCATTTGTTTCACTTGAAACTCAGTTAATTGATAGTGGTGATGTTACATTGCATTTTATAGTGATACAAAAATATAGCAAATTCAGATTGCATCCTATATTATTGCTTCAGTGATTAAATTGGTAACGTTACCAGCTTTAATCAGAAATATCCTTTCAAGACAAAAAGGAGATTAATTTATTAAAACAAAGGAAGAATTTATTGACAAACAGTTGCAGATATAAGATTCAGTACAATATTTTGTAATTTTTCGACTCATATATTTTTTTTCCCACAGGGATTGATTGCACATGTTTGGGTACATGGGTGTTCTGCAGTACCTAAATTTCATATTTGTAAATTATCAATTTTCAATGTTTCCTATATCAAGGAAGTTGTAATTGATATGTAATCATAAGTCTATTGTTGATGTTAGCTTCTATGGGTACCTTACTGAAGCTCTATATATTGATATCTCCATATATATGGTAATGTTGCATGGCTGTACTAAAATATATTTTTTAATAAAGTAAACCACAAATGAACAATTGAATGATAATTGCATTCATGTGCCCTGATTACAATTGGGGTGCAAAGTTCTGATATGTGTGGTATCCCTTCATACTAGACATATTGGAATTCTGAGGATCACATTAAACACAGCAACATACATAATTTGCGTGAGGAACATTTCAAAAGTTCAAATCTCCTGAAGCTTACCTATGGAAACTTTTTATTTCCTGTGTTTCGAGTAAAAAATCAGAACAGATAGTATTTACCACAACTGGTAAGTACTTACTATGTAATTTCAATACTTACTCGGTGCAGTAAGCGTTTCAACACTATTCAACCCACCCATGTTCTGGGATATAATTTGAAACATCTACTTTTTGTGTGTCTTTTGAAAATTTACTTAAGCAGGGATTCAATGGATGATAATTAGATTCATATTGTCTAAACCAATGGTTTATTGAATGTTCATCACCTAAGTATCATTAACTCTTTACCAGTTCAAATTATGTCCTAAGAGGTGATAGACAATTACCTTCCCAAATCAAAGCTCCAGTGTTTCTGATTGTGATTCCCTCATTAACATCCAAATCGTCTGGGTCTTCATACCATCGTTGTTCTTCAGTACTACGCCTCTCACTGTGGAATAAATAACAGCCACCTAATAATTAAGCGGATTGATAAATTAGAACTTGATTTAACATTTGGTAGATGGTACTCTGTCCGTCAGGATGGTGGAGGACATTAGCTCTCTCACTCTGACTGACTACGATCTGCAAAATTTAAAGGTGATCCCTGATCTAGGGTTCATCTTTGTACAATGAAAGAAGCCCCATTACAAAGGTTCCTTTCAATCTACCAAACAATTGGCAGACGGGACTTGTTGGTTTCGATGACCATTCATCAAATTTTTGCAAAGTTTATATTTTTCAAAAACAACTCCAAGAAAGTAAAAACTAATGACCCCCACACCCTTGGAGTTTTCTCGCCAGGTGTAGGAGTCTTTATTGCTTTTTCATGTCCCTGACCGCCAGGATTTTCCCAGCAGTGCTGAACAGAAAAAAACGAAAATATACCTTCCATCCTGCATAGTATGGGCAATGCAATCTTCATTCTCCAACAGCATCACGATGTAGCCAACGGGGATTGTAAACGGAAATCTTAAGATCCGCCAAACTCTAAATGCTGTACAACTTGAGGATTTTGCAGACAGGATAATCCATAGTGTTTGGGAAGGAGAAACCTGTCCTCCAAACTCTAAATCAGACCCTCAATTCTTAAACATGATTCACAAATCACTTCCTACCCACTCAGGTTGTAAAATTTTTCACCTTGGATTTATTGATGTATTATTACGTTTTCTCCTATACTTAAAGCCATATGCCATCATTTCCTTGGCAACGAGATGAACCAAATATTAGTTGCAAGCAGAATGTCCTCGGATATACATGTTATCAACTACTTCCAATGTTTTCCTTGTTGTTCCTCTCTCCACTCTGTAATTTATCAGCACTAGCAAGAAAGGTCTCACTGTCGATAGATACCAAGTCAGAAAGCAGAGGATTTCGGAAAAGGAAAGCCAAACACCTGGTCTTGTTAGAAAAAACACATAGAATGTCATGGTAGATAAAACATCCTGTGACAACCACAATCGCTAGAATAAAGGATGCTGAGAACTTTACCAGACCACATGAATCATGAATTTCAAATGCGGGCAGTGAGGTGTAGCATCTTCTTCCCTAGGTTAGAACTTTGGTACAAATGACACTGATATTGATACTCCCAAACACAGCAGTAAGCAGTCCTATAAGAGGCATGTTTACCATATGAAGTTTCCATTTCTTGCCTTTACACTAGTTTCTTAGAAACAAACAGGAAGCTGTTAATGATAAAGGATGGGCAGGCCAATAAGACAGCCATGTGGCTGGGGATTTTCTGGAAGATCTTTGTAAAAAGTGTTCGAAAACCGAAGGAACGATGTTATATTTATCGCCGCTTTAGCGGCAGAAAACTGCTGCTAAGGCGGCGATAATGGGCTTGATAATATGCCCTTGTAAATTCCCATAGAAGCACATGTTCCGGTGTTAACATGGGCTTCTATGGGAATTCTCTACGACATATTATCAAGCGCATTATTTCCGCTTTAGCAGCAATTTTCTGCCGCTAAAGGGGTGATAATTATAACGTTGTTCCTTGATAATATGCCCCGTACAACTATAATACCCTGAGAGATGTGTAAGAATGGTAAGACACAATTCAGAACTCCAAAACGAAAATAAACAGGGCTTTAGATGCAACACTAACATGGTGAGATAAACACGGCTCTTAATCAGAAAACCAAGATATTTATTGATACCCCTACAGAGAAGGGTTGACAAAGGGCCCAACAAGATGGAATCTCAAATACTGGGCAAACGTATGGTCAAAGGGGTTGTCTTCAGGAGGTTTATCTTAATCACAAAAGTGCCACCTCCAGTGTCAGAGGGATCATAAAACTAAAGGTTCTTCCAGCCCCTGAATGTTCAACAGGATACATGCCATCTACAAACAAGAAAAAACAAAAGCCCTGTTCATTTAGTAGACGAGAAAAAGCTGCAATATATGACTTGATCCATATAGGGGACAATGAGGAGCCCCCAGAAACTTCCCATATCATTATTTTGGGGGAACAAGGTGATAGGCCCTAGCAGGAGTGTCTGAGACCT
Source organism: Lissotriton vulgaris (assembly GCF_964263255.1). NCBI lineage: Eukaryota > Metazoa > Chordata > Amphibia > Caudata > Salamandridae > Lissotriton > Lissotriton vulgaris. The sequence continues at coordinate 702,534,375 of NC_141700.1, read as the reverse complement.
TTTTCAGAGTGAATGTTTACAGAGGATCTATTTGTCTATGGTCATATATGCTGTTGATATATCTAGCAGTATCATGGTGCCAACAGACCTCAGATCTGAGACCCAGGTTAAAATCTGTCTGCAGAGCAAAGAAGGGAGAGGCAAGAAGTACATTCGTCACTAAAAATATCATGCAGATTGATAATCCTTCAACCAAATGTTAATTCAGGAAAAAATGCTTGTTTCAGGGCACCCATTTCAAATCAACATGATCAATTGCATTAAAAAGGCTGAGGGATCAATTGCTTAATTCTTTATAGAGCTTTGCATTTACAGCTGAGCCAGTCTCCAAATAATTTATTGTAATTACTGACTGGCGAAGGAGAGATAAGAATAAATGATACTCAGTGTAGCAAACTAACCACCTTGAATGACAGGCAACAATATATATGAAGGATCTTTGTCCTATCTATCCTTCCTGAGTCAAGAACAAACCTGCAAATGTCACTGAAACAGTGCAACCTCACAATTGAGGAATTCGATCTAACAATGCCAGAAACCATCAAATTATGGCTGCTGTTCTCATCTGGAGTACGCTAAAAATGCAGCTCAGGGCAATAATTCACTGTGTTAGTAAGCACGTTAAATGTTTTCTTGGATTCAGAGATGACATTATGTACAGCAGAAGTGCGAAACTATAGTAGCTTAGAACAGGTTTGCTAAGAGAGCCAGGTCCTGAGCTTTTATAGGAGGTAAGAAAAGCAGTTTCCTAGACAGATCCTTGAGTAATATTCTTTGAAAGGAGGAGAGACAATCTGTACCCTCAAGAATCAGAGGTCTACTGTTTTCATCAAATTCTGTATCCTTTGGAATACTTCTATATTTCGAGACAACCTTGTCCAATTTGTTTGAGTCCAAGATGAACAGAACATTAAACATCAATGGGGTGACCCTGTGTTCCTCAGAACCTGGTCATCATACAATGCATAAACAAATGGTACTGTCGAATGAAAAGTTCATGTTTCATATATACCAGGAAAATGGATTCCTTTGTGTGAGAAAACAACAAAATTAAGAACAAAGATGGTACTACTGAGGTAAAAACCACAGCAATACCTTCTTTGTTGTTGTTTTCTTGCATTCTTTACACTTATTCTTATCTCCTCTGACTGTGCATGATGTACAAGTTTATTACCTTACCTTCCTTGATGCCGCTTCTTGTTAGATTTCTGCAAAAGTACTGTGACTGTAATGATTATTATCACAAGGACAGCCAGTGCTGAAGCGAAGCCCCCGTAGACAGCACCCTTATTGACTCTTGATTCACATCTCTCTCCACTGTACCAATATATATGCTGGTCGTTGCAGCTGCAGAAAAGATGGGCTGTTAGTAAGGTCCATAGCCATGAACATCAAGTGCTTAAACATCCGCAAATATCTGCTGTCTCATTCAACAGCCCTGGCATTTTAAGGAATGCATCTTTTGGAATTAACCGTCATTCCTTCACCTCGAAAGTTGGGAAGGCGCCAAATGTAATGTTCATAATAGTCTTTCAGAACACAGAGTTGACTCCCGGCTAGACAAATGATTACAATGATTTGCTTCAGCATATGTGGAGACACATGAAGAGGCCTCTGATGGCCATTCACAGTGCAGGTACTACCAATATTTCACCATACATCACAGGTCTTTCTGTTGACCCTACATGAGGGATTCAATATTGGCAAACATTAGGGATTTTCAAAGGTTGTTGATATTTATTTTAAACAAATATTCCACCAATATGCAGCTTGTCTGTATAGCAACATGTGTCTTGGGTTGTCCTGGGTTCTTGTTTTAATTGCAGTCCAGGTGTTAAGAAACAATTAAGAAACTATTTGTACGAATCACATTGGAGAACCCATTGTGAGAAGTTTAGAACATTCTGCGTTACTGAATGACCATTTCCACCACCAATCAGACATGATGGTATGCTGTTATTTGGCTCCATCCTTTCAAGCAAATACTGAGGAGTTTGTGGATAAACAGTTTTACAATAATAGTTGTTATAATCAGGTCTCTCTGTGCTCTTTTTGTAGACACTGACTATTCTTTCTCCTATCCTGCACGCTGCCATTACCACACAATGTCGGACAAGTTGGAACGGAGCTTTCAGTAGCTCTGCCTAACCAGTGAGATGCCAATCTTTAGAACATTACTGAACAAACCAGTTGGTCTGTCAACACTTGAGGATTACAGATCATGTATAACAGAGATAGACCCTGTGGTTTTGGATCCAGTATAATTTTCTCTAACCTAGTGGAGTCTAGAGATATATTTTACAGATACCTCTTTGCAAATCTGGCAATATCTCTGATCCCTCCCTTGATCCCCCACACAGCCTAATTCTACCAGTATCCAAAATGTCTTAGAATTGTTAAAGTCAATAGTCGCTTTGAATATTGATCCTTATTTTATACTGCTTCTGTGTAAAGAATGATGTAGTTGGGGTTATGATATAATTTCACTGTATCACTAACTTGTGTTCTGTCATTGATGAGTCATATCTGATTTCTTTCTATATTGCTACCATGCCTCATTAGTCACTTTACAAACATTAATTTATTTTTTCCAATGCCCACTTGTGTTATAGACAATCATAATTGAATCCATATTAGATTTGAGATCTGAGCTAGCAATTACAAAGGTAAAAGTTTTCATTTTTAAATCGGATATACAGTGCCTGTAATTAAAAACCTTTTGATAGATTCTGATCTCAATTTCTTCTTAGCTGCCAATATTGCAAAGTTCTAGAGATCGTTGTCACTCTACAACCGTGGGTCTCTTAGAAAGTCATGTCAAAGATGGATTTGTACCCTGCTAATGGATTTCTTAATTCACAAGGCAAATATATTAATGGTCTCTCTATTGAACTTGCTTGCATACTCTGTACATTGCAAAACGCTTTAAACATAGATAAACTTTAACAATAAATATTATTCGGAATACACTGTGTTTAAAGTTTGCCAACAGTCCTAAACATCTATGTGGTTTCTCCACAAGCCATTTATGCTAACACCTCTGTGAAAGGATAAAACACCTTTACTCTGCAATTTTCACTCCGCATACATTCACTCCTCATACCATTACAACGCAAGTACCGTTACTCCGCAATACTTTTAAAACGCATACCATTACATTTATATGCTTTTACCATGCATGCTTTTACAACGAAATTTGTTGTAAAAGCATGAATGGTAAAAGTATATGGGGCAGATGTATCATCCTTTTTTTTGTCGCAAACGCTGCGATTCGGAAAATAGCAGCGTTTGCGACAAAAAAAACGGGATTTGGAATGCATCATTCAAAAAGCCTCGCAATATTAAGGAATCGCTAATTTAGCGATTCCTTAACATTGCGAGGCTTTTAAGAAATGGCAAATTGCGATTTAATATTTGAAATGTATCAAGCATTTCAGTGTTGCGATTTTTGACTAAGAATTCGCAAATTACCATCAACTTGTAGTTGGTGGTAACTTGCGAATTCTTTTCAAAAAGCACTTTTTTTAAATTCTAAAGGTGCCATATGACGCTCATACATGCCCTTAGGGCATGTATGTGCGCCATATGCGTACACATATCAAATTCAGGGGTGCAGCAGGGTGTCCTTAAGACACCCTTGCACCCTTGAAATTATTCTCAATTTGCGATTAGCTATTTGCTAATCGCAAATTGAGTATCATTTTACATTCATTCCTATGGGCCTCCTGGCCCATAGAAATGAATGGGAAATTATTCCTTAATTGCGATTAGCAATTTGCTACTCGCAATTAAGGAATTCTAAGGAATCGCTAATAAATAGCGAAATTCTACATACATACAATTTTGCACTTCTCAAACAGCGATTCCTTAACAATCGCTATTTGAGAAGTGCAAAATGGTATCTTGATACATCTGCCCCTTGGTTTTTAATATTTAAGTTTAAGGTAAGTATATGGTTTTAGTTTGGGGGTGTTGGGGTATATGTTTTAGGGGTTCAGGGGTATTTTAAGGGTTGGTTTGGTTTATGGGGTGCACAGTGTATTTTTAGTGTATGTTATTTTTAGATTAGAGGGTTGGTTTTGGGGGTGCTTGGGTATTGTTAGGGTTAAGGGGGTACGTTTAAGTTTTGGGGTGTAGGGGGTTTTATTAGGGTTCAGGGTGGGTTTTGGGTTGTGGGATTCAGGGGTATTTTTAGGGTTTAGGGATAGGTTTGGATTTTGGGGTCCGGGGGTATTTTAGGGTTCAGGGCTAGGTTTAAGGTTTTGGGGTACAGGGGTAATTTAGGGTTTATGGGTAGGTTTGGGTTTTGGGGTACAGGAGTATTTTAGGGGTCAGGGCTAGGTTTGGGATTTGGGGTACAGGGGTATTTTTAGAGTTCTGGGCTAGGTTTGGGTTTTGGGGTACAGGGGTATTTTAGAGTTCAGGGGTAGGTTTGGGTTTTGGGGTACAGGGGTATTTTAGGGTTCAGGGGTAGGTTTGTGTTTTGGGGTACAGGGGTATTATTAGGGTTCAGGGGTAGGTTTGGTTTTGGGGTACAGGGGTATTTTAGGGTTCAGGGCTAGGTTTAAGGTTTTGGGGTACAGCGGTAATTTAGGGTTCATGGGTAGGTTTGGGTTTTGGGGTACAGGGGTATTTTTAGGGTTCAGGGGTAGGTTTGGGTTTTGGGTTACAGGGGTATTTTAGGGTTCAGGGATAGGTTTGGGCTTTGGGGTACAGGGGTATTTTAGGGTTCAGGGTTAGGTTTGGGTTTTGGGGTACAGGGGTATTTTAGTGTTCAGGGTAGGTTTGGGTTTTGGGGTACAGGGGTATTTTTAGGGTTCAGGGGTAGGTTTAGGTTTTGGGGTACAGGGTATTTTAGGGTTCAGGGGTAGGTTTGGGTTTTGGGGTACAGGGGTATTTTAGGGTTCAGGGGTAGGGTTGGGTTTTGGGGTACAGGGGTATTTTTAGGGTTGAGGGATAGGTTTGGGGTACAGGGGTATTTCTAGGGTCAGGATGGGTTAGTTTTTAATGGTGCTGGGGTATTTTAAGGAGTAAGGGGGGCTTAGTAATTTGGGGTGCTGGGGTATTTTAAGGGACTTGGGTGGGATTAGTTTTTAGGGTGAAAACAGTTATTTAAAAAAATATATTATATATATATATAAAAAAATATGTATAAAAAGTAAAAATTAAAAAAATATATATCTTTATATACATATGCATTATTAAGTGTATATATATATATATATATATATATATATATATATATATATATATATATATATATATATATATATATATATATATATATATATATATATATATATATATATATATATGTATGGTAAGTAAAGTTAATAAGTTTATAACTTCACCACACATGCTTTTGCGTTGTAAAGGCATGCGTGGTAAAGTTACATGCAGTGTAAAATATTGCGGAGTGATGGTACTGCGGACTAATGACTCATGCGTTGTATTAAATGGGGAGTCATGGTATGCGGTATAAATGTTGGCGGAATTATGTGATATATTACTGTGAAATAATTGAATAAATTAGGACTGCCACTGACACACTCCTGGGATTGATACCAATTTGTTATTGCAGTAATTAGCGGTGTTGTATTCATAACTTCATAGAAGAGAAAAGTAAGCTATGAGTTGTGCTACTGCTTTCTCCATAAAGTAAAATCCTAAATTTCATACATTTTAGCTATAGTGAATGCCTCCCTATTCAAATCCATTGTAACTCTCATAATTTCAAACATATTTTGTTTCCTAATTCTAGTTCCATGTGTCCTGTTAATTACCCGCTGAATAACTTAAAAAGGTCAAATCAACTTTTTCCACTGCATCTGAATTTCATTTTTTCCCCTCATCAACAGATGTCTTCTCTGTAGATTCTTTCATTTAAAAAAATCAGTTTAGGGCAATACTTTTCTCTTTGCTCTCACGTCAACATCTCTTTTTAATCATTTTACTGTCTTGACTCAAATACGTTTTTACTGCTGCCAATGCTTTTGCAACTTCACTGAGTTAGCCTTTACAAATCCACTTCTCCTACTTCCATAACTTCTCATCCAACCTTACAATATTTCTTTGCTGCGACTAGTTGGGACTGAAAACTACTTGAAAGGATCACGAGAGTCCCAATTTGAATGTGAAAACCTTTACAAAGTAGACTTCCCCAACTTTGCACAAGAATTATAGGAGGTTTGGATGAGGCAAAGGGGCTTATTTACAAGCCCCTTGCACCACCGGTGCGTCACTTTTTCCCATATTAAAATTGATGCATCAGCAGTGCAACGGGCTTGTACATAAGCTCCAAAATGTACACACCTACCGTTATGTAGTTTAGACTCCCATCAGTCCTCTTCCATGCACACTTTCTATATGGCCGGGATGCCTATCACCCCCTCCCAACACAATCCCCAAGGATGTGAAGACGGACGCAGTTCTGAACTTTTGGAAGGCGGGAGGGAGTTACCCTCCCGGCCGTATTTATTAAAATATGAAACAAAATTAAAAACATTAAAATAACAGTTTCATATCATGTACAATTTTTCATTTATACATTTCACTGCAGTCATGTTTATTGGCTAACCTTAACAAATCTCTAATACAAAGGTTCTCCTAGCCGAGTCTAAACATCCTGCAAATGTATACTTTCTAAAATAAAAATTGTACATCCTAACATTACGGGCCAACGGCAAGGTTGTAACCGGTGTCAGATCCCTACTACCAGAACTCCCCCCTCACGTGTGAGGGGCGGTCGCACAGAGGACTGTACCTCTATGCCAACTTCTAATTTCCCTTGTCTTAGCGGGGGCCCCTTATTTAGCTCGACGCCATCTTAGTGGTCGTCCGAGGACTCGTGTGAGGTGTCTAGAAGGTAGCGTGGACCCCCCTCCCACCCCACACTGTCTATCACATCCGCCGTCGCGGATATCCTGGCCCCGGGAAATTCCTAGGAGGGGCATCGAGCCGCCTCCTCCCCTCGGAGGGGCCTATGACCGCCTTCCCTTCGGCGACCCCATACTTAGTGGGTGCCGCCTCCCCTTGTGAGGGGCCCATGGCCGCCTCCCCCCGGGCGCTCCCATCCATAATGGGTGACGCCCCCTCTAGGGATCTTGAAATTACTGCTCACCGATCATGACCTTACCGGCCGACCAAAATAAATACGACGTTTTTTGGACCTAAAGAAGAGAGCGAAAAAAGCGGTTACCTGGACATTGTACAATTCATCCACTTATCTACACATGCTACACATTTCATTAGACTGTGATACTCCGCTCTACTGGAGAGAAAATTGTTCTGAAGCAAATTACTTTATTGCATTTCAAACATCTGACATCTTTACTACACACAAAAAGACTTTGGAAAAAAGATAATATCATTGCAACTCCATTTTAATGCATTACTAAACGTTGCCATAAGGGGCTGGTGGGTGGGTCAAAATTGCTCCTTGTTCCGTCTAGGGCTCACGTGCAACGAGAGGGTGCAGCTTCCAAGCACAGGAACAAGAGGATGCTTCTCTGGATTGTTGCTCCTTTTATTCCTCTTCAGGAGGGCGTGTACCTCCCTCTGGTACGCCTACAGGGTGTGACCAACGGTGTAGGTGTCTAGGACAACCCCTTCTTGGGCGGGAAAAGGCGCGCCCCGGCTACGCCGCTTCGGGCATACCAGCCGAGACACGCCCCCCGCCCAAAATGGTTTCCCGGGGGGATCCGGGCACCCTGCCATACGTTCGGTGGGACCGAGTGGTCCCCCCTTTCCATATGGCCGGGATGCCTATCACCCCCTCCCAACACAATCCCCAAGGATGGGAAGACGGACGCAGTTCTGAACTTTTGGAAGGCGGGAGGGAGTTACCCTCCCGGCCGTATTTATTAAAATATGAAACAAAATTAAAAACATTAAAATAACAGTTTCATATCATGTACAATTTTTCATTTATACATTTCACTGCAGTCATGTTTATTGGCTAACCTTAACAAATCTCTAATACAAAGGTTCTCCTAGCCGAGTCTAAACATCCTGCAAATGCATACTTTCTAAAATAAAAATTGTACATCCTAACATTACGGGCCAACGGCAAGGTCGTAACCGGTGTCTGATCCCTACTACCAGAACTCCCCCCTCACGTGTGAGGTGTGGTCGCACAGAGGACTGTACCTCTATGCCAACTTCTAATTTCCCTTGTCTTAGCGGGGGCCCCTTACTTACCTCAACGCCATCTTAGTGGTCGTCCGAGGACTCGTGTGAGGTGTCTAGAAGGTAGTGTGGCCCCCCTCCCACCCCACACTGTCTATCACTTCCACCTTCGCGGATATCCTGGCCCCGGGAAATTCCTAGGAGGGGCATCGAGCCGCCTCCTCCCCTCGGAGGGGCCTATGACCGCCTTCCCTTCGGCGACCCCATACTTAGTGGGTGCCGCCTCCCCTTGTGAGGGGCCCATGGCCGCCTCCCCCCGGGCGCTCCCATCCATAATGGGTGACGCCCCCTCTAGGGATCTTGAAATTACTGCTCACCGATCATGACCTTACCGCCACAGGCCGGATAGTTGACCGGCTATCCGGACCCCCCACACTCCTACTAAAGGTCATGACTATACAAACCCCGTAACCACACTAAGAAGTCTCCTATGAGTAAGACATTCCCCTCCCGGGACAAATGAACCCCGTCTTCGAGATACATATGATCCCCCCGGATACATCCATGCGGAATACAGTGCAACTGTCCTGAACGAAACAATCTACCCAGCTTGTTATTAACCTTTTTTACTGAATGATTCAAAGCTGACACAGAGAGGGCCCCCCGCCACACCTTCCTTGGAATCATGTGTGACCATGCTATCGTGCACCCCGGAATCCTCTTTGCCAACCAGCTAACAGTGGATAGAACCTGCTCGAGGAGTACTCGTCGACCGAGCGACACCAAGTCATTGCCCCCCAGATGCACTAGGATTATAGACGGCGGTGACCTCGTCCGCCCTAACAATTCCTCGATAAAACACTGAAACCGGTCAATACAGAGCCCGCCCCTTCCATGGAAGGTCACCCTGTACCCGTATTCCCCAGCTGCGTGAATCATGTCACCTGCTTTGAATACGTCCGCGGCACGCCTCACGTATGAGTGGCCCACGACCCACACCACTCTTTCCTCAGCCGGTGGTCTTTGACTGCTAGTCCCCAGGTGTCGGGTCGACTGCACAGTCCGGCCCGCCTCGCAAGCTCGCGAAACTGTAAACCAAACAAAAGACAAGAAGCGTGAGTGCATGACATTAGCTTCACAACATGTGCAACCGCACATACCTTTTATAACAGTTCGAGGACCATCGTCCCAATTGTTTCACCATTTCCACACTTTGACCCCTGGCTGTAGCCTCTGTAGCAGCCCCTATCCTGAAGGAATGGGTCCCAAAATCAAGCCCGCTGCTGCGATTGCCAAAGTTAACACCCGCTGAAACTGAAACCTTGTCAGTGGGGTGGTGTCGGTGTGTCTCAGCAAGCTTCCCCCCCATGTTACAGCCCTTTGCGCCAGGTATTGCTCGACGCACTGCCCGGACACATGGGGGATCCTCGCATGCGCTGGACCACAATACTGTCCCCCATCGCGCCCTGGTCGGTTTTAGACCTGGCTATTGTGATTACCATTGAATCAATCTTGATCTGAACGTGCTCCCGGCATAGACCTCCCCCCACATCCTTCTTATTTCTTGCCACCAGCTCGCTCACCCGCATAGCCCCATGGAATGCTATTGCGAAAGCAGCCCGGAACAGCACTACTTCGGACTGGGAGGAACATGTCGTGGGGAGCACTGACATCTGCAGGGACAATCTTTCTAACCCAATCGGGCGCCTCTCGTCTACTTTATGACCCTCGAGGCGTTGCCACCCTCGTAGCGCCTTCTTAACCAGAAAGGACGATGTAGGGTCCTTGATGCCGTAAGCCTGCGCCATGAATGCAATGGCGGCCCGGTGCCTATTGGCCGTCGCTGCTGATCGGCCTGCCTTGTGGAGTGCCACCAAAAACTTCAGTACATACTCCTCCTGACCCCACTTATCCCCTCCTGCTGGACCCAAAAATGCACAATAGGAACGAAACGCTCCTTCGTATGCTTTCCATGTCCTGGGGGCTAGGCTGGCTCCCACGAGGTCCTGTAATCCGGGGCACCGAGTAACCAGAGAGCTTCGGGAAACGGTGCCGCCACTAGATCCGCAGAGGGTAGATAACCCCTGAAGGCCTGCATGTGGGAACGAGAGAGTGCATCAGCCGCCTGGTTCAATACACCCGGCACATGCCTTGCCCTAAACTGAACGTTCAGTCTCATGCACAGTAGGACAATTTCTTTTAGCAATCTCAAAATCAACTTGCAGCGTGCTGCCTGATTATTTATGTATTCAACCACGGTCATGTTATCGGACCAAAATACAACTGAGCGATCACGGAAATCGTCAGGCCATGCCTTCAGGGCCACCAAAATGGGGAACAGCTCAAGAAATCCAATGTTACCTGTCAGCCCACTGGTGTGCCACCACGTCGGCCATGTTTGCGCCGACCATCGATTACCAAAGATGGCGCCAAATCCCACGCTCCCTGCCGAGTCGGTCCACAAACCCAGCTCTTCTGAGGATGCTGGTGGTTTGCTCCATACCACTCGACCGTTGAAATCCGCCAGAAATGCCAACCATATGCGCATATCCTGGCGAACCTCTGCAGACATCCTCGTGCGGTGGTGTCCTTCTTTGAGACCGACCATGGCTTGTGCAATAGAGCGGGAAAAGGGGGCGGGCCATTGGTATCACTCTGAGGGCAAAGTTAAGTTGGCCCACCGCTTGCTGCAACTGATGGAGAGTTACCTTCTCTTTGCTAATGCACAATTCTAGCGAGGCCCTAAATTTCATTACCTTGTCCCTGGGCAAACAGAAGCATCCCTCCACTGAATCGAGCTCAATTCCAAGAAACTCGAGTGAAGTAGATGGCCCCACCGTTTTCCCCGGTGCCAATGGCACGCCAAACCGTTTCATGAGATTGCAAAATTCCAGTAAAGCCTGTGCACATTCCGTGTCACCGGCTGGCCCCAAGAACAAAAAATGATCAAGGTAGTGCATAACCTGTGTATAGCCCGTAGCTTTTGTGAACGCCCATTGCAGAAAACAGCTGAATTTCTCAAAATAAGCACAAGAGATGGAGCAGCCCATAGGCATACATCTGTCCATGTAATAGCGTCCTTGAAACACAAAACCTAACAGACGCTGATCTTGAGGATGTACCGGGAGCAACCGGAATGCTGACTCAATATCTGATTTAGCCATCAGCGCTCCGGGCCCCAGGCGATTCAACATGGCGACGGCCTCATCAAAGGATGCGTACCGCACCGAACAGACTCCAGTATCAATCGCATCGTTCACCGAAAGACCCCTAGGAGCCGACAAGTTATGAATTAACCTAAACTCACCTGGGTCCTTCTTGGGGACTACTCCCAACGGTGAACAAATTAAATTCAGAACAGGCGGGTGCCTATATGGGCCGGCAACCCGGCCCCGGACAACTTCCTTCGCAATCTTGTTTTCCACCACCATCGGGTGCTGCTGAACGGACAGTTGATTTCTGCACATCGAGTCCCCCCAAAAATCCCCCGCCGGGATGTGGAAGCCATATGAAAAACCGTCTCGTAACACCCCAGCGGAGACATGATCAGGGTATTCGTTTAGCCAGGGGATCATTGCCATGATATCCACGGGGGTAGGTAGCGGTACCCCTCGGCCAGTATTAGACCTGTTTGGTACCTCCTCTACCCCCGGTATCCCCATTCTTGGCTCTGCACGAACTCTCCGGGTGTGAAGAATGTCCGCACCCTGCACACTCATGCCTGAACCTACATGTCCCCTGTGGCCTCGTGCACTTGCCTCTGTTAAAATTCCAACAAACCCCCTTTTTACCTCCATTCCCACTACTCCTGGGTTGGTGATCCCCTGCGGGGTTTGATCGAAAGGGCGCCGCCGATTGAGGGCGGGAAGGCGCCGACCCATACTCACCGAGCGAGGACGACTTCGTCGTGCCCGGTAAGAGCTGCTTCTGCCAAGAGACGGAGTCGAGACAGTCCCACGTCAGAGACGAATCGTGCTCCTTGGCCTTACGAAACTTACTATCATAACCCCTCCATATATCGCCCTCATATGTTTCATAGAAATCCATTATACGTGTCTGATAACAGGCTAACTCAGTCATAATCTCTGGCTTACGCTCACCCATAATAGCAGTAAACATCCCAAAGTCCTTGGCCCAATTCGAAATCGTCTCATCCACCCTGAAGCCAGCCATTTTTGCGCGCCATACACTCGGATGCAACAAATCCTTCTGAGCCTTAACATACTCAATCTCGTGGTGATCAGTCAGGAGTGAAAACATATTGACATACTTATCAGCCCAAATCATCTCTTTTGTGGCCAGAGGAATATGCTGAACTACTTTCTCCCTCCTTGAGGGCAGAGACCCCCCATTTGCCATTGGCAATGGCTGCTTACCAGACTCCACAGCCGGTCCTGCCGATTTTCCACCGCTAGCCGCTGGTGCTTCCGAGGGAATCTGTGAGGGGACAAGAGGAACATTCGCATTCGCGGCATCTCGCGATTGCCGTAACTGCTTCATTATCAACCTAGCCTCTTTGGCCGTGTCTCCGGGCGCCGCTGCACCCTCGGTATTCTTTCCAAGCCATGCGGCCAACTGGGCGGCCAACTCCGGAGGCATTTCCTCCTCGCTAGTGGGCGTAACTACTACCGGAATTGGCTGGCCCGCATCCGGGATCGGTACAGGTACCGGGGCCTCAACAGGACTGACTGGGCTTACCGGGGGTAACTCGGGAACTGGGGACTCCCCCCCTGCCGCCCTATTCCTGGCCCTTTTACCTCTCCCTGCGGGTACTACTCCCGGCAATGCTGGTCCGATGACCTTCTTCGGTCTGCCCGTATTATTCATGGCCGCCATTTGTTTTTTCATGTTCGCCATGTCCTTCACCAGCATGCGGAGCATCTGCTCCGTCCCTGCCTTCTTTCCGACCTTCTTGCCAGGCATCGTTGTCAGAGACTCGACCCTTGCTGCCTAGCTGCTCGACGAGGTCCTGGATCCAGAGGTCCGCAGACGCTGGGAGAGAAGGCTCCTGGAAGAGAAACACAAAGATTACAAGTTCTCAAAATTGCTCCTTGTTCCGTCTAGGGCTCACGTGCAGCGAGAGGGTGCAGCTTCCAAGCACAGGAACAAGAGGATGCTTCTCTGGATTGTTGCTCCTTTTATTCCTCTTCTGGAGGGCGTGTACCCCCCTCTGGTACGCCTACGGGGCGTGACCAACGGTGTAGGTGTCTAGAACAACCCCTTCTTGGGCGGGAAAAGGCGCGCCCCGGCTACGCCGCTTCGGGCATACCAGCCGAGACACGCCCCCGCCCAAAATGGTTTCCCGGGGGGATCCGGGCACCCTGCCATACGTTCGGGGGGACCGAGTGGTCGCCCCTTTCCATTCCCTTTGTTTTAAACGCCTCACCACATGTGTTCATGAATAAAGAAGATTAAAGCTTAATGGGTCAACGGTGCAATTCTGATCATTAATTGGTGCTTTTCTGGTTGCTTTTACTTCTCACAAATGCACTGTTTAGCTCTGGCATAAACTGAGACCTTTTAAATATTTGAAAAAAATATCCCACATATAAATATACAATTGACTTTGGGTAAGTGTCCTTCAGTCGTTGGCGTCTTTCTTTGATCCCTCATTATTCATTGTTAATATGTTGTGATGGGCATTTTGTTTCTGAGGCTGTCAGGTGCATATAAGCACTTAACTGCTCAGGAAAATGAGAGGCCGCCACACACACACTACACTGCTTTATTAAAGCTCTGTTGTTGTACCATGGCACAGGATGGAAGTGGTACCGTCCGAACACTTGCCCAGGCAAAGATAGGGGCCAAGATCATGCATGATTTTCTTCAGGCAAGGTACACTTCTTCTAGTGCATCATTAACCAAGAAAGTTCAAGATTATTCAGATTAAGCCACTCTATCGACATATGCCAGAAATATCAATAGTTCATTGGAATGTGGCAGTACCAGCAAATAGGCCTTCAGTGGATGACTGTAGCCCTGGAAGTGTGTCTTCAAGAAACATGACTAGTTGATGTGTTTTCCATTGATAACTTTATATCTTTCTGCACAGTGGCCACCCATTCCAGAATGGGAAGGGCTAAAGGGGGATTACTTGTTTTAGCTTCAACTTCAGCTCCACTAAAAGTGTTTAAAACGTTTTTAGCATATATATTACCAATTTGTAATATTCATTTTGGAAGGTAATCTTGATCTATTGATAATTAACTTTTACAATAATATATTTTCTTCCCTCAAAACAGGTGTGCGAGCTAAATGATATGCAGGGTGAAGACCTTGATCCCTTTCAACACTGTTCTTATGGTTCAGCTTTAAATATACATATGCACAAATAACCTAATTTTGACAGATACAAAGGGGTCGATTCCGATCCTGGAAAAAAAACGTCTGTACGATTCGTATCCGGAGCCCTCTCCATACGAATCGTAAACATGCTGTACGACCCGAGGAGTGCGATCCGGACAGGGGTATGAGGACACGATTCGTACGGAAAAGTACACAATCATATACACACCGTACGGTCTGTACACCCCATGATCGCAGGGGTACGGTGCGTTCCCCTGCGATCATGGGGTGTACGCATCATACTCGGGGGGGGGGGTCTTCCGTACCTGTTTCGAGACGAACTCTGCTTCTCCGGACATTTTGGGCTCCCGTAAAAAAAGCGTAGTATGGTGCGTACCCGACACAAATTATACTTGCTTGGTCGGAGAAACCAGCCGCAAACCGTATGGATGTCGCGTACAGCGGGTTCCGAGGGAGATTCGTACGGGGGTTTGACTCGTACGGTCTCTGTACGGAGTCCAGCTCCTGGTACGAATCGTACTTCATCGTACGTACAGGGGACGTTGCAGGGTATGATTCGTTCGGGAAAAACGCTCCGTACGGCTATTCGGAGCGGTTTTTCACAAATCGGAATCGACCCCTTAATGTTCCAGTTGTGTCCTCTTACCATCAACTTTTATTGACAGAGGAGTCAATAGTAAAATATATCACATTTTTGCCTCAGCGAATGATATGATTATATCTATTTATTTTAAGCTTGAGAAAATTTGTATAATTGATCATAACACAGCAACAAATATTTTATGCTTAATTTCACCCCAAAAGTGGTGTGTAGAATATTGAGTATTCCACCTTTAATGAAGAATGGTACTAGAATTAAGAGGATCAAAGTTGACCCTTCTAGTTTCACCGCAGCTGTAATTGTTGAACGTAAAGTCCATTTTTTTTTATATTCCTAGATCATGAGGCTGATCATCAGCAGATGCCAAAGGCTCATGATCAAATCTCTTATTTCATTACTCAATTTCTAACTAGGATAATTAAAGGTATAGGACATCAACAAAGGGCTGGTTTGATCAGTCATGCAACTGTGATTGCAGGGATCCATATAAAGATGCTCCACCATCATCCTAGGGATGTTTCTGGTTTCCAGGTTTGTAGACCCAGGTATAAAAATTTGTATCTGATAGGAAGAAATGGTTACAAGACGGGGCTTGGACTAATTTAATCCAGGCAGCCGAGACAAAGGATGAAATACTATTTTGGAAAATGATAAATGCCCCGTTACTTCGTAATAATTCTTCTTCAAGCCTTGATTGTTCCATCCTGGCAGATGCATGGGTGGATTATTTTTCCACAATATTTAGCTCTTTGGAAATTCCAGATACAGAAGCTGAGGCACCTCTTGCTTTACCTCCAGTCCTTATTGTTTACCTTAGAAGAGGTAATCAGTGCACTGGATAAATGTCCAGTGGGAAAGGCTTTTTGCCCTGAGGGTGTATGCTTAGACAGCAATAAGTAGTAACCCTCTCTATGGGCACCACTGTTAACCATGGAAATAAATGCAGCCGGTTCTGGCCATATACTCTCTTCTTAGTCAGAATCAAAAATTATTAACATTTTCAAGAAAGATAAAAAATAATACCCAAAATGTTAATGAACAATATCATTGCTCGATTCATCAGCATAATTATTGGGAAAGGTCAATTTAGAGTGATTGAAACAGCAGCACAGATATAATAGGATTCTGACATAGGCACAGAAGGGATTTAGGACAGGGCTGAGGACTGTAAAACAGTGCCTCATCCTGAACCTCCTGGTGGGGAAGTACACAAAGACAAAGTAAAGAAATCTGCTTAAGTGCTTTATGGACTTAAGTAGTGCTTTCGATTTGGTGAACCATAACAAACTCTGGAACTGTATAGATCTACTAGGTGCACCAATTAATACAATCTCCCTTCTAGCTCATATGTTTAATATTTTATTGTCTAGGGTTCTTTTGGGCCACTAGAGGAATACACCTATTGGTTTAAGATAAGAAGTAGGGAGAGGCAGGGATGTGTCCTTGCACATTTTCTCTTCTCTCTTGATCAATGGTGTTGATGGGAAGCAGCAATCACTAGGCACCAACACCCCCAGAGTTGGCCAACAGCCTGCGCAGATTCCTGTGTACTCTGAGTATGTGGTCCTTACTACCTCAAACTCCTATAGGCTTGCTAAGTCTTAATAATACTTTTACTGATCCGATGGAGAGGTTAGACCTGAGGATTTGGAAAAGGATGGTTAAAGACCAATTACAATTACAATAAACTGGACAGGATCACAAGTACCCGGAGCTACATTTATTTAGGCGTACACTTCTCCTCTAATGACAACTGGCACCTTCATGAGGAAATTAGTTGCACTAATATGCTGAGAAACAATGAAGTTATATTTAGGTTTGCAACCAAATTAGGTACTAAACCCATTAAAGAAATGCTGATTTTCTCTGGTGCTAAAACAATTTCAGAGGCAGAGGCATATGGTGGAGTGAATCAACACATCGCTACAAAGGCAAGAGAATGCCATTTTGAGATGGCTTCTTTCAATTTCACACTCAGCTCCAGAGATTGTAATCTATATGGAACTAGGACTCCCCTTTTTAATGGATATAATAGATGGAAAACCATTGCTACTGTGGTATTCGAGTTGGTCCAAAACTGAGACGCTGTTTACGGAAGTGATTCTAAACTATTGCTTCCCTATGTACCTTGTTTTTAGAATCCCCTGGATAGCACACATTAGAGATACTTTAAAGGACCTAGATAACTTAGAGTGAGATTTTTGGAAGACCCCTGAAAATATAGTATGGTTTTCAAAAAGGGAACAAAAACATTTCTCCAAAGGCATCAGAGCACATGAAAGATATTTAAAAGATCCTAATAAAACTACACTAGTGAGCTATTTGTCAATGTATTAGTACTTTGGGATACAGCCTTCTTTGAGTTGGTGTCGAATGCTCACAATAGGTATATACAAAGGGCAGGGTTCTTGTTCTAGGGACTGATTGCTCTCCGCTATATTTCTGATGACTGCCTGTAGGGCTCGTTCTTTTTTTGGTAGTGTTGCCACAGGAAAGGGGTGACCCTCCCAACCCCTTTGGGATGTTGTTTACACAACACCTGAATTTGAGAACAATTCCTATGCACACACAATAGGTTCATACATGTGATGGGTACATTTATATTTCTTGCACAAACAATAAGGTTAATGCCCCAATCTTCTTGATGATAATTTCTCTTTTAATATTCAAGCCACACCGCGCCAGCCGACACGTGTTTCGTCAAAGCATATGTCACTTTGACTCTTCAGGGCTGGAGAACAAAACAAAATATATACCAAAATGAATATTATAGCCAGAATATCCATTACACCATACATCACACAAGATGTGCTGGTGTTTCCAAACATCACATCTACTTATTCTACATTTGATAATGTATCTCACTGGGGACACAACATTTCCCCCAAAGGCTTGAGACCCTTAAGTCTGCATGCAAATGGAATACCGAATGTGATAATTTTTACAAAGAATACTCTCTTCGCGATGAAGCCATTTTTTCAAAAAAAGGTGTATTTAAGCATGTTGCGTGAGCATGCAAGAAAAAGATGGGTGTGATCCCCATCATGAGATCACCGAGATGAGTGCACTACAGTACTTTATTCAGTATATTATTGCAAATATTTGCACACATCTTTACAGAAAGAAAAATTGCACGTCTGTGAACATTGGCCATTTACATTAGAAAGGTTTTGTGCTCACCAAGTAAGAAAGCCAAACAACCCGACAGGATTTCGGAAAAAAGACCGAATAAACCTGACCCTGTGTTTTGGAGGCTATGCACTGAAAAACTCATGTAGGCATGCCGCCCGGTACATACCTTCCTTCTATTGTAGGCGTGTGTAGTATATCCTACACAAAGTAAAAGATATGTATCACAAACATGGTCACATTCTATGCCCACAGTCTACTCGACATTTCCTGACACTATGTGGTTCAAATTGAACCTGAAATAGATGCTTACCACTGGACCGGTGATAATTCCAACCCGGTTCGGGTATATTCTGTTCGTTCTGTCGCTCGTTTCACCCAGGTATTCACTGTAGCATTTGACCGTGGGTTAATTATATGAAAAATAAACACCACACAATGGCCCGAATTATTTCCTTTCCGACCCAACACCTCCAAGGTAATTAACCTGCTGATATTGAGCCACCCCACGTTGCGCTGGGCACCCTCGTTGGTGTTTCACCCTCATAAATTCCAAAAAACACACATCACCCTATCTAGTCGTTATCGTGGCATTGGCGGAAAATTTAAAGTCTAGGCCCACTCGCATCCAGCTGTACTGTTTGGTTAAAATACCCCTTGATTGGGGCTTCACACGCATTGCTCACCTGTATTATGAACAGGACTTGTGTCCGACCGTATGGTTTGGGGAGCAGGACAGGAATCTCTCTCTCTGTGAGGAATCTCACCTAAAAAGTAATATCAACCCACATTATCCAAATACTTCATTAATCCCTGCCCCTAGTGTCCTTCATGCAAAGGTTGGAACACTTACTTTCTATCCGCTTCGTGAATTTCGGCGAGTTCAAGGATCGGAACAATCTGCCGTAGAGCCTGACGGCCCTTCTCCCGCGTCGTTTTTAAATCCACCGTCTATGGAGAACCCCCATCAATTAGCGTCCGGGAATTGGGGAAACGATAGAAAACGGACTGACCCGGAAGTAACTAGGGTTTTGAGCTGGCGGCCATCTTAGAATGGTATTTATCCCGGTTACACCCTGCCAGGACCTATAGATATACATACAACACACAGGGTAGGAGGGTCTCAGGGAAGTTTTAAGACCTGCCCAGGTTACAATCCTCTAATATCTAACTCGAAAAACCAAAATAAACCTGGGGGTCTACTACTGAGTGAATGTATACTCTAAAGTAGTAAGACTTATGCCCAACAGTTTGGTGCAAGTTAGATTACCTTTCAGTCTTAAACAAAAAGCTCATAATCCAACACACATAACCACCAGTAACAGTAGGTGAGACCCAATGTCCAGAGATGGATTCCCATCAAAGTCTTAACAAGAAAAAACCCAACGAGTTTTGGAGTTTAACCCACTCCTAGCTCAGGGATTATATATATATATATAGCCTACTGGCATTCGCCAGTAGGTAGTTATAGTTAGGACCTGCTTTACATAGGAAAAACGTTTTTCCCAAATAACTTTGGGCCCGGTTGACGAATCTTTGTGAATTTTTCAAAACTAGTGGAGTGCTTCGGTCCTCTCCTGTCTCAAAAGTTTCAGGGTGATTCGTCAAGCGGCGTTTGAGAAAAAAGGGGGGTGTTTAAAACATGTTTTTCCCAGATTATTTTCCATTGGGAAACTTTAGACAAAGCTACAGCCTGAACTACTGAATGGAATTACACCAAATTTGGCAAAAAGGTAGCCCTTGGTACAGAAAGAGTCTTTTTTGGTGTAAATATGTTCAGTAGTTCCTGAGAAATTGGAACAAGAATACGCTCGCGAACCCTCCCGAGCATGAGCTTCACTGTGATTGGCTGCCAACACTCCAAACCAAGAAGTATTGGCAGCCATCTTGTAACTCGGTAGAACTGAGTCACAAGAAAACAATGAAACACAGCGCGTCCGTGGCTCGTGACGGAGTGGTTCCTTCACGAGCACAGAAGGGGTTAATTACAAAAAATGTGTGGGGCGGGCACAAGCTCCCCCACACAACCTGAGGACCACCACCTCCCAGGGGCTTTGAAAATGAAGGGAGGGGTAATGCGGCTCCCCTTTAGGAGCCCTTGATTGCCCTGGGGACCACAACCCCCCAGGGCCGGCTCCTGCATTGTCCCGGGGTACCCACCCACAGGACACTGCTGTTTGCTAAGACAGGGTGGGAGCCGTGCGGCTCCCGTCCAGTCAGCAAACTCTGGTTTGGATTTTGTAAGCGAGAGGAGGTTTCCTGCTCTTGCTTACAAAATCCAAACCAGATTGCTTTTCCACAAGCAGTGGCAGGTGGTGACTTTTGAAATTGGAGAGGCGTATAAGTGGCTGTTGATGGAGTGGCTGCAGCACTGATCCAAACATTTCACTTCTTAATCTAAACATCTTACTTGCCTGTGAGACGGTGACGTCACTGACATGAGTTTTAAAGAGATTCATACATTTTTTGGGGGGCAGCATGCTTGAGTACCCAATGACATCATACCAGTGCTCCTGGCCTAATGCCACAAAAAGGTTGCAGGGGGCAGAACTGGGCACCCCCATGACAGTGGGCCCTAGTGGTATTGCACCAGGGAAACGTAGGCCCAAGGATCCGAGCATCAAAGCCTGGAATGAAGCATTAAGGGGTGGTACAGCTGCACCCACTACTGAGGAAGCCAAGTTCGAAGGGGTGTCCATAGGGGTGCCGGGGTGGCCGTTAATCAGCACTAAGAAGTTAAACTTGTTGGGCTCTGACACCTTCGAGTAGTTTATAAAGTGTGATATGCATCACAGAGCAATGTTCTAGCAACTTTTGCCCACGTGTAACCACTTCCATAGGCATTTAATGAAAAATCGAAATCAAGTCATTCTTATTAACAGCGTCATTACCTTTTCAGGATTGTGCATATTATCGTCTCTCTCGACAGCAGCAGTGCTCTTATTTTCAATCCCTCGCTGCTCGCACAGTGTTTAGCTGTGCAGTGCAAAAAGAGGGAGTACACTCCGAGGTAGAGACTTTCACAGACAAATGGCCAATCACGGTGTGGCTTCAAAACAAAGCCGCACATGATTTGTCATATTATGTAATTGGCCTGCCCCCGATTTGCCGTTTGAGCCCTGACCATCGCCCCTATGTATTTATGTTCCAGTCTGATGTAATGTTTCCAACTAGTTGCTGGCTGGTCGGGTTACTTGCTCTTTTTCTCTTTTCCGTTATAGATTTCTTTTGTCTCCTATATTATTCTGGGTGACATTACTGACTTGGTGTTTGTTGCAAGTTACAATAATTTCTTTCCCGTATCTGGTCAAGTGGCTGTTAGTCTCGCTGGCACTCCAAAGCATTCGCACCAAGAAGACCCACTCGCAGCAATCAAGAGAGTCGATCACGGCAGCTTCAGCTGCAAAGAGCAAACTCACTGGCCAGGTGTTGCAGTTACTGTACTGCCAATCACAGGGTTAGTGTGTGCTCAATGACTACCGTTGACTGGCCAGCCTTTTCACATCAGTGCTCTAATAGAAGGAGGGCTGAAATTCCAAGACATACTGTTCAAAAAAAGCTATAGTGCTACCCACCCCACCAAAGGATAAGCAAAATGTGCGTTCGCAATTTTATTTGTTTTGCTGTGACTGAGAGTCGTGTTACTGCTACCTTAAGGAGGATGCACCAAACCAAACAACAGCAGACCACTCCCTCCCCAGCCATCAGGCCCATGGGGGAGCCAATGGGGCACGTTTGCACACTTGTCACAGCAGGCCACGCCCCCTTCCTGCACCACTGTGCAAACACGCCCCCTGGCGCGTTTTAAGTTGGGAAATTAATTCCCCTTCAATCCTGAGAGCCCCTTGGGGCCAACCAGCCCACCAGGTACCTCCAGTAAACGCCACAGGCCTGTGTTGCAGACAGGTGGTTCAGGTCACGCCCCTTTTTACACCTCTCCGCAACGCAGCTCTGTGGCACTTACTGGAGGTACCTCGTGGGCTGGTTGGACTCCAGCGACTCTCAGATTTCAAGGCAACTTTATCCCCAACTTAAATCGCTCCACGGGCGCATTGGCACAGTGGTGAAGGGAGGGGGCGGGACCTGAGGTGGCATGTGTGCAAACACGCCCTGTGGCGTGTTTTAAGTTGGATAATTAATTCCCCTTCAATCCTGAGGGTCCCTGGGGGCTAACCAGCCCACCAGGTACATCCAGTAAGTGCCACAGGGCTGTGTTACAGAGAGACGGGTCCAGACCATGCCCCTTTTTACATCTCTCTGCAATACAACTCTGTGGTGCTTACTGGAGGTACTTGGTGGGCTAGTTGGACCCCAGGGAATCTCAGGATTCAAGGGGACTTAATCCTCCAACTTACAGCTCGCCAGAGGGCGCGTTTGCAGAGTGGTGGAGCAAGGGGGCATGGCCTTTGTCTACCTCTCACCAATCCCACCGTGTGGGGCTTACTGGAGGTAAAAGGTAGGCTAGTTGGCCCCTAGAAGACCCCCAGCAGTGTAGGGACCCTTAATCCCCATTCAAGAGCACACCAGGGAGCGTGTTTGTAGAGCGGTGGGCAAAGTGGGCGTGGTCTGGTATGAGTACCTACCAGTGCGGCTATGTGGGACTGACTGGAGGTAATAGTTTATGAAGTTGGCCCCCAAGGATGTCCTTGGGGGCCAACAACCCCTCTTGTTATCTCCAGTCAGTCCCACACAGTGGGATTGCTAAGACGTCTTCGGAGGCCATGGTCCCCTTTCTCTACCACTCTGCAAACGTTCCTCGTGGCAGACTAGGGGAAGGGGGATGAAGTCCAATTTAGTCCTGAGGGAGTGTGAAGGCCAAAAATCCCTCCTGCTACCTCCTGTAAGTTCTATGCAGCGAAATTCCTGAGCGTTGGTTGGATGCCCATCACCCTTTCTCTCCACCACTCTGCAAATGTGACTACTAGTTAAATTAGAATATTTCTGCACCTCTAACTTAGAGGTCGTTTTAATCTCCCTGCCCTATTATGTACTAGGACCTTACAGAGGAGGTCATGCTAATCACAGGGGTACCACCAACGCATAGTGTTTCTTAGTGTATGTAGGAGTTTTCACTGTATTCTAAGTGCATTCTAGCGTAGCACTGGCTCTAGGCCTGGTTCCTCAGAGTCAGTTACCACCAGTACTCGTCTAAAAAAGTTGTGGGCACAGAATGATTTTGCAACAAGTCTTCTTTCTGCTCCTCTGCTGGTTCTTTCTGCACATGTCTTGCTTCTTCCTGCACTTTTCATCGTCTTTGTGGACTTCTAGTGCTACTTTCTGCATTACTTTTGCTTCTTTCTGTGCGTTTTTTTTCTTTTTACACATGTCCTACTTCTGTAGGCATAGTTAGAAATTAGCATTTCAAAAACCTCTGAAATTCACTTAAGAAACATAGGTTGTGAGAAGATGTATCAAATTATCATGTGGATGATGTCATCAGTGATTTCATTTGAGATGCCATCAGTGATGTCACTGACCATGTCATGAGTGATGTAATATGTGACGTCATCTGCAGTGCATTGCGGAGGTGCGAGTTATAGTTAGCTGAACTAAATATAACGGGGAAATTTCTCTGGTTTTGTACCAGTGAAATTTCCAACTAACTATAACTTTTCCTAAAACCTATGTTTTTTTCAGTAAATTTTTCAGGTTTTTCAAATGCTAATTTCTTACTATAACGTGCCTGAAATCTATGTTTTTTTCAGTGGATATATATATATATATATATATATATATATATATATATATATATATATATATATATATATATATATATATATATATATATTACCTACTGGCGTTCGCCAGTAGGTATATATAGTTAGGATAAATTCCCTATGGGACTTTTGAAAATTCTATGTCTAATAACTTTGGCGTTTGTGGATGGAATCTTTTGTTTCTGAGCAGCTCCTGAAAATTTGGTGGGGTTTCGTCAAGGGGGGGCTGAGAAAAAAGGGGGGTCCCAAAACGCGTTTTTTGCATTGAGTTTTCCATAGGGCGGTTGGACTCACTTTTAGCTCGAACGGCTGAATGGATTTGCACGAAACTTGGCAAAATTGTAGGGACTGTTAGCCCGATGTGCCTTTGCTAGGTCTCAATATATGTGCTCCAGTAGTTTTTGAGAAATTAACGTTCAAACCAAGATATATATCTGTAACAGCGCTCTGGGCAGCGATCCGGTCCGCTTACTTTTCGCTTATCGGAACTTTGCGCGCAGAAAGCTGATTGGCTCTCCGGTGTCTGTCAACATTCTAAACAGTCCGGAGCGGACGCCATCTTGTCTCTCGGTAGGATCGAGAGAGAAGAAGAGGTGGAAAACGAAGGGGGAATTTAATGAAAGGGGGCAAGGTATCCCCCTCTTGACCTCCTAGGAATGTTGTTGGGGTTATTAAAGGGTCCCGTGGGGAAAATAAAAAAAAATGATTTTTCACGGTAGAAGCGCGGCCGCGAACTGGTAGCGAAACGGGAATTCGCCATTTTGTGCTTCGTAAATTAAATTACTAGTTATAAGTGGGTACGGGAGACGTATCCTAATCCCCTATGTTTCCTGAGGGTGGGTGAGGAGGCTGATATATGTTGATACATCTCTTCCAGCGGCTGTGCGTGAGCTTTTTTTTTTTTTTTGCTGCGTGACAGTCCGGAGCGGCCGCCATCTTGTCTCTCGGTAGGATCGAGAGAGAAGAAAAGGTGAAAAACTAAGGGGGAATTTAATGAAAGGGGGCAAGGTATCCCCCTCTTGACCCCCTAGGAATGTTGTTGGGGTTATTAAAGGGTCCCGTGGGGAAAATAAAAAAAAAATGATTTTTCACGGTAGAAGCGCTTCACGGGCCGCGAACTGGGCCGCAAACTGGTAGCGAAACGGGAATTCGCCATTTTGTGCTTCGTTAATTAAAGTACTAGGTATAAGGGGGTGCGGGAGACATATCCTAATCCCCTATGTTTCCTGAGGGTGGCTGAGGAGGCTGATATATGTTGATATATCTCTTCCAGCGGCTGCGCCATCTTGCCTTTTTTCGAATGCCACAATTTTGTCGTGCACGGCAGCCATTTTAGATGCCAGGCTGGTCCCAGGCTATCACCTACCCCTGCGGATGTAGTTTATGGCCCCAGCTGTAGAGAATTCAGACATGCCAATCCTCCTGATTCAGGCGTGTGAGTACTGATTTCAGTGCTAGTCTCCCGCCTCCCGATTTCTGCAAGCAAAAACCCGGGGGCATATTATGAACAACTAGCGATAATTTTTGTCTATAACTTGTTTAGAGACAAAAATTATCGCCGCACATCGGCGATTTTTATCGCAGATAAACCTTGCTATTATCGCAGAAAAGTCAGCGATATTCATGTATTATCGAGCAAATGCTCTTAGCCATGTTATCCACCTCCCATTGGATAACATGGCTAAGAACTGCTCAGGGCAGGTGTTAGCTTTTGGAGATATTCGCGCTTAGCGCGAATATCTCCAAAAGTTGGTAATAGAAGGTAGCGATGTTAGGGACTGTTTCCAGTCGCTAACATCTTGGCACGCCACTTTGCATGTCATTAGTGATAAGTATCACTGACATGCAAAGCCGGGCCCAAGATGGTCGCTATCTCCTTTTAGGTGTCACTAACTGGTGTTAGCGACAGCTTGATAATAGGGAAATAATTTTATCTCCGCTTTCATGGTTTTTAAAGCCAAAAAAGCGGAGATAAACCCCCTTGCTAATATGCCCCACGATTCCTTGGGGGTTTCAGCTGATAGGGCTTGGTATTGTGTTACATGGTAATTTTTCCATGAAACGTCAGAGGGTCGATGCAGGGGTTCTAGAAGAGGTGATAAACCATTTAAGCCTCATGAACAAGCGCATGGTCTTTTAAAGATTTGTGAAGTACTCGGGGCGGCGGTGTGTGTGTGCCCTCTTTCAGGAGCGGGCGGGGGGGCACTGCCAGCAACTTGCCAGGTCAGGTAGTGTTCAACACGTGCATCACCCTTTCTCTGCTTGCTATTGCGCTCCATGCTTCGGAAAGGTAAGAAAAAGAACGTGTATTTGAGTTTGAAATGTCCGATCCTGCAGCAGCACACTTCCAAAGCCCACACATGACAATAACCCGATTCAAGGCCCCATTCACCCGTTTTTCAAAAAATAGATAACAGTCCAACAAAGTAAGGTTATAAAACTTTATTAACTTTTAACGATAATGAACAGAACAAAAACTAAAAACATTTAAACATTTATTAACACAAAAAGCAACAATGGTTAGAAGCTGTCTTTTGTGCGAATAGTCCCAAGGCAGCACAACGTGCAGAGTTCTGGACGGCACCCAGGTGATGTCGCCTGGGTGCCGCACTGGTTTAGGGATCCTACAATGCTGCTCCGAAAATTGGCGTGGGGTGTCCCGGGTGGGGCGGGGGGAGGCCTCGTCAGTAGCGGTCTGTTGTGCGAATAGTCCCAAGGCAGCACAACGTGCAGAGTTCTGGACGGCACCCAGGTGATGTCGCCTGGGTGCCGCACTGGTTTAGGGATCCTACAATGCAGCACAGAAAAACAGCGTGGGGCGTCCCGGGTGGTGCGGGGGGAGGCCTCGTCAGTAGCGGTCTGTGTCCAGTGTCACATGGCTGACACAACATGTACGACAGGCACCCAGGTGATGTCCAGTAAACTGCCGCACTGGTTTTGGTATCCTACAATGCTGCTCCGAAAATTGGCGTGCGGCGGCCCGGGGGGGGGGGGGAGGCGGCGTGAACGGGCCTCCCCAGGTGGCGGCCATCTAGCTGAGTTGCGTCTCGCTCACCATGTTGTGGAGTTGCTCCCACTCTTGCAGTGCAGCGATAGGCGGCTGCCACATGGCTGTCAAAATGGCGGACGGCTCTTCGGTTTTGGGCCTGGTCCACTGAAATGGCCCTGGGACACCTTGGAAGTCGGACGCTTGCCTGCTAGGGCTTGGGCTCCATTCTCGAAAAGCGTCCCCTCAGCCGTGAAGATTGTATAAAAGTCTTGGGGGCCCCCGACTCCCGCAGGCTTCCGGTGGGGAGCGGCTGCCATGATTGCTCGCGGAATGACCACGACGGAGCCACGAGATGGTGGTGCTCTCATGCTGACGCCAGCTTCAGTCTGAATGATCCAGAAACAAGGTGGGGCTTTCATCGTTTGGGAAAAAAAATGTTCTAAACCAATGAAAAGTGTTATTTTTAGGTCATATGACCAAGCCTTCCATCTTTAGGAAACCAAAAGTAAAATGAACCAATGAAAAGTTTTATAAACAAGTCACATGACCTGTTCTGCGGCATAGGGCTACAAAAAGCGTAGAAAATCCGTTGGCACGTGAGGCGGCGTCAGTAGCGGACCGATGTGCGAATAGGCCGAAGGCAGCACAACGCGTCGAGATCCGGATGGCACCGAGGTGGTGTCCAGCAAATTGCCGCACTGGTGTGGCCATCCTACAATGCTGCGCCGAAAGACGGCGTGTCCAGCTGGTCACTGTCAGTAGCGGACCGATGTGCGAATAGGCCGAAGGCAGCACAACGCGTCGAGATGCGGATGGCACCGATGTGGTGTCCAGCAAATTGCCGCACTGGTGTGGCCATCCTACAATGCTGCGCCGAAAGACGGCGTGTCCAGCTGAGTTGCGGTCACTGTCAGTAGCGGACCGATGTGCGAATAGGCCGAAGGCAGCACAACGCGTCGAGATGCGGATGGCACCGATGTGGTGTCCAGCAAATTGCCGCACTGGTGTGGCCATCCTACAATGCTGCGCCGAAAGACGGCGTGTCCAGCTGAGTTGCGGTCACTGTCAGTAGCGGACCGATGTGCCGAGATCTGGATGGCCAAGTTTCAAGTTTCATCTGGCAGTTTTTCTCCATCCCTCCTGGATCAAAGAAGGTGAATGCTAAATATGCCACCTGCCTCATCTGAACATATGAAGTTAAGTTGTATACACTGTGGTGCTATGCTGTCCTATGGCAACATGAGCATCAACCTGATGAATACGGCATTCGAAAATCATAAATGCCCTAATGCACCCAAGAAGTAATTTTTTTTTTTCTCCAGTTGAGCCGTTTTCAATGCCTGTTTTTTGTTGTTTCCCCTCCATCAAGAACAAAACAAAAATACAAGGCGCTAAGATCCGAATGGCAAGTCCTGGATGTTGAGTGCCTCAGTTGAGAGTTCTGAGCAGTGCTTGTAAGACTGTCTGAAGCTTATTTGCACCTGCTGCAGCTTCACTAGGTCCGGCGGAACTTTTTTCCTTTTCCTTTCTGCATCTTTTCCTACAATGCGTTTCATCTGAAGACACGACCAGGTCCCTGAATGTGTGCAGGGGGACGCTATTGATTGAATGAAAATGGCGGCTTGACACAAAGCTGACTCAAGCGTTACTGTTGGTGCTATACAGACAAAAATTGGTTTTCAGTTTGTACATTCTTCAGGTTTTTTTTTCCATCCAAGTCTGATTGAGAGTTTGTAGAAAAATGGCTTCAGATTTTCCACATACTACTCTTCAACATTCTTCCTAAATGTAACAATGTGAAACTCACTAGGAGAACGGCTGTTTCTGTTTCCTTTCAAAATGCTGCCACCAATATTTTCTGAATGGAAGACACCATCTTGTAGCATAAAGGGCCGAAAGGGGTTCTGGTCTGGCCGATGGTTGGTGGAGACATTTTGACTATATCTTGGACCTGCCCGGCCTCGCCCAAAATGGCGCCGGTATAAATGGGACTCGTAACTCTTTGCCCGCAAATGTATATCTAGAAAATGTTATTGTAAGTGGCCCTGTCGTATTTTAATTACAAAATGTACGTCCACCGATTCCGCAACTGTTAGACACCTTTGTTCTTGTCACCTAATGGCCCGCTCGTTACGTTCTTCTACAGTGTAAATGTCTCCTCATCATATATGATTTGAGTTTGCTCCGTGGCCGGCCCACGTGGTTATAGGCCCGTATTTGTATACTGACATTTTCACAATAAAGGTTTTTAAAACAAAACACGGTAGTAGTATTTTCATTTGTAAAGTTTTTACTTTTAGTGACTGTTTTCGAATCAGTAAAAGGCAAGTGAAATAAAGCAGTCCAATTACATGACGGATAAAAGGTATAATATGTAGGAACGCAGTAAAGATAAATGGTCAAGGGCAGTTGTGTTTTTCATGTCTGCAACATAAAGTGATCGATAAGAATCTGATAATCAGGCGCATCGGCGACTAAGACAGCAGGTCGAATCTCTTTTACTCAACGGCTCCGTCATGGAAGGAAGAAACGCCCTTTTTCTCGAAAAAGGAATATATTTTACTTGCCAGACAGTTGTAAATTTTCCGGGAAAGTACATTAGCCTGGAATATTATAACATATGTTTGAAAAAAAAATATTGTTCGAAAATAATAAAAAGCGTAATTTTTAGGTCATATGACCAAGCTTTTCATCATTAAATTAACAAAAGTAAAATGAACCAATGAAAAGTTTTATTAACAAGTCACATGACCTGTTATGCTTACGTTACGCGCTGCGCGCCGCGCCTCGGATCACTTCCGGGTGCGCTAACGCGGCGTGTCATAAAACGCATTACGTGACAACGTAGGTCAAGAATATAGTCTAAATGTCTCCACCAACCAGCGTTCAGAACACAACCCCTTTCAGCAGTCCAAAAAGTTCTGTTAAATGACAACAGAGGGGACAGGCAACAAGAACCATCAGTCAAAGAGGGGAGGGCAAGTTCTTCTCTTCCGGGTCATGTTGGGGCGCTACCGGAACTGATCGAATTGGTAGTCTACAGTGTTTCTGGATGTTTCAGACTAAAGCTGGCGTCAGCATGAGACCACTACCATCTCGTAGCTCCGTCGTGGCCATTCCACGAGCAATCATGGCAGCTGCTCCCCACCAGAAGCCTGCGGGAGTCGGAGGCCCCCATGACTTTTGTAGAATCTTCACGGCTGAGGGGACGCTTTTCGAGAATGGGATCCAAGCCCTAGCAGACAAGCGTCCGAGTTCCAAGGTGTCCCAGGGCCATTTTAGTGGACCAGGCCCAAAACCGAAGAGCCGGCCGCCATTTTGAGAGTCCTGTGGCAGCCGCCTATCGCTGCACCGCTAGAGCGGGCGCATCTCAACTACATGGTGAGCGAGACGCTGTAGTCGCAAGAGCGGGCGGAAAACAGCTGAATGGCGGAAGAGGCACAGTGTAGCAAAAGCGGGCGGAATGGCAACTAAAACGATAAAGGGGCGCCTCACTACAGCTTGTCTTCAGGTCAAACGGATTGTGGGACAAGGTACAGAATTGAAGAGTCATCAAAAGGCAAAAAGTACCGCCGGACCCCGGGAGCCGGCCGCCTATGTCGGGGGCGATCTCAGGCTACACCAGTGCTATAAGACTTGGGGAGGGTGTCGGAGCCAAGCGTCTTCTCCGAGTCCATGGCCATCACAGCGCCCCTCAGGGGCCTCCGTCAAGCTGTTTAGGAAGGTAACATATCATATTGTTTTCTAATGCAGTCAGGTCCACAAACGACACTCACTTACTTTGAGAATAGTGAAGCTGCAGTAGGAGGAAATAAGCTTCAGACAGTGTTACAAGCGCTGCTCAGAACTCTTAACTATGGCACCCAACATCCAGAACTTATGCTATTTGAGAATGGTAGTGACATCGAAGCATCTCGGGGACCAAAACCATTAACGTACTTTCACGTATGAAAATCTTACTTGGGGAGGGGGCAGGAGCGAAGCGCCCCCTCCCAGTCAGCGCCACCACACCGTATGTTGAAAATCTGAAGCCATCGTTCTACAAAGTCAATCAAACTTGGATTGAAAAATCTAGAAAAATGTACAAACTGAAAACCAGTTTTGGTCTGCATAGCATCAGTAACAACGCTTGAGTCAGCTTTGTGTCAAGCCGCCATTTTGATTCAACAAAGCACAGGCATTGAAAAAGGCTGAAATTCAGAACTCTAAACTATGGCACCCAACATCCAGGAGCTTGCTATCCGGATCTTGGAGCCTTGTGCTGTTTTCGATCTATTCACACATCGGTCTACTACTGACATCATCTTATAAACCAACGTTATGTAAATAGTTTTTTAATAAAATGTTTTACCCTGTTTCTTTGCTGGTGTGTTGTCTATATTTTTAATATTTGCATAGGGTTTGTCATTATTTTGTGCGGGATGGGTGATGGAGCCGAGCTGTCTTGCAGCCCTCATGGTGTGGAGCTCAGTTCATCTCACTATTTTCGTATTTCTCAAGAAGGGTTGTTCCTAATATTTCTATTTTAGCGAGGTCAAAAAGAGATCCAATTAGTGGCCTACTGATTTTGCTCGATTACTTTTATTTTTTTACACGATTTTTCACTATCTGCAAAGACTAAACAGAGTATTGCGACTTTGTGCTTGTTTGTAAATAGAGAATGATCCAAAGAGAACCAATTCTAAAACAGTAAATGCTTGGACAACAATCAATCAAATGGAGAGACAAGGAGGTACGACGGATTACAACGGGGGTAAAGGCCTGCGTTAACTACCCTTCTGTATCTGCAAAGAGAGAGTACTAACAAAGGCAAAAGAGGGGAGGGGGGGGGGGGGGGGGCAGCGTTCAAAGCACATCAGCGTGCATAAATACGAAAATGTTTTTATCTATCACGTACTTGACATTTTAAAGCTTTTCATATTTGCTATTAAAAAACCAATGAAATTCACAGAAAAAACCATAGGTTATAGTGGATATATAGTTAGGAATTTGCATTTACAAAACCTTGAAAATTCAATGAAAAAACCATAGGTTATAGGCCATATATAGTTAGGAATTAGCATTTACAAAACCTTATTTTACTCGCATAAAACCATTGAAATTCCATATATAGTTAGCTAACTATAAGCGCTAACTATATATCGCGCACCCGCAATCCACTGCTGATGATGTCACATATTACATCATTCATGACATGGTCAGTGACATCACTGATGACATCACTGATGACATCTCAAATGACATCACTGATGACAACTCAAATGATATCAATGATGACATCTCAAATGACATCACTGATGACAACTCAAATGACATCACTGATGACATCTCATTTGTCATCACTGATCACATCACTCATGTGATAATACAATGAACCTCTTCAGACTCTAATATAACCTTACATACACTCAGTATAAACAGACACTTACAGACTGTCACTCATCCATGGACTTACTCACACACCTAGTCAGTCATGCAAAGAATCAATCACACCTCCATTTCCTCAACTATACAGTTATACACATCTTACTTATTCAAACATATAATAACACATATTTACTCTCTTATATAATCCCTGATACAAGCTCACAGTGATCGATACAGCCACTCACACATTCACTGGCTCTTATGTTCAGTTATTTATATATCTCAACTCTCACATGTATTGTGTTTTACATACGTACTTACTTGCACATGTAGCAATGAGAAATCCATTCACTCACCAACACACCCATGCACAGTCAACCGCCCATATAGCTGTTTCCACATGCACTCTTGAACTCATACTCCTAGTGAATCAACTGCTTACACATCTATGCACAGAGTCACGCACCTCCCAGCCACCCACACACACACTCAGCCTCCCATTCAAATATTTGGGCAACCAATCAATAACCCATATGGCCACTCTTATAGCTACTGATCAACACATGCAGCAGCTTACACAACATCAAACATACTGATGCACGAATTAAGACAGTTTAGTCACTAACCCATGTACTCAGTGAGACACATTTAATCACTCACTCATACAGTCAGTCATGCACCTACTAAATTCTTCATCCAGACACTTATACATCCACTCATTCTTCAATATGTGAAACATATTTAAACTTTACAGACACATACAATCACTGGATGTTGTGATCAGTGATGTCATCAGTGATGTCACTGACCATGTCATGAATGATGTAATATGTGACATCATCAGCAGTGGATTGCGGGTGCGCGATATATAGTTAGCGCTTATAGTTAGCTAACTATATATGGAATTTCAATGGTTTTATGCGAGTAAAATAAGGTTTTGTAAATGCTAATTCCTAACTATATATGGCCTATAACCTATGGTTTTTTCATTGAATATATATATATATATATATATATATATATTTATATATATAAAAATTCACTGAAAAAAACCATAGGTTTCACACCAGTTATAGTTAGGAATTAGCATTTAAAAAACCTATTAAATTCACAGAAAAAAACGTAGGTTTCACACCAGTTATAGTTAACTGGAAATTTTACTGACATAAAACCATTGAAGTTCCCACGTTATAGTTAGTTGGACTCACTATAACTTGCGCGCCTGCAATGCACTGCTGATGAC
Source organism: Lissotriton vulgaris (assembly GCF_964263255.1). Taxonomy (NCBI): domain Eukaryota; kingdom Metazoa; phylum Chordata; class Amphibia; order Caudata; family Salamandridae; genus Lissotriton; species Lissotriton vulgaris. The sequence continues at coordinate 702,500,896 of NC_141700.1, read as the reverse complement.
GTCACATATTACATCACTCATGACATGGTCAGTGACATCACTCATGACATCACTGATGACACCATCCTTGTGAGAAAGTGACAGACATCCTTTCAGTGTAATGTAACCCTTGAAACCGGAGCGCCGCGAGGCAAATTTGAGGAAATTTTCAGGCAGATTCGTCAACCGACGCCAAAGTTATTCCAAATAGAATTTTGAGATTTTGCATTGAAAAAAATCCTAACTATAACTACCTACTGGCGACCGCCAGTAGGTAATATCAAGCACTTCGTCCCAATGCTCGCTGCTGCCAAGAACGAATGCAGACCCAAAAGAATTGTTCTTCAAGCTGTTTATTTAGCCCGCACCAGCGCCACTACGCGCTTCACCCTGATCCCAGGGCTTGATCACATGATATATATATTCACTGAAAAAACCATAGGTTTCACACATGTTATAGTTAGCTGGACATTTCACTCATACAAAACCATTGAAATTCCCCCGCTATAGTTAGTTCAGTTAACTATAACTCACGCACCCGCAATGCACTGCTGATGACGTCATATATTACATCACTCATGACAGCCCCCTGGCGCGTTTCGAGGGGGGGACCAAAATCCCCTTGAATACTGGGAGTCCCTTGGCGCCAGCTAGACCAGCAGGAACCTCCAGTATGCGCCAGGGGGCTGTGTTGCAGTGAGGTGTAAAAAGGGGCGTGGCCTCATTACACCTCTCTGCAACGCAGCCCCCTGGCGCATTTCCAGAGTGGGAACTAAATCCCCTTGAATACTGGGGGTCCCTGGGGGCCAACTAGCCCACAGGAACCTCCAGTATGCGCCAGGGGGCTGCGTTGCAGAGAGGTGTAAAAAGGGGTGTGGCCTCATTACACCCTTCTACAACGCAGCCCCCTGGTGCCCACTGGAGGTTCCTGGTGGGCTACTTGGCCCCCAAGGACCTCCAGTATTCAAGGGTAATTACTTCCCCCTCTGCAAACGCGCCCCCTGGCCGGGAGGGGTCGTGGCCTCCTCCCCGATCCCGTTTTTAATTTTTAATTTTTTTTTAAGAACGGGGGTTGTGTAGCCCCCCTTCTTTTTCTTTTTTTTGGCCCTGGGGACCCCATTCCCCAGGGCCTGACCCCCAAATATTTTTTGTACGTTTTTTTAACGGGAAGGGAAGCAGCTAACATGCTGCTCCCCATGCAGAAAAGCAATCGGCTTTGGTTTTTGAAAGAGAGAGCAGGTTTCCTGTTCTCTCTTTCAAAAACCAAAGCAGTTTGCTATGGACACTGCAGGAGCCGGCCCTGGGGGGTGGCGGTCCCCAGGGCCACCACAAGGCTCCAGGAGGGGGGGCCGCGCGGCCCCCCTCCCAAAATTTAAAAGCCCCTGGGCTGGTGGTCCCCAGGGCTGGGGGACCCCCAATTTAAATATATAGTGCCACAGCGAGGTGGGGGTCCCCGGGTGGTTTGGGGGGCTTGAGCCCCCCCCACACATTTTTTTTTATTTTTAATTTTAAAAAGAAGCCCAGGGGATAGCGATCCCGGGGCTGTGGGGGGGGCCGTGAGCTCCCCGCATACATCAGATGAAAGCCCCGGGGGGGTGGCTATCCCCTGGGCTCGAGGGGCCTTAGAGGCCCCCCATCATTATACAGTTAAGCTCCGGGGGTGGCGGTCCCCGGGGCAGTGTGGGGGGGATTGGCCCCCCCCACACTCTATTTGTATAAAGCCCCTGGAATTTACATTAAAGCGTGGGAGCGGCGCTTAATTTTTTTGGGGGGGATCAGCAGGGTATGCATACCCTTCGCGCATCCCGCGATTTTTACATTTTTTTTTTTTAATTGGGCCTTGGGGTCCTTGTGGGACCCCCTAAGCAGGCCTAGGGGGTCAGGGGGTTTCTACCCTGCCCCCTTTTCTTGTTTTTTGCGTTTATTTTTCTGTTTTCTTGTGCCTCGGTTCTACCGAGGCACAAGATGGCTGCCAACACTTCCTGGTTTAAAGTGTTGACAGCCAATTAGCATACAGCTCGTGCTCGGGAGGATACCCCTACGGTACTTCGTCTATGGATATATTTATAATTTTACTTTTGATTTTCTCAGAAACTACTGAACGGATTTACACTATTTAACAAAAAGCATAATCTGCGATCCAAACCCTACCTTTTTGCCAACTTTGGTGTAATTCCGTTCAGCAGTTCAGGCTGTAAGCATGTCTGAAGGTCCCTATGGAAAATTGCATGGGGAAAATACGTTTTGGGACCCCCTTTTTTCTCGGCCCTCGCTTGATGAATCACCCCGAAACTTTTAGGATAGGAGCGGAGCGGAGCACCCCATCTTCTTTGAAAATGTCGCGAAGATTCGTCAACCGGCGCTAAAGTTATTCCAAATAGAATGTTGCGGATTTTCTATGGAAACTAGGTCCTAACTATAACTATATACTAACGTCATTTGAGATGTCATCAGTGATGTCATCAGTGATGTCACTGACCATGTCATGAATGATGTAATATGTGACATCATCAGCAGTGGATTGCAGTGCGCGAAATATAGTTAGTACAACTAACTATATAGGAGCAATTTCAATGGTTTTTTAAATACTAATTCCTAACTATATAAGGCCTGAAACCTATGGTTTTGTAAGTGAATTTGCAAGGTTTTTAAAATGCTAATTCCTAACTATATAAGGCCTGAAACCTATGGTTTTTAAGTGAATTTGCAAGGTTTTTTAAATGCTAATTCCTAACTATATAAGGCCTGAAACCTATGGTTTTATTATTGAATTTGCAGGTTTTTTTTAAATGCTAATTCCTAACTATATAAGGCCTGAAACCTATGTTTTTTTCAGTGAATTTGCAAGGTTTTTTGAATGCTAATTCCTAACTATATCAGGCGTGAAACCTATATTTTTTTTCAATAAATTTCAAAGGTTTTGTAAATGCTAATTCTATTAGCGGAAAACGTTTAAATATGTTATTATCCTTCTGGGACCACCCGAGCAGCCATCTTGTTTCTCAGGAGAAGTGAGGCACAAGAGAGCACAAAACAAGAGTGGAAAACGGGAAAAGGGGGCAGGGTAGAGACCCCCTGACCCCCTAGCCCTTCTCCGGGGGTCCCAGAAGGACCACCAAGTGCAATTTTTTTTTTTAATTGCTGGGTACGCGCACGGTACGCGTACCGTACACGTACGGTGCGCGTACCCCGCGATTTTTTTGATTTTCTTTTTTTTTTTGCCCTTGGGTCCTTTTGGGACCCCCTGAGAAGAGCTAGAGGGTTGGGGGGTCTCTACCCTGCTCCCTTTTCGTGTATTCCACTCTTGTTTTGGGCTCTCTTGTGCCTCAGCACTCCTGAAAAACAAGATGGTGGCCAACACTTCCTGGTTTGGACAGTTTAGAATGTTGACAGTCGACTGCCAGCCAATCAGAAACTCGCTCGCGCACGTAAGGGTACGCGCACGTACGCGAACCGTACGTGTACGGTGCGCGTACGGCGAGCGCATATAGATATATAATTTGCTCAAATTCAATTTTCTCAACAACTACTGGAGGGATTTTCACAAAATATAGAAAAGGCACTACTGCATACCTGACCCTACCATTTTGCCAAGTTTGGTGTAATTCCGTTCAGCCGTTCAGGCTGTAGCCGTGTCTAAAGGTCCCAGAGAAAATGCCATTTGAAAAATTTCAAATTCAATTTTCTCAAGAACTATTGGAGGGATTCTCACCAAATATAGCAAAGGCACATATGCATACCAGGCCCTACCATTTTGCCAAGTTTGGTGTAATTCCATTCAGTCGTTCGGGCTGTAGCCGTGCCTAAAGGTCCCTATGGAAATTAACATGGGGAAAACACGTTTTGGGACCCCCCTTTCGGCCCCCGCTTGACGAATCCCCCCGAAACTTTCATGGAAGGAATGGAGCGGAGCTGGCCAAAATTCTGGAAAATTACACGCAGATTCCTCAATCGGTGCCAAAGTTATTCCCAATAGAATGTTGAGCGCATATAGATATATAATTTGCTCAAATTCAATTTTCTCAACAACTACTGGAGGGATTTTCACCAGATATAGAAAAGGCACTACTGCATACCTGTCCCTACCATTTTGCCAAGTTTGGTGTAATTCTGTCCAGCTGTAGCCGTGTCTAAAGGTCCCATAGAAAATGCCATTTTAAAAATTTCAAATTCAGTTTTCTCAAAAACCACTGGAGGGATTTACACCAAACATACAAAAGGCACTGCTGCATACCAGTCCCTACCATTTTGCCAAATCTGGTGTAATTCCGTTCAGCCGTTCGAGCTGTAGCCGTGTCAGAATGTCCCTATGGAATTTAACATGGGGAAAACACGTTTTGGGACCCCCCTTTTTTCCCGGCCCCAGCTTGACGAATCCCCCCGAAACTTTCAGGAAAGGAGCAGAGCGGAGCGAGGCAAATTTAAGGAGAATTACAAACAGATCCCTCAATCGGCGCCAAAGTTATTCCCAATAGAATGTTCGGAATTTCCTATGGTAACTAGGTCCTAACTATATATACCTACTGGCGACCGCCAGTAATTATACCATCTACAGCATGATGCGTTTCTTATTTTTATTGATTTAACAATTTTGCACTTTTCTCTGGTAGCACTTTATTGCCATCATGAGATGCTTGCACTAATTACGCGTATTTGAACAGATTCAATTTCACCTTTTACCTCAGTGCTAGTGTATAGCCCACTTGGGCATTATTTCCTTTGATCAGACATGAATGTGCGACAATCAGGATTATTTGTTATCCTTTTGCATTTATCCTCTGTTGCCCTATTCGACATACGGAGGGTGCTTTGATCTGATGGATTTTAAATGGCAATATTTATATGTGAATATTTATAGGTTTTAACATTTATACTCATTTTATAGGTTTTAACCTCATAGATGCTATTAAACATTCCTCCCCAGTGCTGCGCTGTCCATTGGAACTAGTGCTGAATGGACGTCCAATGGTCGTGCGCAGCACTGGGGAGGTAGTGCTGCCGTCGGCCAATGCTCCGAGGCAGCACTTAAGGGGTTAACTGTATATTTATATTGTGTTGCCATCAATTTACACAATGTTATTTGGTCACTGAGGTTTTACATTCGGGTTTGGGATATGTATTTTACAGATATTTTAACCATCCATTACCGATTTGTATTCTCTGTGCAATACCGGCATTTATGCAGTTATCAACTTTGTGAAAAAATAGGAAACAGTATTTTTCCCTTTCTATGTCATGTGATGGCACTGTTGCACTTTAAATGGGTGGTCAGCCCCCATGACGTCGTCATGTGATCAAGGCTATCTCTAGCCGAAACGCGTCATGGCGGACTGGTGCTGGGCTTGAAACTTAAATAAACAAAAATATTGCACCATCCAGGGTCTTGCTGGTTTCTGTTTGTTTGTGTGGCTTCACCTGCTGTACTTGCGGACCTTCGGAGATTTACATACCATATATATATATATGGTATGTAAATCTCCGAAGGTCCGCAAGTACAGCAGGTGAAGCCACACAAACAAACAGAAACCAGCAAGACCCTGGATGGTGCAATATTTTTGTTTATTTAAGTATATATATTTATTTAAGTATATATATATATATATATATATATATATATATATATATATATATATATATATATATATATATATATATATATATATATATATATATATATATATATATATATATATATATATATCGATACATATATATTCCAGCCATAGTACACCATCCTCAGCATGATGCGTTTTGATCCTGTCGGATCTTGATCACATGATGCGCTACACGTTTGTTGTTTCAGTTTTATAGGCCAATTTTTTTATTTTTAAAGTGATACGCATCAAAAAGCGTCCAAATGCTTTTGTGATACACGTCTGCCAACAAAATTTGCTTGATCATCGCTAGTTATGGTACACATGATTTCAAAGAAGATATTTCATATAAGTATACTCAGTGGCACATCTTATACAATATCTATCCACTATTAAAATCATTGACCGGATATCTGTCTGACTTATGCATTGTCAATCAAATTTGTTTAAATTCAGGAAAAATTAACATGGGATGGGGTTTCCAGCCTTCTAATTTAAAAAAAAATAGATACAGTACTGTAGTCATAAATATCAACCATTTTCAGAGCAAAAATATGTGCAAATGTTGCGATGTAAACAAGATTTTAACAGAAGATTTTTTAAGAAAAATAATAAAAGATAAGTGTATACAAATGGATGTAATATAGTATTAAAATATCTTTAATATCCTTAAAATCATTCACCTTTCGTAATCTAATTAATGCATTTTATACCTCCTAAATACATTGGAATCCAAGTATATATACCAAGGGGTAGATTTGCCATTCTTCTGTAAACTGTATATCAAATCATATATACAGTACTTTAATCAAAAAGTTGCGATTTGAAATTTTGTAAACGTGGATATGTGCAAATATTGCAAAAAAGTGCCAAGTGCTAATATATCTTAACCTATTACCATAAAAATCATTAAACCATGTGTCAAATATTTAAAGAGTTTTTGGCGGTGTCTACTTAAAAAACAGGTGTTTAGATTTAGTCTGACAAAAAACTCACAAGTAAATAATCAGTTCATAATGAAATCTGCAAGATTTATCGAATTAGAGGCAAGTGTAAAGGTCCTCAGTAATGTTAAGACCCCTTGGGGATCTGGAATCGAGTTCTAGAATATATTTTGTTTCCAATCGTCTCAACGCTTTTACCCTATCTCCTCTTTCGTGTATCGGTACACTGTCAATTAAAAAGTACCACAGGTACTGAGGGTCTGACTTGTGCTTCTCCCCAAAATGGCGAGCTACTGGGTAAAGGCGGTCCTGATTTTTGATCACCCTAATGTGCTGGAGTACCCTCTTATGTCCCTGCAGTATAGTACTGCCGACATATTTGAGATTACAAGGGCACTCCAGCACATAGACCGCGTGGTCAGTTTTCCAGGTTAGGGCTTTGGTAATAGGGTATTCTTATACTTGGAGGTGTTGACCCCGTGTGTACAGGCTTTACATTTGAAGAATCCATTGCGCTGATTTAGCCAGGTGGTGTTGGTAATTGCCCCAGGGTCATTATGGACTAATGAATCCCTCATGGACGGGGCCCTGCTATATGTAATAGCTGCTTTCTTGGGCAGTAAATGGCCTATTTTAGGGTCCCATAAAACTATAGGCCAGTTTCTGGCACCGATCTTTTTAATAGCTTTGCTCTGTTTATTATTATTATTATTATTATTATTATTATTAAATCGGTTTTGTATAGCGCCCGGTTACCCTGGAGCATCCCTGCGCTTTTGCCAACCAACCGAAATCAGAGATAGCAGAAACGGAGAAAAATTAACAGAAGAGGAGGGTCTTAAGTTGTTTTCGGAAGCGCAGGAGACATGGTTCCGCGCGTAAACCTAGGGGAAGGGCGTTCCAAAGAGTGGAAACATTGACCGAAAATCTCCTACCTCCCGATCAGGCCTTTTTTACCCTAGGGACGACCGTCAGGTGTTGCTGGTCTGAGCGTAAGGTTCTGCTCGCTTTGTACGGGATAACCATCTTCTGAAGGACGGGGGGGCCTTTGCCTTGCAAGATTTTGTGTGCAAGGCATAGGGATTTAAATTTCACTCTTTCCCGTATTGACAGCCAGTGTAGTGCCCTCAGTGCTGGTTTAGCAGAGCGGGACATGGGGATGTTATAGAGCGTTCGTGCGGCCGCGTTTTGAACTTGTTGGAGTCTGTTCAAAGTGCTCTCGGGAGCCCCGAGGTAGATCGCATTGTTAAAGTCCAGCCTGGACATAATTAGACCCTGGATCAGGAGCTTTCTCGATAGGAAAGGGATGAGGGGCAGTATCTTACGTACTGATCTGAGGAGACCAAAACAGACACCCGCTAGTTTGGATGCCTGGGTTCTGAGGGAGAGATCTCGTTCCATCCAGATGCCCAGGCTCTTGATCTCATCCTTAGGTTCAGGAAGACACCCTAGACAACTGGGCCAGGCTAAGCTGGAAAGGGAGGGGTTTTTAGGTCCCATCACCATAATCTCCGTCTTGGACCCATTCAGTTTGAGTGCTGAGTCCCCCATCCAGGAATGGACCTGTGAGAGGCAGGCATGGAGTATCTGGGAGTTCTCCGAGGATTGGGAGAGGGCGAACACCAGTTGGGTGTCGTCGGCGTAGCTCACGATCTTGATGTTGAATGGAGCCACCACCTCCTCCAAGGGAGCCATATACACGTTGAATAGTGTAGGACTCAGGGAGGAGCCCTGAGGCACACCACAATGGAGGTGGGTGGATGCCGATCGTGCGCCCCCTTCCCATACCTGAAAGATCTTTCGCTAAGGAATGACCTAAGCCAGTTTAGCGCTGTCCCTCTCACTCCGGCATCCGATAGTCTCTGGAGTAACACTTGGTGGTTCACAGTGTCGAACGCTGCACTCAGGTCCAGGAGGATCACTGCCACTGATCCCCCCGAGTCTAGAATGCAGCGTACCTCCTCCATGACTGCCAACAAGGTGGTGTCAGTGCCTTGGCCCGGGCGAAAGCCTGTTTGGGAGCTTTTTAGCACATCATTGGTCTCCACAAAATTGGATAACCTAGAGTTGACCAATTTTTCTGAGATTTTGCTCAGCCCTGGGAGGAGCGAAATGGGCCTATAATTGGCACTGTCTAAAGGGTCCAGAGAGGGTTTTTTCCGAAGGGCTTTCACTATTGCGCTCTTCCAATTAGGTGGAACAATACCAGTGCTTAACGAGGCGTTGATGACTTCGGTGATGGGTTCCACAATGGAGGGGGCAACCTGTTTAAGAATTCTCATAGGGGCAACATCCCGGGGGGAGCCACTCTTAATTGAGCATAGGGCTTTAAGGAGTTCATCCCTGGTGACTGGCCCAAAGGATTCCAAAGTTGTCTGGGGACATCCCTCCTCCTCCCATCGCCCAGGTCCTATCTTGGGCGGGGGTAGTGAAATAAGGATTTTTTCAATCTTCGTATGAAAGTATTCCGCCAGGTTATTACATTTGGCCTCCAAGTTCTCCGTAGGGGCAGATGGTGTTGGAACTTTCAGGAGTTCTTTGACCACCAGGAAGGTTTCTCTTGAGGAGTTAGAGGCATTGTTAATTCTCTCCTCGAAAAACTGAGTTTTAGCCAACCGGATGGCGGTTTTGTACCTCCTCATTGCCGTTCGATATTCCGTTTTACTGACTTCCTCCCAGTCCTTACTCCAGGAGCGCTCCAATTTTTTGCAAGCCCTCCGCATAGCCCTTAGCTCAGATGTATACCATGGAGCGGTGTGAAGTCTTTTCTCCCTTATGCCTGTCGATCTTATAGGAAGGACAGCGTCTAAAGTGTTAGAGATCCACCTGCAGAGATCTGCTTCAGCTAAGATAGGATCCTGTGAAAGAGATGGGCGTGAGGCTTCTAGGCTGCAAGTTAAATTCTCCACTGAAAGCCTGGCCCATGGTCTGTCAGGTACACCAACATTGGAGGGGGGGGTGCTTTCACGTTTAGTTTCCCAGGTGAAGGGGATCAGAAGATGATCCGTCCATGGCAGAGGAATAGGGGGGGCTGCTTTCATGATGGAAATATTTACAAAGATGGGATCTAGCAGGTGGCCTTTGTTGTGAGTAGGATCTAGATTAATAAGATCTATTCCATAAGTTTTAAGGTCACATAAGAGGGCAGCCGCCAGCCGCTCTTCCTGGTCATCGAAGTGGAGATTAAAGTCTCCCAGGGCGATGAAGTTTATAGCTCAGAATGAATCTGAAAGGGTGAGTTTTTCTGCCTCCGGTGCTGTGCTAGGCTCCATGTTCAACAGAGTATCACGATTGATCTTATTGCTTCTCTCAATAGCCTTATCAATACACAGCGCAGAGTATCCCCTAGCTAAAAATCTATTCTTGCTAGCTAGTTGGGCCTCCCTAAGATCCACAGCCTCACTACAAATGCGCTTAAGCCTCAGCATCTCCCCATAGGGGATGCTTTGTATAAGGTGTTGTGGGTGGGCGCTACTGATACGGAGTGCTGAGTTTCCTGCAGTGATTTTCCTATGTACTCTGGTTTGTATCCGGCCATCCTTCACATACATTTGTACACCTAAACAATTCACAGTTTCTAAGCTAATAGATGCCGTGAAGTTTAAGTTCAAGTTAATGACATTCAATTCCTCAATACATTTCAATGCCTCATCTCTGGTGCCTTGCCAAATAATAAAGAGGTCATCAATGTAAGTAAGTAATAGCTTTATTCGATAAAAACATATCATAAAAGCATTTACACAAATTTTTTTTTAAAAGAAAAAAAAAATATATTTTTAACAATAATCATCACATAAAAACATTTCATATTCAAAACAGCTTATTGGGTGGGTAGGCTCGTTCACTGGATTAACATTTTTCTTACAGTTCTTAGGTGCCAAGCCCAACCCAAAAATTTTGCCATACAAGTTGAAAAGAAGGGTCTAGGATCTGTACGTAAAATACGCAAGGCTTCCAAGTGAGAGCGAGTTCCCAGACTTCTGCAAATAGGCTTCAACCACCTTCGTCTCGGGACTACATAGGCACTACATTCGAACAACATATGGGACACAGATTCTACCCTTAAATCGCAAAAGGGGCAATAGGGTACAGTTTGAGCGGGCGGTTTCCAAGTGGACGTGAGCTCACATAATGGAAGTACCCCCAACCTGAACTTGATGTACAATGCTCTGTCCCTTGAGCTCTGAATGGTGTCTAGATAAGATTCCCTTAACGGCAACTCCTTGACTGATAGAAACAGGGCTACAGATTTGCAATGATTTGTGCTTCGGGCCCTCTCGCTGTCCACCCATGCCCAATAAACCTTCTTTAGATATTGTTTCGAGGGTGCAGATTTGTTGGACCAAGCCTCGCCTAAGCCCAAGTTGTATAGCAGCTTTTTGACCTCCCTAAGCCAGATGATCTTATGAGAACCCGGTAGGGACAAAATATCAGTTAAGGCGTCTGCGTAACTACTTAATTCCTGCACATTCCAAATTCTGGACCATAACAGGAGTGGACGTAGTTTCGCTTGATCGCAGATTGCCCGGGTACCTGCATCTAACAGCAATGGGATTGTTGGCGTGCTGTGGGGCAAACCCATTAGATCTTTATGGAAGTTGTTCTCGAGATGGGCCAGAGTGTCAACTTTTTGAGTGCCCCACAGTTCAGCACCGTAAAGTGCCGCACTTACAACCCTTGCCTTATAGATATCTAGGGGGGCCCCAATAGGTTTTAATGGTGATGCTCGCTGCTCCTTGAGCAGCACACCTGCCACCCTTTTATGAGTAAGGAAGATTTTTTGATGGTGTGCCTTCCAACTCATGGTATCACTGATGCGTATGCCCAGATAATCAAATTCTTCCACGCGATCAAGTGGGACAGAATCCAGGTCATCAATGAACCTTAGCCATGTTTTTATGTTGTTATTTACATACATTGGGTACTGGTTGCGGAGGAGCAGCTCCTCCCACCAGCCCATATGTAGGCAGGCGTAGCTGGATAGAAGCTGGACCCTATGGCAACTCCTCGTTGCTGTTGATATATCACATTTTGGAATTTGAAATATTTGTTTTTCAAGATGAATTCAATCATTGATTAGCACTGTATTGTGGAGTTCGAATTCCAATGCTCTCTTTGCTAGGTAATACAGTATGGCTTTGAAACCATCCTGATGTTGAATTGATGTATACAGGGATGTAACATCTAGTGTTATCAATAAATAATTGTTTTGCCAGTCAATTGTTTGTATTTTAGCCAGAAAGTCCCCCGTATCTCTGATATAGGATGGTGGCTGTTGCACAAGGTCTTGCAGGAAAAAAATCGACATATTGCGATGGTTTTTCCAAGAGGCTATTTCGGGGCGAAATAATAGGCCTCCCAGGTGGTTTTGTCAGATTGTTGTGCACTTTTGGTATGAAGTGCATGATAGGGCTTACCAGATTGTCATTTTTTAAGAATTTAAATTCGTCCAGTGACAGTAATCCCCCATTCTTCCAAGCTACCAATTTCATCCTAGTATCATTGTACATGGCTTTTAGTGTATGTTGGCCACTTCGATGGCAACCTCCTTTGTCTTTCAACTGGTTCATTGCTTCATCAATATAGTGTATTTTGTTCCAGAGGACTAGGTTGCCTCCTATATCTGAATCACGGCTAATGATGTCTTTATTGTTCTTGAGTTTGGTCATAAGGTTGTAATATTGGATGTCTCTTTTGTTGGCTTTGCGTTTGGTTGAGGCACATGTTTTGTAGTTAATTTTCTTGAGGCTGGATGTAACTTGCTCATTGAACATTTCTATAGAGTCTCTGATGGTAATGGGGTTGAAGGTTGACGGGGATTTAAACGGTGTTGAAGATCTTTTTTGTACCTTTGTATTATCAGCATTGCCACTGTTGAGGTTGTTCATATTGCTTTCTTGGGCAAGTTCAATTACAGTGTGCAAAGTTGTCATGTCATTGGTATTAAAACTAGCTTCTGTGGGACTGGCTGCTAGGCCAAGCATTGTCTCTGTTTCGGTTTTGCCAGACTCTTGTTTTTGTTGGAGAAAGAATTTCTTTAGTTTGAGTTTTCTGATGCTTTTAAATATATCACATCTTGTTGCAGAATATCCAAAGGAACTCTCAGGGCAGTATGACAACCCAAGTTGTAGCAATTGGAGTTCAGCTTTGTTCAGATCTACATTAGTCAGGTTAATGAGGGTTTGATTGATATTAGATTATATCGGAGTGAGTGCCTCCAGTTGCATTTTTGTTGTTTTTTCAAGAACGGTTTTGGTTGTTCTTTTTCATTTTGCCTGCCTCCTTTGTCGGAGTTTGACTGTTTTATTTCGGACATTTTGTTCGTTGGTTTTCTCGGCCTCAGGGTATCCCTGCGTTCCCTGCATAAAAAATCCACTTCATCTTCTAAGGAGATTTTAGCTGAGACTTGTTTCCTTTTTTGTAGGCGAGAATCCATTTCTGTCTCGCTCTCCAATGCCAAGTTAAAGTCCGAGCTAGAGGATCCATCTGGATATGGGCTAGGGGCCACTTGGTTTTCCCTGTGTGTTTGCTGTGCATCTCCATATTTTGAAACCTTAAGTTTGTCATATTTTTTGGCAAATGTGAAAATTCTTCCACATTCATAATCCATACGGTCTGATGAAATTTGTAGGTTTCACATACTCTAATTTTGTTTTCCTCCCTTTTAATACTTTTTGTCATTTCTTCTTTTAGTTTTAATACTTCCTCATTATGCCCCATAGTTGAGATTTCTTGATTACTTTGTTCAATTTCTTTCTGTAGTTTATCTCGGTCAGATTCAGCATATTTTACTAGTATAGTTATTAGTTTGCGTAAGGATTCTAAATTAGTCTCAGCCCATTCACACATCATATTCTTATCAGGATTCTCGTAGCTGGGAGCTAGGAGAATTCGCAGACCTTGAAGCACTCTGTTAACATCCAAATATCGCTGTAGCAATTTCGCTTCTCACCACTTGCTCTGCCTCAGTTTCTCCAGGATTTTTAGTTTATACATATATATATATATATATATCCACATCCACTCCTTCGATGAAAGAGAAAGGGCCACAACAGGGGAATCCTTCAAAAGCGCTTTAATGTGCTGCACAAGCCAGAATGTCTCTCATCTTCCATGGCGCACCCTCTATGGCGGATGCATTTCGGCGTGTTTTGCCTCTTCAGCTCCAGGTGCAAGTGTGTGGGGGCGTGAGTCGAGGGTTATATGACCTGCCCTCTCCTCGTTTGCAGACCGTAGCTCCTCCCACGCCTATGCTTTCCCAGCGTGTATGCCTCCTGTAGCCTGTCCTGTCGACAACGCCTACAAGTCCCAGCATGCAGTGGCAAAGTCTGGTCGGTATATGCGGGAATGAGGTGGGGAAAGATAGTATTATTCCATAGTCTGCAAACTGTCCTTAACTCCAGAGCACCGTAGTGCAGCTGCGCTTCCTCGGGTCCCCAAACGCTGCATCCCCTCTGCAAACGTATCGTTTCTGACGTGGGCAGGCTTGGAAATCCTACCTGCCCGTGGCATCATAGACCTCCACACCATCGTACTTCTTCATCCGCTGAGTGGGAGGACCCTGTGAAATCCGGTACCCCGGAGGAACAACAAATCGCAAAGCGGAATCCAGTAACCACAGGGCCACTTGAAGCAGCGTGAGCCTTTTTAGCACGACACTGGACAGCGCGCTCGATTATATCCACATCCACTCCTTCGATGAAAGAGAAAGGGCCACAACAGGGGAATCCTTCAAAAGCGCTTTAATGTGCTGCACAAGCCAGAATGTCTCTCATCTTCCATGGCGCACCCTCTATGGCGGATGCATTTTGGCGTGTTCTGCCTCTTCAGCGCCAGGTGCAAGTGCTCGTGTGTGGGGGCGTGAGTCGAGGGTTATATGACCTGCCCTCTCCTCGTTTGCAGACCGTAGCACCTCCCACGCCTATGCTTTCCCAGCGTGTATGCCTTCTGTAGCCTGTCCTGTCGACAACGCCTACAAGTCCCAGCATGCAGTGGCAAAGTCTGGTCGGTATATGCGGGAATGGGGTGGGGAAAGATAGTATTATTCCATAGTCTGCAAACTGTCCTTAACTCCATAGCACCGTAGTGCAGCTGCGCTTCCTTGGGTCCCCAAACGCTGCATCCCCCTCTGCAAACGAATCGTTTCTGACGTGGGCAGGCTTAGAAATCCTACCTGCCCCGTGGCGTCATAGACCTCCACACCATCGTACTTCTTCATCCGCTGAGTGGGAGGACCCTGTGAAATCCGGAACCCCGGAGGAACAACAAATCGCAAAGCGGAATCCAGTAACCACAGGGCCACTTGAAGCAGCGTGAGCCTTTTTAGCGTGACACTGGACAGCGCGCTCGATTATATCCACATCCACTCCTTCGATGAAAGAGAAAGGGCCACAACAGGAGAATCCTTCAAAAGCGCTTTAATGTGCTGCACAAGCCAGAATGTCTCTCATCTTCCATGGGGCACCCTCTATGGCGGATGCATTTCGGCGTGTTCTGCCTCTTCAGCGCCAGGTGCAAGTGCTCGTGTGTGCTTCCCAAGTAATGTTTTTTTCAAACATGGCCCATTTTCAAGTGCAGTGCGTGTTTGTGTTACAGTCTACCAGTCTGAGCTCGATTGCATCTGGTATCAGAGGAAATCAAGACCTCTCTCTGCAGGACAGTGCCCCTGGAAATGCTTCTTTGTCAGTCACTCAGAATTCTGTAGGCATCTCTCTATCTCCACCAGAGAAGTGCAGTTTTAGGTGCACCTAGGAAATTGGAATTCCTTTTACTGAGGGCCTCATTATGTTGTTGGTTGGACCGCAACCAACACACAGTTTGCTGTGGTCCGACCAACATCTGTCAATGCAGTCTGATTGCTGAATTACAATACGGCAGTCGGAGGCAAGAGGCAGAGGTTCCGGCCGCTTCCTTTCCGACAGGCTGTAGGAGTCCATCAGGGCAGCGGTTGGAGCGTAGTTCCTGGAATAGGGGTGGTGCCTGCTCAGGCACTGCCATAGGGATTACGCCATCCTTTCCAATAGCCTTTCTATGGTGGTCGGAAGGCTGAGAAAAAGAAACTTTGGCGGCCCGCAGCACAAGCGGCAATAGTAAACATGCACTTTCCGACCGCAGTGAAGGCGGTCGCATCGTAATTCGGAATGAGGCCTCTCCGAACCCTTGTCTGGCGGTTCTGTTTCCGATACAATGCAGGTCAAATGCCAAGACAGGCAACGTAATAGGGACCTAAGTAACTGAGGTAAGGAGAGCTAAAAAATAATATACCCATGATACATTTATGTGCACAGGATAACAAAATGAAGCCTCTTTTGAAAACATGATATGAGATTAGGTCAGTTGATGTTCTAATTGCTTTAAGTGCCTATTTTTCTGTTCAGATTTCTTCATCTGTTGCATGGATTTTAGGAGGCCTAAGCAAAATATCATGTTGCCATGTGGGTGCTCCACAGCCCATTATTTGAGGCTGTTTCGTGTCCTCTGGTATGTGTTCAGGATTGTCTGTGGCATCTGTGTGAACTGGTTTTGTTCTCCCACCACAATCTTCAGTTGTTGCTTATGGATTTGTTTACTTTGGAATATATGTGTGCATTAAAAAACAATAAGGGAAATCCTGCTTTTGTTATAAAATGCCAACTGATGACAATAGGCACTATTCGATATTGCGAAGTCATCTAAAGATGTAGTCGGGCCAAGCTTACAGTCCTGAATCAGACTGCATGACCCACTTGTTATAATCTGTCTTGGTTTCCTCCTACCTTTCCCCCCCTCCCTTCCTCTACCCTTGGTTCCCTACTAGAATGTTGGAGTGAAGGCAGCTTTAGAATGTTCATGGACTGCCTTGACAGAGTGGAACCTAGCACCAGCAAGCAGAGGGTGCGTGTTGCGTTTATCTTAATAAACCTTTGAAACTTACATCAAGTGTGGATATTCTTTACTACACTTGGTGACGACGAGGACGGGATGCTGTGACAGGGACAGCGGCGCATCCTCCCCTGTGGTTTCTTCGGCTTGCTGGCAGCTTGAGGACGTGTGGGTCACTTTCGTGCTCATGAGCAGTTGAGGCACAGGACCCGGAATTTCGCTGGATTGCGTGATCTGTTCTTGAGCTGAGAGTACGTCTGTTCCTTCCCCGGTGTCGGCCGGGAGGGGGGACCCAGGGAGAGCCAGGCACGAGCCGGTCTCTTCCTGGGTAGGTTCGCGCGAGAATCAGGAAATCAGGTGGGACTGATTAGGGAACAGATATAAAGGGGTCAGGCTGACGGTTGGGAACTGCGTAGCGGGTGGCTATCAGGGAGGTTTGTTTTGCGACGCTCGTGGTTTCCCTTGTATCCTGGGTCATGGAGGCAGCGGCTGAGGTCCGGAGGGCGGTGCAAATCCTTTGTGAGGCAGGGCGTGAAGACTTGCTGCGGCCGGGTGTCCCGGCGGAGGCGTGGGTCGGCATGGCTCGCCCACCTCGCAAGGCTTCTGAGGGTGTATCCCGGGCGGTGGAGGCTTGTTTATCGCAGGACCTGGGTGAGGAGGAGGACGACGGAGATGCGGCTATGCCGGCTGACGGGCCTGGGCTAGTATTGCCCGCCGTTGATGTGGAACCCCCGCCGGATGCCCCGGGCGCCTCCCAGCAGGTATGTGCGTTACCATATTTTAGTGCTGGCACACGTGGGGCGCCCGGGGGGAGGAGGGGTCGCTCGGCGGGCCGGCAGGCTCCGAGCCCCAGCGGGCTGGTACGAGGGAAGTCAGGGAAGCCTCAGGCGGGCCCCAAGCCCAAGCGTGGGCGGAGCTTGGATGTGCCTGGGCGTGTGCCTTTTCCCCCCCCTTTGGGGGTACCCCCCGCCCCCGCCTCTGAGGTTCCCCAATTGTCGGCCGGGGCCTCGCCTTACCTGTGGCTGAACGGTCAATGTTTCCTGCTCTCTCCCGCTGTCCCAGGGCCCGGTACTGCCCCCCACCCCTCTTTTGTCCCCACTCCCCAGGGTGGGGCTGATGCCCGGTTCCTGTTGGGCGAGTTGCCGGCTTGCTCCCTAAATGACGACCCGCCCCCTGCTGAAGTTGTTCATGCTGCGGGTGCTGCAGTTTTCGGGCTGCCACCCCCGGCGGCCCAGTCCTTGGACTCCGGGGTGTCTGACCTGGGACCCGCCGTTTCCACCCCCTCGGCTCCGCGTGGGGGGGGTCCGTTGCCCCGGGGGGCGCACACAGGCGCGGGTCCCTCCCTGTTCCCGGTCCCCAGGGGTCGGCCGGGTGCCAGTGCGGGTGGCCTTGAGTATGGGTCAATGGGTCATCATGGTTTGGCGTCGGGGGTTCGTTCCTCGGGGGAAGATGGCGTCTTCGTTTTCGGGGACCAAGTTACGGGATCTTCTTCTTTGTCTGGCTTGAGCGGCCGCGGTTTTCATGCTGCGCCGTCGGCTGGGCGGCTGTCGGCTGTATCTGCGGGCCCGGGAACTGTCCACACGGCTGTTTCCAGTGGTGGGCTTCACGGGGGGCTGTCTGGAGCGGATAGCTCTTCTACAGCTTTCAATGTAAACAGCTTTCAGCCTATTGATTGGCAGAGTTATGACGGGGGTATTGGTGATGGGGCTATGCCCAGTGGCAGTGACCAAGTTTTCTTTTCTGATCAAGCTTTCTGCGGGAATTTTCATGCTGAGGATTTGGAGGAGGGGGAATTGAGAGACTCAACTTGTGGGCTTTTGGCAGCACGGGCCCAAGGGGGTGGGATGGGGCAACCCACTGTTTCTCGTGTTTTGCAGGTGTCTCGAGCGGACCATGCAGGTGTACGAGGGGCAGTGAGGTCTGGACCTTCGCAGAAAGATCGTGGGGCTGTCACGCTGCCGTCCGAGCAGTTGCCCAAAGGTAAGGATGGGTGGTGGTCTGTGTGGCAACCTAGGGAGAGTCTCCCTGTGAAAAGTACAAGGTCTGTTGGTACGGAAGTTGGGGTTGTTGAGCGAGTCGCTCTGGAATCAAGGCCTGAGAGGCCGGTATTTTCGAATGTTTCTACTGGGGTTGGGGTTATGGCTGAGCGAGTCGCTCTGGAATCAAGGCCTGAGAGGCCGGTATTTTCGAATGTTTCTACTGGGGTTGGGGTTATGGCTGAGCGAGTCGCTCTGGAATCAAGGCCTGAGAGGCCGGTATTTTCGAATGTTTCTACTAGGGTTGGGGCTACGGCTGAGCGAGTCGCTCTGGCACAGAGGCTTGAGCGGCCGGTATTTTCAAATGCTGCTGATGGGGTTGTGGTTGAGCGAGTCGCTCTGGCACCAAGGCTTGAGCGGCCGGTATTTTCGAATGTTTCTACTGGGGATGGGGTTGTGGTTGAGCGAGTCGCTCTGGCACCAAGGCTTGAGCGGCCGGTAATTTCAAATTTTCCTGTGGGGCAAGTTGCCAATGAAGTTTCTACTGGGGGGACTGGGGGAAAGGTTGCCACACAGGTTGCGGAGGATAGTATCCTACCGAAAAAGTTACCTTATTCTGGGGTGGGGATGCCTTTGGGATCTCATTTGTCCGAAAAAACGAAGAATCTGATTTGGTCTGGGGCTTTTGTGGATGTTTTTCGTCTCCTCCATAGAGATGTTCAGGCAAAAGAGGGGTCGAAGGAGGAAGAGTTGGAACTGGCTCGGAGGCCTCGGGTTCCGAAATCTATAGAGAACTGGACTTCAGCCTTTTTGATTTATGCCAGTGTTTATTGTCAACGTCATCCTGACAAAGCTATTGATATGTTTAAATATGCTGATATTGTCCGCAAGGCCCACAGTTATTTTGGTGGTTTTGCCTGGTTGTCTTATGATGATGAATTCAGGGCCCGCATGAGCGCCTTTCCCGAGCGTTCATGGGGTGAGGTTGATTCTGAACTATGGTTACAGTGGATGGCATCGGCTAATCCGTCTGCTACGACCCACACGGCTAGCGGACAGCCAGTGTATTATCGGCCCTTTCCAGCTCGCCCCGCTCAGTCTGGGGCGGGGGTTTGGGGTAGAGGTCAATCAGCCGCCACTGGCACTTGCTGGCACTTTAACCGGGGTTCCTGCAACAGGCCAGCCTGTCGGTACAAGCATGAGTGTTCTCAGTGTGGAGGGAAGCACCCCCTCACCCACTGTTTTCCTGGACAAAGAGTGGGCGACCAGGGACGAGGTTCAGGGGGTAGGGGCCAGCCGCAGCAGTCTTTTCACAAGGGCTCCTACTCCTATTAGACAGACGGTTCTCGATCTCTGGCTAGTGGATTATCCGGATTTTGAAGCCGCTAAGATTTTGTCTTGGGGTTTCAAACTGGGTTTTCGGATCGGATACCAGGGGCCCAGGGTGGGTAGGTGGTCGGACAATTTGAAGTCTGTGAAGGAGAGTCCACAGGTGGTGAGAAAAAAGCTGGACGCCGAACTTGCGGCTGGTCGAATTGCTGGTCCTTTTGTGTCGTGTCCTCTGCCTGATTTGATTGTTTCGCCCCTGGGCGTGGTGCCCAAAAAGGCGGCAGGGGAGTTTCGTCTTATCCATCATCTGTCCTGGCCAGAGGGTACCTCCATTAATGACTTCATCGATCCAGCTGACTCAACCGTTACTTATGCCTCAGTGGACGATGCCTTACGGCTCGTGCGCCTGGCAGGTGTTGGGGCGTTGCTGGCCAAGAGCGACATTCAGTCGGCTTTTCGGCTACTGCCCATCCATCCTTGGGATTTCAGTCTTTTGGGAATGCAGTTTGAGGGTTGTTTCTACGTGGATCGAGTATTACCAATGGGCTGTTCCGTGTCCTGCTCCCTTTTTGAAGCTTTCAGTACTTTCTTGCAGTGGAGATTCACTTTTGTCACTGGCCACTCCCTGGTCTGTCATTACTTGGATGATTTTCTTTTCATTGGGGAAGGTCGCTCCGGGCAGTGTCAGTCGGCGTTGAACAGCTTTCAGGCACTGGCGGAGGAATTGGGCGTTCCTTTGGCGCCTGACAAGACTGAAGGCCCCTGTACGTCCCTGGTTTTCTTGGGGATTGAAATTGATACGCTATCTATGATGGCGAGATTGCCTGCCCCTAAAGTGCAAGAAATGTCAGATTTCATACAACTGGTCTTGGGGGAACGGAAAGTTGCTTTGAAAATGGTACAAAAGCTGTTGGGTTACCTCAATTTTGCTTGTCGGGTTGTGCGGGCGGGTAGGACTTTCTGCAGGCGTCTGGGGTTGTCCATGTCCGGTGCGACCCTTCCCCATCATCGGGTTCGCATTACCGCCGCTGTCCGTTCCGATCTGACAGTTTGGCTTCAGTTTCTGCAGGATTTCAATGGCGTGTCCTTGTTTTTTGCGGATGAGGACATGGTGTGGCAAGTACAGTTGTTCACTGATGCTTCTGGGGCTCACGGCTTCGGGATCTTTTGGGACGGTCGGTGGTGTGCGGCCGGATGGCCGGCACACTGGCAGGAACAAGGCCGTAGCATCGCCTTTCTGGAGCTCTTCCCACTACTGGTTGCATTGTATCTGTGGGGGGATGAGTTCCGGAATAGATCAGTTCTGTTTCATGTGGACAACTTGGCAGTTGTACATCTTGTCAATCACCAGAAGGCTCGTGATTTAAGGGTGTTGCGCTTACTGCGCGCATTCATGTTACGGTGTCTGCAATTGAATATTGTGTTTAAAGCACGGCATGTTCCCGGTACCTCTAACTGCATCGCTGACTCTTTGTCTCGATTTCAGTGGGCAGAGTTCCGCAAGTTAGCTCCTGGGGCGGACCTGGAACCGACAGCGATCCCACAGTACGTATGGGACCTGGGGGATTGAGGGTTCACCAACTGGTCGAACAGTCGGTGGCTGCCTCCACGAGGCGGGGGTATGTGAAGGCTTGGAGTGAATTTCTGCAGTTCGGTAAGGATTGGGTGGGATCGCCTGGGGCTGTTTGGTCTGACGAACAGGGCATCTTGCAGTTTGTGTTGCATTTGGCTGACAAAGGTTTATCGCCCACTACCATTTCGGGCAAATTGGCTGGGATTTCTTTTTATGGGCAGCTTTGGTGGGGAAGGGATCCGGTTGGGGGGGTGTTGGTTCGTAAAATGTTGAAAGGTTTGGCCAGGCTTCGGGCTGGTGGTCCCCAGCTCCGGCAGCCTGTTACTTTTGAGCTGCTTCAGTTGTTGTTACCAGGGTTGGAGGCGTGTTGTCATGATGCCTTTGAGTGTGCCAAATTCCGTTTGTGTTTCATTTGGTTGTTCTTTGGGGCATTCCGGGCATCTGAATTGTTGGGGTTACGGGGTAGGGTAGGCATGACTAGTAGTGAGGTGGTGTTGGAAAGTGAGCGGTTGCGGCTGTGGCTGCGGGCCTCCAAAACTGATCAGTTGGGCCGGGGTAAGTGGGTGTTCCTTGGCAGGAGTGGAGTTTCTGCATGTTGCCCGGTTGGGGAATGGGAAGGGTTTGTCTCCTCTCCGCATTTTGTACAAGGGTCTATATTTTGTCACGTGGATGGGAGTCCCATTGTGGCATCCCAATTGTTGGCTGTATTGCGCAAGGTGTTGTTGCGCCTGGGGAAGGACCCGGTTCTGTTTGGTACACATTCCTTTAGAATTGGTGCGGCAACGGAGGCCGCTCGTTTGGGGTGGGACTGGTCCCAGATCCGGCGCATTGGGCGCTGGCGTTCCAAATGCTGTGAGAAATATGTACGAAAGTAGTGCATTTTTGGCTTGTCTAACATTTCTTTTTCTCCTAGGTCCTTGGCCGTCGGTCGCCGGAGGCAAACGGCGGGTGTGGATACTGGGGCACTCTTTTATTAAACGTGCAGCTTTAGCCGCTGCCAATCAGCTCTGTGGGAGATCGTTGGGTCTCAACAGCACGTCACACGAGGTCTCCTGGTATGGAACTGGGGGCATGCGCTGGGGCGGGCTTTTTCCCGCCTTGGCAGCTTTGGTTTCCCAGTGTTTGGGGGGCCCTCCGGATCTCCTGGTGTTACATCTGGGAGAGAATGACCTGGTTACTTTATCGGGGTTGACTTTGTTGAAACTCATGAAGCAAGACCTGGAAATTATAAGAACCACATGGGTGAACACCGTGTTGATCTGGACTGAATTTGTACCTCGTCTACAATGGCGTGGAGCCAGGAACCATTCTGCTCTCGAAAAGGCCCGGAGAAAAGTGAACCGGACGATGCGACCTTTTTGTCATAATTTGGGTATATATTGTTTGAATCATTATCATTTACAGGTCTCGGAACATCATTTATTTTGTGAGGACGGAGTGCATCTTTCAGCTTTGGGTCTTTCTTTTTACCTGTTGGAGCTCAGGGATTTGATTAGTAAAGTTCTTCAAGTTCAGTTATGGTGTGCCCCTTCCTGTTCTTTTGGTGGGGCAGGAAAACACTAAAGGTTTTCCTGGGTGGCGGGGTTTTTGTAGGGGGGTGGGCAGCCTGGAGCGGGTTGGCCATCCTGAAGGGTAGCGTGGGTAGGTTAGGGGTAGTAGGTAGGAGTTTTCGTTCTGGGTTTTGGGATTCAGTTTCGCAAGATCATTGTACAGTTGGAATTTGTAAATAAATAAATAATGAAATGTGTTTCGTGAAATGATGATGCACCTGTCCTAAAATAAAGTGGCCTTTTTTGCTCCTAAAAGAAAGAGGTGGACAATGATTTCTTGCGCGAGGGGGGACCCAGGGAGAGCCAGGCACGAGCCGGTCTCTTCCTGGGTAGGTTCGCGCGAGAATCAGGAAATCAGGTGGGACTGATTAGGGAACAGATATAAAGGGGTCAGGCTGACGGTTGGGAACTGCGTAGCGGGTGGCTATCAGGGAGGTTTGTTTTGCCCCACCCACCCTCCCTCTTTTTCTTTTACATTTGGGTGGGGGTCCTTTTTTCTTCTTTTGCGGTACTTTAGGTGCTGCTCCTTTCCTTAGTTTGCCACAGTTAGGATGGGTGCAGGTGTGCTAACTAGAGGCGGGGTTTTTGTAGGGGGGTGGGCAGCCTGGAGCGGGTTGGCCATCCTGAAGGGTAGCGTGGGTAGGTTAGGGGTAGTAGGTAGGAGTTTTCGTTCTGGGTTTTGGGATTCAGTTTCGCAAGATCATTGTACAGTTGGAATTTGTAAATAAATAAATAATGAAATGTGTTTCGTGAAATGATGATGCACCTGTCCTAAAATAAAGTGGCCTTTTTTGCTCCTAAAAGAAAGAGGTGGACAATGATTTCTTGCGCGATGATGCCTGTGGGTCATCTTCACAATTGTGTATGTCTGCATTTATACACTGGCTAGTGAGGCGGCGAGCTACGGGGCACCTGGTGCATCAGAGTTTGGTGTCCAAAGTAAACATCTCCCCGGCATTGTGATTGGCACCCCTGCGGTGGCGATATTGCGGTGGATCAGAGGCTTCCGACTTTTGGTGGCGCCACAAGGGGGTTTCTCCTGCTGATCATCACTGGGTCAGGGAAGGCAGTGTCGGCTGAATTGACAGGCCCCCGCCATCGTATTGGAGGTGAGTTTGCTGCAGTAGCGTGCAGTCGAGGACGGCGTGTGAGGGAGAAGCTGCGCAGCATAACATCGTCTGAGGGCGTTTGGGAGCTATTCAGCGCGATTGCAGCTGCGCGGGAGGCCGTTCCATCATCTCTTCAGGAGTCGGTGGAGAAGTGGAGTGCGAGGCTGTTTCTTCAGCGGACATTCTAAAGTTTGCTCAGCTGCGGTAGACTACCGTGTGGGAGAACGCTCTCATGTGATGTGGGGTGTTCGCTTGCGGGCAGCACTGTGAGAGCTGGTTTTGTGTCGTTGGGAAGCTTCAGTGGGCGGATCAGAGTTCAGGGAGGTCGGGTACAGTCGTGGAGGAAATTCTTCGATCTCTCCTCAGAAAGGAAGTTCCCGCCCTCTTTCCCAATTTTGCTAGAAGGAAGAGACTTGTGAGAAAGGACATAACAACAGGACTGGAGTAGGTCATCATACACATCTTGAGGTGGCAAAACTAACATTTTCTGTATTCTTAGCACAATGCATATTCACTCAAGCATATGTTTATAAGTACCCAGCCTACTGAAAACAATTTATTAAGATTTTATGTTTTGTTAATAACTACATTCGTGTTGCCATTTTTTCTTCCTTTTGCTTCATATTGCCATAATGAATGTTCATTTTCCTATGGTGTTTCTATGAGATAATTCAAGACAATTTTAGAGGGCACTGAAGCATAAACTTCACATTTAGCCTGGTAACTTTAATATTCCTACAAAGTCCATAATTACATCCATAGCTACCATGGCTGGTGCAGGCATGAACCAACCACCTCCCTTCTCAAATGAATTAGGGGAGCCAGATATACCTTGGAAGAGGTGAGAAGGAATATTTAAATCATATCTCATTGCCATAGGGGGAAGACATTTTTCTAACGTGAGTAAACAACATATATTAATACACAACCTAGGAATTGAAGGGAGAAAAGTTTTTGAGGACATTACAGGAAGGTTAGTTGATGATGAACCACTGGAAGAAGAAGTAGGCGGGGATATGTATGAGTACACTTTAAGGAAACTTGAGGCACATTTCAGGGTAAAAGTGAATTTTGTCCTGGAGAAACACACATTTTTCAAACGGGGTCAAAAGAAAGATGAGAAAGTGTCTTTGTACATTGCTGTGTTAAGAGGAATGTTAACCACGTGTGAATTTGGGGCTTTGACAGACTCATTAATCAGAGACCAGTTAGTCAGGTGTACTAATGACCAGAAGGTGCAAGAGGAATTACTTACTAGAAATCCAGATTTGGAGGAAGCAATAAGCATAGCTAAGGGGTTAGAACACATGGCACTGTGCATGAGAGAAATGAGAATTTCAGAGGGATCTAAGGAAAAGAGTGAACCTAATATATCCAGTAGTGAATAGGCTGTTTGTAAAGTTAGTGTCAAAAGCAAAGAGGAGACTAAAAAGAGAGGTGATGGATTACAATGTTATAGGTGTGGTAGTTTTAACCATCTAGCTATTAATTGGAAATGCCCAGCAAGGAACATGATGTGTAGAAAATTTAATAAAAGAGGGCAATTCTCAAAGGTTTGCAATATTTTTACGCTCAAAGTGCATTGGGTTGACAACCCTGAAGTAGAAACGGAAGAGGCGAAAAGTTTTATTTTTCAGATTAAGGAGACAGAATCACAGTAAAAAATACAGTATTCCACTTATTAAATTAGTTTGGATGGAGAGAAGTTTGTCGTGTATGCGGATTCTTGTTCTCCATTTACACTAGTTGACAAGAAGGACTTCAATGCAAAAATTTGCTAAATGTAACTTAGAAATTGAAAGGGCCGACATTTGTCCTTCAGGATACAATAAGGAACCCATGCCATTAGAGGGCATGGCAAGGATGAGGATTTCTTTTAAAAACAGACACACTGTTGGAAAGGTATACATTACTAAACAAGGTTCTAGTTTACTAGGGTGGAAACACCAAAAGGAGTTAGGGATCACCCTAGGTCCAAACAATCTCAAACAAGTTTTGTTGAATGGACCACCTGTAATTGATACAAGTCTAATTGAGGAATTTCTGGATGTATTTAATGACAAATTAGGCCTATTAAAAAATTATATGCACAAAATTGTTCTTAAAGAAGTGGCAGTACCTGTTGTTCACAAAACCTGTTCTATTCCTTTGAGGATGAAAGACCCTTTAAAAATGGAAATTGAAAGATTGAGAAAACAAGGAGTTATCCAAGAAATTGAATGCTCAGCATGATTGGCGCCAGTCGTTATTATGACCAAGGATTGTGGGTGGAGCATAAGACTTTGTGTTGATTTGAGATCGCTTAATGCAAATATTCAGGTGGACTGACATCCTCTGCCGAGAATAAATGAAATGTTGAACACCATACAGGGAGCTAAGTTTTTCAGTGTGCTGGACCTATCGTCTGCCTATTATCAAATCAAGTTGCATCCCGAATCCCAACCATTGACTGCTTTCACCACCCCATTTGGCAACTTTAAATTCATGAGGATGCCATTTGGGCTGGCGTCTGCAGCCTCTGAGTTTCAGAGAGCAATGCATTAGTATATAAAACAAGGGGACCGGTGAAGGTAGCGAGGGACCTCGGGTAATTTGTATTTTAAGGCAAACAAAGGTCCTAAGCTTTTAGTGGATGTAACGTGAAATGATAAGCACAGACTTTGAATAAGGACTGTGTGTCTTTTCACTCCAATGTCCAGCCGGACAAGGAGGTATTTATTTCAGAGGTTTTAGTGAATGTACACAGGATTAAGAAGTTGAGCAAGCCACAGTTAACTGTGCACAAGCCTGTACCGAGTCAAGAAGGAAAGGAAAGACAATACATGGGGAGAAAGAATAACAGGCAAACAAGTTGGAGAAGAACGGTGGCTTATGATACAATGAAATCTTACATAAGCTCTAACCGACAGTAACTGCAACACGTATTACAAAATTGAAAGGGAAGCAGTACTGCACAAACTGTCAACGTTACGTTTCGATCCCTGTCTCCAAAATTAAATTGGGATCATCTTCAGGACTACAATAAACATTTTGCCTGATTGCATTTTAACAAGCCTGTGGGATTTAAACAGGAGGGAGGAAAAAAGGGGGGAAGAGACAAGTTATCTCAAGGGGAAATATTTACATATTTACAGCATGTCATTTACATTTCTCTAAGGCACAAATTTCTCTGAGGATAAAAGTGCGCAGGACGTGGTGCACAGTGTGATCCTATTTCTTTCAAAAGGGCACGGGTGGCGATGTGCTCATTTTTTGTGTGGAAACGTTGCGACGTACCGGGAAAACTGTGACTGAAGTGCGTGGTCACTGGACAGAGTGAAATTGAGTCCTTGGAGTATACTTATACTGGTGCCAAGCAGCGAAGTGGCCCGGGTAATGAGCCGGGTGGTCGGTGATTTCAGTGCTCGGTGATTGCGATTATTGTGATTAGTTCTTGCCGTTCGCGAGGGTGGCTAGTGGGTGATTAGCGCTGGAACGGTGAAGGTGGATGTGCTGCGGTGCGCAGCGAAACAGAATTAACGTGTCTAAAGGGGGGCCGAACGCAGGAGCGGTTGGTGTCTACAGGTGGTTGATGGCAAGTGCAAGTGGTGTACTGACCTGAGCACTGGGTAGTAGTGCGGTCACGGCGTGGGGGGATCTGGTGGAGGGAGGCGTCAGTCCAACTGAGAAGAACAAGGGGAGTAGTAAGCGTGAGCTTCAGCAAGGGTTGCTGAGCTAGAAAGGGAAGGAGACTGAATTACCTGGAGCGCCTAGCAGTTTAGCATTGGGCGGACTCCCATTACAGCGTGGATGTAACAATTCCGGTCCGGCACTGTGAGGTGACCTATACGTAGAGAACGGGTTGAGTGAGATTAAACTCGAATTCTGAAAAGCGGTGCAGGCAGCGAGGGGCTTAGGTAAAATTTATCTTGGCAGTAAAGGAATTCCTGCCGGCGTGCATTTACTCCTTGGAGTTACGTTGTGACCGCGCGCAATGGGGCGAACCAGTTCTTCGCGTTCCTGTCAAGGGAAATTGCGGGAATAGTTAGACTGGTTAGCCGGGTGGCGGGGGTAGTGCGGGAAGTGAGTGGGGGACACGGGGGTGACTTACCGCGATGGGAAGGCCTCCGGGCGGCGAATGGGTCCCGTCTGGTGTGCCGGATGGCGGATGTGTGTGGCTCCGGGGGCCGGGTCTGTTAATCAACAGTTCCTAAAATGTGGAAATCGAGGATGGACTAGTAGGCGGTCCTTGCCGGGGGTGGAAAGCGGCCACCATCTTAGAACAGTGAGTCGATTACGGAGTGAAGGGGAAAGTGAGGGGTGGGGGGTGGGCGGGTGGTTTGGTGCTCACTACTTCACTACAGTGCAAGGAACAACCAATTGTTGACAGTACACAGAATACAAGGAAATTACAGGATATAACAGAATTATGTTGTGTTGCAGGGCTCAAGGTAGAATCAGAGGAATTACATTTATCCCAAACAATAGCTTACACTCCGGTGGTGTTTTGGAGAATCACAAAAATGAGTTAGATTCTTCTGTTGCATTATTGCATGAGGTTCCAAAGTGTTGACAGAGTTACACTAATCCCGTCCAATCCTCAGCTCCTTAGTACAGTCCATCTGATGTCATTTTCCGAGTGTTTTGAGTCACAGCATCAAAACACTCGGAAAATTACATCAGATGGACTGTACTAAAGGTTGTGAAACTCCCACCCAGAGGAGGTAACATTGGACAGTTGTTGAACAAGGAAGAACTGAAGTCCATCATTCAGTTTAATTCCATACAGAATGGCTTAAACAGAGCTGAGGATTGGACGGGACTAGTGTAACTAGCCCACCCCCCACCCCTCACTTTCCCCTTCACTCCGTAATCGATTCACTGTTCTAAGATGGCGGCCGCTTTCCACCCCCGGCAAGGACCGCCTACTAGTCCATATTTGATTTCCACATTTCAGGAACTGTTGATTAACAGACCCGGCCCCCGGAGCCACACACATCCGCCATCCGGCACACCAGACGGGACCCATTCGCCGCCCGGAGGCCTTCCCATTGCGGTAAGTCACCCCGTGTCCCCCACTCACTTCCCGCACTACCCCCGCCACCCGGCTAACCAGTCTAACTATTCCCGCAATTTCCCTTGACAGGAACGCGAAGTACTGGTTCGCCCCATTGCGCGCGGTCACAACGTAACTCCAAGGAGTAAATGCACGCCGGCAGGAATTCCTTTACTGCCAAGATAAATTTTACCTAAGCCCCTCGCTGCCTGCACCGCTTTTCAGAATTCGAGTTTAATCTCACTCAACCCGTTCTCTACGTATAGGTCACCTCACAGTGCCGGACCGGAATTGTTACATCCACGCTGTAATGGGAGGCCGCCCAATGCTAAACTGCTAGGCGCTCCAGGTAATTCAGTCTCCTTCCCTTTCTAGCTCAGCAACCCTTGCTGAAGCTCACGCTTACTACTCCCCTTGTTCTTCTCATTTGGACTGACGCCTCCCTCCACCAGATCCCCCCCACGCCGTGACCGCACTACTACCCAGTGCTCAGGTCAGTACACCACTTGCACTTGCCATCGACCACCTGTAGACACCAACCGCTCCTGCGATCGGCCCCCCTTTAGATACGTTAATTCTGTTTCGCTGCGCACCGCAGCACATCCACCTTCACCGTTCCAGCGCTAATCGCCCACTAGCCACCCTCGCGAAGGGCAAGAACCAATCACAATAATCGCAATCACCGAGCACTGAAATCACCGACCACCCGGCTCATTACCCGGGCCACTTCGCTTCTTGGCACCAGTATAAGTATACTCCAAGGACTCAATTTCACTCTGTCCAGTGACCACGCACTTCAGTGACAGTTTTCCCGGTACGTCGCAACGATCCACACAAAAAATAAGCACATCGCCACCCGTGCCCTTTTGAAAGAAATAGGATCGCACTGTGCACCACGTCCTGCGCACTTTTATCCTCTGAGAAATTTGCGCCTTAGAGAAATGTAAATGACATGCTATAAATATGTAAATATTTCCCCTTGAGATAACTTGTCTCTTCCCCCCTTTTTTCCTCCCTCCTGTTTAAATCCCACAGGCTTGTTAAAATGCAATCAGGCAAAATGTTTATTGTAGTCCTGAAGGTGATCCCAATTTAATTTTGGAGACAGGGATCGAAACGTAACGTCGACAGTTTGTGCAGTACTGCTTCCCTTTCAATTTTGTAATACGTGTTGCAGTTACTGTCGGTTAGAGCTTATGTAACCCTTTCGATGCTGATGACGAGCTCAGCTCGTCATGATGCACGGTTGAGCTGTGCTGATGACGAGCTGAGCTCGTCATGAACAATGGGAAAGAGGGGGCCTGCAGCACAGGAGGGGAAAACACCTAGCAGCCAAGGTGTTAAGATTTCATTGTATCATAAGCCACCGTTCTTCTCCGACTTGTTTGCCTGTTATTCTTTCTCCCCACGTATTGTCTTTCCTTTCCTTCTTGACTCGGTACAGGCTTGTGCCCAGTTAACTGTGGCTTGCTCCACTTCCTAATCCTGTGTATATTCACTAAAACCTTTGAAATAAATACCTCCTTGTCCGGCTGGACATTGGAGTAAAAGACACACAGTCCTTATTCAAAGTCTGTACTTATCATTTCACGTTACATCCACTAAAAGCTTAGGACCTTTGTTTGCTTTAAAATCAGAGAGCAATGCAGCATCTATTAAAATATTGTCCTAAAACTTTATGTTTTCAGGATGACATACTCATATATGGCTCAGATGAAAGGGAACACAATCTTAATGCACGCACAGTTCTTAAAGAGCTGAGAGCAGTTGCGTTCACAACGAAAGTAAGTGTAAAATTGGTGTAACTTCAGTAGACTATCTTGGTCACACAATTTCTGAAGAAGGAATAAAACCCAAGATAGATCTGGTAGAAGCAGTTAGAGGATCTCCCATCCCAACGAATAAAGAGGAAATGTTGGCCTTCCTTGGACTGGCAGAATATATGTACATAAAAGACTTTGCAATGATTTCACAACCCCTCAGAGATCTCATAAAGAAAGACGTGGTGTTTACATGGGGTCAAGACCAAATGAAAGCCTTAGAAACCATAAAAGATTCCATAGTTTCAGAACCATTTATTGGGAAGTTCTGTGTGGAAAAAGTAAGCGTAATCACAACTGCGGCTAGTGCAAAAGGCATTGGAGCAACTCTATCTCAAAGACACGACTCCAAGATTAACATAGTGGCTTTTGCTTCAAGAACCCTAACCGGAGCAGAGTTAAATTACTCCACTGTAGAGAAGGAAGCCCTGGCGGTGTTTTGGGCAGTAAAACATTTCAGCTTCTATGTGTTTGGTCTACCGTTTGAAGTACATAAGGACCACAAACCTCTTTTGTCTCTGTTCAGCAAAAAAGAGGTAGAGAACATGACACCCCGGATTGCTAAGTGGACAATTGGTCTTCAGGGGCATAATTTCAAGATGGTGCATGTGCCTGGTTAACAGAATAGGGTGGCAAACTTCTTATCAAGGGCTCCGGTACAAAATGATAGTGTTGAAGCCATGGAAAATGAAAGGGTTATGGAATTAAAAATACCGGCAGTCACAAAGGAACAGTGGAATGGTTACATGGAGAATGATGTTATAATGAAAAATTTTAAAAAATTGGTAATTGAAGGTTGGCCCAACAAGTGTAATGAACTGCCTAGTGAGATACAACCCTTTTGGAAGGTTAGAGATGACTTATCGATAGAAGGAGATTATTTGTACAAATCAGGGAAAATAGTTCCCCCAGAAGGTATGCTACGCCAAATAATTGATCTCACTCATGTGAGGCATTTGGGTAGAAGCCTCTGCAAAGCTAGATTGAGATCGGAGTATTGGTTCCCGAGGATGGATCAGTTAATGGAAGAAATGGTAAAAGACTGTTACGCCTGTGATTTGAGTGACAAATCCAGAACAATTAGACGCGCCCCCCCTTATTCCTGTACAGATCCCAGAAGTACCTTGGGATAAGCTGGGCTTTGACATAATAGGGCCTATACATGCTAAGGGCCCCCAGGATTGGTATCTTCTAGACATGATTGACTATTATTCAAATTGGATCTCCTATAAATTTGTCGTCAATATCAACACTAAGGCTACATTAGCGTTCTTAAGTGACATTTTCTCGAAAGAAGGGATTTCCTCTACATTAGTCAAGGACAATTGGGTGCAGTTGGTGTCGGAGGAGATGAGGGAGTTCCTAAAGGACATGTCTATAAACCATGTACGCACTCCACTTTACTGTCCAAAAGCAAATGGCAAAGTCGAAAGGGCCAACAGGATGTTAAAAGAGTGCATACAACTAGTGGTAAGGTCAGGTAAACCCGTTGAGCTGGCAATCTGAGACATGTTATGGTCTTATCATACGACACCCAGCCTCAGTACTGGTCACACTCCATTTGAGTTGTTGAGAGGGAGGAATGCTGGCTCCAAATTGTCTCCAAACTGGTTGTATCCTAAAGATATAGTAACGGTTGACCAAGATGATTTTAAGAGGAAAGTGGAGTCACGTCAAGGGAGGTACTAAGCCTCGTATGACAAGAAGTGGGGTACCAAAGAGAGGTTCCTAAAACAAGGTCAGAATGTTTACATAAGGAAACCGGAGGGCCTGGGAAGAAAAGGAGACAAATACTATGTCCCAGAAGGAATAAAGGAGGTACAGAAGAATGTGGTCATGTTGGAAGATGGCAGAAAATGGAGTGTGGACTGGGTGGCTACTGACGATACAAGAGCAGAACTGAGAGGGGGCAGCAGTTCAGAGTCTCAGGTGGTGCAGGATGGGGTGCCCCTATTGAGAAGGGGATCCAGGATACGCAAAACTCCCACGTGGCACAGAGAGTATCATACAGATTAATGGTGAGGTTGCTTGTTTTATCCTCAAATGTCTTTATGGTCTACTGCGCTAGACCACTTGTGTTATCACCTTGATCCTAGCACCTTTCTTCTACTCCTCCTCCTCTCCTCCTTCCTTTCGCTTCTATTCTTTGGGGAGGAAGATGTGTTATAATCTGTCTTGGTTTCCTCCTACCTCCCCCCCCCTCCCTTCCTCTACCCTTGGTTGCCTCCTAGAATGTTGGAGTGAAGGCAGCTTTAGAATGTTCGTGAACTGCCTTGACAGAGTGGAACCTAGCACCAGCAAGCAGAGGGTGCGTGTTGCGTTTATCTTAATAAAACTATGAAACTTACCTCAAGTGTGGACATTCTTTACTACACCATTGTATAGTAATTGTACCAATATTTAATCCGCGGCGGCACAGCACCCAGGATAATATACTGCATCACTAAACACTTGCAAGGTCCCGAAGCACACTGCACTCCAAACCAAAACACATTCGTAAAATACATTGTCATTTACAACACCATTACCTCTAACTCTCACAAATGCAAGACTTATTGCTGTGCAAATGCTTGTTTTCAATGCTGTGGGTCTGGTAGCTTCTCTGATATGCTTGGCAGACAGCTTATTTGGTATTTAAAATGCCCAATAGCCATCATGTATGGTAATGGTCATCACATGGTTCAAAATACTAATACATATACATTTGAGCACTTGATAGTGTTGTGTCTCACCATCACCAGCACCATTGCCATTATCTCTATTACCAATACTATCATCACTCTCCCATTGCCATCACCTCACAAGACACCAACTCTACCACGAGCACTTTCATTACTACTCTTACAACCTTCATTAATATCACAGTCATTACCACCACCACATTACGCTACCCCACCACCAGTACCACCTTTAACATGACTACTATAACTAGTTGCACCATTACAATTACCATTACCATCATCACCATCACCACCATTGCACTGCCACAACACCATTACTTGATTTCCTACCTCCAATATCACAACCATAAATTCCACCATAATCTCCACCTCCCTTACCAACACTACCAGTATTACCACATTTAACACCACAACAATCACCAATACTAATGTTATTACCATACCATAAAAATCATGATCAGCGCAGCCATAACCTTCACCGTCCTATTATGTAAATGTAAGTGTTAACAGTTTGAGTGTGCAGTGCTGTGTGTGCAGGAGAAAGGGCGCCTGTAAGAGATGTTGTATGTCTGCTATCAATAATAAAGTAAGCGTTGGCAAAGCAAAGAGACCTCCTGTTAAACTTATGCAAAACGATTTTGTGCACACCCTTGCATGCATTACCACATTAAAACATTTCTAATGACTCTGCCAATGCTTGGTTGCAAGTCAAAGTCCCTGAAGTTGAGTAAAGCAATATATTGTACTTACAAACACTGAGGTCCTGTTCTTAAGAGCCTGCACTCCCCATAGTTGCAGTTAATTGCATCAGGCACACCCTTGTTGCAGTGGGTCCCACAACTCAAATTGCCCCCACCGATGAAATATGGGAAGTAGAATTTACTGAAGTTGGCAGGTGCCCTCTCTTGGCACAATTCTATAAAGGAAAATATTGACATTGTCATCTCATCAGTATCATTGTTTCATCAAATCACACATTTGTACCAGTGTTTAAAAAGATAATTCATTTTGTCCACTAATAAGCATGCAGGTCTCCCTTTAACATGTCGATGGGTGCGACGTAAGTAATGTGGACACAGCTGCTCTGGTACAGAATGTTCTAAACGCATCACAGTGCATTATACTGCACTGTGGTAAATCATACACTATGCAGCTGTGCACAGAGAAGACAACTGAGGACTAAATATTATATTGATTGTAGCAGACTATGGAAGCATTAACAGCAGCGGGTGTTGTGCCCAGCAGTTTGATTGCAGCACAGTGTAGAGTGCCAAGTCAATTACTTACCAGTTTGCATAGGTAAATCTACATGCTATATCCACACATGAAGATTTCTACCTATGCCAGGAAGAACATCTCTTCACGGCTGGTATTTACAATTTCTGGGAAGAGATATCCACACATTAGCAGGATTATGAGTTTCACCCTATTATATGAGGGAGTTGATACAATTACATCCGAAATTGGAGCCTAAAAATGGACTTCTAATAACTTTAGGACCAAATTTGAGGTGTAATCCTCAAAGAGGAGTTCCCTACAGAGGAAGTAGAGATCTACACCTATTCTATGTAAACACTGAATTGAAGAGATTAGGGAAACACCAGTTACCTAAACTAAATCACACATATCTGGCAAAGATACCCTTGCAAGCACTTATATTCAACCCACACTTCAGGCTGTTACTTTTCCGAATGCCACACTCCAGCTCAACCCTATTGGAGGTAGCCCACTCCCCTGAAGTGGAAGAAGAGCTTTACAGAGGAGAGACAGACCTTGTAGTTCCAGTTGTTCCCATTGTTGTACATAACTACATGGATGTTCCTGGCCCTTGTCCCTACTTAAGCAACTATTTGAAAATGAGCTACAATCTGCATGTAAATCAGAATTCCTTTGACATCTAAATGTAAGAATGTACAGAGAAACTTTAAGTACAACATGAAAAATGTATTATAACCATGTACATAGAGTTGTAAATTTTGTAAATAAATCTAAAATACAGTACAGATATAAGTATACCGAACCGTGTAGAGCCAATCAATGGAAGAAGAGAGATCTAGAAAATAAGTAAGATGGACATGATCCGAGTTAAAAAATAAGGAAGTAAGATGTCTAGACGTTGTAAATAATTAATCTGCTGTTATCTGAGTGTAAAACTAAAATACTGTCTTTTTACTATCATAGCAGCTATTGATTAAGAAAAGAAATATGCAGAATTCCTGAGGAAGGCGAACGGCCGAAACACGTTGAAAGGAATAATCTCTGCGTATTGTTGAATGTTTTTAAATCTTTTCTATTGTACAGTATTTAGAATGTATTATATGTAAAAAAAATGTTTTTAAAAATAACTCAAAAACATCAATATTTGTATAAATGAAAGAATAGAAAAAAGAGTCACAAAAGAAATATAAAAATCAAAAAATGAAATATGAATAAATAATTTGAACAATGAATATCTAGTAGGGTTATTGATTTTAATAACGTCTAGTTTACTCAACAAACATTAATGCTTATAACCTGACACTTTCCTTCCAAAAAAAGTTTCTTTCCCTGCTAGGGTTTATCACTTTAGGCAGGGGCCCCATTTTTCCAAAATACATAACTACATGGATGTACATAATGTGCCTCCATACACCCACAAAGGAGCGGAAAAGGCAGCCTTGTAGCAGAAGCTGAGAGACTCTCAATGCTTTGGTGTCTAAGGTATACATATTGGGGACCTCAAAAAGAAGTGGCAGGATGAGAGCAAAAGATGATTCTTCTATTGTGACTTACTGGATTGGTGTTGATTGTTGAGTCACTCTCTGTCAGAGGTATAGAAATCTGTTGATTTCCATTCTTTTGCCAACTTACCTTATGTTTTATGGTTTCAAAGTGTTTTGTTACTCAATAAATGATCGGATTCTCCATCTGGAGATGATAAAAGTAGTTCTCATAGTAGTTCTATGTGCCACTGCCTATTACCTCATGACCGGACCAATGCTTTTTTTTATAGATACGTACACCCTAGGTCCCCCTGAGTTTCAGGGTCTCCTTGTTTCTTTATAAATAATAATAGTGGGCCTGCAGCTCTGTGCCACCCACATGAGTAGCCCTGTAAACCAGTGTCTGTGAGTGTCAGCGCCACAGCAGTGCACGTACAAGGGCCTGTCCCTACCAGGCAGAGGTGCCTTCGCTCTCCCTTCTGGTTTTCCACTTGCTGCCGTCATACTGGAGTTGAAAAAGGCATGTAGTACACTCTGACCGGTGGTGGCTGCACTGCCCCACCCATAAGCATGGAACTTAGGTCAGGTGTCTTGCCAGTATGGTGTCCCATATGCTGTATGTTGCCTTTTTTCCTTTCTTTACAGTGTGCCTGTTTGAGGGCTACAAGTTCCAGCCGCCCTGGCAGGAAGCCATCTTGGGTGTGACAGTAGTCCTTAAAGAGCGGCCCTACCCAACAAAAGCCACTCACTATTCAAGCCTCTCTTGCTGGTGCAGGAGCTCTGGTCTTCCTGGCAGCCTCAAGCATTCCTCTGGCAGCTCGGTGAGAATTCTAGACAGCGTGCTGAAGTACCCCCCTTACTCCTAAAGAGCTCCTGTTGCTTGTATCGGCTCCCGCTGTGTTTCTCTTACTGCTGGATGCAGAGAAGTCGGATCTTAGCAGTAAGCCGGTACTGTCTGGCTGTTTATGATGCATTCCTGTCCTGAAACGGAGTGTTTTTGATGCTTTATTCCCAGAAGTGTACCCACTATATGTGCCAGAGATAAGCCTCTGCCTGTCCTGCTGTGCTGCTGGAGGGACAGAGGAGCTTGAGCCTCAATGCTGCCTGTGCTGGGAGATGAAAGATGGAGGGCTACCTGCTGCACACACCCTTGCTGCACACATGGTACCTGCAAACACACCGCCAATGCACACACCCTCGCTGCACACATGGTACCTGCGCACACACCCTCACTGCACACACCCTCACTGCACACATGGTACCTGCACACACACCCTTGCTGCACACACACCATCGCTGCACATACCCTTGGCTGCACACATTCTACCTGCTGCAGGCACCCTCGCTGCACACATGTGAACCGTGAACACCGCCTCGTTGCACACACCCTCGCTGCACACATGCTACCTAGAAAATTACTTTCTTCTGAAAAGAGCGCCACACTGAAGCAACGCTGCAGCACTCACTCAGCCAGCCAAAGAGCGGTTAATTATCAGCCGTGAGGGCATGCAATATCCTGCTGCAGACTCCCATCAAGGCGGCCTACGAGGAAGGCTGTAAATATAACAAGTACTGGCACTAACAGTGCCTTAGGGAGCCCTGTTCACTAGGTCCTCCGAGTGCACTCCACTCGGCCCCAACAATGTGCGCCAACCGGCACTACTCAAAGGACTGTGTTGCGTCGATCAGCAGCATGGAGCTCTGCTCTTTTTTCTGGAAGCCTGCGAGGCTCCGATCCCCCTCTCTGGCATCGGAGCAATTGGGAAAGCTCAGTCTTCCTCTGGCCGGTGTGCGGGACTCTCCTCGGTGCACGGGAGCCCCGCCCGCACTGAGGTGCGAGACACCTGACCCCCGGTCTTTGCGCCTACGTTTCGTGAGGTGGGCGCGCTTGTGACTGCGCACTGTTTTTAAACAAGCATTTGCAATGGAATACGACTTGCATTTACGTGAGACATATTGCATTACAAATGGCAGCTTCCATGTTTAAGAAAGCACGAAGAGGAGGGGGGGCGAAAAAACTGCGAACTTCGGGTGGGGGCAGGTGGGACACACAGGGCAGTAAATAGTGTTCAAGTAAAGGGACTAATAGCCTCAGAAGGAGCAAAATGACGACATAGTCGTCAGGAGGCGGGACTAACAAGCCAAACACAAATTACAATGCAGAATTTATGAATAAAGGCAATCAAAAGGATGGTCAGAAGTGGGTGGAGCTTCCCAACTATAGTGTATACAGCACCTCTCGGCGAGACAGCGCATGCGCTGCCTAGCCGAGACCTAAAAAGGTATGTGCAGATCATGAGGACACAGCCGCAGTGACAGTGAATGCAGTTTTCAACTGTCATGTCAAACTGGCAAGTGCACCCACAGGCCCGGCCCGGACCTTCCCTTTTACTACATGTAAGGCCCCCTAAAGTAGGTCAAGGATACCCGCATAGGCAGGGTGCAGTGCATGTGAAAGTTAGGACATGTATTGGTGTGTTTAACAAATCCGGATAGTGAGATGCTGCCAGTTTAATTTTTCACTGATAAAAGGACTAGCTCTCCCATAGGTTATCTTTGGAGCAACCTTGTAATATTTTACACTTGTAACTTTAAATTGAGAAGAGCTAAAGGTTTAGAGTTTGGGTTCTCTGAGTTCAGGGTTTGTAAACATATCTTTTAGGGAAGATGGCTTTCAAATTGTGCATTTCAAAATGTCACTTTTAGAAAGTGAACAAGAAACACCAAAGGGTCTTGACTCTACTCAGTAAGGCTGAGTCAATATAACAGCAAAACAAAACAATTGCCAGTAATGAGCAAAACTACCAAACTGATTACTGACCAGAACCTACGACTCAGACAATAGGTCCGCAATTTTTACTTGCAGCTTTAGTTATTTATTTTATCAAATCTTTTTACAAATCACATCATAAACAATACTTTTATCTACATGTGCATCAACAATGAATACAAAGCAAAAGAGGGAAAAGCTGTGTACACATACCTATGTTTCACCCCTCCCCCCAAAAAAAAAAGTGGGCATTATCCTGCTTTACCATCCTATACCTTTGGCTGCCTGCCTGTGGAATCAACGTTTGGTTTATATTGACAGTTGGGTTGTTTGTGCATTCACTCTAGACAGTCCCACAAAAGCTTTTCTACCCTGAAAATGTCAAGTACTACAACGGGGTGCTTAGTTTCCGCTAAGGTAAAATTGTGGGCCTATTACTTGTGCAGGTCTAACATCCTGCACAACTAATAACCCAATTTCCTACAATAACAATCATTGCAAAAAGTGATTTCAAAAGGTTTTGAAAACATTGATAAAACACCATTGAAATACACAAACTATGTGCACTGAAAACAAGATAGCCTAAGTATAGGTGACAAAGGGTGGTAATAAGTCACTCCAATGGCACAGGTGACAGAAATTGGAGTGTTGAATTGTCGCTCCATGCTAGAGCAAGTGCTAGAATCAATGTGCTAGTGGGTGGTGGCAAATCAACAATGGATGAGGGATTTTAGCCCGGAACTCAGACAAAGGGTAGCAGTGTGAAGAGGTGACCTGCTTCTCACCCAAGCACCAGATATGAAAATATGTGGTCAGGGAGAGCACAAGCAATCCCCGGAAGCGAAGTGTATTGTATCTCAGGAATATATTAATAATATTATGGGTCAAAGGATAACAGAGGTCAGGGCCCAATCCACTGGACAGGTAGGATGTCCAAGAACAGGCAGGCATGTGACCTACATGTGACCTACAGATGCTGTACAGGCCACAAAGGTTGTGTTAAAAAGCCCCAAATGTCTCAGAAGATGCATAGAAGTAATCTGAAAAGCAAATTTGCAAGGGCGTGAGGCGAATCAGTAACTGGATGTAGTTGATTCCAGGTTATGGGACATGCACCACTTGCCACTGTAGAAAGGGTCCCAGGTTGGTGTAGAAATACCGCCCTCTCAGGCGCCAAGCCCCAGTTGGCAGCTGCAGTCATTGCCGGGCAGTTCCCACTCTCAGGCCCATGATCCCACCTAAGCGATCATGCCACAAGCGGTACTCAGGCCAGGCCAGCTAGCAAGCAATGGGGAGAGGAAGCAGCAAATGGGTTCCCCCAATGAACCGAGGTATCAAGTGATAAGACTCCAGCGATACAATCATTCCTAGACCTCATCCACTCCCCAGACCAAAGGCGCAATAAGCAAGCCTCAGATGATCTGCCGACAAGTCAGTCATAAAGCGTCCTTGACAGTGAAACAGCAAACAAACAGGATCACTCCAGTCAAGCAGCTCTCGTGGGCACATTCAGAGGGACGGGGCACCAAATAGAGTGTCCCAGTTACAGGATAGGTAAAAATAGTGCAGGCTCATTTTAGGAGCCTTTCTAAAAATCATTTGTGGAGTCAACCCATGCCCCAGGTAGAGGTACAGTTCTGCTTGCTCCAAATGGCCCAAAAAAAAATAAAAGTACTACTTTCAACCCATCATCAATTTAATCTACAACTGCACTAAAAGATTTAGCCATCTCCAAAATGCAGTGGGTTGATCTAAAGGTGACAGACAACCCATTGTGACACACCCTAATAGATGCTCACCCAAAAGCCATTGGCTGAAAAGGGTTCACCCAAAGTCTGTTTCTATTGTTTTGTATTGTGCTGATTTACGGTCTTGCTAGCCAGCTAACATTGTCTTCAGCTTGATCTAAGCATGTGCTAAAAAATACTCCACATCCTCACAGGTGTGAAACATTCTTTATTCATTCAGTATGGAATTCAATACATAGGGGATGCTGTTTTTTATTAGGTGAACTGGTGTTCAGGTAACTTGGACATTTGCTCGTCACTTTAAATTTTAGTGTTTTCCAGCAGATAATTGTGAGGATATTCATTTTTGGTACCAATTTAGCCATTAACGGTAATAATGAGTCAAGACAGCTTGCACAATCCATGGCTGTCACACTGTTCAGATTTTCGCCAACCATCTAACTTGTACATAAGTAATGGGGCGATCACTTTTCCTGGATGTCAAATGCGCCTACATTAAACTTGCAGCTACCAATATGCCAAGATTCAGTGAAAACGTGCATTAAAAATGCCCTTTGGTTGGCCAGGCCCCGTCCTTACACGCC
Organism: Lissotriton vulgaris; assembly: GCF_964263255.1. Classification (NCBI taxonomy): domain Eukaryota; kingdom Metazoa; phylum Chordata; class Amphibia; order Caudata; family Salamandridae; genus Lissotriton; species Lissotriton vulgaris. The sequence goes on along the minus strand of NC_141700.1, from coordinate 702,459,641 downwards.
ACGTATTGATTTTTTCAGGATTATTGATGAAATGCAGAGTTTCAGGATAATTGTCATTAGCAAGACATTGCTGTGCTTTCTTGCAGGGAAATGTGATGTTTGTGTTTTGAATACAATTTCGTTACTTGCAGGCTTTTTATTGGTATCTGGTGTTCAGGTCAGGAGGCATTATTTACTACGAACGCGCTATAATGCATTCCATTACAAAGAGGTTGTTACAACGACTGCGTTGTTTCAACGCGAACCATTACATAGCAAGTCATTTCAGCGACTTTCTCTAGGGGGCGCGCTGGTGTTGGATTTACAGTCCAACACCTTCCCTGCTGTTGCAGAAACTGGAGTAGGAATAGTAAAAAATACTATTCCTAAGTTCAGCACGCCCCCTTCAGCTAGTCGTTGTAGCGACTTGTGATGTAATGGTTCATGTTGAAGCAACGTGGTCGTTGGAATGACCACGTTGTAATGGAATGCGTGAAAAGTGTGTTCTTAGTAAAGAGACATATTCCTCAGGTCATACTCCCATGCACTCACAGCTTCAGTCCACACATTGCAGGACCTTATGCTAACCACCAGCCTTTCCTTCAATGAAAGGCACTCAGCACGAGTGAATTTGGGGTATCGCTTCCAATTGCACGGGCCACACACTATGAAGAACAGACCCGCCAAACAACTTCCTGACCCAGTGGAAAATCAAAAAAATCTACAAATATTACAATCACAAACCATCAATATCGGAAGTAGGTAAATCTTAAAGGCTACTGCTCAATTTGTAAAACCTTCGTCAATAGAGTTTATGAAACACCTCTTCACAAATCATAAAATAATATTGTAAATGTGGGATACTTGTAAAGCGCACTGTTACTCTACCCGAGTGTCCTGGCGCTATAGACCGCTGGGGAACCCATCCTGGTTTTCCCTGTGAGATGGTCCCTTTCTGGGTATCTCCAGGGTGAAACCAGGCATCCCTGGCGTCTGTGGGGGACCGTTGTGAAGATGAGGTAAGCTTAATGCCCAGAGTTGCCGAGTGTGTTCCCTGGTTAGAGTAGGCACTGAGGCAAGAATTATCGAGTCCGTTGACCCTGGTCCAAGACCTTGCCGTGTCGGGAATTGAACCCTGGTCCAGGGCCGTTCTCTGCTTACAGATCTGCCGCCACTAACCAGTGAGCCACGCCACTTACTACAATCACCTTTTGTAGTAAGGGCCCAGGTCAGCAATAGACCTATCGTACACAAATTGAATATCACTCAAATGCTAGGGAGTAAATTCTGAAATTAATCGATCTGTTATTAAATAGCGACATTTTATTCTGGATGAAAAGACTCAAGTTCTTCGAACAAACGTTTATCGTTTTTCACAAACAATATAATTTTGCCTGTCATTTCTGTCAGTGACTGTTATTTAATGATGCCACATGTGGACATGTTATGCCTTTCATACACATTTGACCTAGTATTTAAATTCTAGGGATAACCATCCGGTGGCAAGGATTTCTTCTATAATTTTAGTCAGAATTATACAAAGAATTTCCAGAATATGTCAAAGAGCCTTTATGTCAGGGTCACAACTATGCTTGCAATGGCTACGATTTTGTAAAAAAAATCCATAATTTGTAAAGGAAGAATACCATTATGGAAGGGGCTGCATAACGCCAGCCGTAGCAACGTTAATGCCCAAAATGCCAAAATATGGTTAGGATGGGCACTGATGCGAAATGGGTTCTATGCATTTAATAAGCCAAGATTTCTACGCTTTTTTGATCACTCGGTGTTTAACTTTTTAGTGTGGGTGAGTCTCACTACTTGTGTCTCACCCACGGTAATGACATGATAAATGGATTGCATGTGGTTACTGCCTTTTAAAATAATAAGGCTGCTGCCATGCTGCAAGGGTAAGGGGCACATGGTTGATTACACATGAACAAGTTTGCACACATGTGAGGGATGCATGTGTGTGCCTTCCGTTCAGTGCAGCCCGGTAACTACAGACAGATATCTATGCACAGGTAGCCTGGCACAGAGGGGACTCTCTAGAGTGAGATATTGGCCTGGGGTACGCCTTATAATATTAGTGGGGGTTAATATGTAAAGTCAGTATGGTTTACTGTTTTGTCTGCAGTGACACTTTATTATACACCTTGGGGTAAGTGTGCCTTGGAGAACAGTTTTGCTTCTCTCTGGCCTACAAAGTGCAGCAAGGTATCAAACTGAGGTGAAAAGTGTTTGCCAAGATTGATTAGGCAAGTTTGAAGATCAAACAAGTACACCTTGTCATACATGGTTGTCGAAAATTCTCATATTTCTCTGGCTCAGCTCAGAATCTGATTCCAGGCCGTTCGTCGCTCTGATGGGCCAAGGTAATTACTCTGCACACAAAAGGAGTAATCACAGTGCTTCTCCAGCTCCTGAGGAAGAAGAGGTGGGAAAGGAAACCTTCACCAGTTAATTAGTTGTCACACTGTACGAGGGCTGGGACAACACAGTCATGTTGAATAACGGAGGAAGCCCAGACAACTACAGCCAGCACAGGAGGGGGTTCCTCTTTCACTTTTTTGTGAGAAAGTTCCTAGCAGTGATTTCAGCAAGGGGTGGAGCTGAGGTGCCAGAGGAAAAACACAGCTCTTCGACAGACCTCCTCCTTGATGGACAGGATCCTGCACCTCTTCTCCACCCCAGCGCCTTGAGACCCTAACGGGTGACTAGTCCCAGTGAACAAATCCATGGTTGATTGATTGATTGATGTGACTAGTAACTTCTGGATGACACCATCTTGAACTGTCCCAGCTTGCTGTGATGCAGCCCCTTCGGATTGGCCACTGGTGTCTGGCTTCTAGAACCTTCCACTGCCATTTAATCACTTTTTCACAAGGTGGAGAGAATGCTTGGTGTTGGATTTGGACACCGGGAATGTGACTACAGCAGCTGCCATGGAGAACTGGAAGGACAAGCCCCCTGAATCCCTAACAGATTAAGTACTCTGCCCACAGTTGACCCCAGGACCACTGGAGCTCTACCGGACCAGGGAAGCTGGTTTCCTTACTCCCTCTAAGGTACAGTTGATGAAAAATCTTGACTTCTGTGCACCAGAAATAATGGAAAGGAGGGAAGATGGCAAGCGGAGCAGGTAAACCAGTTGCCTTTAGAATGGGCTACCTTGAATGTGAGGAGGTGTGCTGAAATGTCTCTCTGCTGAAATGACTCTAGGTGGCCACAGTAGAAAAAAAGAGCCCAAGCTCATCTAAATCAGCCCAACTGGGCCTGAGTTATGGTGCTTGGATTGTTGTGACCTTTGTCCCTATGGAGCACTTGGGGCTCTGCTGTAACTCTGTTTTGAGCTTCCCAGGGGGACCAAGTCCCCGGGGAATGATGCAATCTCTGTTAAATAATTGCTAGGGGGAATGAGTGTGTGTATGATCCCGTCCTGTGAACTACAATTTACCCCGGGACTCAGTCAGTCAGTCAAAACCACTTTATTCGATTAGTTAAAATCATAAAAGTATTCTAGACATTTATAAAATTGTAAAAACATTTTTTTTAAATCAATTAATACAGTATTAAACATGGCAAAAAGTTAAAACACAGTTTAAAAGGGTAATTACACAATTTCATTTCCGTTTGAGCCCAAACAGTACATTAATCAAATACATAAAGCAGAAATTGATTATCCTTCAACATAAAAAATCCAATCTTAATCTCAATCTCTTACTTCTTACAGATGCAGCCAGGAAACTGGCGGTACAATACATAGTTACAGGAGAATCCATCATTTGTAAATATAACATTGCGGGCTTATACTGCGTCAATCTCATCTCCTTCAATATTGGTTTTAAATATCAATTCCGGGGTTCACAATAAAAAGAGCAGAAAAACAGGAAATGCGCAGTGTCCTGGGTGGAAAGACCATCACATTTGCATGGGGTCGACTCCTCAAGCCTACACCAATCTTTCTCGTCCCAAAGGACCATATAAATTTGATTGAAACGGAACTTGGTCAGTAGCCATCTATGGAAGAAATTTGTAACCACTGACAAATAAGGAGCCAGCTCAAGGGATGTAGTTATCATTACATGCACCCTCACGGATGGTTTGCATAGCTCGACCGTTTCACGCTCGGCAACACAAAGCCTAATAAAGTTAGTCTTCACCCACACTAGATCTGCTTTACACAGGGATTCTGGACTGTCAAAAATCTCAGGGCGTCCTAGCTTCACAGCCAAGGACTCTACATAGGACAGCCACTGGATATCCCTCCTGTGGTCTAGTTTAAGACAATCTTTTATGATCTTGTGGTTAAGGCTAAGGTTCGGGTTTAGCCAGAGCTTGATCCACATCAGGAGCGGGGCTAGATTTATTGTGTCTAAAATGTAACCAAGACCTAGTTCAAGGTGTAGGGAATAAGTTGCTGTAGACTGAGGTAGGCCCAGCAACGACCGTAGGAATTTATATTCCTCTATTTGGATGCGGTCAGATTTTACAAAACCCCAAATTGCAGCCCCATATCTAGCAATAGCGGCTGTCTTGGCTTTATAAATGGCCAAGATAGCCTCTATGGGTTTTCCCCCTAATCTCTTTGCGAACCCCAAAATTGCGGAGGCTGAACTTCTCACCGCGTTTGCTTTAGATGTTAACTGTGGTGTCCAAGTACCCCTTTGGTCAAAATTTACACCCAAGTAGGTGAAAACCTTAACGCTAGAGATAACCTCGCCGTCACAGAAGAAGGTTTTTTCTTTATTTTTGGAGCAGCCTACTGACATTGTATGGGATTTACTGCTATTGATCACCAGGTCAAGACTGGACATGAAATTTCCAAAAGAATCAAGTAGCTTTTGCAGGGCAATTGGGGTCCTGGCTATTAACACCGCATCATCGGCATAGAGGAGCACCGGGATTGGTGCACCCCCCATGCACGGGATATCCTGAGTGACAGCTGTTAGGTCATCCTCCAATGAATTGAACACTGGGATTATAGTAGCTGAGGACCAGGAATTAGGGAATCCTACTGCTGCTGATGCATTAAAGACTTTAGTTAAAATGTTAGCCCAGTACAACGGGTTAGCCTTGAACATATCAGCTGGGACCCCATCAGAGCCGGGGCCTTTCGGCCCGCAGTGCCCTCTATTGCCCTGATCACTTCGGCTATATCAAAACTAACAGGCGCCAAGGGGAGTTCGGACGCAGGGACCACAAAGGGTTCCTGCTCCATGTTGCTACCGTAGATTTTTTCAAAATGGCTAAGCCAATCTGCCTCGGATATGTTAAGTTCCAGCACAGTATTTTGTCACAGGAGAACAGAGGGGTATTGATAATTGACCAAAACTTAGCGCTGTTTTTTATGGTGGCTTTATCCATGAGCTCGGCCCAGGCATTACTCTTTAATTCATTTTTACGAGTTTTAATTGCCCTAGTATAATCCTTTCTAAGCTGCACTACTAGGGCTTTGTCCCTCGGACGAGTATTAAGTGCTTTTTTAAGGAGGTTATGGGCTTTACTACAGTTGTTATCAAACCAGCCCGTCACCGGTTTATTTTTACCTCCCTGGCCTTTAGCTGTTAAATTTATGGCCACTGTCCGACAGACACCTTCAAAGGAAGATAAAACCTCCTCGCTCCTAGAGTGGGGATTGGCACAAACATTCAAATCTTCAGCAGCCGTAGATGTTAAGTTTAGGAAAAAGTCATCAGGAACTACCTTTCCCCATTTGATCCTTCTCCCCTGGTCTTTAACCTTAAGTGGCATTGTAACCTGGGGGGTAACAGATGATTTTAGCAGCGAAAAACCGTTTTCAAGGTCCATCCCCACGGGGTTATGATCGCTCAACGGCTTAGCAACAGCATTGTAGGAGATCACATGTTTAAGGAGACCTGATGATAAAAAAATAAAATCAATTATCGAATAACAGTCCCTTCCCGTGTATGTGGCAACCCGTGTACTATTGTCATAAAACTCCGCCTCATAGAGATCATTTCCAATTAATAGATTTTCAAGAACCTGTCCCTTCTGGGTATGTTCGAGATGAGGGGGGGAAACACTATCCGGCCCATCTGCGTCCGTTAGAGCGCAATTTAAACATAAGTGTACATTAAAATCACCCATCACAATAAAATAACAATAAGTGGTTTGCTTTTCCTTATATGAAGTTAAAAAATCTGTTAACCATACTAAGTGCACATTTGCAGGGTAGCCGTGCGGTGAATTGTAATAGTTTACAAGAAGCCTTTTACAACCATCTTCCAAGGTTATCTCTATAACAAGAAAATTATGCGTGGCACAATCAATCTTTGTAATTTTGCCCTTTACATTCACAGGAGACCAACGTCAAGAGGCCCCCTCTATTCCGACCTGCTGGGGAAGGCAGGGCAGGTACAAAAAAAGAAGTAAAGCCATCCAACCAATAATCACATTCCGTGTCCCAAGTCTCTTGCATGGCAATAATGTCATAAAGCTTTACAAAATTTGTCCAGTTGGGGTCTCCCTTCTTTGACCGTAAACCGGCAATGTTCCAGCTTAACAACCTAACAGTGTCCCCTTTGCCAGGAATGACCACAACCGGTTTATTACCATCAACAGCAGAAGAAGGTACAGGAGCCATAGGGGTAAATTCCACTATAACTTCGACGACTATACCCTCTCCGGCCCCCCGTCAGTCGAACAACTCGAGTCCTGAGAGTGCGTCAAACCTATTATGTGTTACAATGGGGGGTCCAAATCTGAAAAATTATCCCTTCCTGGTCCCTGACTTTGACACGTAGACCTAGGCCCAAATGGAGTAAAGGGACTCAATCCTTGTCTAGGAGTAGAGGCTACAGTAAGATGATTGTAGAAATATCCCAAAGGACGCACTTGGATGCTGTTACCGTCGTTCATCATCGATGCTGCCCGTAATAAGACTGTGGCTATGTGTTGTGGATATTTAAAATTTACTACCACGCATTCCCCTCTAAGTATGGGCGAATTTTGCGAATTTCGCGTTCGCGAATTTTGCGGATTTGCGAACTCGCAATCCGCAAAATCCGCAAATTCTCGCGAATTTGCGGATTTTTTTTTTTTATGTTCGCACGGGTTTCTGCAAGTTCGCGAGGGTTTTATACAATTTCGCAAATTGCGAAATTGTACAAAACGCGTGCAAACTTGCAGAAACCCGTGCGAACACAATGTGCCCAGTAGGGTATGTGCCTCTTGTGTGTATAAAAGGTCAGAGAAAGATCAGTTCAGCAGATGAAGAGAAAGAAGCTCCTGGTCACAGGAACAGCACGGGTATTGCGCTCGTGAAAGTCAAGGATGCAAAGCCTATCCAGCATCACAGCTGATTTTCCACGGTAGATTTGGGAAGAAGGCACACCTGTCCAGCCTCGACGACGCTCACGATTGTTTTTGGGCTAATGAATGAGTCACTGAATTTGAGCATCAACTAGTTCGAGCGACCACGTGTGTGTTACTATGCAATCGCCCCGAAGGGCGCAGGGGTCCCTTGAGTGAGCTGCAGACCTGTGCCCAGCCATGCAACTATTTTACAATGGCGCCAGCAAGCTGCCAGCGCCGTTGTAAAATAGTTACAAAGTTAGCTTGCACAGGAAGCACTTAGATAAAATAAAGCAGCACCTGCTTCGTTTTATCTAGTGGTTCCTGTGCAAGCTAACTTTGTAACTATTTTACAACGGCGCTGGCAGCTTGCTGGCGCCATTGTAAAATAGTTGCATGAGTGGGGGTTCAACTTTTGAACCCGTTACGTTCGTGGATTTTTTTTGCGGATTTTGCGGGAAATCCGCAAAATTCGCGGATTGCGGACTTCCCAAAAATCCGCAAAATCCGCGAGCGTAACGGATTTCCCGCTCACACCTAGTCCCCTCTACAGTTTTTTTGCATGGGACCAATCCAGTTTACCCTCCTGGTCGTGATAATTTCTCCGGCAAATTTTGTAGGGAAACCACAGTTTGAACTCAGCCAAGATACCACTTTATTTTTAAGAGAATCATGTGATTCCTCGTGTGACTCGGCTGCATCCAGGTTTTGGGTCGGGACGTTAGCCAGTACGATTACGTAGGGGGCACAATCCGGGGGTAAGTTAATAAAATTGCTTCGCCTACTTGGGACAGCATTTGGGTCTTGAGCAGGGCCTGGCTTAGGGTGTACTACTGAGGTAACTAATGGCAAGGGGGATGGGGCCGAGGGAGCGGTGGAGTCAGTATCAACTCTTTCTTCCATTTCGGAAAGTTCAAGTTGGTTTGGCCACCTTGGCTACGTTTTTTTCAACAGACTCTGGGTGAACCATACTAGTTGAAGGGGGCGGAGGATTAACCTTATCTGGGTGGACTAGCTGTTTCTCTATCAGGCCTCCTAATCTTTTTATCTCTGCAGTAGCAGTATCCAGTTTGGCCACTAGGGATTTAAAGGATTCCTCGAGTTTTAGTTCAAGTTTGGCTTCTAGGGTTCGAATTAGCATGCCAAGCTGCTCAGGGCTCAGGGTTATATTTGCCTCTTTATTACCCTCCAAGATTGAAGTAGCCTCCGGGGAGGTATGGCTGTCAGGCAGATGGGTATCTACCCTTCTTTTGTGAACATTCCTACCTCCCCTTTTACTTTGCTGCTTTCTGCAGGTTCTGACGGGTCTAGTGTTTTTATGCACTGGTACCACCTCTTCCATCGGGTCCGAAAGCGACTTGTCAAGAGTTACCATGTCCGGTGGGTCAGTGCTTCTACTACATTGACTACCTCCAACCCAGAATCAGTGCCATTTTCGATCACTGGAGGAGCCTCCATTGGGGGAAGACACACTAAGGATAGGTCATGATCTGAGAGATTACCTTTACCCAGTGAGGCCCTTCTGTCATTGTTGATCTTGTTAACCATTTTTACTAAAAAGTTGTCAATGGGACCTGCCCCCACAGAAGCCTTATCCTTCTTTGATCCCGACATAAGTATGATTTATGCTTTAATGAGGGTTAACCTGATCACAAGTAACTCAAAATACTCAGCTCCCAATATTACAGTACATCACAATAGACCCTCAGCCCTTTCAGTCACTTTACCGTGTAGAAGTTGTTCACCGAAAAGTTTGCACAGGGTCTCTGGCCCAGCCCAGCCTCCTCCTGCCTCGGACGGCCACAGACGGCCACAGACGGCCCCGCCCTTGTCCCGGGCTTCTCCCGGTCGCTCCCGCGCGCGTCTCGCGGGGCGAGAGGGGGGTCAGCCTTTTTCAAGCGCCTCCGGGCGTTCCTGGCGCGTCACGGGCACGCTGCCCCAGAGGCTGCTGGGGGCTGTGGTCCGGTAAGCCTCCCGGCATGCGTGTGCCTGCCTAGATCCGCCGTTCACCTCAAGGCTCCGCCCGTTGGCGTCTCTGTAGGTTTTCAATGCTCCTGGTGTTCCCCCACTCCGGGGACTCAATCTCCCTGGGGCAATGAAAAAAGGGGGCATGGGACCCGATCTCTGGGCCCCTGACAGGAAAGAGGAGGGGCATTGTCGTGTCCCCCCCCCCCAAGAATAAAGAAAGGGGCCCAGGTCCCTGTCTCTGGGACTCCAATGCAAGGAGACAAATCGGAAGGTTTGGGGAACCCTCCTTTAAAAAAGGTGAAAGAAGAAAAGAAAAGCACAACCAAATCAGACAAAGCTGCTCATTCGATATTCACGTTCCCGGTAGGGAGCACCCTATAATGCCCAGGGGGCTTTCAAAATAATTTTATTTTTTTCGTCTTATGGTGGCTCCAAGGATGGCAGTGACACCACCAATGAGTTTGAGAGTTTGAGAAGTATCTTGAGAACTGCAAGACTTGCAGCAGCCCCTGAGAAGAGAATGTAAAAGTGACCCAATGTTCGCGAGGTCAAGGAATTTATGACTCTCCAGGATTTTCATCATTATTTCAAACACTTTCCAAGGCAGGGGCTTTTGCTTTCCAGCTGGGAGTGAAGCACCTTTTAGTGGTTGAATCTACAGGTACAATTCATGGGGCCTGAAAGTGCATGAAAAAGACACTGGGTTATGCTTCTTTAAAATCTGGTATCAATAGTATAATGCTAACACTGTCATTTTTGATCAATGTTGGAATGCTTTATTGACATTATTAATTGCATTTACATCTGTTAATTAATTATTGTGAAATTATAGTTTCAGCATGTAGTTGTTGGTTTATTTTAATGTGGTGAACCTTAGACAAAGTCATTAGGCATACCCTATATATTGTTATAATGACACTCTGGCAAAGCCAATAGACGTTGCCTTATTTAAAGTGACACTCTTCTTATATTGTGAAGTTCTACCAGGTACAGGTGGGGGTACTGTGATTTTGTGAGTCACAAATTTCATGTGATTTCAAGTCTTACCAAGATATTTTTAATCTGCCTGAAGCATATATTTGTTATTTAATGCATAACATTTAGAGGAGTGTGTGTGTAATAAAGGTACTTTTCCTTTGCCAAAGAAAAAGGACTGACTGGTCAACCATTAATTGTTATTATTGTGTGCCAGAAAATGGTGATTCCCAGGCCTCACCAACTCCCTGAGGAGGCCTTGGACTGCTCTGCTTTGCTACCCTGAGAGAGTCGAGTGCTACAATGGGGTCCTTAAATCCCAGGAGGGGAAATTGTGGACTTATTAGTTGAGCAGGCGTCACATCCTTCACAACTAATAACCCCATTTCTTACAGACACCTATAGGCTAGGGCACCATTAAGCCTGGAACAGCCATAATTATGTCAATAGTACCACTGATGTGCTAAGGGTGTCACCATGTTTAAAGAACAAACATAATAGCAAGGATGTCTACAAAATGTGCTGATTGCCCACAATAGATCAGGAAGGGTACCATTATACCAGGGCTACAATTGTGGAAGGCCTAGTCACATATTTGTCCATAATTCCCCAAAATCAGGGTGGCCCTCACAGGGCTAGTGACATCTGTAGGCATTGGATAGATTCAAATGTCAAGAGGCACCATTATTCCAGGGCCATCATGATCACAGATAGTCACAAATCGGTCACAAATGCCACCAACATGTTAAGAACGGGAAGTATTAGATCATGGCCATCCGTTGTCCTTTGGTAACCACAAATATGCCAAGAGTGCCCTTACTATATCAAGGAGGGAACCTTTATGCCTGGGCCACTGTTGTACCATGGATAGTCACAAGTATATCAAGTGCATAGAGTGTGCTTCGGTATTAGTAAATTTTGGACCTGGTATTTCTGCTTGATACTATATTACATATATTACGTTATATATTATAACAGGAAGTAAAGTTATAGCCACAAGCTAAGGGCAGGGTTTAAAAACATTTTTTGTAGACATCAATGGGCCCTGCTTCTGGGTGATGACTCCCAGCACATTTAAGACTGTAGACTGGTTGATGGCCAGGCAACACTTTAATCCGTGGTTAAAATTTACTAACTGAGGTGCGAGTTAAAGTTCAATTCTCAGCAATGCAGAAAAGTCTGGAAAGAAGAGGCAGAAATGCTATCTTTTATGTAAAGGATGATCTTTGTTTCACTTACCAGTCTCGGATGGAGGGGCAATTTCCTTGATGTTCGTCGAATTAGACCAGCAGAAAGAATCTAGAAAAAAAAGAATAATTAAGTTAATCTATTTTTAATTTTGTTTATGCTCTTTTTTGTGTAATTCACATTAGTTAAATGAATTTGAGACATCTGTTGACAGCTAAAAATAATTACAATTATTTATTCGCTTTTTTTTCTTTTTGCTACTTGCAGTCTTAGTTCCAATTAGTGCATTTAGAGAACTGAAAACAGTGGCTGATCAAACGTTAAGGATTTTTTTATTTAACTACATTTTTTAAAATAATTTCTAATTTTGAATCATGTTAAAATAGAGTAAAGAACCCCAATAATTCTAGTCCAAAAAAGGTAGCACTCCGCTATTTTTCAATCAAAACCATCTGCACTATAACTCTTCCATTACACAGCTAGGCCGGACATAGCAAAGTAATTCCAGGATCTTGGAACATCAGGACAGTGGTGCTACCCTTCTTTCTCCTGCAGGTCCACTATGATATGCTGCTGACTGTGGGGTTTGCAGATGCCAGTATGAGGTTTCACCACCTTTCGAAAAAAAACTGAAAACATATCTTTTCCCCTCTGGTTTGTCCCTCTCTGTTGGAAAGGTTTTTAGTTGCCGAGGGCAGTTTGCACCGCAGCGCGGGGACACACTGGTCTAGTGTAACCATGCTCTTTGAAAATGTTTTTATTATTATTATTATTATTATAGGTTGCCTCATTCCAACGGACCTATAATCTCACTGGGATCCACATTGCTAAACCTGCATCACATTGCAGAATGAATACCAAAGATTTTCCTTGTAAGAGGAAATCTTAAGGATATTCCAAATTGCTCGGATCCCATCACTCAAACTAAGCACATGTGCTCTGCAGCTGAGTGAAATCCTGGGATTGCCTCAGGACAACCGGACATTTGTCAATCAGGGAACAGCTATATTAGAAATTATGGAAATTATCTGCAGGCATTCAATATTTGAAGGTCACCCCTTTGACCTGATATTCGAATCGGTTTCATGATGATCAAAGTTTACAAGTAAATCAACCATGACACCGGTAATCATCCTCACTACAGCACAAAATAAAATACGCTGTATAAATACACAATACATCATAGGCAAAGTACCCTCATTTAAGAAACTATAAAAGAATACAAGTACAAAAATAAAACATAAAATCCCACCAATCACAAGCTAAATGTAAGTAATTAGTAATTGTACAAATATAAAAACTAATGAGGTTAAAAACACAGATAATTATTCCATGAATTAATTGGCTCCAGACTAGCAATAATCCCATGGGCCGGAGTAATTGATACCTATGTAAAATTATTGCACAAAAAGTTTTTTCAAAAAAGCATTTCCTTCTACAGTCTCCGGGTCTTGGCCACAGGAGGGACAGGTCACTATCGCCTCGTCCGACCTCCAATTGCTAATGAATTGCCTTATCGGTAAGGAACCAAATCTCAATCATATATATAAGCTTTTGGCCAACGCCGGTGTAATATAACTCGGGTAAATTTCAAAGGCTGGTTTTGGCTTACAATCCAAAAACTGGTCAGTCAGATGGCCCTGATTACCATTTCTAATTAGCTGTTCATGCACATTAGACCAGTCACCAGTTTATCTGCCCTACAGATTAAATTTAGAGAATCAAGAATTTGTTGAACCATCCAAAAACACATTGTAGCCAAGGAACCTTTAAAGCAGAATCCAAACCCATTTGACCTCTTAAGCATTCTCTATAATCCAGTAACTTAGAGGTCGTCCAAATGCATATCCAGAACAGTAACTGTTAGAAATAGCCCTTTTTGCAGGGTTATTTCTAAACCTTTTGCTTCTTCCTCCCAGTTATCCTTACCTGTTTTTGTTGGCTTTAGGACTCCGTGCACGTTACCACTGCCGATCAGTGCTAAAGTGCATCTGCTGTAAATTATAGTTATGATTGGTTACCCATGGTTGGTATATTTGATTGACTGGAAAGTCCTTAGTAAAGTGTACTGAATGTGCCAGGACCTGTAAATCAAATGCTACTAGTGGGCCTACAGCAGTGGTTGTGCCACCCACATGAGTAGCCTGGTAAATCTGTCTCAGACCTACCACTGTAGTGTGTCTGTGCTCGCAGTGTATAACTGCCATGTTGACCTGGCAAGTTTTTCAGGCCCGAATCTTCCTTTTCTTACTTGTAAGGCATCTCTCAGATAGGCCCAAGGTACCCCCATGGGCAGAGAGATTGAAAGGTTATCTGTCCCATAGGCTAACATAGGATTTACTTTGTAGTATTTTACAAGCATAACTTTCCTGGGGAAAAGATGGAAAATTAGAGTTTATGCTCTCTGGACTAAGAATTTATTAACACATCTTTTAAGGGAGATGGTTTTTAAATTGTGTGTTTGAAAATGCCACTTTTAGAAAGTACAGAACACAAAACAATGAACCCAGCTCCGTACTACCGTATACTCCTACTATTCATGGAATAACAAACAGTCAACTCTTTTATCTGTCCGAATGGAATTTTTATTAGACCATTCCTGTTTCTTTAAAAGTTAATCAAAAAATGTTTGGGGACTGAAAAAGAAACATAGACTTATCAAATTCACACATGAACTTACACGTATATACAATTCACAATAACATACACTTAAAGACAAAAATGGACTTAGACACTGAAAAAATTGTTAGCAACAGCTTGCAAGATGACAAAATCAGCAAATGAACTCATACATTAATCTGATGCAAAACACATTTTTAGACAATCATATACAAAATTTAGTAATAAACATGAACATATCCAATGTTATGAACCACATATGTTATTCCAGCTCCAGCGTCAAAAGACTATCTGAATAGTGTGTCAATCCTTAGTCCAATCGGTTCCTTCAACACTCGCCACATTCAGAATTAACTAAATGCCTCCCAATATGCATTGTGGGAGGCATTTAGTTAATTTTGAATTTAGTCTAATCCTGGATGCGGCGAGTGTTGAAGGAAACTATTGTATAAGGGATTGATATACTATTCAGATACTCTTTTGACGCTGGAGCTGGAATAAAATATGTGGTTCATTTTATTAAAATGTGTTTTCCATCAGAATAATGTATGAATTCATTTGCTGATTTTGTCATGTTGCAAGCTGTTGCTAATAATTTTTTCAGTGTCTAAGTCCATTTTTGTCTTTAAGAGTATGCTATTGTGAATTATATATTCATGTGAGTTCATGTGTGAATTTGATAAGTCTATGTTTCTTTTTCAGTCCCCCAAAAATTGTTTTGATTAACTTGTAATGAAACATGAATGGTCTCATAAAAATTCAATTCGGACAGATAAAAGAGTTGACTGTTCGTTACTCCATGAGTAGTTAGAGTGTACAGTAGTACGGAGCCGGGTTCATTGTTTTGTGTTCGGAATTTTAAATAGCCCTACCTGGCCCTTGTCCTTTGGGCTTAACCCCCATAGGTTTTTGCACTTTTAGAAAGTAGACATTTTCTTGTTTAACCATTATTTGTGCCTCTGCTGTTTGTGTATTGACTGCCTGGTTTTGGAGTGACAGGAGCTGTGGATGTGCATTCACTGTAGACAACCACAAGGGGAGTTGAGGTGTGTCCTACCTTTCCTGGGTTACTCTTAGCTGGGCTGAAAGACCTTGGCTGCATTTAGAGTGGTGGAAGGAGTTTCACTTGCATCTGAATAGCTTATGTCTCTTTTGCACAATGTTGTCTCCACCTCCTGCGGTCTTGCTCCACCAGGGAGGATAGCATGGGTTTGAAAGAGAGCAAAGAGAAAATGGGGTGTAAGTATTGGACATTAAATCCCAGAGAATTAGATCACTTCTGGACTCAAGAGGAACCTCTGCCAATGAGAAGAACTGTAGAGCTGAAAGTAAGAGTACTGCCCCTTTGCTGTTTGTGCTTTGCTGAGTTGGCCTGCAGTTGTTGCTTCTGTCAAGGAGAGGACAAAGACTGGAACTTTGCTGTGAACCTTCTTGGAGAAGAATCTCCAAGGACATGTGTTTGCTAGCCTCTTGTCCAGATGTCTCATGGCCACAAAGTTGTCACCTTCAACCTACTGACCAGCACCTGGACTCCTCTGTGGACTCCTGCATTCAAAACAGTGCAAATTCCAAATCCTGGGCCTTGAGAATTGTGTGGTTGTTGCTGCAGAGCAAGAAAACCAACTCAGACACTGTCAGAGACACTGCCAGTGATGCTGAGACAGAGGCTGGGGACACCATTCGTGAGGTACACCGCAGCTCCAATGCCCTTCAATGCCCTTCAATGCCTGAAGTTATCAGCCTTCCCAACTCCAGCGCTTGCACCGATGCTGTCACTGTCAACTAACCCTGGGCGGAGTTCTACACTACACAAAACTCTGCGAAGTACAAAAAATTATGCCGCACTACGCGAATGGGTGGAGTGCGATATAAAAATGCAGTTCGCAGTGATTGCACAGTGCCGGATGCTTGTCCGCACTGTGCAATCACTGTGCAATCATCGCGAACGGCACCATGCACAGCGCAAGCGGTCCCTGCCGCTCGAGTAGATTTTTACTCGAGCGGCAGCTTTCTCAACGCGAACGGGCTGTTTCTCAACACGAGTGGTGGCGAGCATACGTGACCACTTGCAATAAGAAACCTGAACCCCTTTCCCCGCGTTGAGAAATCTCGCTGGGAGATTGATTTTCCATGCTCGCGCTCGCCAACTCGATGTTGGAGATTGTAAACAAGGAGAAATCTCACTGGGACGTTGATTTTCCTCGCTGGCTGTCGCCAATTTGACATTGACGAATGTGGGCGAGGTAAAAAACTCTGCTCTGCTATCCGGGGCAGAGTTTCTTGGAACTCTGCAAGCTCCACGTAACGCGGAGTGTGGAAAACTCTGCACATTCCACGAGCAGAGCAGAGCGGAGTTCACCGCCCAGGGTTACTGTCAACACCAGCATCATGTTATCGCGGACCCGACAAACTCTTCGACTTCGCATCGCCTCACCGGAACCAACGCCTCACCGCTATGCTGCCTAACTTCCCCTGTACTAGGTTCTCCTCCTCGCCTCCTCACAGACTCGATGCCTCACCTTCCCTATGGCGACCAGAGAAATGGTTTCGTCTTAGCACCAATCCACACCTCCACGACGCTGTGCGTTATCGATAGTTTTTGTTTCCAAGGTACAGTGATTTGGGGGTCTCTGACTCCATGGCCTATGCTGCGCACCTCGAGGTCAGCACCATACTTTGGATTTGTGCCTGTCACAATGTTGTGATAGCCCCAGGTGGCTCTATTTTGATTCTACAAGTGCTATTTTTTAAAGGAACTGTTTTACAAGTGATATCTTAATACATGTATTTTGGATTTTTGTCACTTTGATCACGTTTGGTTTAGATAAAGATACTTTATTTTTCAAAACTGGTGTGGTGTCCATTTGGGGTGTTTTCACTGTGTAACTGTGTGTTAGGGTACAAATACTTTACAGATTGCCTTTGGGATAAGACTGTCTGCTCATGCCAAGCTACCAAGGGGATGAGCAGAGGTTATTGAAAGTGTGTAACTCCCTTAACCTGACTAGAAGCAAGGGTCTCTACTTGGAAAAAGGAGCATGTCTCTCCCAATTAGAGACCCCTATGTCTAAGCTAACTGTTTCAATTTAGCAATAACAGATATACGTTTAATACCCAGGTTGCAGTTTATAGGAAGATGAGGCGGGCTAGCTGGTACTGAAACCAAAGCCCCAGCGTAGTTATTCTCAGCCACAGCAAGCTTTTGAATATCATTATAGGCCCAAATCTCAGCACCACACAAAGCAGCACTCTGGGCCTTGGCACGATAGGCTTCCAAGGTGGGAGAGGCAGAATGAGATTATGTGCTAAAAAAAAAAAATAATAAATTGCCTTAGATCTTTGGGTGATTAAAAGAGCACGTTTATTAATTTGGGGCAGCCAGTTGAATTTGTCAGATAAGATCACGCCCAATTAGTCGAAGTTAAAAACCCTTTCAAGTACATCTACTCCACCCTAACAGCACAGCTTTTAGTAGCATTCTTCCGCAAAAACTATAAACGTGGGGGCATATTATCAAGGGGGTTTATCTCTGCTTTTTTGGCTTTAAAAGCCAAGAAAGCGGGGATAAAATTATCTCCCTATTACCTAGCTGTCGCTAGAACCAGTTAGCGACAGCTAGTAGGAGATAGCGACCATCTTGGGCCCCGCTTTGCATGTCAGTGATATTTATCACTAATGACATGCAAAGTGGGCGTGCCAAGATGTTAGCGACTGGAAACAGTTGCTAACATCGCTATCTCCTATTACCAACTTTTGGAGATATTTGGGCGAAGCGCGAATATCTCCAAAAGCTAACACCTGCCCCTGAGCAGTTCTTAGCCATGTTATCCAATGGTATGTGGATAACATGGCAAAGAGCATTAGCTCGGAATTGCATGAATATCGCTGACTTTTCAGCGATATTCATGCATTTCGGCCGATTGTTATCGCTTAGGAGATATACCTTGATAATAGCAAGGTTCCTAAGCGATAAAAATTGCCAGGAATATGAACTGGCCAGGGGCCACGGACGACTTTAAATTGTTAACCCCTCCCAAGCTCGTGACGGAACCGTTCCGTCACGAGCCTCGGTGGGCTGTGCTGGTGACGGAACGGTTCCGTCACGGCCCGCTCGCCGCGCCTGCGCTGACGTTCTAAAGAGCGGGCGGGGCCGTGACGGAACCGTTCCGTTACAAGCACGGTTCACCCGCGGGCCGTGACGGAGTGGTTCCGTCAAGAGCACGGGAGCGCCGCACGGCCCCGCCTCCCCCTTAGCGCTGCGGCGGAGTAGCCTCCGCAGCGGAGGGGTTAATGGTTCAAAGGACGCCAGCAACACTGAAGTTAACTCTATTCTTCAGCTTGCCCGTCACATTTAGTAAGTCACTATTAAGGCACCCACACACCCCCTCTGAAAGGCTGGTTAATGGAACAATCTAGTTCATACAATTTAGTAAAGCGGTTCTCCCATAACCCCGGTTGTATATGGGTTTTCCTAGGTGTAGCACTCGCAGTGCTCCAATGTGTGATAATATACCAAAAGGTTCGAATGGCATTCGTTCTAAGAGCCTGCGGCCTATCATGCCAGTTATTGTGTTTCCAGTTTCGTTTGGCAAGATTAAGTCCTGCCTTGTATCTCATGCGAGCAGCACAAGTACCTTACAGATGTTTTTCAATTCTTGTTTTGCTAATTCACATTCCGGCTTAAACCAACTGGGAACCCTCGTGGAGTTAGTCGATTAACAACATTTTTCTTTATGGAAAATACCCGTCAATGTGGTCAAGAAATAGCTATGTATATCCAAAATCGGTATCTCTTCAACAGGAATATTCTCATAATTAGACAAATAATGCACAAACCAGAAGTACATCTCTGCATGCATGTTTTGATGTGCCATTGCACCATGACATGACACTCTTCTAATTTTTTCCGCCAAAATGGGTTCTGGGACCACCATAGAGCAGGTAGGTGCTCACTTCACAAATTCTAACCCAATTAAGTGACAATCAAGGGACTGTGTTCACTGTCATTGTGTGGTGCAACCACCATATCATGAAGATGTGGCCAGAGGTTGACATTGAGTAATAAATAGTCAATGGCACTGGTTAAACACCCCCTCTTGAACGTGGTTGCTCTACCTGGGTCAGAGCGAGTCCTTCTATTACACGCCTGCACCTTTCCCCCCACCACAATAGATGCAATTTGCAGGGCAACATTAGAAGAATGGTGAGATGATTTTCTAACAATACTAGGGATTCCCCAGATCTCGTCCTCCTTCTCATTTACAATACTTATGAGAGATGATGGTTCAAATGAGGCATTAAAATCTCCAGCTACAATTATTTTGGCTTTTTGTTGATGCGTATCAATCACATCATCCAGTTTGCTTAAAGCAAGAGGATCAAAATTGATTGGCATGCTCCTGGCATAAACATTTAGTACCACCAATATAAAACCAGATGGACATTTTAGCTGAAGGCCCATTAGATCAGGAGAATTTATGTTCAGCAGCTCATGCAAGCATGCACAATCCCAGGAGAATCCACTTCCACACTGTAGGCAACAAACCCATTTACAAAAACCTTATCTGTCGCTCAGGTTTCCTGAAATAAACAAATGTCATATCTCCCTATGAATGACAAGCATTTATGCTCATTAACCTTAGACCTTATCCCAGCCAGATTCCAGAAAATCAGTGAAAAACCATCTTTCCAGGTAGGGCATATTGTATACACATTAATATCACCCCCCTGCTCCAGGGGTGAAACTATTACCGGAGTACATTCAAGCATGTTAACAGCTTTGGAGTCAGTGTAATAACTTTTGTCCAGTTCTACAGGGTATTACTCCTAGATGACCAAAGGAATGCTTTGCTATATTTAAGCCTTCGCTAGCTCTATCTTTCTGACCTAATCCGTCGCGCAAGTCAAAGATCGGTGAGGGATTAAACCCAGATCTTTTGACTGGGTGTGAGTGTTTGATTGATTCAGATGCTCCGTCCATCACCACCCCCTTTTGTAGCGCAAGTCAAAGCAGCTAGCAGCTCCCATTGCTTGGTAAATAGGACTGGGCTCACTTGGATGACGGCTTGGGGTAAACAGAGACTTTGGCCATTGAATGTTAGAGGTCATCAGTGGAGGAGGGAATTTCTTTATCTTGATTCCAAAATCTGCCAAGTGGCAGGTGGGTACTTGAAAGATTACTAGGTCTTCAACCAAAGATTCATTATTCAGCTCCACTTTGATGTAGGACAGAGTCATCAGTTGCCTCTTAGCAAACTCTTTATCAGTTCACACAATTGATAAACAACCTTTTTTGATTCTAAGCCAATACACGACCTTGTTTACTAATGAAGCGGCTCCCCAGTTTAGGTACTTGGGTCTAATACATTATTCTTCTGTGTTTTGCATACATGCTCTCAGGTCGATGATACAAAGACGGTCTAGGAGCAGCATGCTGAGAGTAACGATTTGGCCTATGTTCACATGGCTGAGTTATTAATCAATCAATCAATCAGGGATTTATAGACACACTACTCACCTGTGAGGGTCTCAAGGCACCAGTAATGGCCTAAAAGAATGAACAAACCCAAGATAAAATGCAAGATAAATGCATCCTTTGGGGTATGAACAATACTCTCATAAGATTGGCGTTTGTTTGGGGTGGTGGCAGCACCTCGATATCCCGCTTTGAAGGCGAGCAGATTGCGAGGGTTCTCCTCTGCTCTAACTTGCACCCCACTGTGATATTGAGTCCTTTTTAATATTACATGCAATTGATTTTAAAAATTGTGGTGTAGTAATTGTGTCTTTTTATATCTTTTAAAAACCTTTGTGCTCTGTGATCTGGTCCCCCTGTGCCCCGTTCCACCGCGGCTTCCAGGTGTCGATTGTTGTGGAGGGCTAGGTCGGGCGCCATCTTGAGTGAGGCCCGGACCCTGCGGACCCGAGTTAGCGGTCCAGCGGAGGGAGGGGCGGCATATACAAGCATATCTGCCTGAGGCAAAGAAGGATCTACGGGTGGCGCAAAAAAAGTATTATGCGGCCAACAGATCTGCCAAGAGCTGCTACTATGCAGGTCGAATTAATAAAGCTAATAACAACAGCAAGGACATTTTTTCCATTGTAAAAAGCTTTGTTTCACCATGTGCCGCTCAACCTTTGCTGCCTTCATCTGAGCAATGGTGTGAAGAGCTCTCTGTGTTTTTTGTTGATAAAATTGCCAAAATTCAGGATGACCTGCTTGCTGTCTGTAACAGCTTTCCCTCCCCCCCTGTATTTCCTCCCTCTATGATGCCGGAACCTACAGAGCAGTTTGCTAACTTCGCCCTGTCCTCTAAATCTGACATCATCGCTGTCCTCGCGGCCTTAAAATCGGGATCCCGCTCTGACCCCTGCCCTGCCAGAGTCCTCGGCGGACTAGCGGAAACAGTTGGAAATGAGGTCACTCAGATCATTAACCTTTCTTTTCTCACTGCAACCGTCCCAACCTGTTGGAAGCAAGCTAAATTGCTTCCACTTTTGAAAAAAACCGGGCTTGATTCTGCCGTTCCCTCCAACTATCGGCCCGTATCATTACTGCCAGCTCTAGCCAAAGTCTGCGAGAAGATTGCATTTAAACAGCTGGATAGTTTTGTCAAAACCTCCCAGGCACTACACCCAGCACAGTCAGAATTCAGGACTGCCTACAGCACTGAAACAGCCCTAGTTGAAATATCTGAGGCTATCAGGGAGTGTTTGGACGGAGGTGGCAGAGCGGCCCTGATTTCTTTGGACCTCTCTGCCGCCTTCGACACGGTACCTCACTCCCTCCTACTTACCAGATTAGCCACTAATGGCATCACCGGCCCTGCACTTGACTGGCTGACATCTTTTTTAGATAACAGGACTCAACAAGTCTGGATGCCTCCCTTCGCTTCTTCCCCAAAGAAACTCGCTACTGGAGTCCCACAGGGCTCCACTTTGAGCCCCCTGCTTTTTAACGTTTATCTTACCCCATTAATTTACCTAGCAAAACATCTAGGGGCAAAAATTATGGCCTACGCCGACTATACCCAACTTCTGTTTACCTGGCCTAAGAACAATTTGGATACGTCGGCGGCCCAACTTTGCCTATCATCGGTTTTCCGATGGCTAGCACTTGCCCAGTTAAAATGTAATGAAGGCAAGTCCGAGGTTCTGCTGTATGGCTCTTTCCCTGATAATTTTAGTGACCTTCTTTGGCCTACTGATCTGCCCTGTCCAAAATCCATTGGCGGCCCAGCTAAAAACCTAGGAGTCTGGTTCGGAAATGACCTCAAATTTGAGGATCACATAAAAAAACTTACGGGGATTTGTTTCTCTACTTTGAAAACCCTTTGTAGGTTCTTTCCCCTCCTCCCTAGAGAGGCTAAAGAGATAGTCACTCGAGCTCTAATACTCTCCCGGTTAGATTACGCGAATGGCCTGTTCTGTGGGCTACCGGCCTATCTGATCCATCGTCTCCAGGTCATACAAAATGCCGCCGTAAGACTCCTGTTTAATATACCCTAGAGGTCCAGTGTTCGCCTTCTACTTCGCAGCCTCCACTGGCTCCTGGTTGCCCATAGGATCATGTTTAAAACTCTTGTCCTCTCCTACCGCGCTGTCCATCAAATTGGCCCTGCTTACCTGAGGAAAAGGTTTACTCTTTACGTTCCTAACCGATTCCTCCGGTCAGCCAATCAGTGCCAAATGTCCGTACCTAAATTTAAGTACTGTAGACTAGGCGGCCAATCCATTACGGTCAGAGCCGCGAAGGCCTGGAATGCTCTCCCCCTCCACATCAAGACTGCTCCTACCATCATGGCTTTTAAGAAAGGACTGAAAACCCATCTGTATAACATCACTCTGTAATCCACCTCTCCTCTGTCCTCCCATGAACCCTATACTTTGCTCTCACCTTCTCGCGCCAGGATACTATTTTTTAGTAATAGAGCGCGCTACAAAAGCCTTTATAATAATAATAATAATAAGATGTTAACACATGCTGATCCTGAGTCCTGTACTTTCGATTAGTCATGGCGCTCCTAATAGTTATGCCACTGCGCTCCTGGGGGGTTGTGCGTTTATTGATTGCCTGTGAAACAGATTTCGGCTCCTTAATGGGGATCTTAGGAGCTGAATGCATGTTCCGTATAGGTTATGGGCTCATTTAGCAATTGGAGTGACTAGTATTAGTGCCCACATTTTCTTTTGCAGGATGATAAGGTAGCCCTGTCAATAATTTGTTTAGATCACTCGAGTTCGCGATGAACGCCCGAAATACACTCAGCACCCGATATCTCAGGATCAACAGCGTCCGCTGAAATATCTGTGGTAGCTGTAAATAAATCGTAAATCATATGTTCTTATATTGCACCTTCCACCGTAAGGTCTCAAGGCGCTTGCTTTGGTAACCCGTCCTGGCTTTTCCCTGTGAGATAACCCCTACTGGGCATCCCCAAGGTGAAAGCCAGGCATCCCATCGCGGTGGGGCCGTAGTGGAGATTAAGCAAGCTATTGCCCAGAGTTGCAGAGTGTGAACCCACGATTCGAGTAGGCACCGAGGCGAGAATTATCAAGTCTGTGGACATTTTGAGCTCAAGACCCTGCCACGTCAGGGATTGAACCCTGGTCCCGGGTCTGACCTCTGCGTCTGGGTCTGCCTCCTCTAACCAGTGAGCCACACTTCTCCACAGCTGTGGTAGCTGTATTAACATTATTGACTGTTTCATCGATGCATGGTCCCTCCACCGATTGAGTCTGTGCCAGGGTTACACCTGGATTGCGGTGGATGCTAGATGTTTGCGGTGGATGAACCATGGGGCTGTGCTTGTCGGTTGTGGGGCAGGTGTTGCTAGACTGTGGTGTCCTTGCTGTGATGCAGCGATTTTGGGCCAAAAAGACCCTACCCCTGGAGCCACTCTGGCCTTTGTGGCTCTAGTGAAGTATAAGAACTGAGGGAGTACAGATCTCCTGCCCTAATATTAGGCCTTATTGCTCTGCCTGGATCCAACATTTGAGCCACATTAGAAAGGCGGCCTTGCCATTGGATTGGGTCTCAGGGCTGCTGATCATGAGTATCATGTTTGAATCCCCTCTATGCATGACCACCCCTGGGACAGTGAGACTCAAGGGGCCATTGTTGAAGTGATTTGCGAGGCTGTGAGAGCTGCTGCTGCGGGCTTGAATTCTTCGGCCCCTCTACAGACTGTCTCTCATGAAGCTCGTGAGCGGGTGATGACCTGGCAGCGCATTTCTCTCAGGGACTGCGGTGTCCCCTGGATGGTGCCTCTGAAGCATTGAGACCTGGTGTGGTGAGAATACGGGTCACCCCTGGCGTCCTCCCATGTGGAGGAATAAGCAGCTGGTCCAGTCGCAGGGAAACACCTTGAAGCAGTATAAAGACAGGGATTGTAGCCTTCGTGCCACCTGGGAGATCAAAGCTGCTCACTTTCAAAACCATAGCATCTCTACTAAATGTGAATTGCATCAAAAAAGTTAAAGGGTTACAGAAGGGCCAAGCTCAGGAGGTAAAGGGGGCAAGGTCCACATCTTTGGTACTCCAGAAGATGTGTGGACATGCCTGGAGGTGTACGGCAAGGTGACCTGGGAAAGCGCTGGCTCCTGGTGGGTCAGATCCCGGAGTACCCCTGGAGCCCACACCCCTAACTAGAGAACACCAGGGGGACACTGTGCTGGGAGGGTCATTGCAACGCAACGAAGGGAGCTTGATGAGAATTGAGATCCAGGGGTATGGCACCATGGTGTTGGTGCCCCGAGACGCTGAGCCTGTCTCTGTAGGGGATATGCCCACCACAGTGCTGGTCTAGTCCTGGGTGACTCTACTACTTGATTCTATATCCTTTCCATATGTTATTTTCTTGTATTTTTCTGCATGTTCTCCCTCTTATTCTTTCTCTCTACCTTCTTGAACAGTTAAGCCTTTGTCCTTGGAGGCTGTGAATGCTTTGTCATTTGTACAGGGTATTATATGTGTTGCACTGTTGATTCTACTTGGTAATTGGTATGGGTTTTATATTATCAATGGGGCTGGGAGTGCCCCTTTCCACATTTAGTGACAGGCCATGATTGTTTGTGAGTCTAGGGGTTAGGCTGTGGGTCCTGTAAGCATGGTACTTGATGGACATGCAGTATGAGTTGTTGATGGTATACTGTCTGTCCCTGGTGGGAGTTGTTGATGGAGTTGCTTTTTTTCGGTACTCCTACCTGTTATGAAGCGCAAATTGTTGATTGCAGTCCATGTAGGAAGATGAACTTCTCCATTCAGACGGATGGGTTGGTCCATGTAGGCAGCTGATGAGGGGACAGAGTCCGGTCCTACCGGGAAGGTATTGTAAACTGACATGGCTGAATATGTTAATATGGAATGTTAGGGGCTTGAAGGGCTACTCTAAATGGTATAGGGTACCTCTGGCATCATAAGCTACAGATAGGCTGTACGCAGGATACCCATTTGCTGGGGGATAAATCCCAGAAGTTGGGGAATAAATGGAGGGAGCAATTGTTTTCAGGTACTCCTCTTATGCAATTTGGATTGCACCTGGGGTTCCCTTCTGACATACTTATAGGGAGGCAGACATAGACGGACGCTATTTCCTAGTCCAGAGTACACTGGATGGTAAGGCCATTACAGTCCTCAAAATTTATCTGCCTATTGTTGACAATAATATAAATGGTTCTGTTGGGTGACCAGTTTCCAAGCATTCCATATTAAATGCATATTTATTATGGAATGCTAAGAAATTGGTCACCCAACGGAACCATTTGTAGTACGTTTTGTAAATGCCCGGGGTTTGAGGCACACAGGGTTACCCCATTACAGTATATATGTCTAATGTTGAAGATAAACATTTTTATGCCCGTATTCAGGATTTCCTGGAAGTTGGGACTGGGGTAATTTGGGCAGGAGATTACAACTGTCTCCTGGAAAGGAATGTGGATGTCTATCCACCCAGGTGGTGTACTAAGACTCTGATGACGTTCTCCCTTGAGGCGGTTATGCACAACTTGGTGTTTAGCAATAGCTGGGGGGGTTCTGCACCCTGATGCCACGAGTATACCTGTTGTTGGGGGTGACATATCTAAGGCAGTTCCTATCAGATCATGTGCCAGTGTAGCTCAAGTTACAATGGGGTGCAGATATGTGCCAAAGACTCAGCTGGTGTATGCCTTCCAAACTCTTAGTGGGAGCTGTGTGTCATGATGCACTGGCGACCTCCCTCGCTGACTATTTGGATGCTAACTGCGGCTCTGCTGCTTCTAGAACCATATATTGGGAAGCTCTTAAGGCAGTCATGTGAGGGGCCTATATAGGAACCACCTGTGGCATACAGAGACAGCTGCAGGCTGATATGGGGGTGCAGAAGCATCGTTTTCCGGATCTCCAGGTGTTCTTGCCGGAGGTACAGGGAGGGATGCTTCAGGCTCTGCGAGAGGTGCAGTCGGCATGGGACTCCTTCGATAAGTGGATGATCAGGTCATACCATCAACGTTTACATAGGGATAGGGACAAATCCAGGAGGCTTTTGGCATGGATATTGCGGCATACCATGCAGGGGAGGTGAGTCCCTGGGGTTAATTGAGAATTTCTTGACTTGTGTGGGAGTGCTTGCCTTTGCACTGGGTCTTGTACAGGACTTGGAGAGTGAGATATCCTTAGAGGAATTGGGGTCTGGCATTCGGGCCCTCAATAGATCCAAAGCTCCAGGTGGGGATGGATTCCCTGTTTATCAGACTTACTCCATTACACTTAAAGAAAAGTTTTAGAGGTCCTTTAGGAGCCACGGATGAACGGGATGCTCCGGCATACTGTGAGGGAGGGTATTATCTGCCTCCTTCTGAAGCCTGGGGATGACACAGCAAACTCTTCATTGTATACACCCCTCACAATACTCAACACTGATGTCAAAATACTATCTAACTGTGATTCGTTTTTAGGTGCATGAAGACCAATGCAGATTTATGCCAGTGTGTAGTACCAACTTCAATCTCCGGCGACCTCTCTGAGAGGTGGGAGGTTGAGAGCGGCACCAGGCAGGGTTGTTACCTCTCACCACTCCTCTTTGCTCTCACCATTGAGCCTTTGGCACTTCTACGTAAAGAGCTAGAGCCATGGGGGATTCAAGTGGGGGGGGGGGATGTTCAATGCATGTTATCTCTCTGTATGTGGATACCACGCTGGTATATGTATACTACACCCGCCATGCTGTGTCGATATTAATGGGGTTCCTCAGTGCCTTTGGTGGGGTTGCATGCCTTCCGGTTAATATCAGGAAATCACTCTTGTTTCCACTTGGTGGTCTGATTGGAGTACCTGCTGCCCGGCTGTCTGGGCTTGGCCGCTGCTGGGAGAAGGAGAGCTTCTCTAACTTGGGTATATTGGTTGCCCACACCAAGGAAGTGTACCAGCATTTGAATAAGGATAGAGTTGTAGTATTGCAAGAGGGTTCCATGGCATTCTGGAAGAGACTCCCCTTGCGTGTGATAGGTAGGGCAGCAGCGCCCAAGATGTCTTTCTCCCTCTCTGCCTTTATCTGGTCCAAAATGAAATGTTTTTGCTCTGGCAGCACTTCTTTTAAAAAATGGATAGCTTAGTTATTGCCCTCATTTGGACTGGGTGGCAAAGTAGAGTAGCACTATCATCCTCAAGCGTGATATTGGGGATGCGGGCCAAGCTATACCGGACATACGGCACTACTGTTATTCTGCCAATGATTAACATGCTGCACAGTGGTTAGCAGACCTGGATAATTAGAAAACACAATTGTTCCTTGACATGCTGGGGGATGACACACTGGCATGCTTGATGATGCAAGGGGGTCAGTCCAAGTGTGCAGTCCCATACTTGGTGCAGCAGACTATGGAGATATGGGAGGCAGTGGTGGGTGATGTACTGTGCAGGGGCCCCTTTAACAGGGAACTTTATCTCTGGAACCTTGCTCCATTTAGGGCAAATGATGGGGATATGTCCATGGATCAATGGAGGGTGGGGGGTTGTCAGGCGGCAGGGG
This sequence comes from Lissotriton vulgaris, assembly GCF_964263255.1. NCBI lineage: Eukaryota > Metazoa > Chordata > Amphibia > Caudata > Salamandridae > Lissotriton > Lissotriton vulgaris. The sequence goes on along the minus strand of NC_141700.1, from coordinate 702,431,586 downwards.
ACCTGTACCTCATGAAGGTCTTACTTACGTTCCAGAAGACTCAGGAGACCTTTGAAGTTGGACCGGGCCACTTCCTTCATTAAATCAAGTTAGAGAGCGTCGCACAGGAGATCAGGGCTGGTTTCCCTGCGGCGCCCCAGCCCTCCCTGGTATTGGTAGGCCTGCTTCGGTGGGGGGAGGGCAATTGAACAGGATAGACCCCTCCAGAGAGGTATAGTGTAGGTGATGTGGAGAGTGGAGGGCCACCTTCTTGATTTTGTCTGGGCATGTGCTGCGAATCACAGATTGTTGAGGGGCATGATGCCTAAAATAGTGGAGGCGACGGAAATAGATACCCCTCTGACTCCATTGGTCTGCCTCTTGGAGGGTGGTGGTGACACCCAGGGGGCGGAAGATTCCCTATAGGCTTGCATAGGTTGCACTGCTCTGGGTCAAGAGGTGAGTGGCCATTGAATGGATGGGCATCCGAGTACCGTTAGTCTCTTCTTGGCAGAGGCATCTTCTTGAATGGGGGTTGGCTGAGGAGATGCATATGCATATTATTACTGATGAGGATGCCTTGGATGCGATCATATTATGGGTTATCTTCTCAATAAATTTAGTGCTGCGCATATGACTTGCTCAGAAGATGTCTATGACAAGCAGAGGTGATGTTTTTGCCCTCTACACTGAGGTAACATGAATGTGATGGCTAAGCTTATCATAATTGTAGCATACACTATATTTGGCTTGATGACCTGGTTTTGATGTACTCTTGCCCCTAGTTGCTTTATGGATCTGCTATCTAAGTTCAGCCGTGGGTACTGCTACTTCTACATGTGACTGTAATGTATCACTTTGTCCGATTGGAACAATCCACAGTTTGTATGTTTTCTGCTTATTTTTCTTTTGTACAATATCAGTAAAAAAATATTTAAAATCAAAAACTGTTGTTAAGCACTTATCAGACTTGTTTGCGACTTGCTTGACCCTGATCATCTCCTACTGAACACTCAAAGTAAAACCTAAACCGCTAAACATCTGGCTTGAACTAACTTACACCCCATTATGTTCTGATAAATGTTTCTGAAGGGTTTATTCAATGGTGGTCTCTGACAACAGGCTCTGGAGGGACCAAGTTCATTGGGAAAAAGTTATTTATTTGCTTTATACTCATATTTCTGGGCTAAACATATTCTACTTCTCCGAAGGCACATGATGGGACCTATGATTTTTGATTGGCCTACTCGTGGCCTACCGATCCCAACATAACAAAAGGTGAGGAAATGCATTTTTTCATGGGTGGAGTGGTGGGTGGTTAATACTCTTGGGATTGTTTTTGCTCTTCTGATGCTTTTTTACATTAGGACTTGTTCCTCTTTCTGCTCTTCACCTCCCGATTTCCTTTCTTCCCTCTCTCCAATTATTATGATCATAGCTTGTCATCCTTACTACACAACCACATTGGCCCATTTTTTGCACCTCACGGATACGATGCTGTTCCACTGAATTCACTTAGACTCGCTACATGCAACTAGTCACCCTCTGGACCACTGGATTACCTCTCAATACGTACTAGTAGAGTGTAATCACTCCCTCCCGACTACTCTGCACAAATATCCAGACAACATAATGACCCCACCGATCAAAAGTCTTTCATTGAACACTAATGACCTGTACCACCTTGTAAAATGCAAAGAAATTGCAAAGTACTACAATACAATAGGTTAAGGGAGGAATGTTATCATGTTGCAAGAAACACATCTTACCTCCCTTGGAGATGCTAAATTTTACTGCTCATAGATAGCGTAGACTATGCTTTCCCCAGCAATACCCTGGAAAATGGGATCCTTAGTATAATACCTATGAAATCTGAAATCAATTTCCTGTCTCACTCACATGACCATCAAGGTAGATGGCTTATTACTAGAGCTGAAAAAAAGGATAAGGAATTCTTCATTGTGAATATGTATGCCCCGAATGATAATTAGGTAGAATTTTGGGAAGACCTTGACAAACGACAATACATCTAGCAGCGATTACACATTTTGCTCTCATCCACACCACTCCTCCAGGATTGACGACATTATGGCTAGTAAAACCTAGGCTCTATGTCCATCGATCCTAAAACAGAACCTAGAGTAATTTTGGACCATGCCCGTGTATCTTTAGTCCTATCTTTAGACCTTGATTCAGGTGTTCCTTCCCTATGCCCTGAGTAATGGTGCCTCAATAATGATCACCTGAGTCCGGATGTATGACGTTACAATGCATACGTTTACAACGCCTACCTTTACAACACAATTTTTGGATTGGTGTCAGTACAACGCGGATTTTTACAACGCATTCCGTTACAACGGAATTTTTACAACGCAGGATCCATTACATCGGATGCCATTACAACGCATGGCATTACATAGCAGATGCTATTACAACGCATACCATTACATCGTAAGTATAGGTAAGTATACCTTTTTTTTAAAAAAGTTATTAAGTTAATTTAATTAATTTAATTTAATTAATTTAATTAAAATACATTTTTAAATAGCCATTAATTTAATTTAATAAAATAATATCTATTTAATAAATGTAATTTTAATAAAAAAAGGAAATAATTTAATTTAATTAAAATAATGAAATTAATTTAATGTACATATTTTTATAATTGAAAATAAATAAAATTAATTGAAATAATGTATTTAATTTAATTAATTTAATTTAAAAATGTAATTAATCTAATAAAATTATTTTAATTTATTAAATATATTTTAATTAATTTAAAAATGGTAAATATAATTTAATTATCCCAAAACACAAACCTACCCCTGAACCCTACAATACCCCTGTACCCCAAAACCCAAACCCTGCCCTAAAACCTAAAAACACCCCTGTACCCCAAAACCCAAACCCTGCCCTAAAACCTAAAAACACCCCTGTACCCCAAAACCCAAACCCTACCCTAAAACCTAAAAACACCCCTGTACCCCAAAACCCAAACCCTGCCCTAAAACCTAAAAACACCCCTGTACCCCAAAACCCAAACCCTGCCCTAAAACCTAAAAACACCCCTGTACCCCAAAACCCAAACCCTGCCCTAAAACCTAAAACCACCCCTGTACCCCAAAACCCAAACCCTGCCCTAAAACCTAAAAACACCCCTGTACCCCAAAACCCAAACTCTGCCCCAAAACCTAAAAACACCCCTGTACCCCAAAACCCAAACCCTGCCCTAAAACCTAAAAACACCCCTGTACCCCAAAACACAAACCCTGCCCTAAAACCTAAAAACACCCCTGTACCCCAAAACCCAAACCCTGCCCTAAAACCTAAAAACACCCCTGTACCCCAAAACGCAAACCCTGCCCTAAAACCTAAAAACACCCATGTACCCCAAAATTACTTAAATTAATATATTTAATTTATAATATTTAAAAACATAAATAAATATTTTTATTTATAATTAATAATAATTAAATCAATTATATAATATTAAATAAAATAAAATAAAATTATATACTTACCAATACTTACGATGTAATGGTATGCGATGTAATAGCATCTGCTATGTAATGCCATGCGTTGTAATGGCATCCGATGTAATGGATCCTGCGTTGTAATAGCTGCGTTGTAACAGCATTACGACGTAAAAGTTGCGTTGTAAGTGTTACATACCCAATTTTTACACCGCAACATCCATTACAACGCATACCATTACAACGCATGCCATTATAACGAATTCTTTGAAACTACCTTTACAACGCATTCCACTCCAACGCATACTACATTTACAACGCATACCATTACAACGCATAACATTACATTGCATGTAAGGTAAGTATTGGATAGTGTAGGGGTTAAAATTACTATTCTAACTCCAGGGGGTGCAACAGTAGGGTAAGCGTTGGATAGTGTAGGGGTTAAAATTACTATTCTAACTCCAGGGGGTGCAACAGTAGGGTAAGTGTTGGATAGTTTAAGGGTACTATGTGCTGTAATGCTATGCGTTGCAATGGTATGCGTTGCAATGACTGCGTTGTAATGGCATGCGTTGTAGTGGTTGCGTTGTAAATGCATGTGTTGTAATGGATGTTGCGTTGTAAAAGTTTTGTTGTAATGGTAGTGCGGTGTAAAAGTTGTGTTGTAAAGGTTGTTTCCCCTGAGTTCCTGAGTGAACATGCAGCTGAGGATACTTCTGATATCATTAGATTTGATGCGTGGAAAGCCACCCTCAGTTGGGATCCTGATAAACTTAATGTCTATTAAAAATAAGTCTGTTTCCAAATAATTAGCAAGCCTAGAATTTGAAATCACTTTTAGACAATAAATCAGATATACAGAGGGCTTGGCAGATTTAACAACTCCACGTCATTTTCAATAACAGTACAACAAAATACTTAGGCAAAGTGCCCAGAGATTGATAGATATCCCTGTAGGTGGGAAAATGCTTACCAGAAACAGAGCTGAGAGATCACTGGCTATAAGAAATACACTAAAAATAAATCCTTCATATCCGCTATTTGGAACACCACTGGGAAAGTCATACCTTCGACCCAGGGCGTTCTGGTTGCCTTTCAAGACTTTTACTCCAATCTTTATAATTGTAATAAACCAGTCCCCTCAAGCATGTGCACAGAATACTTAAACTCATGTGTTCTCTCACATGCAAGCCAAGAGGCCCAAGTCTCTCTTAATGCCCCAATCAAAAGAGAGGGAGTTCTGAAAGCCACCCACGGCCTTAATCCGGGAAAGCCTCCGGGTCGGACGGATAATTGAGGAACTTCAACAAAGCCTTCACAGATCTGTTAGTTGACCCTCTGAAGGCCATCTTCCACCAATCCGCTGACTACAGGTCTATCTCAGGCTCCTCCTCAGAAGCCACAAAAGTGGTAATCCTAAAAGAGGGAAAGGACCACTCAGATTTAACTAACTTTAAACCCATATTATTAATCAACCTTGATTTCAAATTATATGTTAAAATCATTGCACTCAAAATGGAGGCAGCCATACTAAGACTTATCTCACCCTTCCAGACTGCTTTCCTAAAGGGTACACAGGCCAACGACAACTTTAGACCATTTAGCCAAGCCCTTGTTAAGGCTAACCTCATCCAGTCCCCAACATGCATTGGCCCTCGATGCAGAAAAGGCATTTGTAAGATCTCCTACTCCTTTCTACACATTATCTTGAACAAATACTAACTGGGGGAGGACTTTATTTTATTGGCAATGGCGCTCTAATCAAATCCAATAGCAAAAGTAAGGTTTAAAAAAAAAATTTATTCGTTTTCTCCAGTAACAGTACATGAGAAAAAAGAAATATTCAAATCACCGTTATCTACATAGCAGGACCTCACATATAAACATGGTGGTGAAATAAATCACCTATCAGCGCTCAACATTTTAACCTTGTGCCACCTTCATAGTCCCGTCTCATGTGGGACTGGCTGAATGGTCTGCGTCCCATCATAGCATCTTTTCATACCCTGATATTACAACAACAGTGCTGTTCTCCTGGATCAAGATATAGCAAGTAATACGGGTCGCTCTGGAATTTTAGAAACCTAAATCGATATGGCTGTGACTAAAACCAAGCTTTTGAAAGGTGGAAAGTGGGAAATCCGTCCAAGTGGGGATACTACATAAAAGAAGGGTAGATGGGAACCAGGATATGCCTTGACCACAAAGGTCCCCATGTCTCGGCTACGAGAGTGGGGTCTCCTATTCGGGCAATGGATTAGTAATGGAGTGTGCAAACCTATACAGGGCCTCAGGGGGGGGAGAATGTCAGCTGCTTTGAAAGCTTCCAGCAAGAGGTTCCAACTCATAACAATCGGTTCCTTTCTCGCCTGATAGCTATGCTTTCTGCCAGTCCCCATTTCTCTACTTTTTCCTTCTAAGTGAGCCGCGTTGGGGCTAAGGGGTATTTCCACCTCCTGGTGATACCTCACTTCGCAAGGAGCAAAGCCAGGTCTCTGAATTTGGCTGACACTTGTTGCTCTTTTTCGCCATTTATAGAGTCCTAGTATACTTGTCTCCACTGTGTACCATCCCAGGTCTCCCACAACTTCGATTAAGGTTGCAGTTACTCCACCCGAGTATCCCCCCAAGCTAGGGCAGGACCAAAGCATGTGAAATAGCCCAGTGACAGATGGCATGTATTCTATGCAGAGTCAGGTAAGCTCTCTGAGTTACGATATACTGGATGAATTTAAAACAGGTGTTGCAGGACACTCATTTTGGGTTTTCTAAGATTGCTGCCCTTTCTGTTTACCAGTGTCCTGTTACCATATAATTTGCGTTGCAGCCAGTGGAGATGGACGGTGCGTGCCTGTGCCCCGATAGAGCCAGCAGGTTAGATGGCTACCGTCTTCATGAGGTTCAGGAGATGGACTAACTCATGTGTATTTGCTTCTGCCCCATCAGGTGCCCAGTGTCTCTTAAAGTAAAGCGGCAAACTCACCTGAGTCAATAACAATGTATGTATGACCACCCGCTCACTCTTGAAATCAGTGTGCGTGAGTAACATTCTATCCCCAAATAAGTCCCCAACTATTGACACTCTGCCCGGGTGGTACGTGTTCCTAGATTGGTAAGAATGTCCAGTAGCTGTAAATTAGAAGCATATGCAGGGAGATTATTAGTGTAGTTTAATGCCTGCTTCCAGTATGTGAGTGCAGTTCAGTTCTAAGAAGCATTTCTGCACTGCATGGTATTGCATTACCCGGGGAGAGCAGTTTAGGCAGCGAGCCCTGAGCTAATATGCTCTCCCAGCAAGCTATATCCTGCAAATTACTGCCTGCTAACCAAAACAAGAGCAACTGCAATTGTGATGCTAAGCAGTATGCATAAAAGTTTGGGGCCCCATCCCCCTGGTGTCAGATGGAAGTTGTAACTTCGCTAAACTCAGGCACCTGCGACCTGAGCCCCAGATTAAGCTGGGCTAGAGTGTATTCAGTGTCGTAAATACAGCTCTCTGGACTACCACTGGACGGTTAGTAAAGAAGTAAAGTAATTGCGGGAGCAGGATTATTTTAGAAATTTCTAATCTCCCTGACACAGACAGAGGGAGAGATGTCCAGAACGTGATTCGAGCACTCAGGGAGCTGATCTCCCTATGCAAACTCCCTTCTATAAGATCTGCTTTGGTTCTGTAAATTAGAATTCCCAAGTGTTTAAAAGTGTTGTGAGCAATTGTTATTTCCCGGTTGCCAAATACTATAGTCAGTCCCTCCATATGAGCACCGAAGGGAAAGGCATAAAATTTGTCATAGTTTATTGCCAACCATGCTATGTGTTCAAATTGTGTGAAAAGCTGTGCTTCGGAGTCCAAGTTAGTCTCTTCGAGTATAGGATGATATCATCTGCATAGAGTGATATAGCATGGTGGGCGTCCTTTACGTTTAAACCCCATCCAGTCTAGGATGCCTTGAAGTTTATGGACTAGTGGTTCAAGGGCAAGAGCAAACAATAAGGGTGATAGGGCATCCCTGTCTCGTGGCCCCTTGTATGTGATATGGTTCGGATATATGCGACCCTGTGCGCACCTGAGCTGTAGGAAGATGATACATTACTTGGACGGCATGCGGAATCCCAAATTTCTGTAGCACGGCCAGCATGTAGTCCCAGCTCAAAGTGTCAAATGCATGTGTGATAACTAATGTGATACAGCCTGCCTCCGGGTCCTCAGGCGGTACAAGCGAACATAAGAGGTGTGGCTCACTGGTTAGAGGCGGCAGACCCGGAGGCAGAGAACGGCCCGGGACCAGGGTTCAATTCCCGACGCGGCAGGGTCGTTGACCAGGGTCAGCGGACTGATAATTCTCGCCTTGGTGCCTACTCTGGGCAGGGATCACACTCGGTAACTCTGGGCATTAAGCTTGCCTCATCTCTACAACGGCCCCCCACAGACGCCGGGGATGCCTGGTTTCACCTTGGAGATACCCAGCAAGGGACCATCTCACAGGGAAAGCCAGGACGGGTTCCCCAGCGGTCTTCCGCGCCAGGATACTCCGGTAGTAATTGAGCGCGCTACAAAACAGCATATTACATAACATTACACAGCTGGCGTATATTCAAAGACGTACTATGCCCAAGGACGAAGCCACATTGATCTATATGTACCAGCTTCGGTACGAAGGGCTGCAAGCAATTGACGAGGATTTTACTTAACATCTTATATTCAGTATTTAACAAGGAGAGCGGGCGGTATGCAGACAGATGAGTGTGGCCCCTCCTGGGATTGGGAAGAGAGGTTATTAGTGCTTGTGATGTAGTGAGGGAAAAGGACCTGTCTCATAGGTCTCCTTATACAATTTCTTCATCTGTGGAGCGAGTTGTTACATGTAAGTGGCATTAAACCATACAGGCAGGCCATCTAGTCCCTGAGTTTTGTTATTGGAGAGGCCCCTAATCGCCGCTCTTATTTCCCCCAACGTTATAGGTTATAGCATTTTTGTATTCTCATAAGACACCTGCAGGAGTTCTACTGTGTCTAGAAAGGCGTTAATCTCTAGGTGGTCAATCAGTGGTGGGGCTGTATAAAGCACCCTGTAAAAGTCATAGAAGTCATATTAATGGCCATTTGTCTAACTGCCTTGGTATGCTGAGGCGACCAAATTTCCATTAAAGATGTGGGGGGAGGGGCATTTTGGAGGATCCATGTTAGTAAAGTGCCTGGTTTATCTGATTCAGCGTGCATTTGTGTAAATAAGTGCAGTGGTCTATTATACGCAGGTGGTCCAGTAGTTCTGAATATTTAATGCAAACCTCTTGGAAGTCCGAGTTTGCCAAGGAGTCACGGGCTGCCTTTGTTTTGAGTATGTGGAGTTTGCCTTCAATGTCCTTTAAGTATCGGTGGACCTGTTGTCGGGCTCCAGAGGAGGTGCTAATAGCCGTGCCCCTGAGTACTACCATGAATGCCTCCCATTCCAGTCCCATGGAAGATGCCGTGCCAGCATTTTCGGCGAAGTAGTGTGTTATAGTAGCTGGTAGTGCTTCCTGAAATGCCCTGTCCTCTAAGTGGTGGGGATCTAGATGCCATGTAGGGACCGGGGCACGCCCCCATGCAAACCTGACCTCCAAAGCACTGTGATCGGAAATTGTTTTGCCCACATAAGCTGCTCAAGTGGTTTGCGTAATGATCAATTCGTGGGTGAAGATCACGCGTGTCGGAGTAAAATTAATATTCTATCAGTCCTTTATTGTGAGTACCCCATATGCCCATCAGAGCCCATCCTTGGGCCCAGTTCTGCAATGTTTTGGAGTCACTTATTGTTTGGCACCCCGATCGGGGGGGTTGAGATGTGTCTAAAACAGTGTTGGCCACCGCATTAAGGCCGCCACCAAGCATCCGGCTGACGTCTGTTCAATCCGCCAGTGCTGTACTAACCCGGGTATAAAATGGTTCCAAGTCTGAATTGGGGGCATATAAACTTCCTAGTACTATGGGATTACCATCTAGTGTACCCCGGATCAAGTCGTATCAGCCCTCCTTATTTATTAGTTTCTCTTGTATTGCAACTGGGACCCCGGACCATGACCAAATAGCCACTCCACGGGCAAAAGCAGAGTAAATCGTGTGATACAATTGCCCCCTCCATTAATTTTGTAGTTTGGTGGCCTTCAGTGTGGTTAAATGAGTCTCTTGCAGGAACACTATTTGAGCATGTACTCTCTGTCAATTGTGGAGTGACCCCATTCCTCTAATGTTCCATGTAATAAAGTTAAAATGTTGTGTCATACCGATCTAGCCCTTAAAGTGAGGGGTGTGCACCAGTTGGTAAGGCATTTCTGTGAGTTAAGGCCCGTCAGAATCACTGTTACACACCCCACTACACGGTCCAACTGTAGAACTTGGTTCAACCAAACTATTAAAACAATGCTTATTAACAAAACAGCTTTAGAACTTACTACTGCATTGGGGCCATGGCTAAAGAAATCCCTGGGGAGCTTTCAATACTCCACTAATTTACCTCCCACAGTCCAAAAATGGGGGGGTACTAGCACCCGTACCAGGGGTCTCTCCCGCAGCAAAAGTAAGGGTTAATGGTCACTAATGATCACTCTACTGTTTTTCCTCTGTGAGTAGCAGTGTAAGGTCTCTGTGCACTACAGCCAAGACTATGTGTGGCAAGAACCCGAACAAACGTTTGGGTGCAGTGACAAATACCAGGGCTCTAACAAGAACCAGAATGTGTTGTAGACCTCAACTATTTCAGACAGGTAGCTTGTGCTGCTCATACAAAATGAACTTCAATATTTTTTTTTGTTTTATATAGTGCAAACTAGACCCGAGACATCGGGTATCAGAGCGTTTTACATGAGCACCAGTTTTGTTACAGAAAGACACATTCATTTTTGTTAGGCATGGGGAGATTAAGCAATTTGCCCAGAATCACAGGATGTTAAGCGTCATTGCCGAGACTCGAACCCGGTTACCCAGCTTCAAAGTCGAATGCTCTAGCCGTTAGGCTACATCCTCTCTTTTTCAGTTCTAATCATTGTAATGTGGTTAAATGGAGAATCACAGATTACAAATCTACAGTAACATAGCACAGATGGATTGCAGCACATGCAGCCCCAAAGGCATATTTTACAGAATTAGGTAATTGTGATTTGTATATAAAGCATCATGCCTTGTCACAAAGACATTTTAAGGCATGAGCAAAGTGTGCTATATTATACATCAACAACAAAAGAGTGTTCCTATTCTGTTTGAGGTGGAAAAAAACAACACAGAGCACAAGGAACCAACAAAGCCCATTTAGTTTGTTAGGAAAGCCCTCACTCACCGACCTGGTCGGTGACTTGCTTCATCATCATCAAAGTGTGCTATAGCCCAGGGCCCAAGCCTTGGAGGGCCCAGCTCAGGGTAACCAGCAATGTTCTGCAGAGTCTTGCCCTGATGACCTTGAATAATTTTTAAACTGATCATTGTAAAAAGCACTTTTCTATCATTTATTTTTAATGTGTGAGTCTATTTCAGACAAAGAGCCATATTACAGTGTTGGACGGACTTGCATCCGCCCGACACCGTATTGGTATGGAAACCGCCTGACCATGGGTCGGCGGGTCCCCAAACTTTATTACGATGTGACCTCGCATGGTACGGCCGCATACTCCTATTTGCCTATGGCAGTTGTGCTGCAGCCATAAACCGTCCTTAGCACAAGGTCCCATGGAGAAATGGGAGAATATGTTCATCCCTGCACTTTGTGGCAAGCACATCAGGGTGCCTGCCACATGGTGCAGGGATTACCAGGGGGAACCATAGGTGTCCTCTCGGCCGCCAGCTGGAGGCCCGAAGGATTAAGGGGGTAGTGCTAGAGATGAAACTGGTTCATAAAATTAAATCTCTTTCAAACAGGGTCTCCCCAGATACATTTGGCCCTGGCCCCCAAAATCCCTACTTCCCTGCCTTGTAATATCACCAACTGTAGCAGAATGTGGATGTCACAAAAGGAAAACACTTGCATTTACAAGCTTTATATTACCGATTCTGAAAGCACAAAGCGTATTAACAAAAGGAATGAAGCAACTCCTGAAGCATGACGTGTGCTTTCAGAATCCCTATGCATATTAGTGATTCTAAAAGTTGTGCTTCTGGACTTAATGCATACCTTTTTGTTAATGGGAGTGTGGCTGCAGGCAGATTATGTGTCTTTTTGAAAGTATTCACTTTAATTGCAACACCCGTCATGCTTCAACGCGGCACTGCAATTAACATCAATACTTTCAAAAAGGCACACAATCTGCCCCCGCAGCCACGCTCCTATCAACAAAAGGAATGCGGCAAGTGCAGAAGCATGATGTGTGCTTTCAGAATCTCCAAAGTTCAGCAGCAAGTCGCTACTGCACTTGCTGCATTCCTTTTGTTAATAGAGCACAGCTGCTTAAGACTGATTAAGTTTGAATTAAGGATCACATCTTACAGAATTTGAAGCATTTAGGCTCAGTAGATCCTGGATGGGCAAAGTTCAAACTCCTCAACCCAGACCACAAATAATGGTGTAATTAATCTCTGTAGCAAATATATAGATTCTAATGGCATTTCTCATGAAATAGATAATGATTGTTGATGGATTATTGCTAAGTTACATTTTAATAAAATTCCTGTTACAATTTGTTATGTTTATGGTTCCAACCAAAATGATTTTATGTTTTGTTCTGACATTAAAAGAGGCACTCACTATAAAGATGATTATATTATTTTAGCAGGCAACTATAATCAAATTCTGAACCTGTTTTCAGGTAGACAATCAGTTATTAGTAGTAACATTTGCAATCTACAAAATGTATAAAAAAATGTGTGCATTTATATCACATAGATCCGTTGTTGATCCATAGAGAATATGTTACCCGACATCAAGAGAATGTACTTTTTTCTTCCCATCCTATGATTCTTTCTCTCTAGATTAGATCTTTTTTTTAGCAAGCATTTGGCCCAAAATCTTAATAAAACTGAGATTTAGCCAAGATGTATTTCAGATCATGCTTTCATTGTGGTTGATCTTGATTTAACACTATTCATAAATCAATTAACAGATGGAAATTGAATTATATCAGTTGTTAGGTTCTCATCCTTGTTTATTGATTTCCCTGCTGAATTCCATGACAAGGGAGAGGGACTTTAACCCCTTCGCTGCTCATGACGCTCTCAGCTAGTCATGAGGCACCCAGGTTGTGTGCTTATGACGAGCTGAGCTCGTCATGTATAATGGGATTCATCCATCAATCAGCACAGGAGGGGAAAAGCCATAGCAGCCAAGGTGTTAATAGCGATATAGCCCAGCTACAAAGGGGTATAAGGCTATTAGAACATTCTGCCACTTAAGGGCAGAATGTTCTAACAAGAAAAAACAAAGCCTTATGAGCGTGAGGGGATTGGAATCCCCTCAGGCTACCCGAAGCCTTTGTTCACAGCCAGTGCTGTGAACAAAGAAACATTGGAATGTGGGAGCTCCAGGCTTATACTAGCCATTATAAACCCGGAGCACTCCATTGTTTTCAATGGAGCTCCCAAAATTCAAATGTTCTAATAAGTAGTGCTCATTACTATAGAGGTTGTACTAAATCAAGGAAGTGTTTGGTGAATTATCTAAATGTTAGGAGAGGCATGCTTAAGCAGAATGTTTAAAAGCTAGTTTTGGGGCTTTATTACTGGTTTGGCGGTCCGTCCGTCAGGACGCCACAGCCGCCAGGAGATCGCAGTGCCAGTGGTCTATAGACTGCCGTATTATGAGTTTACTACGGTGACCGCGGTGTGGCTATGGAGATTATGCAGCTGTGGTAAATATATTTCCACACTTTTTTTCAAATGTCTATTTGGTATAACAACCTTATCAAGCTTAACAACAGACATATATTTTGGAAATCATGGAGACAAAAGGGTACAACTCCGAATTATGACTTATTTGAAATCCTTCCCTCAATGTTATCAAAAATGCAATTGTCCTCATTCATTTCAACTCCGATTCACATCTGTGAGTAACATAGCTTTAGATACCTTTTTATCACTACTTGTTGATACTAATGCTTCCCTTATTTACACTTTTATTTCTTTTTCTGGGCCCTCAAGGGTCAAAACCTAGGGTCAAAACCTAGTTGGAAATTTTATGAGAGAATGATTTGGGTCACACTTGTTCAGCAACCCGCTAGAATCAAATATGTCTCATACTTCATAAAACATCAAGGGCACTCAATCTCACTAAAACATTGTTGTTTGCATATAGCAGATTGCATTGTACTTTTATTTCATTATCCAATATTTCTGACATTAATTCAACTGCATGCAGGTCCTGTAAGGGTACCCATAGCAATCTGATACACATGTTATTTTTATGCTCTAATATTTTATTTTTCTGGCACAAAGTATGGAGCCAGATTAAATCTTTTTTTCCATGCTCCCTTCCTTTTAGCATACCCTCTATATTTCTATGTAGTTTTTATTATTAATTGGACTTCAACTTTCACTAACAATAATTTGGTAGACCTTTTGATAGCTGTTGCATGTCAACAGATTATTACCAATTGGAAACACACCTTTAACATCTTCTTTAAAGCTTGGCAGCACATTGTTTGCTACAACCATAGACTGGGCAGAGGATTTGCTGAATCTTCATCTAGTTTCCCTAATAGAGGTTTACAATAGTAACCTCTTGCATTATTTCTTATTCAATCTAGTAAAACGTCTACTAGTAGGCAGCTGTTTAGATCTGAAAACATGACACCTCCTTAAATATTTGAATTCTCTGTTCTAATTATATATATTTATATATAGTAATATATAGTCATACTGAATTTTACAGAGTTATATTAAATTTTTCCATGCTGATTTAGTTATTGAATCTTCAATCGTTAATGGTTATTAGAACATTGGAATGTTGGGAGCTCCATTGAAAACAATGGAGTGCTCTGGGCTTATAATGGGTGGTATAAGCCTGGAGCTCCAACATTCCAATGTTTCTTTGTTCACAGCTCTGGCTGTGAACAAAGGCTTCAGGGAACCTGAGGGGATTCCAAACCCTCACGCTCCCAAAAGGCTTTGTTTTTTTTTGTTAGAACATTCTGTCCTCTAGTGACAGAATGTTCTAATAGCCTTATAGCCCTTCGTAGATGGGCTATACCGCTATTAAAGTCCCACTCCCTTGTTAAAGGCCCTTGCCTTCGGCTCGGGCCTTTAACGCTGGAGAGGGCCTTTAATAGCTGGTATAGCCCTCTACGGCGGGCTATAAGGCTATATTACATCGAACACAAGAATGTTAGTGCTCTATTTTTGATTACTAGCCCCCTTTTTTGTTGTTGTTTCCATTCTCCTCCACCATCCCCTCACTTACGTACACCTTAAAAAAGCTTATGTTGTAGGCTTTGTTCTTTTGTACCATTTGATAATCATTAAGTCAATAACCCTTATTTTTTCATGATTAATATGGTCTGGTCTGTATTCTTATATTTCTCTTATATTTATTATTTTATTCACTGAGATGATTTTGTATTATCTGGTATTTTTGTTATATGGTTCTCATGGATTTATCTTGATAAAGCTAAGAAGCATAAAAAAGGAACAGTGCAAAAAACACTCATCTTATATTTAGTTTTTTCAAGTCTAAAATAACTATTATTTTGAGTTTGTACGTTTTTGTCTAATATAATAAACCCCTCCTTTTTCATTGGTGCTTTGTTGTAACCTCTAAACTTTTGCCAGGACTCTAAAAAAAATAAACCAAATGTTTTAAACACAGGCGACCAGTGAGTGGAAATAATCAATCAAATCACGGTTAGCATCCTCGTTTTTTGCAATATCATCTTGTAAACGAGTTGCCTGCTGCACTCACCTGGGTTGCTTTGGTTACAGGTGGTTGCGTTCTGAACAAACACTTCTAGCTGCTCCTTGAGAAGTGTCACCACATCCTGGTACCCTGCTTGGATGGACACGTCTGACTTTATTTCTATTTCCATCACAACCTTATGGTCCACAATGACACTCCCTTCTCTAAAACAATATATACAAATTAAAGTCAGGTAATATCGCCCAGGCTTTGAACAATACACAAAGGGTTATTTAACAACCAGATCTCACTCCATGCTTGAGAAAACACCTACTTATGTTTTATACCTCAAAACCTGGAGCATATTCTGCATTAATATAACCCAAATACTATTCGTTTAACTCTTGCACTATAGCATACATTGCCTGTGAAGTGTTCCTTAACTATAGAGATGTGCATTTGTGTATCCAACTACAAGACTGTTTTCTTTTTATTTATTTTTTTGTTATTTTTTTTTTGAGAATCCATGAGGCATAATAAGAAAACAATATACATAATTGAATGAAAGAGGCAAGATACAGCATAAACAAAGCACCTAAATTAATAAAAGAAAGGTAATGTAGAGGTTGGTTGTCGACCTACATAACTACAAGACTGTTTTCATAGGTAATGAGAGAGCGCAAACTGACCAAAATGTATAAGTACACCACACTTACACGTAGTAAGCACAAGTCATGAAGAGAAATGCCATGAGTGCTGATAGTACATGCATCTATATTCTGAAATGTGTAGTTAACTTAGAGATTTAAGTAGAAGTGGAACTAATTCAGAACTCTGTGAAACTATATGACTTTATTAGACGTGATTAATCCTGAATCCATGTTGTGTAGCTGCTAAAATGTAAGATGGCATGCGGTTAAACGTAGAACGTGGTAGGCCTCAGGGCCAGAGCTAGAAGGGATGGGAAAGGTTTTTCATTTCACAACATGGATTGCACTAATGTTTTAGTAATAACGTTAATAGGCCATGATTTATAGATGTGTTTACCGAATAATAGAATAAGAGTACTAACATGCTATTAATTAATGAAGGAGTTGGATGCTATAATCATTATGAGAAATGCTGTAGGCCTGAAATGTTTTAGCCATTGATTTACACGTATTGGTCTGGGCCGAGAAATGTTGCAAACCTTTGTTGGAAGTCTATGAGAATTGGGATTTTGGCTGCAATAGTCTGTCTGGAAGAGAAAGGGGGGATCCAATTATAAATGAAATGAATAGAGGTCTGTTCAGAAGACGGCCCAGACATGGAGGAGGGTTCCGGAATGTTTTAGGGGGTATCAGCGGGCCGGAGAAGAGTCTGAGAAGCAAGGTCAACTCTAACGCACGAGGCCTCATCATGGAAAAAGCCAGAAGCTACACCACGTGAGGGGCGTCTCACGAGGGGCGTCCCAAATGTTGTTGTGTATTTTGTATTAGGGACAGCACCCCTGGGTGGAGTTAGAGCAGATGCCTGAGGACCCTTTAGAGAGCGGATGGGTAGGCAGTGAGGGGTCATGACTGGAGAACTATAGGTTTTCACAAAGAGACTAAGAGTGGGTGACTCCCCTAGGGAGTCATTCACAGCTGACACCTTTGTTAGGTTGAGACCTGGTTAAGTAGGGATACCATCTAGAGCAGGGTAGGGACAGCCTAACTTGTATTTTTCCCTCCAACTTAAATGACGGAGAGACCTCAATACGTGTCAATGCTGATAGCCTTATTATTCTTAGAACTTGTACTTGTAGTATTCGTTGCTCGTCTGAGGGCTTTCAGAGAGCACATGTATGTAGTTGGGCCTGTGTATCTTGTGAATCTCATTCTGAGATGCCTGTATCTGCAGCTTAGCCTGACTATATAATAAATCTTTGAAAGCTAGAAGTTGTTTGTGATCTTTTGAAACGGAGTCCTTTATTGGGTGAACTAACTTGGTAAGAGATGCACTTTCTTCCCTCAATGACAGGCAACAAAGGTTCAGTCGACCAGATCGGGGTTTTAGATCAATAGTGATAAGGTATCGATCAAAATCTCGCCCTTCCAGTTGGTAGCTATAGAGGATGGTTGCCTTCTTGAGGAAGGTGATCTAGGCCAGGTTAGATTACCCCAAGGCCCCTAGAGATCGATGATCGGAAGAACCGCCCGCGGAAGAAGGACCGGATGATGTGAGACAGAAAAAGCAGCAGTATCGGTCGAGAGTGAGTATAAAGGGTCATGCGTGCTAGAATGCGGTGTTTTTGTGTTGTATCTATGTTGTAATGTCTGGCGGAGTTGAATGCCTGTAGAGTGACTGTGGAACAGGTTGTGAGCGCGCACAACCGGTGGAAATCTTAAGTTCAAGGAGAGCTTAAGTGGTTCGGGTGTATCGGACACTCAGAGTAATTGTCAACTAGTGTGAAGGGGGTCATGAGGTACCATTGATCACCCGAAAGACCGAGATAGGGGGAACGTAAGAGTGAGTGCGTGAGTAACGGACGCTGGTCGGAGGTTACTGTGTGTGTAAAGAACCTATCAGAGAGACGATAGACATTTCGTCAGTTGTGTTGACAATTACAGATAGACTGTGGACGTACAGTCGAGGGAAGTGACCGCTTGGTCGGAAGTAGTCATTTTTCAGGGTATGAATGGGACGCATGCATGACCGCGAGGAGAGCTGAGAAAGGAGGGGTGCTGCTGCGAAGCGGAGACTAGTGACGTCAGAAAGTGCCGCGCTGGGATTGGCCGGCAGGAGAAAGACCGCGCTGCGATAGGCCAGCTAGCAAAGCCGCGCTAGGATTGGTGGATTGTCACCAGGAAGTAAACAGAGTATTCAGGCTGGAAATTGTGCGTATAATCATGAAGTGTTTTAAATGGTTAAGAGCGGTGTTTAAAAGAGAGAGGCGGAGATCTTATGAAGGGGAAGAAGCCCCGCCGGAGGGTACGCCGGCTTATTATATGGCGGCAAATGTTGGGCTCCATACGATAATGTGGATATCAGAGTGGAGTAAGATTACAGAAGGAAATGAGGAACTGACGTTTCCAAAGTATGGGACGTTCAGATTAGAGGTGCTACATAGATTGAAAGCAGTCATGACCTCAATAAGACCCATGCCTAGACCAACCCAGTTTGAAGCTCTCAATGCATGGATTAGGGCAGCGCACGAGAGGAACTTGAATAGACGACAAGAAAGGGTGAAACGATCGGTAAGGGCAGTGCAGGATGCCAAGTGGGATGCGGATGCTAAAAGATGGAGAGTGCATAACATGAAAGTCAATAAACTGTACCCAGTGTTAGAGATGCCCGGGAACAAGAGCCCCCTAGAAGAAGATGACGAGAGCGAGACCGAGGACAGCCTGATAAACAGATTATTGACAGACAGGCCACCCCCGTATAACAGAGCAGGGGGAGATGTCGAGAATAGTGAGAAAGGGGGGGGCAATGCAGGAGAGCATGGGCCGCTTCCCAGTTCCGATTGGGATCCCGCTGCGAAGAAAGAACTGTCCCAGCCTGGTCAGGTGCAGCAGGTAGTCGGAAGGTTTGTGGTACAAAGGGCGCCGGAAACGGAGTGTGCCACATCCTACGCCTTACCAGATGCACTACAGGTAC
Source organism: Lissotriton vulgaris (assembly GCF_964263255.1). NCBI lineage: Eukaryota > Metazoa > Chordata > Amphibia > Caudata > Salamandridae > Lissotriton > Lissotriton vulgaris. Next base: position 702,412,721 of record NC_141700.1, on the reverse strand, counting down.
CTGTTACCATAGGTCCTATAGTATCGATATATGACCCAGAGAGGGCTAGAGGGGAAGAACGGGTACGGAGGGACAGAGAAAGAGCAGAGATGGCAAGGAGGAATGATACGATCAACTCCCCTAGCCACTTGCCGATGCCAAGAGAGTGGAGCACCCCAGTACACACAGCAGGAGATCCGGGGGGCCATAGATGGCCAGAGGATATGAGGGGATCAGGACGAAAATCCTTTCAGGAGTTAAACGAGTACATGAAGAAGTGGGATGAGGCAGTAGAGGCTCACAAGAGCATCATAGCTGCAGAAGCTGGAAGAGAAAGTCAGGATAGCAGAGCCCGGACTCACTGCGGGGCTGAGGAGAGCAGCCCGGAGTGGGACGGGAGGGAGAACGATAGTAGGGGAGTCACCCATTGGGCCCGGAGTGGAGATAGATCAGACCTGGAAAACGGGGGCCCAGAGAACGGGGGGGCGTCTCGCCCAATACTTAGCGGAGAAGACAGGAGGACTCGGGAGTACAGGGACAGCTTTAAGTGTATCCACTGTGTGCCCGGCAACAGAGAACAGAATGGGAGTTGCGAGAGGTCGCACCATAGTCCCTGTGATGACGGACATGAGCGCAGTCCAGGGAATATGGGGAACCAGGAAGGATCGTATCGGATACTGAGTGATACTAGGCCGAGAGAGAATGGAGACAGAAGGGAGAATAGCAGAGAGTCCTACTGTGAAAAGAGAGAAGAGAGAGAGAATGGACAAAGTAAGATAGGGGGTAACAGGCCCGTGTTCCATCACCTTCCAAGATCGGATGGCCGAGCATGGGACCTGGAAAGATGGGAGCAAGGGAGAGCACTCCTTAACTCTCCCGAACCCAAACGTAGGGCCCGGAGTTGGGATGGGAGAGAAACCTGTGAACCTCCTTCGAAAGAGATATTGCGAGCCGAGATAAAAGCCAAGAGACTCGATGTCGCCAGCTTAAGGTCAGACCTGGATGACATGGTCGATGGTACCCTGCATTTAGAAAGAATGGAAATGTATGAGCCGGATGAAATACTGTTCATGGCAAAAGACGTAACTCGAAAGGCGAGAGCAATCCATGAGAAGTTAGTCGAACTAGCAGGCAAATATATGGTGGACCTGTCAAGGACCAAAGCATTACAGGGTAACCACAGGCTACATTACTCAGACCGAGACCTAGATGAGAGGAGAACAATAGGACTGAAAACGCACATAAGGGAACTGATCACGGGAATAAGGACATGGAGGGCATTAGATAAGTGGGAAGAGAGGTGGTCCAAGAAGGGGACCGTCAGGAGAAGCACGCTTAGTGTAACACCAGGAGGACTGCAGGGAATAGAGGCATACCCTTTGCGTGAAGTCGCAAATGGGAACTATGTGCACGTCCCGTGGAGTAGGGGAGACCTAGCTGCTTTTACCACTTCCTTTCCCAAATTGCGGGAAAACCCAGTGGAGTGGTACAAGCAAGTTGAGAGATTCGTAAAAATCTCGAAGGTCCTATGGATAGATCTGAACACGCTGTTTGACATCGTAGTGCCAGGAGATTTGTGGACAGCATGCAAGGTTAGCGCTGAGTGGCCCACAACAGAGCCAGAGAGAGATGCTAAGACTAATGGGCCGTCCGAGATTGTGATGGCAAAATTCGAGAGAGTGATGACGTGGCTGAAAGAGAAAGTGCCAATGCAAGACATAGATTGGGTCAAAATAGATCGAACTAGACAGGAACCCAAGGAGACAGTTCATGAATTCTATGAGAGATTGCTGAAGGCGTTTAAACAGTATAGCGGTCTGGATGTAATGGATCCAAAGGACATAGGGCAATTTGTGTCCAAGTTCGTCCTGGGCCTGAGACCGGATATTAGTTTAATGATTCAGCAACACTTGATTTGACTCCAAGGCTAAGAAACTAAAGGAGAAACTGATGGTGGTACAGATGCAGGCAGCAGGGAAGGGGGGACAGCAGCAACAGCAACCAGGAACCGGTACTGGAGGAAAGAAGCAGTATAGCCAGAACAAGGGCAATGAGGAGAACTCCACCTTTAGGCCCCGAATAGACATAGCTGCCTTGAAGAAAACGACTCGGTGCCATCAGTGCAACGAGGTGGGGCATTGTAAACGCGAGTGTCCCTACAATGTTGAGATAGGAGAACAGGAGGTAGAGGAGGAAGAGGTCCAGAGTGCGCCTACAAGAGGGGTAACGCAGTACCAGGGAAAGGTGCTCAAAGGGGGGGGCCTCCTCCCCGAGCCCAGTTTCCCCAGCCACCCAGAGTAGGGACAATGGGTAAGACCTATAGACAGATGCCCCTGTTTGTAGGAGGAGAGGAGTGCTATTATGTGGACCCACTAACTGGGCAGAGAGTGGAAAGGGAGGACTGCACCCTCGGGGCAGCTTTGGAGGTGGACCAGAGGGGACCCTATGTTGAGGCAGAAGTAGCAGGGTTCCCCACGACATTTCTAGTGGACACAGGAGCCACTAGATCCACGATCAGATCCGCCGCAGTTCCAGGCCTGCCCATGTCTGGAGAGACCATACAAGTGGTGGGGGTCGCTAACAGGAGAATGACCAGCCCACTGACAGAACCCGTGCAGGTGAAAATAGGGAAGTACAGTGATGAGCACCAGTTTGTGGTTTGCGATTCTAGCCCTGTGTGTCTGCTAGGAAGAGACCTCTTGTGCAAATTAAACTGCACCATATACTGCACTCCACAAGGAGTGGAGGTATTGACTAATGACGATGATGCGGACTTTAAAGTCGCAAATTCCAGAATATGTGTGGAGCTGTATCCCACTCTGACAGTAGATGAGCTCCCCTGGGATTTGAGAGAGACAGTAGCTCCAGAAGTGTGGGATTTCACTGGGGAAGAGATTGGATTGGTCAAGGGGGTGGACCCAGTGAAAATTGTAGTAAAACCGCATGCTGAGTTTCCAAGAACACCCCAATATAAATTGACTCCAGAAACGATTGCAGGCATAAAGCCCGTGATCGAGTCCATGATTAAGCAGGGAATACTGAAAGAAATCGTGGGTAGTCCATGTAACTCCCCGATTATGGGCTTGCAGAAACCAAATGGGAAATTCCGGATAGTGCAGGACCTCCGAAAGATTAATAACATAGTCGTTTCGTGTTGTCCAGTGGTACCGAATCCATCAGTGATACTGTTTCAGATACCGTTCCAAGCAGAATGGTTCACTGTGATTGATCTTTGCCAGGCTTTCTTTTCGATCCCTCTGGACGAAGAGAGCCATTTTCTTTTCGCATTTAAGCTGGAAGGTCGCGTCCTAACATGGTGTCGTATTCCTCAGGGGTATACAGAGAGCCCATCGATCTTCAACCAGCTTCTGAAGAAAAATCTCGAAAGTCTAGTGCTGCCCCAGAGGTCAGTTCTGGTCCAGTACATAGACGACCTCCTTGTGGCGTCAGAAACAGAGGAAGCTTGCAGGGAGGACTCTATTGCTTTGTTAAATCACCTAGCTGAGAATGGGCACAAGGTGTCTCCGGGAAAATTGCAGTACTGCCTGACAGAAGTGCAGTACCTGGGACACAGAATTGAGAAAGGCAAACGAAAGGTGTCACCAGACAGGATAGAGGCCATCATGAAGATGAATGCGCCCAAGACACAGAGAGAAGTCAGGATGTTCCTAGGGATGGTGGGATATTGCCGACAGTGGATTGCAAACTTTTCACTGAAAGCAAAGCCCTTGCAAAAACTGACGCACAAGGAGGTGAGCGATCCGGTACCATGGGACAAAGACTGTTTGATGGCGTTCCTACAGCTGAGAGAGGACCTATGTCGTGCTCCGGCTTTGGGAATGCCTGATTACGATAAACCATTCTTGCTTTATTGCTGTGAGAGAGAGGGTTGCGCGCTGTCTGTGTTAGTCCAAATTCATGGGAATGCCCGTAGACCAGTCGCTTATTTCTCGGCTACTTTAGACCCAGTAGCCGCAGCGTTGCCCGGATGTCTCAAATCCGTTGCTGCAACAGGTGTCAGCATCGAGAGGTGTGAGAATATTGTCATGGGGCATCCGTTAGAGGTGCATGTGCCCCACTCTGTTGAATTGTTAATGACCAGGACCAAAACACAGCATCTGACCAACAGCAGGCTCACGCGCTATGAGCAAGTTATTCTTGCTGCAGAGAATGTGACCCTCAGGAGATGCTCTGTTTTAAATCCTGCCACCTTGATGCCACTCCCAAACGATATTGAGGATGATGATGAATGTACAGACCATGACTGCCTCGATGTGACTGAACTATGCACCAAACCAAGACCCGACATCGTAGATGAGCCACTGACTGACCCAGACGAAATTTTCTTTGTCGATGGCTCATATGTAAGAGACGAAGTTGGGCAGTTAAGAGCAGCTTATGCTGTTTGTACAATTACTGGAGTTGTGGAAGCTGGATGCCTGGAAGGAGTACACTCCGCTCAGGTAGCCGAGATTATTGCCCTGACGCGTGCTTGCTTGGCAAGCAATCAAATTCGAGTCACCATATACACTGACAGCCAATATGGTTACGGGGTAGTTCATGATTACGGGCAGTTGTGGTCTCAAAGAGGTTTCATGACCTCTTCAGGCTCTCCCATTCGCAATGGAGAGTTTGTGCGCCTGTTGTTAGAGGCGTTGCAATGTCCAGTTGGTATCGCAGTTGTGAAGTGCACCGCACATACCAGAAATATGGACTTCGTGTCACAAGGCAATAGATATGCCGACGAAGTCGCGCGGTATTGCGCGGAACAAGGGTACTCTTTCACAGAGGTGGAAGTGGGTGGAATAAATGTAAGAACTGAATTAGCTATGATACTGGAAACTGTTGACTCTTGGGACGAACTAAAGAACATGCAAGAAAATGCTCCTGATTTTGAAAAAGAAACATGGGAAAAAGCAGGATGTGTGGTGGGCGAGGCCCATTTCTGGGTCTCACCAGATGGCAGAGCAGTGTTACCCAATGAGATGGTGAGCCCAATGGCTAGACAAATACATGGTCCTGTACACTTAGGAAGAGACGCTATGCTGAGAGTGTTTAGACAGACCTGGTACAATCCTAAGTTCAGAATAGCAGCCGAAGCAGTGTGCCAGCGTTGTGTGACCTGTCAGCAGTTGAATGTGGGGAAAAAGACACCAGTTGCATTGAGTCACATTGGGAGGTCAGGGGGTCCCTTCAACCGCATGCAGTTGGATTTTATCGAATTGCCAAGGTGCAACCGCCTCCGTTATATTCTGGTGGTTGTTTGCGTATTCTCCAGATGGGTTGAGGCATACCCTACACGTAGGTGCGACACCCTCACAGTAGCCAAGTTACTGCTTAGGGAGCTTATTCCGCGCTTCGGGGTGCCGGCCTCTTTGGAATCAGATAGGGGAACGCATTTTAACAGCTCGCTTGTGAAAATGATTTGTGCGGCTCTGAACATAGATCAGAAATTGCATTGCAGTTACCGACCAGAAGCCTCAGGAATTGTGGAGCAAATTAATAGCACGATCAAAGCCAGAATTGCAAAAGTGTGTTCATCCACGTCTTTGAGTTGGCCTGACGCTCTGCCATTGGTCCTTATGAGCCTCCGTAGTACCCCAGATAGAAGAACGGGGCTGTCTCCCCATGAGGTGTTGATGGGGAGAGCAATGAGGTTGCCTTCTGTCCCAACTGCTGCACTGATTAACATCACAGATGATATGATCCTGGACTATTGTAAGGGGCTGTCTGACGCCATTCATTCTGTGTCCCTTCAGGGGCAGGCTGCCGAGGTTCCATCGTGCCCGGTCCCGTGCCATGACCTGTACCCTGGAGACTGGGTCCTGGTGAAGAAGCACGTGAGGAGTAGCTGCCTGGATGTTCGTTGGCGTGGGCCCTTCCAGATCATCCTGATCACGAACACGGCTGTGAAGGTGGGAGGCCTGCCCAACTGGATCCACGCGTCGCATACGCGGAGGGTTCCAGCACCTCTGGAAGAAACAGCTCCTCTCTCGGATAGACGTCCAGCTGCGGACCGAGAAGCCATAGAGAGGGCCAGCCAAGCTGTAGAGGTGCCAGCAGAAGCAGGGAACGAGTCTGACCAAGCTGAAGACGGTCAGTACAACAGCGAAACGGACGACGCTACTGAAGGAGAAAGTAGCTGGGAGTACGAGTCAGACACTGACAGGTCTGACAGAGAGCGGGAACCGACAAGAAGGAGAAGGAGTAGAAGGGTACGTGGAGAAGCAGATTGGCCACAAAGAAGGAGCTCTAGCCTGAGGTCATCTCCAGAGAGAACCCTTCCTCCGATATCAGAGGATTCAGACCCGGAAGAAGGTGCTCAGGGCGCTGAAGCACCAGACTTGAGAAGGTCAAGAAGAGTGCGTGTGCCTAACAGAAGATACTCCACCCCTGAGTGGACATATCTGGCGACAAATGTCTTCGGAACAGAAGACAGGGAGGATACGAGCGGTGGTGGTGTCCAGTTCTGAGCCCATCGTCACAGTGGAAATCAGACTGTTAGTGCCCGGAGTCGAACAAGAAGGGTCACTAACTTTCATGCTCCCCAGACCTCCCCGCCTCAGCAAGTTAAGGCACATGTTTTTCACAGAATTGCAATTCCCCGACTTTGGTACAAAGATAACAAGCCATGAAGAGCACAATCTTCGTTTGGAAATATTGAACTATGCTGTCGAAGCTGCAGGCACTAACCTAATAGTAGATGCTTAAAAGACTTTGTAAATAAGCGAGAAGAAAAAGAAGATTACCTAGCGCCCAGGAAGCAGAGAATCTTAGGGACCTTCCTTTGAGTTGACGGAGAAAGGCTAGGGTTGTCTGTATTGAACTGTTAAAGGACTTTTTGCGAAAAAGGTTGTCAGCTTCCAGTTGTGTGGTTCTAAAGACTGAAGGAGTAAAAGAGACTGTAAAGGAACGAGAAGAAAGGAACTTTGTGCAGAAACAAGAGAGAGCCATACTGTCTGACGAAATGGAAGCCGGCACCCAGAACCGCAGAGCTAAATGTATAATAGGCACACTAATAGTAGGAGTGATAATATTAATAGCTTTAGTAGTAACCGTTTCCTATGTAAAGGGACATGAGGAAGAGGCAAAGGTAACCGATGTGAAATCTGCAGAGACGCTTACACCCACTGTTGCTGGTGAGAAAGGGGAAAACACTCAAGAGAAAGCGTTATTAGCTGCAGAAGCCCGCAGGTTACACGTAGATGAGTCCCAAGGCGACTTTAGTTCAAATGCTTATGCTAAACTTTTATATGAATACGTGGATGCCATGGAGGTTAAGGACTGCTATGTCTGCATGCAGTTGCCGGCGTCTGTAGATGAAGGCATTCGATATCATCACCTCCCGCTGACTTATGGCATTACATGTAGCTTGTTGCTTAGTATATTTTATGGGAGAGATAGTTTTGAATACTATTTCTCCAATTATGACTCAGTGTTACCAGAAGTCCCAAATTATAAGCAGATGAACAAATGGGACTACTGGAAGAGTGAAGACAGATTGGCCAAGTTCTTCATTCCTTGGATTACCTTAGATACTTCACATGCCCGTAGAAACAATCTGACATGTAAGGTGTCAGAAGTCGAGAAGAAATTCATAGGGCAGGTAGATGATCAAAACAGGAGACAAAAGATTTTGAAAAAATCAGGACAATGGAAAACAGATTGGACCGAGGAAGAGAAGGCACACAAGAGAAAGGGTAGTAGTGGTCCAATAGCTTTAGATAGAACGCAGAGAGGAAAGTTATGTCTTCATAGAGCCAAAACGTATTATGAAAACGTATACGTGGGAGAAGTTAGCTGTGAACATGCTTTCAATCTAGAGTACTATACAAAGGATTTCCTGAAGGGAATGCAAGTGATTCCAAATGTGTATTTTGTATGTGGAAGAAATGCCTAAGTGAGACTACCTGACAACTGGTATGGCTCATGTTACTTGGCAATTATCTTCCCCAAAATATATCATGCCCAAGACTTAGAGATCATCGAGGGCAAGGCATCATCGAGAGGAAGGAGAGATGTAGGAGATGCAGAAATGGTTGGAGATGTCTTTGGAGCTGTGTTCCCTCTTTTGGGACTAATCCTGAATGATGTTAAGATTAGACGACTGGCAACAGTCGTAGACAGGTTGTCTGCCAGCACTGCTCAGTCCTTAATGCTGGTAGAAGGAGAGATGCAATCGATAAGGGCTATGGTTCTTCAGAACCGTCTTGCCTTAGACGTCCTGCTAGCAAAAGAGGGCGGAGTCTGTAAAGCTTTGAAGGTCCAGGAATGTTGCACTTACATTCCAGACAATTCAAAGCCCCTTGAGAAGGTTATTAGGAACATAACTGATATTCACAAGGAGATCGAAGACCTGAGTAGAGAAAATGTCTGGGAAAAGGTGGGCCACGGAATGAGTGAAGCTGGAGGTTGGCTCACCACATTAGGCAAAAGCTTTGTGTGGTATATACTGAAACCTATCATCATAATATTGATCTGTGGGATCGTGTTGTGGGGATTGGTGAGGGTATTCAAATGGTACAGAGTAAGAAGGTCAGAGAGAGCACAGAGAGAACAGCTGCAGAGATTGGCTGCCATACAAGACAGTCAGTATAGGAGTCTGAGGGCTCTGGAAACGCAAAAACGAGTTATGCTAGCAATCACTGCAGTTTAAATGATTAGTGATGACCCCGAGAGGCCATCAAAGGGGGGAACTGAGAGAGCGCAAACTGACCAAAATGTATAAGTACACCACACTTACACGTAGTAAGCACAAGTCATGAAGAGAAATGCCATGAGTGCTGATAGTACATGCATCTATATTCTGAAATGTGTAGTTAACTTAGAGATTTAAGTAGAAGTGGAACTAATTCAGAACTGTGTGAAACTATATGACTTTATTAGACGTGATTAATCCTGAATCCATGTTGTGTAGCTGCTAAAATGTAAGATGGCATGCGGTTAAACGTAGAACGTGGTAGGCCTCAGGGCCAGAGCTAGAAGGGATGGGAAAGGTTTTTCATTTCACAACATGGATTGCACTAATGTTTTAGTAATAACGTTAATAGGCCATGATTTATAGATGTGTTTACCGAATAATAGAATAAGAGTACTAACATGCTATTAATTAATGAAGGAGTTGGATGCTATAATCATTATGAGAAATGCTGTAGGCCTGAAATGTTTTAGCCATTGATTTACACGTATTGGTCTGGGCCGAGAAATGTTGCAAACCTTTGTTGGAAGTCTATGAGAATTGGGATTTTGGCTGCAATAGTCTGTCTGGAAGAGAAAGGGGGGATCCAATTATAAATGAAATGAATAGAGGTCTGTTCAGAAGACGGCCCAGACATGGAGGAGGGTTCCGGAATGTTTTAGGGGGTATCAGCGGGCCGGAGAAGAGTCTGAGAAGCAAGGTCAACTCTAACGCACGAGGCCTCATCATGGAAAAAGCCAGAAGCTACACCACGTGAGGGGCGTCTCACGAGGGGCGTCCCAAATGTTGTTGTGTATTTTGTATTAGGGACAGCACCCCTGGGTGGAGTTAGAGCAGATGCCTGAGGACCCTTTAGAGAGCGGATGGGTAGGCAGTGAGGGGTCATGACTGGAGAACTATAGGTTTTCACAAAGAGACTAAGAGTGGGTGACTCCCCTAGGGAGTCATTCACAGCTGACACCTTTGTTAGGTTGAGACCTGGTTAAGTAGGGATACCATCTAGAGCAGGGTAGGGACAGCCTAACTTGTATTTTTCCCTCCAACTTAAATGACGGAGAGACCTCAATACGTGTCAATGCTGATAGCCTTATTATTCTTAGAACTTGTACTTGTAGTATTCGTTGCTCGTCTGAGGGCTTTCAGAGAGCACATGTATGTAGTTGGGCCTGTGTATCTTGTGAATCTCATCCTGAGATGCCTGTATCTGCAGCTTAGTCTGACTATATAATAAATCTTTGAAAGCTAGAAGTTGTTTGTGATCTTTTGGAGCGGAGTCCTTTATTGGGTGAACTAACTTGGTAAGAGATGCACTTTCTTCCCTCAATGACAGGCAACAAAGGTTCAGTCGACCAGATCGGGGTTTTAGATCAATAGTGATAAGGTATCGATCAAAATCTCGCCCTTCCAGTAATTACTGGAATGTAAACCCAGCCACGGTCTTTAATGCTGCACAATAATACTAGGTATACAACAAGCTTTTGCTACAACCACAAACATGTGAATCAATGTACATACAACTCTGATTTGACTAAATCCTGAAATATGACACTTTTGTTAGAAGGCTTGCCTCTTCTATGTTTTGTAAAGATGACACATATGCGGTTGAAGAAAAATAATGCCTATTAGCAATTTCTTTTTGGTCGCTTGTGGTCTGTTGCACCCATGCATTATGGTTTCACTGTCACAGAGACCTTCCTTGCTGTGACTAGATTGATAACTTCAGGCACAGTAAGAATCCAATGACTTGGGCATGATCATGATCAGGATGGACATATGAGCCTCATGTTAGATAACATACCCTTTAAATTTTGGCTGAAGTACCAAGGCACTCTGGCTGTGCAGGGATGAGTGGGAGAACGTAATACTCAGAGAATACTTCCTTCCAGTGGCCCGCATTATTGGAGACACTGGTTTAAAATCAGATGAAATGGCACTGCATCCAATTCAGATGGCCTGTATTTTGAGATAGTTCTTCTTGTTAAAATGCAGAGATTCCCACAACGTGCCTGCATTACTCTAAGTAACTTATGGGTTTGTTTAGAACACATCTCCAGTCTTTTACATGCCTCACCTAGTGCAACATTGAATGTGCTCATCCACTGGCATTCTCATGTCAACCCATCCATAGAAATATGGGTAAAGCCTACTTTTACATAAGCTTGGGTTGGGAGAAGTTACAATAACCATTCTCACACCATTATAATATTTTAGGAGAATAGGTATAATTGATGAACATAGTTTATACTATATTTTCTGCAAGAATTGTTTTTCAGAATATTGCCACCCTAATGCTTTTATCAAACCAGTCTGCAGCTGCTTGGCAAACGTCCCATTGGAACCTAGAAATTACATATTGACACGTTTTCTTTCCTGGGCATGAGATGCAAAAAGTAAAAAATGCACTAGGTCAGAAAGCTCCCAGGAACAATGAGCTCCGTGGCTCTCTATGGGCCTTTTGTGGGGATGCTATCAGTCAAGACAGATGGGCATTGATAAAAAGTCTAGCCACACAGAGAATTTTCAGGTTAACCCTGCCTTGTACTTGGGAAGGCAGACACCTATCTGAAGCCAGTCCACACAAAGAGCAATCCATCTTTTGTGTGGGTGTCTGGATTTGAAAAGACATTAACTCCAGAGAATCTTTTTATAACCAGAAGATACCAAGGAAATCAAGGGTATTTACTCTATGGGTGAGAGAGCAGATGGATGAATGGATGGTGTGTGTTTCTCTCTTATCTGGGGGATTGGAAGCCAAGGACGAACACTTGAATAAAAGCCCCATAACCATAATGGAAAGAGGGAGAATCCGGTCTGGAAGGGGCTAGAATCTGTTCTTTATTCTCACTTGAACAGATCACTCAGCAGTCTTCTCCTCTCAGTTTCTACTCTAAAAGATTCCCCATTTCATGTACACAGCAGAAGTGAGGAGCACCCTGTTGCAGTACACACTACTCTTAACCTCTGATCTGTACTCATCCAATTGTACCATTACTTCTTGGATCTGAACCACACTTGATTCTTCAAATCCTATAAATACCATCTCACAGAGTAGAACCATCTCTATGACCCTGTGGTACACAGAGTTTGTGTTGTCACTAAACTCCACTGAAACAGCTAGGTCACTTATACATCCAACATTTGGCTCGGAATAAGTCATGGTCACAGATCAAAATGATATTCATATGTGGCAGGACCAGGGTGGGAAAGCAGCTCTGATTTCAGTCAGGCTTTGGGCCAAAACACAGCACCGAATCAGCTCTGCTAGCGGTCACGGACCATCTACAATTTAGGAAGCTGCTTAAGACTACCCTTTTCTGTTTCTGATTTAGCTGCAATTGCACTACACCTATGCCGCCCGTCCGAACTGAAGAGATACTCCTTCGGCAGCCGATTCTGGCACCATATAAACAAACAAATGAATATAAGAATTATTTATATAGCAAAAATATATTCATTATTTTACAAAATTATTTTGCACATAATTAAAATAATTGACAATAAATGTAAAGTATACACTTTTTAAAAAACTCACCACCCTTATCCTCCCAACAATAATATCCCACTACTAAACAAAATTATATATATGAATTACTTTTATAAATTAATAGAACAAAAAATTCAAATGTCAACAATATCATAATTCATAAATTATCTTACTAAACAGACAAATACAACAAATGGTAAAAAACGTATAATCATACACACTACAATAAATTACATAAACATAAATGATATTACAAATAACGATATTTTCTAGAGATTTTTTATACAATGAGATTAAAAACACTTTAAAAAATATTCTTACCTTCGATATTCCTTTCCAATATATTTTTGACATCGCAAAATTCTTGAGACAATTTTGCTGTATCACAAAAAGTTGTATTCTATATTTTGTCAAAACACCACATTTGAGGCTACCACATTGCCTCATGAAGAAGGTATGCACCCTTATGGAGCTCTGTTAAGCCACGGCATGCTGCCCTCCAAAGGACAGTTAAACTATGATCAAGGTAAACCTTTCCTAGTCCATGCTCCAATCTTTTGGGCTATAAAATGCTCAGTATGGGTCCTCCATGTAACTTGATCAGTACAAGACAACAGACTTGACTCAAACACACTCATTGCAGGCTGGGAATGAAGGATGCTTGAACTCTGTCCGCCACGATCATAGGAGAATATTGACTTTAACATTTTCATTGTTTTCTTTATTTGCTTATAAGAAAATATGAAAAAGTCCTGTTTTAAAGATCTCAGGGTGGTTGTTAGACTATTTACCAGATTTACTGATTTATAACTGTTTTTCCCACTCTATTATATATCTCAGAAATGCTATGAGTTTTGTTCCAAGCTACCAAGGATGGTCTCAGGTCCTCATAGTTCCATGTGCTAAACTGTTTTAATGTTCCCACGGGTCACATCAATCTGAAGCTTCTCTCCCCCATAGTTTCAGAATTCAGCTTCCTGTAGCAACGTTACACTAATGCATCTGCCATTTTATTCTGGAAGGTATGCATTACGAGATGAAGAGACTGTTTTCAAGCTTTAAACATTCAACAATTCATGCCTTGTTTCCCATATTTACATACAGGTCCCACTAACCTAAAGTCTGATACTCAATTGTATTCATGGAAATCCAAAAAATTCTTGGTGAAGTTTCTTGCCTTTTCCTCCACACCGATTTCATCATACCAGCAGCTCATCTCTAAAAAATGGACTGGATAGAGATTTTGTTTACCAAATTTTCATTCTTGCTGTAAGTTGTTCCTCCTACCTATAGTTATTATAACTACCTCTTTTATTTGCCCATGTGAATTGCTTCATCACTCTCTTGTAAATATTATTGTGCTATAGAGTCAGAAAACACATATATAAATAAATTAATTAAGTATAATTAATTATCTAGATTATGTTTATGACAGGAGGTGTTACAACTAGGAGAGGCTATGGGGAGGCAGAACACCTTCGATCCTTGCACTCGGTAGCAATAAGGACTTTGTTCTTGCTCTCATGAGGCATCTTTGATGAACCGCGGCTACACTAGTTTTTCCATGCTTGCGGCAGTCTCTAATATGTGCCGTTATTCCAGAGGAGAAGGCTTGGCTTAACCATAAATCTATTCATACCAAAATGGTCACATTCCCAGGGTTTGTTGTCATTTTGCCAATCACTGAGGGAGGTTAGCTTCTTTCCTATGATGCCATGCCCTGTCTAGATGATATATAAGAGGAGTGTATAGGACAAGGGTGCACCTGCTTACTTGATATATTTTTCATTATTTGTGCTTCATTTTTCTTTAGCAGCATTCCTATTTGCATATCTCTCCTACAGATTGACTCCTTACCTTCAATTAAGAACTACCAGCATTGCCAAGGACATCTTTTTTTCTTCCCTTTATGGCTTTTATCTCCTCACTAGTATCATCTTAACTTAGGAAGCACTTGACACCTTTTGTGTGCATCATGGGTACTGGAAGGAGATGTCCATTTCAGGGGAAATCAACCAGGAATCAAGAGTAACCTGCAAAACGTCCAGCGTGTGAAAGTAGGCCAGGACCATGTTTTACCGGATGTATGTCGTTACAACGCATACTTTTACTCCGCGTACCATTACAACGCGGTATTTACAACGCATACCGCTACAACGCATAGCGCTTTGGGGTGCTGGATAGTGGTAAGTATAATTTACTATTCTAACTCCAGTCCCCGTGGACCCTAGGGAAGGTGTTGGATAGTAAATTAAACTTACCTCTTATCCTAGAGCGCCCCCCAGCGCAATGCGTTGTAACGGTATGCGTTGTAATGCCTGCGTTGTAGTGGTAGTGCGGAGTAAAAAATGCGTTGTAACAGGTGAATACCTGTTTTACCCTGCTCTAATGTAGCAAATAAGGTTGACCAGGAAATGCTAAAGAAAAGTAAAAGTACAAATGCATTTTCAAGATAACAAAACCAATCTAATGTAATGATAAGCTGTGTGAAGCTGTAAGGCGTCTGCGTGTGGGTTTTCTCAACTAAAGTGTAACTTACACCGCCCCTTTTTAAATTGTTGCAAAAAAATGATTTCCACCAACCATCCAGCTTCAAAGTTGCAATACAAATTCTGTTACATTGAACTTGAGGGTACATGGAGCACACAATTTCAAAATCGTCCACCCCTTAGGAAGAAGTATTACAATTTGCAAGGGTATATTGCCACTTTGTGTGGAATATCTACACCAACTAATAGAAGTAGGAAAAGTGGGAAAATATGTCAGGAGGAGAGGCTCTTATGTATAGCAGAAGGTCATTCCACACTTTACGAGCGATATTGGAGAAGGCTCGACCGCTGGACCTGGTATCCTGGATCTGTGGAATTTGCGCAAGTAGGAGTTCAGCTGAGGGGATGGTGTCTGGAAGTTTTGTGAAAGCAGATGTGATTGTTGGGGTATGCTGGGCCAGTGTAATGTGATGCCTTTAAAGAGTGGGTGAGGAGTTTGAATTGTGCTCATTTGTGAATGGGGAGCCAGTGGAACTCCTTCAGGTGTGGTGTGATGTGAGAGCAGCACGGTGGTTGAGAGTGGTTCTCACCACTGAGTTCTAAATGGTCTGTAACCTTCTGGTGAGTTTTCTATTGATCTCATCATAAAGGGTGTTCCCGTAGTCCAGCTTGCTTGTGAACAGGGTGTGTGTGACATCTTTTCCGGCGCTGATTGAGAACCATTTGAAAATCTTCCTCAGCATCTTCATGGTAAGGAAGCATGAAGTGGTGAATGCATTTTCTTGGACGGTCATGTACAGCTTGCTGTCGATAATGATCCCCAGGTTCTTGGTGTGGGGGGTGAGGATAAATATCGATCCTAACTCTGCTATCCACGAGTCCCACAGAAATGTGCCATTCCCAAAGATCACAAATTCAGTCTTGTTGGTGTTTAGCTGCAGACCATTGGTCTTCATCCAGTGGGCAATTTCAGTCATACTGGCATTGAATTTGGCCTTGTGTAGTGGGAATCTTGACAGTGAGGGAGAGAATTAGTTTTGTCTCGTTGACATAGGACATTGATATTGTGAGAACAGATGATGCTGGCTAGAGGGAACATATATGCATTGCAAAGGGTCAGGTTCAGGGAGGATCCTTGCGGAACTCTGTAACTGAGGTCACGGGCGTCCGAGGTGTACAGTGCCAGGCCGACTGACTGGGTCCTTCAAGTCAGGAAGGAGTCTTTACTTATCACAGTGGGTATCCTTGAATTCCGATGTCATGTAGGCATTTGAAGAGGATGGGGTCGTAGACTGTTTAAAATACTTTGGAGAGGTCACAAAGGATAAGCGCCACCCTGTCTCCTCTGTTGAGAGTCACGCAGGTGTCATCTGGGACATCGAGGAGTGAAGTTTCTGTGCTATGGTATTGAGAAGTTGGTGGTCATTGAGGTATTTGATGAAGTGACTGTTGATGATTTTTTCTAATAACTTTGTTGGGAATGGTAGCAGGAAGAACGGTAGGTAGTTGGCAAGTGTTTAAGGGCCGGCAGACAATTATTTCAGCAATGGGAGAACATTTGTGTGTTTCCAAGCATATGGAAAGGTTGCAGAAGAGGGAGAGGCATTGAGAATTGGTGTGAGCATGGCACTGATGGGTTGCAGTCCTAAGGAGTAGGCATGGTGGGGTAAGGTGTCCAATGGAGCCCCTGAGTTGATGGATTTCATCGTAATGGCGGTTTCTTCTGATATGATGACAGGCCATGTGGTTGCATTGGTTCTTTACATAAGATCGGGATGCATTTCGTGAGGACTGTCGTGTCTGTTTGCGGGTTGAAATTGCTGTAAATTACAGTGATTTTGGTGCTGAAGGATTGAGAGAGATTGTTGCCATGGTTCCTGAGAGGGAGTGATCGAGTTGGCTCTTAGATTTCTTTTTAGTGCTTACATCGATGCAGTCTGCCAGAACTGGGCGTCCTAATTGCCCAATGTCTTGGCTCATTCTTCATTTTTGCTCCAGTTGTTTGCAGTGGTGTTTTATCAGTCTGAGTTCTAGTTAGCACTAGTGCTACCATTTCCTTATCAAAATGACAAAGTGCAAATAATAACTATGTTGTGTTAGAGAGGAAAGTAGGAAACACATTGTGTAGGTGCTAGTAGAACATAACATTCAGTTGCTCATTACAGTACTATGAACCAAACTGCTAATGCCACTGAGTGGATACTGCTTTTTTGTCAATACAGAGTGACATTGAAAAAATGCCATTACACAAAAAATGCTCCAGGTTCAAAATTTCCATATCAGAAAGTATGATCTTAATGAATAAAGCAAATGGAGATTGCTTACTGTTGAATGCCATGTGGCTTATAAATTGGAAGTGTGCTGTACTACAGCTTTACCCCTCTCATGTCATCTTGTAATTTAACAGAAATTGCGATATAGAAATTGATGCCTAGGCTATGCAAGATTTTCCTAGGGAGATCTGTCTACTGAGAGTGATGATTTCATTGGTATGCAATTTCAAGACACTATACAGAAACCCATGGAGACCATTTGGGATTAATGACACCAGTAAACTATGACAATTTCACATGTCAGTAACAATTACTGACATACTGACAAATGAACCTTAATTAATATTTTTGTGTCATTAATTACTGAAGGTTTTCCTGTATCATCCAGACTATGCTCTGAGTAACAAAATACTGTTTGTCTGTGAAATTAAAATTCCGCCAGTGAGTTATTCGAAGTTCATGTATGTTAGAATTTGTGTATGTATGAAGTTTCTTCCCACAGCATTGATGGTTAATAAGGAAAGTTAGCGAAGTTAAAATTCTCCAAAGTTTGCCAGTGGGTTTTTTCTATTGTAAATCCTACAGCCAGTGGATTTTTACCCTTGCTTCGATCTTTTAACCTTCACAAATTTAGTAAAATACTAGCCACAAAGATTCACCTCAAAATGTCTAAAAGCAAATTCCACAATTTCTCACGCTCCTACAAAATATAACATCTTTGCAACCTAAGCTTTCATTTCAAAATAAAATTGAGGGCCTTCTCTAGAATATTTTGATGCACAGCAGCTTAGCAAGCCTTCCTGCCTCGCGTGTCTAAAGAAAAGGTCAGAATGCGCTGACTCGACAAGATACGGCTGATTCCTGTCCTTTTTCCCTGTGCTGGTGCACAATGGGCTGCCATGCACCAACGCAGGTACCCTTGCACCGCGGTGCAAGGGTTTCTGTGGTGTAGGGGTGATTGTTTTTGTGCATGTGTGCTGCATAAAATATCTCTAGAGAGGTATTTTATGCAGCACACATAGAAAAAGGAAAAACTAGGAGAAATAAAGATATTTCTTCTCGTTGAGCCTGCCTCACGAAATCCGGTAAATCTGGGAATGCGTCAAGTTACATGGATGTTGCGAGATAACTCCCACAACAACATCCATGGAATACCCCTTTCATGCAGAGAGAAATGCATGAAAGGTGCCCAAATTTACAAGGCCATTGAATGCCAGGCAGAGTGGCTTTACATGGCCTTGTAATTATGAGCAGGCACACTGCGCCTCCTGTGCATTAAAAAAAGTGACGTCCAGGCGGCCCCTGAGAGTGGAAGGTTTTGGAAAGGGGTGCAGACCTAAAATCCCAGACATGCAGCAGTCCTATTCAGAGGTGCTGTTATTCAAAATGTAATGGCAACTACCAAACAAAAATGGGATTAAAAGTAATGCAGGAAACACCACACTCCTGATTCTTATTCCTGAATACATTTCAATCGGAAAAATCTGGTTTGTATGTGAAAACTGCACACATTGGGGATGGTTTCGATGTTGAGCAGAAAGCCTATTCACGACAGTCGGAATCTCCTTGACCGCCCACTCGTACAGTTTCCATTCTGTCCGCTCGATTACGATGTTCGGAATGTAAACCCTGTCGGTCGGAACTGCATCGTACACCCCTATGGACAGCGTTTACAACCTCAGGATTATGATGTCGATTTCCAACAGCCTTTCCGTGTCTCCCTGTCTGCTGTTGGAAAGTGACTTTGGAGGCCTACTGGCAGGGCTCCCTTATCCCCGCCCAGGGGGTACATAAGGGACCCACCCCTGTAAAACCCAGCACTGTGTGGCAGGCACAGTGGGGTGTCTGCGACAGGATGCAAGTTTTCCACAAACACCCCATTTCCCCATAGGAACCTGTGTAGGGCAGAACACGAGCTCCAATAGGAAACAATGGGGATCTGACGAACAGTGTTCAGTCCCTTCGTAATCTGGCGATCAGAACTGCCGACCACAAGTCAGTCAGTCCAGATTCCTAGTTGGGGACAGGTGGAGGGTTTCCACCCAACATCGTAATGAGGCCCAGTGTTGGATAAATATGCTGACCACTGCAGAAAAACGGACCCCGTCAGTTTTTATCACATGACAAAGGGAATATTGAAGGCTAATAGTGTGATGGTGCACTGTGAATACTACCACACTCAGTGGAATCAGGATTTTCAAGTCCATTACTATCATATCACGAGTGCTACCACTGTTAGTTTAAAAAGCTAAAAAGAATAATAATTTGTAAATACATTATTTGTGTAAATAAATAAGCCCCCATACATCCGAAACCTCAAAATTAAATGCATTTGGCAACTCAGAAGTGGACAAATTAAAAGGTTTATGCGGTTCCATAACCACAATCGAGGAAGGACGAGAAGGAGGGGCGAAACAAGGGAAGAGAAAAGAATAACATAACAGCCACTTCAATAATAAGGAATTTATAAGGTATTACCATTCCTTCATGTGCTGCCATAATGGCAATGTTGTCTTTTAATTTTTCCGAAGGCTAATGCTGATTTTTAGTTGTATAGAAGACCTGACCTAAAAATAGCCAGAATTTTCCCCACTGTAGTTTTAGTGACAGAAGATATTGCAGAAAAAATGTAGGCTTACCTTATAGACACGATTTCAACGTCTTTAAACCCAGGGATACTGCTATAGGCATTCGCCATCTGAGAAAGAAAATTACAATGCTGTTAAGTGCACTAGATTGTATTATATTAAAGAGGTCTGAAGATCTGAATGTCTTGCCAAAGCACTGTACTTAGATTCACGTCTGTAAGAAAATGTGTTTGGTTGAAGGGGTTGGAACCCCCGCTCAGGTAACAACCACAATCATTGCCAGGAGGACCCACAAAAGACACAACATTAATATTGGCTTAACCCTCTAGTCGCTTGGCAGAAAAGCAGTCAGGAGAGGCAATGTGTAAAGTATTTATGTAGCACACAAACAGTAATAAAGTGAAAACACAACACAAAAATAGAGTTCATTTTTATAGATAGATAGGGCCTAAAAGCACAAACCATCACTTGCAGTCTTCTGGACCATCTAGGCTGGGGTAAAGTCAGGCTGATTGCAATGGAGCGCAGGTCGAATACAGAGACCCGGTAAGTCCCCCTGAAGAGTTACCATCTCAAGTCCAGCATAAAGAGTTCCATTAATGTTGGAGGAAGCAGGAGAGTTTTCAGCACAAAGAGCAGGACAAACATTGTGGAGGGTTGTTGATGTAACACAAAGATCTGATCGTCATTGCCACTTCGCATTGGTGGACATGTGTATGGTCACTATCAGTGAGAAGAGTAGATCTTACTGAAGCTTTACATTGGCGGTTGTCTCGAGCGGCAGAGTTTTCGGCGTGAAGGTGCCTGTTCATGATTACAAATAACCCAAACTCCAGGATTTTCACCTTTTCTTCTTGGAAGATCTTTCTCTAAAGCCCAGCCAAGAGTCCAGTACCTGTGTGGTTTACTTCTTGGGGATCAGGACTCAATCTGATATATGGTTGCCACTAGAAAAGGTAGGGCTGGGTATTTAGGACAGCAGGACAGAATGTAGGGACTAAGTCCATGTATACTATCAGAGACACTTGACCCAATTCTTAGCCAGCTCACAGTGCCTTACTTTAGGGTAGCGGGTTATTTTGGCAACCTCGAGCATGACATTCTGATCCTGAAGGAAATCATGGACACAGATCTTACCCTTTTCATTGGTTACTCATGCATTCACTTGGTAGTCATAACAAAGATATAGTTTTCAATACATTTATTGAGACAATTGTAATCTTGCATAGAAAGAATGAGCTGAGATTGTTAGTCATATAAAAAAAACAATGTAGCCAGCATTATGAAGATGGTGAAAAGAATGAACAGCTCAATTACGGCAGCCGGATTTCTATATATCCCTCCCTATCACTACCCTGAGAGCATTGTGGGCGTACCCTCTGCATGTTCTATTAGATTAGCCTGATACTCCATACTTGGATGACTTGGTCTCTAGTTGGATTGGCAATCCCTCTCTGCCTTATCAGGATGGAAGATCAGCATTAGCAGAGCTGCATGTTGAACACTGCATTGATTCCAGGTCCATTGTGTCTGGAGTGCCCCTCTGACCCACTAAGGGACAGTGCATTGTTTATATAATATGGGTACAGCTCTAATGCAATGATGTGTATACATGCTATTATTATTATTAGCTATATTGTATAGTTAATAAAAACCATTACAAAATATAAATACAACAATGGTTTAAAAAGCAGAAAGTTAACACCGCTGTGTGGAAGTTAAAAAAGTTATTAAAATGAGAATGTCTTTCAAATTTAAAAGTAAATATGTTTCTGATTCAAGTCTTTGCCAGTGATCTTCGCTTTTTCTCAAAATTGGCAATAAATTTGACTGCTTTGCAAATGAATTGTGAATCTACTGAGCATAAGATTTGTACGATCGCAGACCGGCAGGTGCGTATTCCATATTCGTTAAACTTGGTTTTTAACCAACTCCGACGTTCCTGAATCAGAGCCGGGCAAATACAAATCAGATGAATGAAGTCTTGTTTTCCTGCGCCACATAGATCACATTCCTCACGTTCTTGGGGCTCCCACTTTGGTAGATCGGCACTTGTTGGGAAGCTACCCAACCTTAAATTGATGCATTTACGTTTGATGAATGGCGAGAAAGCTAGGTCAAGGTAGGCTGCCGGTACAGGTTTTTTATAGGATTAAATTGTCATTCAGGGGTGGCTCCGGTGACAAAAAGTTAAGTTATCGTTGAACAACGAGTGCCTGTTGGCAGCCTTCTTTACAAACTGTTTGAAAGATTGTACTGGAAGCTTGGTTTCCCAGAGTGCAGCCAACTCAGTCGATTCTAAAGACAGTTTAAGGTACTTGGCATCCCTCCCTCCCGACCTGCGCCTGACCCAAGACCACCTCGCCTTCAGGAAGAAGCTGAAGACCTGGCTGTTCGAGCAGTAGCGGCACCCCCCCCCCCCCCCCAGCGCCTTGAGACCCTACGGGTAGTTAGCGCGCTATATAAGTATCACTGATTGATTGGCATAGTGAGAGTTGGGACTCTTGTGTATTGTTTCCCACATAGCACGGTAGACCGCAATTTACTGGTTCATCCAGACATTGTACCAAAATGTTATAGTCTCATACATTTTCATCAGCACCTGGGATTGCAAACCAAGTTCGAGTCTTACTTGTGCGGGTGATGCGTTGCTTGGTAACG
The DNA here is from genome assembly GCF_964263255.1 of Lissotriton vulgaris. Classification (NCBI taxonomy): domain Eukaryota; kingdom Metazoa; phylum Chordata; class Amphibia; order Caudata; family Salamandridae; genus Lissotriton; species Lissotriton vulgaris. The sequence continues at coordinate 702,390,549 of NC_141700.1, read as the reverse complement.
CAAATACATGTTTGTAGATTTTCATTTGTACTTTGTCCAAGAGTTGTGCACTCTTGCCATGATGTAATACACTCCCATAAGCTATTGTTGGGAGTAACTTAGCTTTCATTACTGTTAGCAGGGGGGAGACCAGAGGGCCTTTAAGCTTTGTCGCTAGGCTGCTAAAAGTATGCAATAGGACGGTGCCCTTCTTTTCCATGCTATTGAAATGCGTAGAGAAATTAAGGCGCTTGTCCAATTGTATCCCGAGATACTTATAACTTTCCACTACTTCCAATTTAACGTTGTCTATTGTGAAAGTTGGTGGTGCTTTGTGGCGTCGAGTTATAACCATGGTTTTTGTTTTCGTATTGTTTATTTCTAGCAAGTTCTGTTTAGTACATCGGGTCAATTCCTGTAGTAGACGTTGCAAGCCTATTCTCGTCTGGCTTAGTAGAGCCACATCGTCGGCGTGGGATAGATGTGTTACACGGAGTTTGACTAGCCGCGGTGGATGAGCATTGGTCTGGTCAAGGCTTAAAGTCAGGTCGGCCATGAATAAATTAAAGAGGTGGGGGGCCAAAACACAGCCTTGCTTTAGTCCATCGACGGTGCTGATCTTCCGGGTTAACCGCTTTCCATTGTCGATCTTTACCTGCATCCAGGTGTTAGTGTACAAGTCGATGATTGGTGTTAAGATTGAGTCTGGGAGGCCCTGCTGCTTCAGTTTGGCCCATAGTAGTTTCCTGCTGACATGGTCGAAGGCCACCTTAAAGTCAGCGAAACAAGTGTAAAGTTCCTGATGGTTTTGTAAACTTTTTTCAGCAATCAAGCACAGTGCCATTGCATTTGCCATAGTGCCTGTTCAGCGACGAAATCCTGTCTGATTTAACGGGATTTTGTTGTTCATGTCCGACCAATGTGCTAGATCAGCTAGCACCAGGGATGCATAGTATTTTGCTTCCGCATCAATCAGGGCTATTAAGCAATAGTTAATTGGGTTCTTGCGGTCTCCACCTTTATAGATGGGATTAATGATAGCACCCCTCCAGCTTTTCGGGACTCGGCCTGAGTTGCTTATTGACCGAAACAGGAGATTGAATTTACAGGCCCAGAACTTGGGGTCCTCTTTGTAGATTGCCTGCAGGATGCCTTTCGGCCTTGGCACACTATCTTGCTTGCTTTTCTTGATTATTTGTAGTATCCGACAATCGTCATCTGTCCACATTGATTGACCCATGCCTTCCTGTTGGTTGATCGTGTTGTTGGTGCTAAAATCAGCCATGTTTTATTGGTCTACTATACTAGGTGTTTCCCATGCAGTTATTGCGGTTGTGGTCTGGTGTGACGATGACTTAATCGAAAAGGTGTCGACTACATGTTGGGCCCAATCATTTTCAGTGATGCATGTCATACTTATAGGTTGCACTGTTCTGTTCATGGAGTTGACTTGCATCCAAAAAGCCCTGGAGTCTGCTTTTTTTATGTTATGCAACAATTTAGTCCAGAAGTCATTGGCTTGGTTCCTTTTTTCTATCCAAACCATTTTCTTGTATAGTTTCCTTGTTGTTCGAACTTCTTGCCAGATACTTGAGTTTATCCTTTGACCTTGTACTCGTCTTGTGAACTTCTTCAAATGTTTCTTCATGGAGAGTATAGTTTTTGTGACTTTGAAAGCGGTCTTAAGAAAGGTCTTCCTTTTAGTGTTAATACTGGTCCTTGGCAGTTTTTCCAAAAAGTCAGACCAAGTTTCTGAGCACAGGTCCTTCTCTTCAGTGGACGTTTTAAATAGCTTCTTAGCGTCCTGCGCTAATTGGGGTAGTGTGTTACTTGTCCACCTTTATCGCTTCAGTTTGATTGTTGAAGTTAAGCCTGCTATTGTTGGTGCCTTTACGTACCTAGAAGAAGTCAGTTTCATCTCAATATGTTGCATTGAGTGATCACTGTCTAATGAGCAGATTATTTGGAATTTTTTAATTAGACTCAACAGGGGTAGTGTTACTAATGTATAATCCAGGATCGAGCTTACATTGGGGCCTATATAGGTGGTGGCGGGCGGTTTATCGTGGTTGGCTCTTCCATTTATTACACGTAGTCCAAGACGTTCAAAGTCCCACATCAACGGCCTACCCACTTTATCTGTCTTTTTGACCGATGGAATTTCTTGGTGTTCAACATCCCACAGTTCGTTTGCTACAGAGATGTTGTCCTCATCTTCCGGATGGTGCAAAAGGTTAGTGTTGAAGTCGCCCGTAACAATGATCTCCCAACTTGGTTGATCAAGGCGGGTGTTGGTTACCACATTAACAACACGTTGGAAGAGTTCTTTTTTAACTGATTTTTTCGGGTGGGCATATATGTTAATTAGGATGATAGTTCTCGTTTTGCCTTTTATTACGCTCTCCAATTTAATAATTTGCATATCTGGTGCCGATATGGCCATTTGCGCGGCATTGATCTTCAGTGCAGTGGATATGTATACCGAAAGTCCCCCCCTTGCGCGCCCATAGCGCTGAGGACGCGTCGCGTTTTCATGAAAGGATAATCTGCCTGGTACGTCAATTGGCTCCGTTAACCACATTTCCTGCAGTGCTATGATGTCATGTAAATCCAAGGTAGCTGTCTTTCTACTATTGTTTAAGATGTTTTTTGCTCCTGTGATGTTCCAGGAGAGTAATTTTATTAGGTTTCCTTTGATCACATCCGCCTGGCAGTGGGTTCAGTTACCGTTAATACCCAGTGTCTGTCTCAGATGATTGTTGTTGAGAGATTCAGCCCCCCTAGCACTTTGAAGTACTGACTGTGTGGTTCCACTTTTGTAGTCATCTTTTTTCCCACACCTTCTTAGCAAGGGCGACGGATAACCCTTTTTTTTCTTCTTTCAGAGTAATTCCCCACTCTTCAAATTTAACTATTTCAGTGAGAATGCTTTTTACTATTCCTATGTTCCTCCAGGTTGCGAGCGTACCTTCCTTGGCCACGTTGTCCCCTAAAGTGATAAATTCAATTGATAATAAATCAGCAGATGTTAGGTGGCTAAGGCTTGGGATTGAATATGTGAGTTGGAGAATATTCCCTCGATTTAAAAAGTCTTGTGAGCCTTGAGGCTCGTAATTGGGGATAAAAAGTCTCGTTGTTACTGTTTGCATCTCCGTAGCTTGGTCGCTGATAGTCTGTGTTTTTTCATTTGATAAGGGTTTCGTTAACTTGTGATTTTCATGATCCTTTGCATTAGCATGCAGATATTTTGCTATTTGATTATATGCATCAGTCTGAGTTTGGTGAATGACATACTGGCCATGGTCTTTACTTCCCGGCCTGTTCATTTTGGGCCGACCTGTTCTGGGTGAAGCCCACTATCTGCTGCGGCAATCCCGGAGCAGGGTCCTGTCCTTTCCACGTTTATTATTTCTGTGTTTTGTTGCATAGCATTGTTGTCTGTAAATATCGTTAATTGTATTTGATCATGAATATTTCTGTCCGCCTTCGTTCATACTTGTCTATCGTTCTTGTGATTACTTTTCCCTGCAGTTAGATTAGCACTTGGAATAGTAACTAGAATAGAGGGTGCTTTTTGATTTTTATCTGCACCTTTATCAACAATCCAACGGGTCCATGATTACTTGAATCATGCTTGTTGCATTGTTCGATCTCATTTATGGGGTACTTTTTTTCCTCATGAGAAGTACGCCCTTTTTGACGAGAGATGAACTCGGTTTTTTGCAGCTCACACTGCAAACTCTCTGTAGTTTTATTTAATTGTACATTGTTGCTGGACCCTTGGTCTGTGCTCCAGTCAGTGCCACTTGCGGCGGTTGTTGAACTCAAATGATCAATGTTGCTGGAGTTCCCGGCTCCTGGGGTTTTAACTAGGACAACCCCCTCTGTATGCATAGATTTTTTTGATGTTGTCAATTGGGCCATGTCCTTAGAGCTTTTGATTAGTGGTTTTTGACCCTCTTCTAGGTTTTTCCAGTATTTGCATTCTTTTTCTATCCCGATTGATGACTGATGTTTCCTCTCTTTTATATTAGGTTCATGTTTTACTCTTATTTTTGCCTGATTAAAGATAGAAAAATTTACCAGCGTCTGCTTATTTGTAGGTGGACAATTTGACAGCTGGTTTCTGTTTTTTCTTGCCCGTTTTTTCTGCTGCTTGGTTAGACCTTACGGGTTGTTTTGATTTCTTGCCCCATCCTGATTAGAATGCTCTATTTCTAACAATTTGGGACCGTTGTTTTGTGTCATGAAGGGAGTTACACCTATTATTTTGGGTTCCTCTGTTATATCATCAAATAGGGTTATCAGTTTATTTTGTTTATTTTTTTCCGCTTCTATTGGCTGTACCCGTGCTTCGGCTTGATCTGCATTGCTCTTTCTTGCTTTAGCTAGATCATTCTTTTGTGTGCTCTTGCAAAGGTCAAAAGAAATAAGATCGCAGCCGATTGGTATGCTGTTATTGCACTGGTTGGCGTGCTTGCATTCCAGTAGTATGTCTTTAAGTATTAATGGCAAATCCATTAATTTGCCCAATATTGGATGGCAGGTACATGTCTGAGATGCTGCCCAGGGTTGGATCTGATCCTTAATATTGTTAGAAATGCTGGCCATGGTATCTAACTTTTTGTTTATATTAGATATATATTCCGTCATTGTGCTCATAAGATTTATTTGTATATCAAGTTTGTCTGACTGCATATTGAGAGTTTTGATAGAAGTTTCCAATATGCACCCCAATGCACTGTGTAATGTGATTATAGATTCCAAGTTTTCGTTGATGTCATGCCCTACTTCTTGCTGACGCTGGTTCCCTGTAATGCGGTTGGAGATGAATCCCAGAGGAACTTGCTTTTCAGGCGTTGTAACATTTTGCCGCCCTGTAAGTTTTTTTGGGCGTATTTCGGGCCTTTTTATTGTTGCTACATCAGCCATAGCTGAAACACTTGAGATCTCTGTTATCAAAAGTTCCTTTTGGGCATCTACGTCAGGCACGTTTCGTGGATCTATTAGTGCATTGGTGTCCACTTCCTGATTCGTTCCACTGGATATCTCAATTATGTTATTACTTAATGGTTCCTTGATTGGCAAGTTTTTTGTACGCCAACTGTTTGGTGTTGCTTCCTAGTCCTCCTTTACGGTAATGATTGATTTGTTGTAGATGTTTAATCTCTCAGGGTTGCTTTCAGTAGCATTGGTGTCAGCATTGATGTCAAAGTAACCTTTATGTATTGTAGTTCTTCCTTTGTTAAGTGTTAGCATTTGAGGCACCCTACAGGGGTTAAACTCCTTGGCCTTTTCTGCGGATTTATTCTTTACTTGGCTTAATCGTGAGTCCAGTCTCGGGGTTGAATGGCTGTATGGAGGTATTTTGTGCGCTGCTTCGTACGTGCTAGAATTATAACAGTCATCGTTATTGCCTTTGGCCGGATGGCTTCCCACTATTGTCTGATCTTGATTTATGTCACTGGTTGATAGAGCCAGTGTTGTGGAAATCCTTTCATCTTTAATCACTTTTTTGTTTGGTGAACGTCTTATAGTGTCTCTTTCATTGGGGCAATCCGTGAACCTGATTGATCCTGTTGGGGATGTTAGTAGTTTCTCTAGTCCTTTTACTTGAACTGAGTTGTGCTTTTTATTTTCCTTGTGCACTTGGGCTTGAATTAGTATCATGTTTTTATTTTTCTCCAGGGTGGTGTCCACACACCTGGGTATTTCCTCTATTCCACTATCTACATTGGTGTTTAAGATGCACAGAGGAGTCCTTATGTCTGTCGACCTTGTATCTAATTTATTCGGCAACATTGGTTTTTGCAATCCATTTGGTGTTGCCGGCATTGCATATATAGCTGTCATAGGGTCTTTCAAGAATGTAAATTTGCTGGTAGGGTTCATGTTGCTGAAGATTGAATATATGGGAGGGATTGCTGCAGGGAGAATGGGGGGTTTAGTCTTAGCTTTTTTCTTTACATTGTTGGGTGGATTTGTTCGTGTTCTCCCAGACCTCATCCCCTTTTTCTTTTTTCTTTTTCCCCGGTAAGAGGCAGCTTAGGTGGCTTGGGCAGTGAGTGGCAGTGTTGGACAACTTTAGATAACGTTAGACCGTGTAGGGCAGAGCTGAGTACCAAGTATCAAGAAATACCGGGCAATACTGCCTCGACGCGTTCCGCTCACTGACTCTCTGACTCTCCGGTTCTCTGGACTGTAGCGACCTCTGGCGGTCAACGACTCGCAAACTCATTCACTGTATACATGCAGACCCTCCAGGATTTCGCGATTTCGCGGTTTGCAGCGAAATCGGCACTTTTGTAAAAATGCCGCGATTTTTACAAACGTGCCCACGAAATCGGCACTTTTGTAGAAATCGCTGCTTTTTTACAAAAGCAGCTATATCCTGGAGGGTCTGTTTAAGCATTACACTACTTCACTTACAGCAGGAACACAGAACTGAAGTGTTCTGTTAGGACATGCGGTAGTTCTGCATTGGCAATTTCACACCTGATATTTGCACTAGCACAGATATCATTAATTTCCAATGTGGAGCAGTTCCAAGTGGAATATACGTGGCCTATTGCGAAATATAGAATTACTCTGGGTATCAATCAGTATCAGCTCACACAATTCCCCTGGTGGTCCCCCATTTTCATCCTGTTTTCTGATGAGTAATTACCTGGTGAAATATCTGGTACGGGAGGAGCAGACACCAGGATTGTATTTTAAAGTCCAAATAGGTTAAATTCGGAATGGAACCCTTAAACATTCCTCCCAAAAATATGTGGAAGTCTACAAATCACAGATTTCAGAAAACATTTCCAGGCATATTCCTTCTCCCTCATCCTTGATCTGCATTTCAGAAATGTCTTCACATAAAGAATACTTTCGCACACCAATGTGAACGGGTGAGTGAATGATGAAGGAAGGTAGCGGTCTTCTCTAGGAACCTGGCGTCGGGGAGGGGTGTTCGTAGTGTGCGGTGGCAGACCGCGTCGAAGGCGGCTGACAGGTCCAGGAGGATGAGAGCCGCTGTTTCTTCGTTGTCTAGTAGGGTCCTGATGTCATCGGTCGCGGCGAAGAGGGCAGTTTCGGTGCTGTCGTTGCAGCGGAACCCAGACTGGGAAGGGTCCAGGATGCTGTTCTCCTCGAGGTAGCAGGTCAGTTGTTTGTTGACGGTCTTCTCAATGACCTTCACCGGGAACGGGAGTAGGGCGATGGGCCGGAAGTTCTTGAGGTCCCTGAGGTCCCCCATGGGTTTCTTGAGTAAGGCGTTGATTTCGGCGTGCTTTCAGCTCTCCGGGAAGGTTGCTGTCTCAAAGGAGATGTTGATGACTTTCCGGAGATGGGGTGTGATGGCTGTGCTGGCTTTCTTGAAGATGTGATGTGGGAATGGCTCTGACGGAGATCCGGAGTGGATGGTGTTCATGATCGTGATGGTGTCGTTGTTGTTGATGTTGGTCCAGGAGAGTATTTGGTTGGTGCTGGTGGTGGTCGTGGGGGCAGAGGTCTCGGTGTTTGTTGGGGCGGTCGTGGCGTTGAAGCTGTTGTGGATGTCTGCGATCTTGCGGGCATTCTTTTGCTTTACGAGGGAAACAAAGTGTCTACATTGTAAATAAATGAAATATACATAGCTTTATGTTGTTAAATAACTAAAAAAACTAAGATATATGTGTTTGTTGTAGGAAAAAAGGCCAAATAAAATGCCGCAAAATTGCAGCGAAATTTCCATATTTGTGCCGCTAAATTTCCATTTTTGTGCTGCTAAATTTGCTAATGCATGCCGCTGTATTCTGGGGGGTCTGGCATGTTAGAAGCTGTATCCAAGCGGGCAACACAACCATTAAGATATCTTGTTCTGTTCCTAGCCTTGAACAAAGTGTACAGATAATGTTACAGGAAAGGCTTTCTAAAAACAAGCAGCATGCATAGCGTCTTCTCAGAATGATCGTATAAACGAAACATGCAAAAATAACCGGACTTAAACAAAGTTTGCTAAAATGTGGGAGGCGCTAGGGGGCGCACAGCGGAATGGCTGCCTAGCTGTGCAGCTCCGCCGGGCGAATATCAAAGTCGCCAATAACATGCCTTAAATCGGATCGCTGTGGGTCACCAGGCACACCATCTGGCGTCGGAACAAGTCGTTCATGCGGAGGGCGGCAGGAGAGGAGCCTCGGCAAGCTGGAGTCCCAACGCGAGCCGTGAATACCGGCGGGCTCGGCGACCCATTATGGCGGACTGCACTCGGCTACCACTGACTGCAGACTGAGCGTGCTGGCACTGCAGAGAGAGAGCGACCTCACTGGACGTTGTGGCTGGGAAGAAAAAAGGGGCACTTGCTCACGGCGGGTGCTCCATATGCTGAATACCTGGCCAGACCGGCACTGAACTGCGGGCAGGCAACGGCGACAATGGAGGTACGGAGCTGATGCGACGTCACATTACACCGCTGGGCATGAATGTCCGTGACGGCGTTTAAGTTAGTGGCGCGGCCCGCATTTTGCATGTTCGGGGACCGTTAGCGTGGGAAGAGGCACTGGCTAAAATCGGACTCCACAAACGGGACAATACAGCAGCGCCATTGACAACAGCGACCCCCCACCCCCACTGTCCTTTGGTCTGTCACTAACTGCCGAGATTCGGCGGGAAGAAACATGGCGGCGCCCATCCATTAGGGAGACCGGAACGCGCCTCACACGTGCCTGGACACAGGGGGAATATCTGATCACTGGGAGGCGAGGCGCTTGCTGCCTTTTAGCACTGCAAACCACATGGGGATGAACCAGTGCCATATTGCTGCCTGCATGCGGTGGGAGACCTTGTAAAGAGAGCACAGGTCTCAGAATATCAGGCATTTCACCCCTCACAGGCAGCTGCTACTGACTCTATCCCACCACCTTGAACGGAGGGGTGTCCGTGGGTACTGCTGCTGATGCCGATCGCCCCCTTCCATGAAAATGTGGACAGCAACACGCACTACCGGCACAGCGTGAGGAGATCTGGGGTGGTGTGCCTCAACTGCCGGTGCCGGTCACTGCTTTAATTTGGAGTGACATTCAGCGACACCCTGATGCAGGGCTAGGGCACCGCTACTAAGCAACCACAAGACGCATTCCGGTTGTCTTTGCTACGCATGAGGAGTCGGCGTGGCATTCCCTCCTTTCGGATCCTAACGCTGCACAAAGATCAAAGAGGCGGGAGACTCGAGGTGGTGCCGGCTCAGCACCCCCCCTTTTTGCACACAATGGGCAAACCAGATAAACAACAGCCCAAACTAACGTTTGAGGCGCGGAAGACGCCGAAAAACCAGACTGGTGCTGCAGAGGCAGACCCCGAAACTGACTCCCAGGATGGTAGTGTCATAGAAAACATATTGAAATCCATACAAGCTAATCTTCAGGATATAAATGGCAAACTTGATCATTTGACGGGCCGAGTGGACAGTATGGCGGCTAAACTCGACAAGTAGGGCGAACGGTTGGACACGGCCGAAAACAGGATCTCGACGGTGGAGGACGAATCGAGAACCACGACGGCCAAATGCACAGGAATGGAGAAAGTCCTTGAAGTGATCAAAGCCAAGGCTGAGGAGTTGGAAGCCAGGTCGAGACGTAACAACATACGTATTTCAGGTTTGCCAGAATCAACCAACACAGGCCGAATGGAGACCTATGTGGAACAACTATGCAAAGAATTGTTTGGCCCTGAAAATCTATCACCGATATTCATTATTGAAAGAGCGCATCGATCCTTGGCGCCCAAGCCAAAACCGGGAGCCATGCCCAGACCGATAGTGGCCAGAGTCCTGAATTACCGCGACAGGGATACCGTGCTCAGGCTGGCGAGGGAAAAAGGCGAGATCCACCATCAGGGAAACAAACTTGAATTCTTTCCAGACTTCATGGTTGCAGTACAACAGGCACGCAAAGAATTCCACGAGGTTAAAGCCAAACTTCGAGATTTGCAGATCCCGTATGCCATGATGTACCCCGCTCGCCTGCGGATCACGTGGGAGGACAAACCGATTTTCTTATCGACCCCGAAACCTGCAATGGATTTCATCAAAACAGCGGTTGCCAAAGGTAAACGGTCCAATCGCAAAGACAGACACACCGAGTCAGATTAAAGGTAAGACCTTCTGATGAGCACTGCACTGTACTTGCCCAAATGACAGTTCTACGGTGGTAGGAGGGTAAAGCGAGACTCCGCATGAACTGCGCTAACTGACATGTACCTCCTAACCCTACTATATGAAGTATATAGTGAGACAATGTGTGATATGAGTTATATGTAGGGGTGAGGCACAGCTCGGCCACTTGCGGAGAAACTCAATATTGTACGCAAGGCAGCAGAACGTTACAAGCTGTCAGAGTATAGACTTTATTGATGTGCTGCAGTACACAACCACTGTGAACCTTTGGTACAAGCTACATAATGCATATCACTATCTATAAGACTGTTCTGAACGCCTATCAATCCAGAGACATGCAATGAGACTGGTGTTGCCTCAGGGCCCAGGCGGTCTGATTACAGAACACAAATTCGCCCACATCCTTTCACTAGGATGGAGTAATGCGTCCTCGGCGGACCTCCACTAGGGCAGTCCCCGACGAGTTATGTTGACATTTCCAGTTCTATGGGTACAATGGCTTCAGCAGAATTGGGTTGCTGGAGTGGGTGGGCACTGGGGACGTTGGGGTTTGTTGTTGTTTGAACTAACTGGGCGATCGGGATGCACTGCTGCATACCGGAACGTGGACATTGCTAACAGTTTGATATCCACCATCATGGTACTGTGTAATGTTAAGCTGAAACTGAAGGGTGGGGGTGGCTGCACGTGGCGCAAACAATATGTTGTGGTGTAAATATGAGTAGAAATAGTCTGAAACTACTAACGTGGAATGTGAGAGGCCTCACTAATCCCAAAAAGGTCAGACAAATATTTGCTTGTCTTGATAGGCACCACATAGACATAGCATTGCTTCAAGAGACGCACATGGACCCTAAAGTGCATAGACCTATTGGCACACGCTGGGCAGAGTCGACCCATTTGGCAGCATACTCATCCTATTCCAGAGGGGTCATGACACTGATCAAGAAGGGCACGGACTACAGAATCGCACATACAATTATCGATAAAAATGGAAGATATGTAATTGTGTCGGGAGTGTTGAGAGGGCAAGAGGTAACAATAGTTAATGTGTATGGGCCGAATGTTGATTCCCCGGAATTTTTTCAGGAACTGTGGGATCACTTGCTGGAATTTACTGATACGACGATACTCTGGGGAGGGGATTTTAATGTAGCATTGCGTGACACTGTAGATCGTTCTATTACTTCCATGGAACCACACAAGAAAGCCAGGGACAAGCTGGGAGACATACTGGTAGAACTTACACTCAAAGATATTTGGAGGGTCAAACACCCATCAACACCGGGTGCGACACATGTTAACATGTCACACGGCAGCTGGTCGAGGATAGATTACTGGCTGGGGACAGATAGCGCTGTGCTATGGGCTACACAGATACTGACACTCCCACGCACGCTGTCCGATCACAATCCAGTGGAACTCACACTACAGATACCACACTACATACCCCCTCCTTTCAGTTGGCGCTTTAATGCACGGGCACTGTTAGACCCCTTATACGTTACTACCATAACGAAAGCAATAAAGGAATACTTCCAGTTGAATGAGGACTCAGTTGAAGACCCATGCTTACTATGGGAGGCATTTAAGGCAACGCTTAGGGGCACCTGCATTGGCACGACAGCTGGAATACTTAAAGATATAAGGGCGCAGATAACCAGGCTTGAACATGAGATCTCGGTCCTAGAGAAGGAGTACGCACATACTGATAATGCAGATCTTCTGGGGAAAATTAAGCTTATCCTCATAGAACATCAAACATATGCGGAGGACGAACTGAAATATGTAAACAAACGACCGCTAGCCAGACAGTTTGGGGAGGGCGGCAGGCCCGGCAGGATGTTAGCGAGGAAAATATGTCATGGGAGGGGGTCGCAGTTGATCACACAGGTGCGAGACAGGGACGGCGCTTTGCATACACAACCGGCGGGCATACTTGACAGCTTTGTCCGCAACTATGCAGATTTGTACACTTCCCAGCAACCTGCGCCACCTCAGGAAACACGTGACTACCTACATGACATAGCTATAGCGTGGTTGTCCGACAACCAGCGCGAATACCTGGCACAACCGATTACAGTGGAAGAGGTGACCGCCATTATACATGCATTACCAAACGGGAAAGCGCCGGGGCCGGATGGCTACACCTGTGAATTTTATAAAACATTTGTTGATATCCTTGCCCCTCACATGGTTGAGATGTATGGCGCGGCCTTTGACCAGAAGGAACTACCGCCGTCACTACGAGAGGCGGTGATCATTACTCTCCTAAAGCCTGGTAAGCAACCAACCAGAACTCTGCGAATCATATCGTCCTCTGTCCCTTTTAAATGTGGACTCCAAAATTCTAGCGAAACTCCTAGCGGAGCGATTGCAGCCCCTAATGACGAACTTGATCCTTCCGGATCAGGCGGGGTTCATCCCGACGCGAGCCACATCCCACAATACGAGAACGCTATTTGCACTATCTCACTACCTCAACCCCCAGACAAAAGCGTCTGCCGTCATGCTTGACGCAGCCAAGGCGTTCGACTCCATCGAATGGTCCTACATATTCACGATATTGCAGAGGATGGGATTTCCGGCACGGTATATCTCCTGGGTGTCTCTTCTGTATACGAGGCCAGTAGCAAGAGTGAGAGTAAATGGATATATGTCGGCACCTTTTGATATTGCGAGAGGGACTAGACAGGGGTGTCCGTTGTCGCCTTTAATATTTGCCTTGGCCCTGGAACCACTTGCGTGCATAATTAGACAGACACATAATCATTCAGCTCTGCATTTCCCCGGGAGGCCCCTGCATATTTCGCTGTATGCGGATGACATGCTTCTCTATGTGCGGGACCCTGAACAGAATCTTAGCCCATTACTGCGTGAGTATGTGAAATTCGGACGCCATTCTGGGCTACAGATTAACTGGGAGAAATCACTAATCATCCCACTCACGGATTCCACCGCGCCGCATTCACCTGACTTTCCACTGGACTGGCAGACCGACCCCACGCGCTACCTGGGAATATGGTACAGCAGAGACCCCGAAGAAGTGATCAGGACAAACTATGGTAGGGTGATTGCAGAGCTGGAAGATAGAGTAGCAAGATGGATACAACTACCGTTGTCCTTGGCGGACAGAATTGCAATCGTCAAGATGAGTGTCCTCCCGAAGCTGTTGTATTTATTCAATAACATACCGATCACGCCGCCTAAAGCAATCTTTACGCACATAACATCCCTAGTACTCAAGCTTATATGGGCAGGTAAACAGGCACGCATAGACCTACACACATTAACGCTGCCCTATGAAAGGGGGGGGGTTTGTGTGCCGGACTTTCGACTCTACTATCTGTGTGCCCAGGCCCAATACGCGTCACACTGGTATCATACCACCCCGTATCTCACGCATACGGCGGTGGAAGAGGGTGATGCAGCACCGATTCCCTTGACGGCGATAATAACGCATAAACGCCCGCCGCTACACTCAAAAGATATCAACACGGTTGACACCACTGCACACGCATGGAGAACACTGGGGAGGATGACTCACAAGCTACCGTTATATGCCCCGGCACTCCCACTGCACTTCCACCCGAACATATCGGTGACTAACGAAAAAGTAGGGATGGACATACTGAAAAACATAGGAATAGACACATTTGGGGATCTATATCTCGAAGGGAATTTTCGCAAAGATGATGATCTGACCTATGTAAGTAACCCAACACTACTTTTCAGATTCACACACTTTAGATTACAGAAGGCGATTCAGGAACTATACCCGAACTACCCAGTAGAACCGCCAACTTTGCAGTCACTACAATTTATAATAACTTCATCGAACACATCCCATCTGGTCTCCAGATTATACAAGGTGGCACAAAGTGAACTTCCACACAACGCTGACAGGGCCCTGCAGAGGTGGAACGACTCGTTACCGGAAGCGCTTACAGAGCGTGAATGGTCTATTGCTTGCACGCTCCTCAAACTGCTCACTTCAAATGGAAACCTGCGTATCACACATCTCAAATACCTACATCAAACATACCATACACCGCAAAGGTTGCATAGATATGGGTTACGCGAGGATGCCAGGTGTAGGCGTTGTGGATACGATGGGGCGGATTTTGTCCATTTAGCTTGGTATTGTCAAAAGATAAACACGTATTGGGGTGCGATCACAGCCACTTTGAGTAAAATGGTGGGGATCGAGGTAGAGTGTACTATAAAAAATTGTCTATTAGGTCTCTTACCCAATGTTAGAGCGGGGAAGCGGAAGTTTTGTGCTGTAGCGCTATTACTTGCGAAACGACAAGTATCTAGGTGTTGGGAAGGGAAACAGGTCCCAGACACTAAGGCATGGCTAACGGACCTGACGTATTGCAAGGACACGCTGCTAACGTATGAGGAGGAATTGCCCAGAAGCTCACGTTCAAAGAACTATTGGTGTTATTTGACTGACTACCTATTGAGTATTGAGGGGGATGCAGTGGAGGTATAGATTACCATTGCATTATTCGATTCGCCCTTGTTGCCACATGTCTACTAGGTCACCTACACTGCTCAACAGACTTAGCCAGTATTGAATGCACATACACCATGCTACACACGAAGGGTATCAGAGTGTAGAATTGCCCAGGAGTTCATAGGTTTACTGTTCTAAATGTTCAATAAAAAAGGGGCTACACACCCCCCAAAAATGAAGTTGCATGTGAAGTAGCACTCAGCTGGCTCCGTATAATCAAGATATATTACTGTAGCGTTACTGGAGATACGCCGCTGGACCCCCGGGTTGCCAGCTGAAAGGCTGTGTTGTTAACTGATACTAAGATTCTGCAAATCGCGGCCGGCCCCAGGGTTGTAGGCCAAAGGCTGTGTTCACTATGCCTAAGTCACGACAATAAAGATTTTGTTGAACTTCAAAAAAAAAAAAAAAAAAAAGTTTGCTAAAATGTGTAAAACATAGAGCTAAGATGAAGAACTAACGTGGGTCCAAGAGGGCCTCACTGCAACTCCAGCAAAGGCCAGCAGCAGGGCTTATTGAGGCCCAGGCAGTTCTAAGCAGGTCCTGTTACAACTGCTCAGCTGGCCAGCTGTAGGGAGGCCTATGAAGCTTGTTGTGTCCATGGAGCTTACCCTGGAAGTCAGCCTACTGACCCTTGGATTCTCGAGGGGTGTCTTGCTGAAAAAATTGTTTTGTGTGCCGTGTGTGGCAGGGGAGTTGGGCACCAGTGTGGGGTTAAGCACATAGAAATTCACTGAAAAAAGCAAAAGATTAAAGTAAAGTTACAATCAGGAATTAAAATAATAGCTTGCTTTACATTTTAAAAAAACGTAGAAATTCACTGAACAATCTAAAAGTTAAGAGGTCATTACAGTGAAGTCAAAATGTCAGTAAAAATTTAAACACAAGATTTTGAAATAATCAATGTGGCTAATTTGAAAGTGGTCAATTGAATCCTTTGAAGGGGTCCAGCAAGATGGAAATTGTATGTATATAAAATCAGATTAGACAGCCCTAATAAGATTTAAGGAATATCTTGGAAAGGAACTACCCATAACAACTCCAAGCCCTGAAAAAGCAGCTTCTTACCGCCTAGCACCTGTTGGCTGTGGCTGAATTGGTTGTGGTGTATTTCAAGATTTAGAAAATACAGGAAAATATTTGTCATATGAAAGCCATAAGAATTCTGTAATGATTTGTGATGGATTTATTGTAAAACATGGAAGTCCTGTGACTCAGACTCTTTCAAAATCAACTGTACAAAATATGTTTTATTGAATTAGAGGTTTGGGTGATGTAAAAATATATTTTTCATGGTTTCAAAGAAAAATATCAAAAGAATACATGTTGAATAGTATGATTGTAGGTTGAGAATTGTTTAATATTGCATACATTGTCCCTCATGAATGTGCATAGTTGATTTAAAATATTAGCCAGAAGGGTTACTAAGTGGGTGGCAGCAAGAGCAGGGCCACTGTCATCTAATTAACATGAATCAGGAATTGTTAATTTCACTTCAGTAAAGCCTATGTTGAAAATAGATACCACAGTGAGTTATTTATAAAAAACTAAATTGGCAAAAAATGAATTCAAACTTTTTTTATATATATTGAACTGAAGCTCTGTTTTGTGTTTCATTAATACTTAATTTGTAATATAATAGGTGCTAGTGCACAAAGTGTCCTTTTGAAGCCTGTGGCTGGCGCTACCAAAGGTCGGAGTGCTGAATACCAAAGCTGCATAGTCTTGATTCTACAGCATGCCTCTTTAATCCACCACCAGGCAATCCCTTGCTCTATATCTCACTCTTTCAGTTTCCTTTACATTCCTGCATTTGCCATTAATCACTGATTTTCCATCTTTCTAATCCAACTCCTTTCCCCTTTTGTGTTTTTCTCTCCCTGTGAGAGTCTGATGAGTAAAACTATGTGCTAACCCTCTAAAATAAGTCTGGGTGGCCCGACCTGCAACCATTGGCTCAGTATAGAAACTGATTGTCAACTCTAGCTTCCAAACAAGCTAAAGGCTGGGAGACAAAGAATGTTGCAAAGATCACAGCAGTAGCCAATCCCAATTAATTTTCACATTGTAAAGATAATAATTTTTTTTAATGCACGTTCATTCATTCAAGTTTTTGTAGGCACATACAAGCCAATCAGAAGATGCAGATGTATATCATTCATACAATAAACTACAAAATGTACCTGCATGGGAATGCTTAAGGAGGTTGCGAGTCATGGGGGGCTGAATTGACACTGTGAGAGTGGATTGGGACAGATGGGTGAGATGGGTGGTTAATGGAGCGTGGGGGTCTAGGTAAATTGGGAATGGGGTCTCCATTTTACGCTAAGGTGGCCATGGGCAGTATCTAATAAGTGAGGGTGCTGGCCACTGGAAAGGTGGTCGCTCACGATATGACAGAGGTTACAAGTCGATAGATTTAGCATCTGAGGAGGAGCTTGGTGGCAGGTCAATCAATTTGGAAAGCAGCTCTTTCCATGCTGGTGCCTTAGGGAAGGGAAGACCCTGCCCCCCTACCCGGGGTCTTCTCAATGCAGTGTTGTTGCCTCAGCTGTGGCCCAATGGGTGAACATTCTCTGCCATTGGGTTCACTGATAGAATATCGATTACAAAAAAATCGTTGTTAAAAGTTTCGAAAGAAGTTCATAGAATACAAAAATATCAACTCCCATACCTACACAGGTAAGTACAAAAATATTGAATCAAACATATTGATGTATGAAATATCGATTGAAATATATATACGAAACGCGTTTGGTGATTTGAGGGAAGGGAACGAGAGCAGCTGCTTTGTCATCGCCACGGATGTGAGTGCGGTAACTCGTTGATGTGTGACATCTCCTTTGGGGGCAACTCGTGGTGTTACATGTTATGCGGCCAGCCCGGCCGCGGAGATGTCCCGCCGCCATCTACAGCGGATCCGGGTGTTAAAGATCACAAACACCGAGCGGAATCAGCGAGGCCTCATCCTTGGGAGCTACTGGTGTCAACGCGGCTGCATCCCGCTCGCTTCCAGATTTGCAACGGGGGCATGCATCACCCACTGGGGTGCATTTTGGTAACTTTTAGGGTCTCTCCAAGCTCACGGACTGCATCTACCACAATGCTGTGCTTGTTTACGCCCACTGGGGCGGGGACTCAATATTCAATAAATTCAAGTTCCTTACGTAGCTGCTGCCTCCGTGTCTCAATCAAGACCAGTGATCAAGGGCTTACCGCCCAAAACGTGTTTGGTGATTTGAGGGAAGGGAACGAGAGCAGCTGCTTTGTCATCGCCACGGATGTGAGTGCGGTAACTCGTTGATGTGTGACATCTCCTTTGGGGGCAACTCGTGGTGTTACATGTTATGCGGCCAGCCCGGCCGCGGAGATGTCCCGCCGCCATCTACAGCGGATCCGGGTGTTAAAGATCACAAACACCGAGCGGAATCAGCGAGGCCTCATCCTTGGGAGCTACTGGTGTCAACGCGGCTGCATCCCGCTCGCTTCCAGATTTGCAACGGGGGCATGCATCACCCACTGGGGTGCATTTTGGTAACTTTTAGGGTCTCTCCAAGCTCACGGACTGCATCTACCACAATGCTGTGCTTGTTTACACCCACTGGGGCGGGGACTCAATATTCAATAAATTCAAGTTCCTTACGTAGCTGCTGCCTCCGTGTCTCAATCAAGACCAGTGATCAAGGGCTTACCGCCCGAAACGCGTTTGGTGATTTGAGGGAAGGGAACGAGAGCAGCTGCTTTGTCATCGCCACGGATGTGAGTGCGGTAACTCGTTGATGTGTGACATCTCCTTTGGGGGCAACTCGTGGTGTTACATGTTATGCGGCCAGCCCGGCCGCGGAGATGTCCCGCCGCCATCTACAGCGGATCCGGGTGTTAAAGATCACAAACACCGAGCGGAATCAGCGAGGCCTCATCCTTGGGAGCTACTGGTGTCAACGCGGCTGCATCCCGCTCGCTTCCAGATTTGCAACGGGAGCATGCATCACCCACTGGGGTGCATTTTGGTAACTTTTAGGGTCTCTCCAAGCTCACGGACTGCATCTACCACAATGCTGTGCTTGTTTACGCCCACTGGGGCGGGGACTCAATATTCAATAAATTCAAGTTCCTTACGTAGCTGCTGCCTCCGTGTCTCAATCAAGACCAGTGATTAAGGGCTTACCGCCCGAAACGCGTTTGGTGATTTGAGGGAAGGGAACGAGAGCAGCTGCTTTGTCATCGCCACGGATGTGAGTGCGGTAACTCGTTGATGTGTGACATCTCCTTTGGGGGCAACTCGTGGTGTTACATGTTATGTAGTGTGAAGTAGTGTGGCTCACTGGTTAGAGGCGGCAGACCCGAGAGCAGAGGACGGCCCGGGACCAGGGTTCGATTCCCGGCGCGGCAGGTTTCTGGACCAGGGTCAGCGGACTCGATAATTCTCTCGCCTCGGTGCCCACTCTGATCAGCGATCACACTCGGCAACTCTGGGCATTAGCTTGCCTCATCTTCACTAACGGCCCCACCAGACCGCCGGGGATGCCTGGTCTCACCCTGGAGATACCCATTAAGGGACCATCTCTCAGGGAAGCCAGGAAGGGTTTCGCAGCGGTTGAAGCGCCTTGGGACCCTACGGGTAAGTAGTGCGCTATATAAATGCCTATACTATGCGGCCAGCCCGGCCGCGGAGATGTCCCGCCGCCATCTACAGCGGATCCGGGTGTTAAAGATCACAAACACCGAGCGGAATCAGCGAGGCATCATCCTTGGGAGCTACTGGTGTCAACGCGGCTGCATCCCGCTCGCTTCCAGATTTGCAACGGGGGCATGCATCACCCACTGGGGTGCATTTTGGTAACTTTTAGGGTCTCTCCAAGCTCACGGACTGCATCTACCACAATGCTGTGCTTGTTTACGCCCACTGGGGCGGGGACTCAATATTCAATCAATTCAAGTTCCTTACGTAGCTGCTGCCTCCGTGTCTCAATCAAGACCAGTGATCAAGGGCTTACCGCCCGAAACGCGTTTGGTGATTTGAGGGAAGGGAACGAGAGCAGCTGCTTTGTCATCGCCACGGATGTGAGTGCGGTAACTCGTTGATGTGTGACATCTCCTTTGGGGGCAACTCGTGGTGTTACATGTTATGCGGCCAGCCCGGCCGCGGAGATGTCCCGCCGCCATCTACAGCGGATCCGGGTGTTAAAGATCACAAACACCGAGCGGAATCAGCGAGGCCTCATCCTTGGGAGCTACTGGTGTCAACTGGGCTGCATCCCGCTCGCTTCCAGATTTGCAACGGGGGCATGCATCACCCACTGGGGTGCATTTTGGTAACTTTTAGGGTCTCTCCAAGCTCACGGACTGCATCTACCACAATGCTGTGCTTGTTTACGCCCACTGGGGCGGGGACTCAATATTCAATAAATTCAAGTTCCTTACGTAGCTGCTGCCTCCGTGTCTCAATCAAGACCAGTGATCAAGGGCTTACCGCCCGAAACGCGTTTGGTGATTTGAGGGAAGGGAACGAGAGCAGCTGCTTTGTCATCGCCACGGATGTGAGTGCGGTAACTCGTTGATGTGTGACATCTCCTTTGGGGGCAACTCGTGGTGTTACATGTTATGCGGCCAGCCCGGCCGCGGAGATGTCCCGCCGCCATCTACAGCGGATCCGGGTGTTGAAGATCACAAACACCGAGCGGAATCAGCGAGGCCTCATCCTTGGGAGCTACTGGTGTCAACGCGGCTGCATCCCGCTCGCTTCAAGATTTGCAACGGGGGCATGCATCACCCACTGGGGTGCATTTTGGTAACTTTTAGGGTCTCTCCAAGCTCACGGACTGCATCTACCACAATGCTGTGCTTGTTTACGCCCACTGGGGCGGGGACTCAATATTCAATAAATTCAAGTTCCTTACGTAGCTGCTGCCTCCGTGTCTCAATCAAGACCAGTGTTCAAGGGCTTACCGCCCGAAACGCGTTTGGTGATTTGAGGGAAGGGAACGAGAGCAGCTGCTTTGTCATCGCCACGGATGTGAGTGCGGTAACTCGTTGATGTGTGACATCTCCTTTGGGGGCAACTCGTGGTGTTACATATATATATATATATATATATATATAAATCCATTTTCTCCCGTTCTGGAGCCCCCGACCCTTCAGGCGGCCTCAAACAATGGGCACGGAGCAGCCCATCCTGTAAAGTCCATACAAAGAAACCTTGAGGCCCATTACTGGAGGTGAAGCTTTTATTCAGCGTCCCAGCAGCACAGCATGCTTTCCTTTCTAACGTTTCGGCGCTTAATGGCCTTGCTCACAGATGGAAAGTCAGATTACAAAGTGCATTCATGTGTGCTTAAGTAGGTACATCACGTGACTTGGTGAAAGAAATACGAATCCCATAGTGCAATCTACCTTTAAACAGATACACGATCTGGTAGTCCTCCGATATTTCACCATCATTGGCAGTTCTTTACATAGGTCAAAAAAGCACTGCTGTTAATGTGGAATTGCGCAAATAGTCAGGTGAGTCCATATGCGTAATGCTCTTATTAACAATGGGTCTGGAAAAACTGCATCAACCAGCACGATCATGGAAAGATGTTCCCTCTCCACGAATTCCTTCCACACGCACTTACATTTTCGCTGCATTAGCATTCCTTGGTAGGCTAAGTGCGTGAGTGGGTCATGCTCCTCCATGAAACACAAATCCATTTTCTACCGTTCTGGAGCCCCCGACCCTTCAGGCGGCCTCAAACAATGGGCACGGAGCAGCCCATCCTGTAAAGTCCACACAAAGAAACCTTGAGGCCCATTACTGGAGGTGAAGCTTTTATTCAGAGTCCCAGCAGCACAGCATGCTTTCCTTTCTAACGTTTCGGCGCTTAATGGCCTTGCTCACAGATGGAAAGTCAGATTACAAAGTGCATTCATGTGTGCTTAAGTAGGTACATCACGTGACTTGGTGAAAGAAATACGAATCCCATAGTGCAATCTACCTTTAAACAGATACATGATCTGGTAGTCCTCTGATATTTCACCATCATTGGCAGTTCTTTACATAGGTCAAAAAAGCACTGCTGTTAATGTGGAATTGCGCAAATAGTCAGGTGAGTCCATATGCGTAATGCTCTTATTAACAATGGGTCTGGAAAAACTGCATCAACCAGCACGATCGTGGAAAGATGTTCCCTCTCCACGAATTCCTTCCACACGCACTTACAATTTCGCTGCATTAGCATTCCTTGGTAGGCTAAGTGCGTGAGTGGGTCATGCTCCTCCATGAAACACAAATCCATTTTCTCCCGTTCTGGAGCCCCCGACCCTTCAGGCGGCCTCAAACAATGGGCACGGAGCAGCCCATCCTGTAAAGTCCACACAAAGAAACCTTGAGGCCCATTACTGGAGGTGAAGCTTTTATTCAGCGTCCCAGCAGCACAGCATGCTTTCCTTTCTAACGTTTCGGCGCTTAATGGCCTTGCTCACAGATGGAAAGTCAGATTACAAAGTGCATTCATGTGTGCTTAAGTAGGTACATCACGTGACTTGGTGAAAGAAATACGAATCCCATAGTGCAATCTACCTTTAAACAGATACACGATCTGGTAGTCCTCCGATATTTCACCATCATTGGCAGTTCTTTACATAGGTCAAAAAAGCACTGCTGTTAATGTGGAATTGCGCAAATAGTCAGGTGAGTCCATATGCGTAATGCTCTTATTAACAATGGGTCTGGAAAAACTGCATCAACCAGCACGATCGTGGAAAGATGTTCCCTCTCCACGAATTCCTTCCACACGCACTTACATTTTCGCTGCATTAGCATTCCTTGGTAGGCTAAGTGCGTGAGTGGGTCATGCTCCTCCATGAAACACAAATCCATTTTCTCCCGTTCTGGAGCCCCCGACCCTTCAGGCGGCCTCAAACAATGGGCACGGAGCAGCCCATCCTGTAAAGTCCACACAAAGAAACCTTGAGGCCCATTACTGGAGGTGAAGCTTTTATTCAGCGTCCCAGCAGCACAGCATGCTTTCCTTTCTAACGTTTCGGCGCTTAATGGCCTTGCTCACAGATGGAAAGTCAGATTACAAAGTGCATTCATGTGTGCTTAAGTAGGTACATCAGGTGACTTGGTGAAAGAAATACGAATCCCATAGTGCAATCTACCTTTAAAAAGATACACGATCTGGTAGTCCTCCGATATTTCACCATCATTGGCAGTTCTTTACAAAGGTCAAAAAAGCACTGCTGTTAATGTGGAATTGCGCAAATAGTCAGGTGAGTCCATATGCGTAATGCTCTTATTAACAATGGGTCTGGAAAAACTGCATCAACCAGCACGATCGTGGAAAGATGTTCCCTCTCCATGAATTCCTTCCACACGCACTTACATTTTCGCTGCATTAGCATTCCTTGGTAGGCTAAGTGCGTGAGTGGGTCATGCTCCTCCATGAAACACAAATCCATTTTCTCCCGTTCTGGAGCCCCCGACCCTTCAGGCGGCCTCAAACAATGGGCACGGAGCAGCCCATCCTGTAAAGTCCACACAAAGAAACCTTGAGGCCCATTACTGGAGGTGAAGCTTTTATTCAGCGTCCCAGCAGCACAGCATGCTTTCCTTTCTAACGTTTCGGCGCTTAATGGCCTTGCTCACAGATGGAAAGTCAGATTACAAAGTGCATTCATGTGTGCTTAAGTAGGTACATCAGGTGACTTGGTGAAAGAAATACGAATCCCATAGTGCAATCTACCTTTAAAAAGATACACGATCTGGTAGTCCTCCGATATTTCACCATCATTGGCAGTTCTTTACAAAGGTCAAAAAAGCACTGCTGTTAATGTGGAATTGCGCAAATAGTCAGGTGAGTCCATATGCGTAATGCTCTTATTAACAATGGGTCTGGAAAAACTGCATCAACCAGCACGATCGTGGAAAGATGTTCCCTCTCCATGAATTCCTTCCACACGCACTTACATTTTCGCTGCATTAGCATTCCTTGGTAGGCTAAGTGCGTGAGTGGGTCATGCTCCTCCATGAAACACAAATCCATTTTCTCCCGTTCTGGAGCCCCCGACCCTTCAGGCGGCCTCAAACAATGGGCACGGAGCAGCCCATCCTGTAAAGTCCACACAAAGAAACCTTGAGGCCCATTACTGGAGGTGAAGCTTTTATTCAGCGTCCCAGCAGCACAGCATGCTTTCCTTTCTAACGTTTCGGCGCTTAATGGCCTTGCTCACAGATGGAAAGTCAGATTACAAAGTGCATTCATGTGTGCTTAAGTAGGTACATCACGTGACTTGGTGAAAGAAATACGAATCCCATAGTGCAATCTACCTTTAAACAGATACACGATCTGGTAGTCCTCCGATATTTCACCATCATTGGCAGTTCTTTACATAGGTCAAAAAAGCACTGCTGTTAATGTGGAATTGCGCAAATAGTCAGGTGAGTCCATATGCGTAATGCTCTTATTAACAATGGGTCTGGAAAAACTGCATCAACCAGCACGATCGTGGAAAGATGTTCCCTCTCCACGAATTCCTTCCACACGCACTTACATTTTCGCTGCATTAGCATTCCTTGGTAGGCTAAGTGCGTGAGTGGGTCATGCTCCTCCATGAAACACAAATCCATTTTCTCCCGTTCTGGAGCCCCCGACCCTTCAGGCGGCCTCAAACAATGGGCACGGAGCAGCATTAAATATTAATTTTAACAACATTACATTTAATATACATTTTAACAAAATATAACAAATAAACTTACTTACATTTTTTCACACACAAACATAATAATGTATACATATATATTTACTTGAAAATAATTAGTAAACTATTATTTTTTATTTATTTTTAAAAACTTTATAAAAAATATATAAAAGTAAAATGTATATATATCAATAATTTAAAATATTAAAATAAATTCTACAATAATTTAAAACATTAAGCTTTTAGAAAACATTTAAATTACATTTCCCAATACAATCAGTGCAACAGTAAGGAAAGTGTTGGATAGCAAAATAATTAAATGTACTATTCCCACTCCAGTGAGAGCAACAGTAGGGAAAGTGTTGGATAGCGAAGGGGTACACATTACTATTCCCACTACAAACAGTGTAACAGTAGGGATGGCGTTGTATAGCAGAGGGTACAAATTACTATTATCACTCCAGTGAGAGCAACAGTAGAGAAAGTGTTGGATAGGGGAGGGAAAAAAATACCATCCCAACTCCATAGAGTACAACAGTAGGGAAAGTGTTGGACAACTGAGGGGTAAAAATTACTATTTCCACTCCACTGAATGCAACAGTAGAATACCTGTTGGATAGCAGAGAGGTCAAAATTACTATTCCCACTCCAGTGAGTGCAAAAGTAGGGAAAGTATTGGGTAGCGAAGAGACCAAAATTACTGTTCAAACTCAAACAGTTAAAACAAAAACAAAAAACACTACACATTCAACAAAAAAAAGAAATAGACAATATTTTGGAATGGAACATCTAATATAATAAATATTAAAAATGTAAAATACAATATTAATAATTAGATATACAAAACCTATCAATAATATAAAATATTAAATAATAAATACATGTATAAAACAAAATTATTTTAAACAACAAAATATTTACAAACAAATAAACTAATTAATACATCAATGTATTTATTGTATTTCGCACCCTATAGCACCACACCAATAACTAAACACTTCAACATTTGGAATACATTTCTTCCCAAAATTAACATAATTAATAATGAAAATATTATTAATGAAAAAATGAATAAATATTGACTACAGAAAGTTTAACATTATGATAGCCACAACAGACACCTAAATTAAACTCTAAAATAGTAAAACACAATTAAAACCTATTTATAAATAAAAAAACAATTAATATTAACAACTAATAATAAAAAATAAAATGTATTTAATACCCACCCTTCACCCCTTTAAAAGTAAAAACGACAGACAAACAATTACACAATTACCCAAAATACATATCAAATAATCAACATTAATTAACAACTATATCTTAATTTATTAAATACAAATTACTTCCCACCCTTTACACACCAAAACACACACCTAACATTCATGACACAATTACAATATTTACTTAAAAATTAATTAATTACATTTCTTTATTAATTGAAAATAATAAATTACTTCCCAGCCTTAACACATATGAACACCACAGCATACACCTAAAATTAATAACACAATTACCATAATTAATGACCAATTAATTAATTAAAACTACTTAACAGCCAATTATTAATTCATTAATTAAAAAATTATGTCCCACCCTTAACACCTGTAAACACCACAACACACACCTAAAATGAATTACGCAATTACCATAATCTATTGGCAATTAATTCATTGAAAATATTTAAGAACCAATTATCAACTATTTAATATTATATTACATAACACATTTAACACTATAACATCTTGATTGAAAAAATATTAATAAATAAAAAATAATCAATGCATTTAATATAATTAAATTACGTCCTACCCTTTTCCCCTATAAACCCACAATATGCTACAGAATTAAAAACGCAAAATTCAAATAAACCAAATAACTAAAAAATTTTTTAACATACATTAAAAATACAAGCAATTCCTATACAAAAAAACACACAACACATACATATTAAATACATAATAAAATGCATAACACTAATAAACAAAAAATATTTTTAACTATATTTTTTGCAAACGATATTAAACATAAATTTTACTTACCTAAAAATCAATATTCTTGAACACGAAAATTTGTATGCCGATATTTCTGACCCACAATATTTGCAACTCAATATTTGTGCAAGTCAATATTTTTGATTCAATATTCTGTCTCTGCACCTTGCCATTGGTCAGAGCTCAGGCTATGGGTGATTTACAATATGTTGCGATTGTGTTCTTAGCCATAATATTAGCAAGGTCCAAGAAGCGAGCAGTGGCTCTACACTTGCATGGCCTGGCATACATTTCAGTGATCATGCCTCCCAGAAGAAGATGTTGGGGTTTTTTGTGATGTATTCTAGGAGCGACAGGACAGTAGTCCGGTGCGATCTTGGCTTGGGCCAATCCCACAGAAAGTTCTTCAGGTAAGCACCCGGTATGTTACATCTGCCACATATGTCATTTGTGCCTGGAAAGATACAGGCTAGTCACTCAGGAGATAGGTAAGCCCTTCGGAGAGTTTAGAATTGAATCAGCTTTAGCTGGGAATTACGGGACACCCATTATAAGAAGGACAGGGCCTGCTCCTACTCCTTGTCATTTAATGGTTTGCCAAATTAAGCCTCCTATGTCTCACGCAGGAGCTGAGGAGGCAACTCTGTGTGAGTAAGGAGAGCCCTGGTAAGCTACAAAAGGAGTCTTCGGTCAGAGCCCATAGTGTGCAGCATTTGGATAAGTTAATGTGTGACTGGATCTATAACCTGTGTTGGCCAGATGTTGTCAATCACCCCTCTCAGGGAAGCACTGAGGAGAAATTGGTAATCAGGAAGTGCTTATTGTTCATTCAGCAATTTAAAATCCAGTAAATGGCCATTCCTGAAGAGATCAACTATGAAGAAGGGGCCAGCTTTCTTCCAGACCTGCAGCAGGCCACTCTCTCCAAAAACAATGGATGAAAATAATAGGAACCTTTTAAATAAGGGACTTAGCTTCTGGGCAAATGCTGGATTTGACTTTGGAAACACAAGAATAGATTTTTATAAATTCACAAGGAAAGTGAAACTCAAGAAATATTACTCAATAAAAAACAAGAAATGGGAAAATAATGCCACAAAAACAAAACCTCATGCAAAACCTTCCAGTATTATCGTGAATGATCTGGGCACACTACAATCCCTAATGAGTCTAGAAAGAAAAGCATTGGTTGCTAAAAATCCCACCAACTGAAATGCTCTGAGAACGGGATCTCTGTGAATATCTGAAAAATTCCGACAGACATGACATCCAGGAGTGGATGTAAGCCAAACTCCAAATTTTGCCCCCCATTTCCTGTTGGCAATAGGATCAATCTGTTTTAGGAAATCGTAACAGACGAATTGGAGAACATGGTGTCAACAGAGACTAATAGACCTTATAAAAGAAAGGAAATGGGCAAACAAAATTTAAATGAATGGGAAGCTCCGGGGGATCTGCAACATGATAAAAACAGCATCACAAAACCCAGTAACAAAGGGGGAAATAGTGTAATTTTGAGTACACAACAGTATTTAGCAGAAGCCAACAGACAACTCAGCAACGAAAAACATTACAGAAAACTCCCTGGCAACCCAATCCAAGAACACAAGGCTCAGTGCTCCCAAAAACTAAAAGGCTGGCAAGAGAGAAGATTTATAGATGAATACAACTATCTGAATACATCACATCCTATAACTCCAACAATCTACTTTCTACTGAAAGTACATAAGGATCTAAACAACCCATCAGGCAGGCCGGTAGTAAGATCAATTTGTGCCCTGCTGGAAAACATTTCAAGATTAATAGACATATTCCTCTTTCCCTACGTCAAGGACCCCCATCCTATATACGTGACTCACAGGACTTTCTCAACAGGATCAATAATCTCCCATGGAAATAAAACAACCTCATGGCATTCCTATGGAACAGCACACTGCCCTGCCAGAAAAGCTGGTTAACCCCAGAGGCTCTTTATCACCTCCACAAGGCAGCCTCGCTAACCCACTTAACTCTGACCAATCAGGGCAGACCACTGGAAGGCTGAATTTGAACTTACAAACAAGAAAGTCTTATAACTTCTTGTATGTATACGTTTGGAGAAATTCAACAATATTGTATATTGTTGGATGTATTACTACCATTCTGGGAAGTCTTTGAATGGCATTCCTAGCCCTCTCCTATCAAGAGTTATTAATCAATAACTTCCTACCATGTTAACCTATGTAACAGGGGATTTGCAATGAGAAAAATGACTTGGGCCATTTTTCTAACACCAGGACTTACAAAAACATATTTTATAAGTACTTGTCTTATATCTACAGGAACCCCACCCCATGTGCAACTAGGGGAGACTTTAGGGGTTCTGAACATGTAGAAATATTGCAGATCCTCCCTCCACAGTGCTCCTAGCCTCAAAGTCGAATTGGAGCAGCACTTTACCACAATGTGGGGAGCGAAATGTGAAATTTCACTTAACCCAGGGCATATAAAACTCATTGTATAGGGGTCTACCTTATACATATCTGACCCCCCCCCCACCCCTCGGACACCTAGGGTAGAACCTGGGGGTTCCTAATATGCCAAAACATTGTATGTTATCCAGTTTTTAATGTGCCCCAAACCCCAAAGTCGAGTCGGGCACAATTTACCTTTTAAAAGCAGTCCTGGCACCCAGTGCTGCTTTAAAACTGACCCCAGGCTTCAGCAGTGCACACATGCAAGTGCAAAAAGAGCTCCTGGCCTCTAAACTACCATGCCTTATGGTACTAGGGACTTCTAGGTAGTTTCAATCCCCCCGCCCTTTTATATACTATGCGCCTATAGGGTAGGTCATGCCAATCACAGGGGTACCCCACCACACCATTATGTACCCTAGTGTATGTAGATGTTTTAACTGTATTCTAATGTGTCTCTTTCAGCATAGCACTGGCCCTGGGCCTGGTTAGGCAGAGCCCAGGGTCAGTCAGAGTCAGTTACCACCAGTACCATTCAGCAAAAAGTTGGTGGGTGCCCAGGGCACAGGATGACTTTGCAACAGCATCTTTTAGTGAGGGTGACTTTTACATTCTGTGTTTGAAAATACCACTGTAAGAAAGTAGGTATTTTCTTGCCTAACCATCCAGTTTGCTTCTGCTAGGTTTGTGTATTGCATGTCTGGCTTTTGGATGACAGGGGCTGGAGAGGGGCAGCGGCCTCCAAAAGTCTGATGAGTCAGGGCTGGACTGAATATGCATGGTCTGAAATTGGAGTGGTGGGAGGAGTAGCACCGGCACCTGAATAGGGCTCTGCCTGCGTTCCACAATTACGTCTCCGCCCCCCTGTGGTTGTCCGGAGCCAGGGCTCACACTGACAATGGAGGTTGTTGTGCAATTGCAAAGTTCCCCACATAACTGGTTTTGGCTGGGTACAAACACTCTCTGCCTTCAGTTAACAAAGGATATTTGGGTACAAAAAGAGGGACCCAGACCCCAGACTTGTAGATCACTTCTGGGAAATCATGAGGAACTTTTGCCAAGGAGAAGAGCCAGGGAAACTGAGGAGGAATACTGCTCCTGTGCTGTTTGCTGTCTGGGGTTAGCCTGCAGTGGCTACTTGCTGCCAAAGAAATGAGAAAAGTACTTTGCTGTTCGCTGTCTCCCCTGTTTGAGGAAGATCTCCAAGGGCTTGAAACTGAGCATGCCTCCTGTTCTGAAGTCTCAGCGACACATAGACTCCACCACCAGCTCCCCAGAACTTCCCTGCAGGGAGTTCTGACCTGCAAAGAGGTGACTACTGTTGTTTTGGACCTCTCAAGACTGTGTTTCCGCTAAGAGCTGGAAGAATGCACGCATAACCCCAGATTGTCGCATCGCATTGAGGGGTCAAGTCTGTCGTGTCATTGGGGGACGCAGTAAGAAACCAGTGCATCACCTCCCTACGCAGTAAGAAACTGATGCTCACCTCCTCTCTGGTAAGGAACCAATGGATCACCTCCCCAGCGCAGCAGTAAGGAACTGACGCATCACCTCCCCCGGAGCAAGGAACCAACGCATCACCCTCCCTGAGTGTAAGGAACCAATATGTCACCTTCCCTGCTGCCTGTTTTGTTTGTTTGCTTGACGTATCCCAGGTACTTTGTGTGAAAGGTGTTGTATCTGCAATTTGCTTTGATCTGAACAATTGCTACCATCTGAAAGTCATAGTTCTATTACTGTATTGTTGAGTTTTGTCATTTGGTCTTGTTTTGGTTTAGATAAAGATTACTTATTTTTTCTAAACTGGTGTGGTGTCCATTTGTAGTGTTTTCACTGTATAACTGTGTGTGTTCACAAATGCTTTACACCCTGCCTCTGAGATAAGCCTGTCTGCTTGTACCAAGCTACCAAGGGGGTGAGCAGAGGTTATTTTAGAAGTGTATCCCTCTTAACGTGACGAAAAGCAAGGGTCCCTATTTGAACAAAGGTACGTACATCTGCCAACTGGAGCCCCCCATCTCTAAGAACCCTTCTTTACAAACTCAAGAGTTTCTGCAGCATGTATATGTTCACCCTCTCCCTTTGGAGGTTATTTCTCTTGATGAGTGCAGATGCATCATTTACACTGATAGTTCCGCTCAACCGGGCATTGATTCTAAACAAGCTTATTCTGCAGCTTGTGCTATTGTAGTAGTAGCAGTAGTTGATGGAGTTTTCTGTTCTACTTTGGTTCA
Organism: Lissotriton vulgaris; assembly: GCF_964263255.1. NCBI lineage: Eukaryota > Metazoa > Chordata > Amphibia > Caudata > Salamandridae > Lissotriton > Lissotriton vulgaris. Next base: position 702,359,545 of record NC_141700.1, on the reverse strand, counting down.
CACACAGTCCCTTGTGGAATGCATGGCCCAGTTGGCCAAATTATGAGCTCTACTCTTAGTCCTTGAGTTTGCTTATCCAGGGTTACCCACCCTAGTTGTGAGTAACTCTTTTTATTTCATACAGTGTTTCAATGACAATTTGTTTTCCTGGAAACATAATGATTTTTGGGCTCCTAAAGGTAGCACAAAGAAGCATAAAATGCTTTGGTTCCAAGTTTCGGATCTGAAGAACCATTTGCCACTTACACATGTTGTCCGTACATTAGGACATCAACGTGTGGGAGCACACACTGTTGGTAATTCAATGGCTGATGAAGCAGCCAAACCTGCAGTAGCCACAGTTAAAGGGTAGTATGGCATTACAATGCAGGCTTTTAACACGCGTGCCATTACAACGCTGTTTTTACAACGCAAGTCGTTACAACGACTTGCGCTGTAAGCGCTGGATAGTGGAATAGTTTAATTTTCTATTCCAAGTCTAGCCCACGTTACAGTAGGGAAGGTGTTGGAATAGAAAATTAAACTATTCCCAAAACCAACAGCGCCCTCCAGCGCAAGTTTTTGAAACAACTTGCGTTGTATTAGCAGCGTTGTAATGGTAGCGCGTGGTAATAGCCGCATTGTAAAGGCTGTTCCCCCAGTTAAAGTAGTAGCAGTTACTAGGTCCATGAATAAAATTGACAATGACATTTTAGCGGCTATAGCCACATCTATGGACAGTACTCCTTTTCCCTAGGGTTTTCCTTCCCGTTATACTTATCAAATGACTATTGATAAAGTACCTTTTGTAACTATTCCTATAGTGGGTGATCATTTGATTCCCAATGATGATCGCAGACTATCGCAGGACTGGCGGCTACGGTTTCACTTTTACAACAATGCTATTGGTGGTGCAGTTTATACCGGCAGACTCGTAAATATGTTCTTTGTTATGCTGTTTGTCAACAAATTAAGAGTTCTACTGTGTTGTGTCCACCTTAGACTCATATTTTCATTTCTAACCATCCATTTGGGAGTATTTATCTTGATCACTGTGGTCCCTTTTCAGCCGATAATGCTTTCAAATATATTTTGGTACCAATGGATTCATGCACTAGGTTCATCTGGGTTTGGTGGCAGCGCTCTGCTGACGCTCGTTCTGTTATAAAAGATTTGCATGTCTTTGTCCGGACTTAAGCTGGTGGCACTTTTCATTCTGACCAAGGTCCGGATTTTACCTCTAAGGCTTACCCTGATACGATGAAGTCCATGGGGGTGCAGGTGCATTTCTCGTGTCCATATAGGCCTGCAGGCAATTCTGTTGTGGAGCGGATGAAATGTGACTTAAAGCAATCTTTAACAACAAGGGTATTAGGTACCTCTATGGGGTTCAACGTGCTCTTAATAATCTCCTACACAGATCTCTGGGTGGCAGACCCCATACGAAATGCTCTTTGGCATTAAAATGTTTGTTCCTGACCTTGATGGTCTTGACGTTAGGGTGGCTGCTGCAACATATGACGTAGATATCCTGTAGCAGGGGTTCTGCTCATACACAGAACTGTGCATAGAGACTTGGAACCTCAGTGAATTCGGGTGTACCAAAACTCACCTTAGTGGCCAAAATCCCCTACCAGACTAGCAATCAGTGTCTCATTGGTTCTTTCATAACCCAAATGATTAGAAAACCCAGAACATGGAACTTAGAATACCTCAGGCAATGTGGAACACATGAACACTCTTTCGTTATACTCTCATACCAATCCAAAACAGGGAGTAAATGGAGACACGTGCAAGTTTGAAATATTTATTTCTAATGCCGTGTTCTCATGCGCAGTATTTTAGCTAATACAAGCAGACATACTATAATCAACAAGATTATCAGCATAGTTACTATTCCATAAAATACAAAGGGAGAAAGCATGTTACAATGCAAAATGGAAACAGGTTAGAATATACCTATATCTCAACCTCACTTGCTAGTAGGTTATTTTATACCTACAGAAGGTCTCTTGGGATTACAAGGGCGGCCCCATATCTCTGGTCCTAGCAGAAATGGATCACATCAGTTTCTGCACCAGCTCTCTGCATGCGAATGTTCTCCAAGTGTGTGAGCATGTCGACGCAGTGCATTATTAAAAGCGCCAAACTCAGAGGTGGCCACAGCTGTATATATGTTATGTCTAGAACGTGCGCTGATCAGTCCGAACAACAACCACTGTGTTGAAATAACCTTGAAGACCTCGGCACTCACTGTTCAGACAAAGCTTACCAAGCAAGGCTGCTCATATAAAAAGCCTATTATTCTCGTGTGAAGCAAAACACTCTGCTAAACTCTAAACATTTATGATAATGTGTGCCGTGTGCAAAGGCAGCCAAAAGGAAAAATGGCGTTTAAACTTCTAATAAGCTCATGCCAACTTAACACAGTGTAAATGCAAGGCTCATCCCCATGACAATCCACTGTGCTGTATTACAGGATCTACAAAAGAGTTGTGACACTCTGACTAAAACTAATTTGCCCTCACTTCACCTGTGGACTCAGCAGTTCTGATTCCTGTTTCTGGCTGGATCCCCAAAGTTGGTGATCTGGTTTGTGAAAAAGTAGCAGTCAAGAATGAATTTGATCCCTCCTATCATGCTCCAGTACCAGTGATTAGTCTTCAGGGAGCCCGAACTGTGATCTTGCCTCCATTGCCTGGATACAAAACAAATCGCTTTGTCTCTATTGAACATTTCAGGCTACACCATATGGCCAATTCTAAATAGTATGCTTAGGGGAGTCCCAAGTCGGGACCCTTCTCTGCAGCCTGTGAGCTTCATTCATTCTGAATCTCCCTGGCTGTCGTAGGGGGATGCTGAGTCTTCTGTTGAACAATTGTCAGATTTACCTTCCACACATTCTTCAATGGACATCTTTTATTATGATCCACCTTCTGAGAGTCCAGTGGACCTGCAAGCATCTGTTCAGGGTCCAAGCTCTCAACTCAGCTGTTTCAGCTGAGTTCTTCTGGTTACTACATTAATCAAGATACTTTTTCTTCAAACAGTTCTTCTCTATCTGCTGTCGACCCTGACACTAGATAGGATTTGTGTTCTTATCTCTTGGCTGAAGCACAGTTATCTGGTTCCTCCTTGGACATATGTCTGGGTTGTGTTTTCCATGGTGTTCCTGTTCATGTGGATTGGATTTGTGACTGTTTTCTTCTGTGTGCTGGCCCCACATTCCTCCTCACATAGAATTGAAAGAGAAAAGTCCCTTGTTAATATTTCATTGGTCCCAGTCAGTGATGGAATTGTATGGGACAAAGTACCATTCAATGTATATGGTCCCACGGAGACCCTACAGATACCATTTGTGTTCAGTGTTTCTATGAGTGATATGATAATACCTGGGTTGCAATCTGATAACAGGGATGTCAAAGCTGTAAATTCATTTTTTTCTGAGTTGCTATATTATACTGCAGTTGATACTGAAGACTTATATTTAAATTCTGCTAACTATGATGAATTATTTTGTTATCAACATTATGAACATCTTTTTCTGCACAGAACTAGTGGCCAGCATCCCTTGTTTAATTATACTCAATGGGAACATTGCCCTACTCCATCTCAGAGTAGTTCAAGTACGCAAATGGTGGAAGTACACCTAATTTACAGGTTAAAAAGTTTCAGACCCGGCATCATATTATTTTAGATTTGTTCCCACTACTTCAAAAAAATATATGCTCACTCAAACTAAGTTAATGTAGTCTTCTTCTTTTATTGAGAATGTGGCACTGGAGGGATATGATTATTGGAGAGATAACATTGATTTAAAATCGGTATGGGGCAGCAAGTCTTGGCAAGTTCAAGGCACTGAGTCCTTGTACTATGCAGGTCTGATACCAACCTAAATCATCTTTCTCAATGACAGAGTCTAACAAAGTGCTTGTCTAGGATTGGCTAATATAAAAGAACTGAATACTCCAGCAATTCTATCACTAGCCCTCTATGATAAATGGCAGGCGTATACTCACTATACTGATGTTCAGCTAAATTTCATGCTTACTAACAGTACGCTTAATTCCTCTATGATGAATACACCTGGGGGGCCTTTGTGGTCAATAGACACTAATGTTTGTCATCCACGTTTCTAGAATGCCACTTAAGGGTTTACACTACGTAGACTGGATCCACGCTACCCCCAGGGCCCCAATTCCAATACTATGACCACTTATTCAGTTGGTAAATGATGCCAACAATGGTTAGAACATTCCATTCTGTCTTCTGTAAAACAACATCTTTCTATTTGGTCTGGAGACATAAACCTTACTGATTTCCTTCTGGGTCCAAAGTCCCCTCGTGCAAAGCATTTTGTTTATGCTGCGTATAATGAATTTTGGAAATTGTCCCAAATGGAAGCTGCTGTATGTTTACGACAAATAGATCAGGACAATCTGGATAAAGTCCTAGCCGTTGTCGATAAATAACAGTATCAACACATTGTCATCTCATATTTATACTTTAGACAATATTGTATCTTTTGTTCTTGATATTGTACAAAATTAAGTGTCTACATTTTTGTTGATGTCCCATAACCAGGGCTGTTCCATGGGTGTGCGGCTTGTGTATAACTCATTGTTGTGGCCAGTCACTGAAACAGCTTTATATGCAGGTGCACAACGACTCTTGGATTTGAGTCTTTTTTTAAAGCAAACAAGTTTTCCTTGGATGGTCCTGGCAATTTCTGGATATGAGTAACACGTCTATTTATTTGACTCGCTCAATTGGGTGGCTGCACTTTTTACTTTGGAAGGTTCAGATGTCTTACACAAGTTGATAGCTATTATCCAAACAATGGTTCTTGAGCTACGTTAACATACTCAACCATTAACCCCTCCCATGCTCGTGACGGAACCGTTCCGTCACGAGCCTCGGGTGGGCTGTGCTGGTGATGGAACGGTTCCGTCACGGCCCGCTCGCCCCGCCTACGCAGCGCGAATTCCGCGCCTGCGCTGACGTTCTAAAGAGCAGGCGGGCCGTGACGGAACCGTTCCGTCACAAGCACAGCTCACCCGCGGGCCGTGATGGAGCGGTTCCGTCACCAGCGTGGGACCGCCGTGCGGCCCCGCCTCCCCCTTAGCGCTGCGGTTGAATAGCCGCCGCAGCGAAGGGGTTAAAAGAAAAAGAAAATTAAATAGAAAAACTATATATAACAGTGAAAGGGTGGGGAATAACCTTATAATATCATAATTTCACAAATAATCTGTACATAATTAATTACATAGTTAAATTTAATGAGAAACAAAGGGCGCTCAAACAATTACACTCATACTATACACTAAACAAACATTGACATGTGTGGAATCAAAAAACAATGACAGAGAAAAATATAAATATAACAATTAACACAGTACACAATCAAACAGTAATGTCATCTCTGATTTAGGTCATGTTAGAGGCGTCAACGGCGTTTCAAACTGAAATTGCTTTAAGGGTCGTCATCATCAGGACAATGGACTTCAAGAGTGAAAGCGACCACTTATTTAGGTTCTACAAAAATGAAAACAATTACATGGATTTTATAAAATTGATTAAACAACTAATTTTTTGTTTTTTCAGGCTTTTTTTCCACCAAATGTGTGCCCAAGAGTCTTAGAACTATCCGACCCAAATTTATCAAAGAGTTTGGAGGGGAGTCCTATAACAATCAAGGAAAGGCAAGAAAATTAAAATTGCTGCCACATTATCGGTAGAGAGCAACAAATCCAAAATTAATGAGGCCAGTCTTGGTACCTGTTAGTTTGAGAAAATCCCACTGAATGAAAAGTCTTCAGTAAGAAAATATCCAATAGAAAAGGTCAATAAATAGACTCCCGTTAGACAATATAGAGCCAGGATATCGAATTCTTGTAAAGTCACCGGGGGGTTAGATAATTTATTAACTGCAAAAGAAAAATATAACAAAAATAATTATGAAGTCTTTCAAGCGATTCATGAAGACTGCTCAATCAGCATCTTAACTATTGAAATGAGTAGATAGAATGATTTAAACAAGATGTGTTTGTGTAACCTTTAGATATAAAACACAGAACACGATATACCACTACATAAATTATATGGGAATGAAAACCATCCACTAGCTATCTCTAATGTGCGTAATGTCTCCAACTTGGTCATGTAAATGATAAATCTTTCAAAATTAATACATGGAGAAAGCCTCGCCACAGAGTAATCCCCCGGCGGTGGTTAACAGCACACCAAAGAATGTTTGCACATTTATTAAAAAACGAATTTTTACATTGGTAATCAAAACGCAGCTAAACCGCTGCGAAGCTGTACCAAAGTCCCCTACGAGTATTCCCAACAAAATCAGGAATTAGTAAGGAAAGTTGCAGGACTCAACAAATCCAATAAATATAAAACAAAAACGAGAACCGAAAAAGGAGAAGTCTAATGCGAACCATCCACTTACTTAGAAACCCTCGCGTGCTGTATCCCGTCCTCTATCCAAACAGCCGGCAGTGAGACGTAAATCATAGGCACAGCTTTTAAGACGAACCATCAAAAACATAGAAAGCGGACTGATCAAAACTGGCCCATTACCCTCCGGTTTCTTTTCGGTCCACAAATGTAAATCCGAGTATAGATTTACAGGTGGCATTTTCTTTTTTTTTTATAAAACAGTTTTATTTCAATAGGTACAGTATACACAGCTGGGAATTGCCTACAACCCTGAGCGGACTGATCAAAACTGGCCCATTACCCTCCAGTTTCTTTTCGGTCCACAAATGTAAATCCGAGTATAGATTTACAGGTGGCATTTTCTTTTTTTTTTATAAAACAGTTTTATTTCAATAGGTACAGTATACACAGCTGGGAATTGCCTACAACCCTGAGGCCGGCAGCGTGTAGTAGTCATATGGAATATAAAATATTACACGGCCTGTGTGCCGACATCCCGGAGGCTCGGCGGCGATCACAACTCTAGGCGTATTGCTATGACCAAGTAGACAGTCGTAATAGAGTGAAATCAACTGTTTGGCATTTTCTTGTTTTTTTAAACCAATGATAATTATATAACATGAACATATAATTAAAAAAAAAGCAGCGTCAAATAGTAGTCACAATTAGAGCATCATATAGGAATCAATATCATATTTCAGACGTATCCCATATTAGCGCAGGAGTCGGCCCATGGGTCTATCACGTGACAAAGCTAATTCAGCGGTTGGAGAGTCACAAAGTTCACCCCTGTAAGCATTCCAATGGCCCCACTTCTTGTCTTACACCCCAGGGCAACCACGCACCTTGTATACTGTCTTTTCTGCAATCATGCATCGGTCCATCACGGCCACCCAGCCCACCACCAGCGGTCTATCTTGGGAGCCCCATTCCATTGCAATGGAGCGCTTAGCCAGCAGAAATCCCAGCGCTGCCCATTGCAGTTCCTGACTGTTGAGGTCATTGGCCCCCATATATCTAGGACAGAGGGCTTAGGCAGTGGTGAGAGTGGCTTACCAAAGGAGTCTCTCATTTTCCTGAGAACGCCCTCCCAAAACTGCTGCACCTTCGGGCAATCCCACAGTATGTGAAAGAAGGTGCCAGGTAAATTGCAGCCTCGCAGGCACAACGGGTCAGGGCGTCGTCCAATTTTCGCCAGAGTAGGAGCGGACATGTATGCCCTATGTAATATCTTTAGCTGAATCAGTCGGAACCTGTGGCAAATAGCCGATTGCCTAGGGGACATGAGGGCTGAGCGCCACCCTTCCTCGTCTAACGGGCCCAGGTCCGCTTCCCATTTGGTCCGCAATGACTGGAATGAGTTGGGGAGATTATTACATAGTTTACGATAAGTGTATGAGATAGCTTTCTCAGGGAGTGGCTCAGATAATAGTCTGTCTTCTAGGGGGGAGATAGGAGGAATGGAGGAGAGGTCAGGGATGGCGGTCTTGATGGCATGCGAAATTTGTAGATATCGAAAAAATTCTGTGGATGCGAGGGAGTATTTAGTCTGGAGAGTACTAAAGGACAGGATGGCTCCCTTCTGGACAAGGTCCCCTACCTCAGAGATCCCTATCATATCCCATTTATCGAATCCCTGGGAGAAGCAAAGGGAGCCTAGGCGCTGCGATGACCACAAGGGAGTAGCTTTAGAGATCGTGTCTGCCCATCCCAAGCTCTTGTTGGCTCTGTGCCATAGTGTAACCGTGTGAGCCATGGGACCAACGTATCTATGTTTAGCGGGTTTACTGTAGAGGGCCCCCAGGTACCCCTCCCGCCCGTTTTGGCATCTATCAAGAAGGAGGGCCGGATTGAGGGGCGGGCCGTGTATCCAGTGGTTACTAGCTACCAATTGCGACGCCCAATAATAGAGGCGGAGGTTGGGTAGGGCAATGCCTCCGTCGTACCAGCCTTGGAAAAGTTTACACAGGGCAATCCGAGCGGCTCCCCCGTCCCACAATAGGAGGCGGAGTTCACTTTCTATCGCACGAAAATAGGAGTCAGGGATCAAGAAGGGACAATTCTACAGTGCATAGAGAAAGCGCGAAAGAGCCAACATTTTGAAAAGCTCCGCCCTGCCTGGAAGGGAGAGCGGGAGGGAGCGCCAGTGGGCAACATCGCTGCGGAGTCTGCGCAAGGGGCCTAATAAATTATGATCATGAAAGACTGTCGAATCAGGCGTGATATAAATACCAAGGTACTGGAAGCCGTCCGTGGCCATTGTGATGGAAAACCCTCGGGGCAACCGGGGGGGGGGGGGACCATGTAACATATACAGTGTAGATTTAGTCCAATTGATCGAATAGCCCGAATATTTCCCATAATTAGTGTCAGGGATCTGCATTAGCCAGGGGCTGATAACAATAGGACCTCGGGTGTATGGGCGATGAGAGGTCAGATCCACAATGAGAGGTGAGTGATCGGATATGCCCCGTGGAAGACCCTGCAGTCGGACGAAGAAGCCAAGATCAGTGATAGGACAGAATAAGTAATCAATGCGGGACATACTTTTGTGTGCATTTGAATAGTGTGTAAAATACGATGTAGTCGGGTAACAGTGGCGCCATATGTCTACCAGCCCCATGGCGTGCGTGAAGTCGGATAGATCTGAGCGCGAAAGATGAGAGCTGCGCTTAGGACTGCGATCTAAGTCATCACACATTGTGCTGTTAAATCCCAGCCAATCAGAAGTGTACCGACAGGGAGGCCCAACAGACGTGTGCCCAGCTCCTTAAGGGAGTCTTGGACTAGCGCCGGTGGAATGTATACGGAGAGTAAGTTCAACGGGCGGCCTTCCCAAGCCGCCTCGACAAGCGCAAAGCGGCCCAGGGGGTCAGCCCATGTCTTGGAGTAAGTAAGGGCAAGGCTCTTCTTAATCAGGATCCCAACACCGCGGGAGCCAGAAGTGAAACCCGCATGGATCAGTAACGTATAACCACCCCGTTGAAGAGCCCGACAAGTGTTACCCACCAGATGTGTTTCCTGCAACAGGACGATATCGGGGGAGTGGCGTCGAAGGTATTGGAGAACCACACCTCTCTTAACTTTGTGCCCTAGCCCATTTACATTCCAGGACAGAATTGTGAGGGTTCTAGAGTGAGAATGCGTCATAATTATGGACTAAATGGACCATCTGGAAGGAGAGGTGAAGGTGAGGCTGGCGGAGTCGCCAGGGCGACAAATCAGGGCAGCGCACCGGAATAAAAAGCCAGCAAAGCATTAGGGGACCAGGCAATTTCTGGGGTGAACAGCCAGTCAGCACGTAACCCACAGTGGGCCGAGAGTCAAGACCATTGTGACAGTTCCCACCCCCCTCCCAGCTTCCCTGCCCGCGGACTTTAAACTATCCTTACCCCAACTAGGCAAAGTGCCTGTTGCCCTCCCAACCATGTCGGGGGTATCCGGTGAGCCGATGCCACCACCCGCCTGACATAAGCAGTGAAATGATTAACTTCCATGAATTATACAAAATATGAACAATTCCCAGTGCAATATTCACATGGTAAAAAGAGTACCTGTTAGGCAGTCAGCATGTCCCAGCATGTGGCCGGGGGAGGCACTTTCTGAAATGAGGAGTGATCAGGGCGCGGAGGCCCAGCAGTCCGTGCCCGTTCAGCAAACAATTCCCATAAAACAAAGACCAGGTTTGTGAAACAGCGGGCAAGTCTTGAGCAAACCAAACATCTCGTAGCGAGGGGTATCAGTCTCCAGGAGCATTGACACCAGTAAAGAGTTCTTGACTTCCCGGCATCTGATCGTCACGGTTGTGGTCATCGTGGTCATCACGGGCATCAAAGTTTTTCTGAGATTTCCCAACCCGGCGCCAACCCTCCATCCAGTCCCACACTTCATCCGGTGAGAAGAAGAACCACGCCTTTCCGTCCATTTCTACGCGTCGCTGGGAAGAGCATGGAGTATTTGATGTGTTTATCTCGTAGGGCTTTTTTAACCTCCAGAAAGCTACGTAGCCTGGCCTGAACCTTCATGGTGAAGTCCGGGAAGAGCGTAATGCGAGAATTGTCTAGGAGGAGAAGCGGGCATGTCCGGGCAGCTTGGAGTATGGCATCACGGTCTCGGAAGTTGAAGACCCTTTGCGATGATAGGCCGGGGGGGGGGGCTCCTGGTTTAGGCTTTCCCCCCGGGACTCTATGCGCCCGTTCGATGGAGAAATAGTCCGAGTGTTGCTTCGGCTGGAGATATTGCGGGATTAGATTTTCCACAAACAGGTCCGCGGCCGGCGCCTCCATTCGCTCCGGAACACCTAAAATGCGAATATTGTTCCGTCGCGCCCTCCCTTCATAGTTGTCCAGGATGTCGCTCATCTGCCTTTCTTATTGCTGGAGGTGGGCTACTTGTTGTTGGAGGGTAGAAGTGTCTTCCATAAGGGCCGCAGTTTTAACTTCAACATCTTTGACTTTGGAGTCTATTTTACGCAGGTCCGCCCTTAGCAGTGTCACCTCAATATTGACCGAGTCTATCCGAGTCTCCAGGGAGGATCTGACTCCAGCTATCGCCTGCATGACGTTTTCTAGGGTCGGATTCTTCCTCCCGGCGAAGGGGATGTAAGGTTTGGAGTCTCAGGAGAGGTCGCAGTTTTATTTTCGCCCTTCGCGCCCCCGGAGTTCTTGTTGAGCTGCCTCTGGTTGGTAGGCCTGGTCCCCTTATTTGACGCCATTAGGAACAGTAATGGCGAGGTGGCAGAGGATGGGGAGCCCCAGAGGGTGACAAGTGGCAGCGATGAAAGCAGTCTCCAGTGTCCAAGCAGGGAGCCCATGCCTGTCGGAGGAGGTGAAGTGGCGTGGGAGCCTCCAGCACCCGGGGGATAGTAACCACTAGAGGAGTGAACGTCCGCCAGCACTTCAGGGGCCACAAAGGTACTCAGAGGCACCAAAGGCAGTAAGTGGGCAGAAGCAAGGGGCAGGACGCACCACGGTGTGCAGGGTGGTATGTCAGGGGTTTAAGACCACGCCGGCAGGCAAGGGCAGATATAGTGCAAAAGAAGGGCAGCACGAGGCCTCCGCAGTTTCCCAAGAGGACGGGATCGCAAACAGGGCCCGAGATGAGGTGAGCTCCCCAGCAGGTCACACCGTTTCCGACGTGTGAGTTCGGGGATGTCACTTATGTAGCGTGTAGCGCAAGCGAAGCAAGTACTCAAGCTGTGCCTCGATCCCCAGCGGGCCCCCAATGGCGCTGATGGGCGGGTTGATGCAGAGGTCTGGTGTCCCCCACCTCTCGATGCACGGCGCAGTAGGCCCACAGTCCGAGCCTGCAGGGAGCGTCCACCAGGCAGGCAAAAGTAAGGGTAGCGCCTATGGGAGTCGTAGCTCTCACAGAGGCGAGAGGTCACAGCACCACAGTCAATCTGCCGATCAAGTGGAGCAAGAGACGGAGCTCCGGTAGTAGCAGGCCCAGAAGCCGGGGCGTCAAGTAGGCAGCCTCTCGGCACTCAGATGGCCGGCGGCAGCTCCCTCCGGGCGGAGAAAGTAAGGCCGATTGGTAACGGATCGTACCTCAGGAGGGCGGGGGAGGTCTCCGCTCGGTTCCGGTGCAAAGCTCCAGGGTCAGCTTTGCGTCTTCAGGCCCAGATCATCCGCAGTGGCACGGACAGTCAGTAGAGGAGCCGGAGCTCCGATGCGAGCGCCATCTTGCCCGCGACGGGACACACACTCAGGAGGGCTTCTTCGTCGTCTCAGCAGTAGGAGCCGGGTCGGCTCCGGTCTCACAGCAGGCACTGGAATGCACCACGGGGCCCACCTAAGTTTGAGGGGTGTCCCGGTCAAAAAAGCGGATTAATGCGGCAGATGTGCAGGCAAGGGTCGGGAACCGCTCTATTCAGCGACCATTCCCGCCGGCTGCTAGCCACGCTCCTCCGGCATTTGTTTTTTAATAAATGTGCAAACATTCTTTGGTGTGTTGTTAACCACCGCCAGGGGATTACTCTGTGGTGAGGCTTTCTCCATGTATTAATTTTGAAAGATTTATCATTTACATGAGCAAGTTGGAGACATTACCCACATTAGAGATAGCTAGTGGACAGTTTTCATTCCCACATAATTTATGTAGTGGTATATCGTGGTCTGTGTTTTATATCTAAAGGTTACACAAACACTTCTTGTTTAAATCATTCTATCTACCGATTTCAATAGTTAAGATGCTGATTGAGTAGTCTTCATGAATCGCTTGAAAGACTTCATAATTATTTTTGTTATCTTTCTTTTGCAGTTAAAAAATGATCTAACTCCACGGTGACTTTACAAGAATTTGACATCTTGGCTCTACATTGTCTAACTGGAGTCTATTGATCGACCTTTTTATTGAATATTTTCTTGCAAAAATTTTTCATTCAGTGGGATTTTCTCAAACTAACAGGTACAAAGACTAGTCTCATTAATTTTTGATTTGTCGCTCTCTACCAATAATGTGGCAGCAATTTTAATTTTGCTGCCTTTCTTTGATTTTTATAGGACTTCCCTCCAAACTGTTTGAAAAATTTTGGTCGGACAGGGGAAGAGTACTGTTACGTGCAGGAAGATTGTATTTATGTACATGGTTATTTGTGAAATTATGATATTACAAGGTTTTTCCCCACCCTTTCACTGTTATGTATAGTTTTTTAATGTAATTTTTTTTTTCTTTCAATGGTTGAGTATGTTAACGTAGCTCAAGAACCATTGTTTGGATAATAGCGATTGTTACCTCTGGCTCTTGTTCTAGGGTTGCCCATGTGGTCAGTGAATTACTCAAGTTGATGGCATCTCACTTGTCATCATACATTTTGGGTCTTGATGACACGCTGTTATTGGATATATTTTTGTGTACAAGATATTATCATTCTTGTTCATTCAGCTAGCTTCTAACCTGGACGCTCGCCAAATATGCTTTGGTTCTGCTTACCTCTGACTTCTGAAGCCATTATATGCTAGGGGTGGGAGGGTGTCACAAAGTCCAGGTGGCTATTGTTGTTTTCTTTATGTTAGCATGAGCCCATGGCAGACTGTCTTCTTCTTTGCGCACGTTACTACAAGAATGTATTTTGCTTTGTGCCACACTGCAACTTTCACATCTAATATGCTGTTGATTAGTCTGAACACTGCAGACAAGGTCGAACAACAATGCCTCACGTTATTCTGTTCTGGTCAGGCCATGGCACCTAAACAAAACATGCAGAAGCATCTGATGTTTGGTAAAGTGTACTTTGGTCATATAGGTATACACAGGTGGGTGACACACACTTGGAGAGGGATCTTTCCAGAGAAGGGAGCATCACAGCACATGTGATGTAGTTCTTCCATCTATAGACTGAGGTATGGGGTCTGCTATGAACACCCAGAGAACTTCTAAAAATATAATCATTTTGCTTCTGTAGAAGGGGAGGGAGGTTAGGTTAAACTGTCTTATATAATAACAGCACCTTTTATGTTTTACGGACTACTTGCTATGCATAACGTATTTGTGTTAGGCATTTTTCTACTTGTGTGTCACGTGTACTGCACACTAGAGCACATTAATTAAAATAAACATTTTAAACTTTTCTCATGTCTCTGTCAAATGTTATTGTGGACTAGTACAAGAGTGAAAGTGAAAAGGTTTGCCCTGCTATTGCGATTACTGAGAGGTTCAGGAGGGTTGTGTTCTGGGGTGTTTAATCACTTGTTCCTCTGTGAGTAAATAGGAGGGCAGGTGAGACACTATAACTAGTCGGTCCCTGGGCTCATGAGTACTCAGGTTGTTGGATGACTCAGTCCCTGCCTACTAAGGTTCCATGATCCCAAGCATAGTTCTGTGACTCCACAGAATGCCTTCAACAGCTGCCACTTCCTGTTCAGGTTGCTTCTAGATAATCACAACATTCCCGTTGGCGTACACATTCACAATTGATCGCGAAATCATCGCGAAATATCAGCAGCCAGAGATCTCACTATAATTTATTCTAAAATTTCTCAACTACGGAATGAATTTACATCAAATATGAAAAAGGAAAATGTATGTAACAATACCTACCTTTCAGTCAGACTTGATGTAATTTCCTTCATTGGACTTGGCCGTCGATGTGTTAGCAGGTTCCTCTGGGACTTAACTTTGCCAATGCACCCTTTTCTTATCATCATTATTCTCCGTCACCGCTTCACGAATTTCCCCGAAAGCTTTCATGTGCAACAAGAATTACCAGAGTACTTTTTGGGGGAAAATTTCGTGAAGATTCGTCAAATGGCATTACATTTATAAGAAAGTCAAAAAACGCTTTCCCTATGGAAATATGGTCCTAACTATAACTACTTACTGGCGAGCGCCAATAAGTAATATATGTATATTTGTTTCTAAAAGGCGAGTAAAATGCACTCTTATGGGAAATATACTGGCAATTAGATTTTATTCGAGTTATATGTGTCAAAACGTGTAACTCGAATAAAATCTGATTGCCAGTATATTTCCTGTGAGAGTGCGTTTTACTCGCCTTTTGGATACGAAACAAATTAATCCGGTGTGCTCCACCGGCATTGCGTATCAACTACCATTTGCCAGAAGACTGGAAGGATCAAAATGTGAGGAATATATATATATATTCGAAGAGCCCTTGAGACTAGGTAAATAGTTGATCTCGATTGCAAGTCTCCCTCAGGCCTTAACGCCAGCGAAGATTTCTACACCTGTCTATAGTCTCCTATTCAGTGTTTCACTGAATTTCCTCTCATGTTCAACCTTATGGTTCCATCATTGATCACCTCATTGTTGTAAGAAATGCGTAAAAAACTTTTCAATGAGTTGATAAATAGAGGTGCCTGCGCCTTTTTCTCTATGTACAGTTCAGGAGATCAGTCAAACATTTTATTTGTTTTTAACAGTCTTTGATATAAAAGAATTTGTTCTTTTGTATATAGTGTTTTCACTGGTTATTGCACATTCTTTTTTTCACCAATGTTACATTGCATTCTGCACTTTATTTGCAGCATGGCTATGGAGATATATGTTATATGGATTCTCTGTATGACATTGATATAACCCACTTGGGTCATATTAGCTTAAAACTTTTTTGCTCGGATCAAATCACTAAACATATAATCATGGTTGATTAAAGCAAAACATAGGTTTTGATGATTACAAAATAATTCTCTTGATCAATTTGTACATATGTTTTTAACAATACTGTGTTTTATAAAGCTTGCTTCGTTTTGCGGCTTTGTATATAGAAACATATGTTAATGTGACAAATTGTGTCGTGAAATAATGAAAGTAATGGGTTGCAGATTAATGTGATTTGAAACGTATACTTAGTATTTTTTCCATTTCTAGACATGCTGTTCTGCGTAACAACCAATCATGTAACAGAGTGACGCGTCCTTGCACTTTAAAAATGAACTGCTCCTTTTGTAGCATTATGTGATCAAGGCCTCTGGGCAGGCCGAAACGTTATGCTGGTGGCGAGAAAAAATTCAATAAATAATTCACCTTCAAGCTTGGGTCGGCTCTCGTTTCCTTCTCTAGTGGAGTCCTGTTGTACGGAGGATTGCTGGAGTTGTTGGTTCGAGTTGTTTATATATATATTTCGGCTGGATTGCCTTCTTCAGATGCCGCTGCTAACAGGGTCGTGTCTTCAACCCCACCTTTTAAATTGACTCCAACCCTCCTATTGGCAGGAGTCCGCTTCACCAAACTACACATAGCCATGTGACCGCTGCATCCAGTAGGAAACTACAGCTCCCAGAAGCACTTATTCCCTGGTGAGTATTCCGTTTGGGAAAGCGAGGAGTCAAAATGCAAAATAGTTGAAATTGAAGCATTTAAAGGCGCCGGTGTCCAAAGTGGATTGTGCTGTTTGTTTCTGTGCCTGATGGCTTCCTTCAGTCCCCTTTGACGTTCGAGCCTCGGTTACAGGGGTCTGCCGGGCTGTGAGGCAATGTTGCAATGAACCTGCCTCTTCATGCAGTCACGAGCCGCAAGGCAGCAGCCCATGGCGTAGCCTGAACTTCGAGGCGGGAAGGAGACGTTCCAATAACTTGGACAAAAGAGAGCTGCAGAAACAGGTGCCAGCGTCGCTCCAGCCGCTTGAAGAACGGGGCCTCTTGTCACGCTTCTGGCATGCGTGAATAGAATCCGTACAAAAAAACCCTCCGGTAAAGAAGTTTAGAGGCCACATCAGGGGAAGTTCAGAAGACCTTTATTAGGCAGAATCGGGCATAATGTATTTCAGCTGGATTGCCTTCTTTAGATGCCGTTGCTAACAGGGTCGTGTCTTCAACACCACCTTTTAAATTGACTCCAACCCTCCTATTGGCAGGAGTCCGCTTCACCAAACTACACATAGCCATGTGACCGCTGCATCCAGTAGGAAACTACAGCTCCCAGAAGCACTTATTCCCTGGTGAGTATTCCGTTTGGGAAAGCAAGGAGTCTAAATGCAAAATAGTTGAAATTGTAGCATTTATAGGCGCTGGGTGTCCAAAGTGGATTGTCCTGTTTGTTTCTGTGCCTGATGGCTTCCTTCAGTCCCCTTTGACGTTCGAGCCTCGGTTACAGGGGTCCGCCGGGCTGTGAGGCAATGTTGCAATGAACCTGCCTCTTCGTGCAGTCACGAGCCGCAAGGCAGCAGCCCATGGCGTAGCCTGAACTTCGAGGCGGGCTGGAGTCGTTCCAATAACTTGGACAAAAGAGAGCTGCAGAAACGTTCAGATCAGAAGCCACCGAAGTCATCTGCGGCGTCCCTCAAGGCTCCTCGCTCAGCCCTACCCTCTTCAACGTCTACATGAGCCCCCTCGCAGCCATCGCACGCCAGCACAACCTCAACATCATCTCCTATGCCGACGACACCCAGCTGATCCTCTCCCTCACCAACGACCCCGCCACCGCCAGAGCCAACCTACACGAAGGGATGAAAGAGGTAGCCGAATGGATGAAGAACAGCCGCCTGAAACTGAACTCGGACAAGACTGAAGTCCTCATTCTGGGATCTTCACCCTCCGCCTGGGAGGACTCCTGGTGGCCCCCCCGCCCTAGGCAGCGCACCCAAACCGACAGACCACGCACGCAACCTGGGCGTCATCCTGGACTCCTCCCTCTCCAGGACCAGACAAGTCAACACCGTCTCCTCGATGTGCTTCAACATCCTGCGCATGCTATGTAAGATCTTCCGGTGGATCCCCACTGAGACCAGAAAGACGGTCACCCAGGCCCTCGTCACCAGCCGCCTGGACTACGGCAACTCCCTCTACGCCGGAACCACCGCCAAACTCCAGAAGAGGCTCCAGCGGATCCAGAACGCCTCAGCACGACTCATCCTGGACATCCCCCGTCGCAACCACATCTCCGGACACCTGAGAGACCTGCACTGGCTCCCGGTCAACAAGAGAATCACCTTCCGTCTCCTCACCCACGCACACAAAGCCCTTCACAACCAAGGCCCAGGATACCTCAACAGCCGCCTTAACTTCTACGCTCCCAAACGCCAGCTTCGATCGACCGGCCATGCCCTCGCCGCCGTCCCCCGCATCCGAAGAGCCACCACAGGGGGAAGGTCCTTCTCCTACCTCGCCGCCAAGACTTGGAACTCCCTCCCGACCCACCTCCGCCTGACCCAGGACCACCTCGCCTTCAGGAAGCAGCTCAAGACCTGGCTGTTCGAGCAGTAGCGGACCCCCCTCCCCTAGCGCCTTGAGACCCTCCGGGTGAGTAGTGCGCTTTATAAATGCCTTGATTGGATTGATTGGATTGGATAGGTGCCAGCGTCGCTCCAGCCGCTTGAAGAACGGGGCCTCTTGTCACGCCTCTGGCATGTGTGAATAGAATCTGTACAAAAAAAACCTCCGGTAAATAAGTTTAGAGGCCACATCAGGGGAACTTCAGAAGACCTTTATTAGGCAGAATCGGGCATAATGCATTTCGGCTGGATTGCCTTCTTCAGATGCCGCTGCTAACAGGGTCGTGTCTTCAACCCCACCGTTTAAATTGACTCAAACCCTCCTATATATATATATACACACATACACACATACACACAAACACACAAACACACTCAAAATATTTTACACAAATCACAAATACATTTTAAAAAACTAACTCCTGTCTGAAAACATTAAAAATTTAGAAGCAATTCAGATACTTAACTGTAACTACAATCCTACATGCATCAGGAAAAATGCATTCAGGATGTGGGGGATCAAATTTGCTATTCTAAGTTAAATCTAACAAACGTTAAGGAAAATACATACATAGGGGTTTAAAATATACTTGTCTAAATTGAGCTAACAAATGTTATGGAAACTATAAATATTAGAGGAATATCAAATGTAATATTATAACTCCAGTCTAAGACATGTTAGAGGAAGTTCATACATTGTGTGATTAATATCTACCAGTCTAACAAACAATGGGTAAAGTGTAAACCTTGATGGGATCAGATTTACAATTCTAACTCTAATGTAACAAACTTTGGGGAATGAGCATACATTGTGATGGGCAATGTTTAGCTCTCATATTCCAGCCTAACAAACATTGAAGAAAGTGTAAACATTGTGAGTGGGGGAGTGGTGAAGTTAATCCTTACTATCTAACTCTAGTCCAATAAAAGTTGAGAGAAATGTTTACCTGGGGAGGCAGATTTCCTATTGTAACTACATTCTAACAAACATTGTGGAAAGTGCATTATCGGGGTCGGGGGAATTTAACATTGTTACTTCAGTCCAGCAAACACTAGGTAAATGCATAAATGGAAGCGTGAGATTGCCTAATATAACTTTAGCCCAAAAAACATTGTAAGATATGTATCCTACTTTTCTAAGTCAAATCTAACAAATATTGGAGAAAGAGTATACATTGGGAGGGGGGGAGTTTACAGTTACTACTCTAACTCCAGTTCAGTAAATATTGGAGAAAGTGCATACATTAGAGGTGTCAAATATACTATTCTATCTATAGTCTAATAAACATGGAGGAAAGTGCATATATGGGAGTGTCACTTTCACTACACCCATATAGAAAAATACTTTGAATCAAAATAGCAAGACAATCATAAAAATAACATTCATTTAAAAAATAGATTTTTTAAATGCTTTACATTTAAAAATGCTGTTATTTAAGAAATAAACTAATTATATATTTTAAATAAACAATATACCTCAGAATCACACATGAAATAAACACACACCTAACAAATCCTCTATATCACAGAATAATTATTTAAAGTTCCAATTCTTTAAAAAGACCGCAAGTTCGAAATGCGTTTCTGTGAGGCTCCCTCCTAGTCCCGAGTCCGTGCTGGACTTGTGGACTAGTCAGAACCTGTTCCACATTGTTTTTGATGCATGGGGTGGTGCTGCACCCCAAGAAGCTCCTCGGAGGCAGTCCTGCATCAGGGTCTGCGGTGTTACTCATGCTGTAGCACCCACAATTTAAGAACATCCTCAAGGATTCTCTTTAAGCACTCTTCTTTTCAACATCTATTTAGCTCCACTAGCTCATTTAATTCCATCATTGAAGCTGAGATTTTATGCCTATGAGGATAACACCCAGCATATTTTCGGGTCGATAGTAATGTGGTCATGTCACAAGACCAGCTGATGGAGGTTTATATGCCATAGCCAGATGGATGCAATTTAATTTCCTTTGCATAAAAATGGATAAAACTTACATTTTATTTTTCTGAAACTCTACATCATGACCACATACTTGGTGGCCACATGAGGTAAGACCTAGTTCACCAGCAGTTTGGTAGCTTATAATTTGGGTATCATATTTGATCACAATCTCCCTTATGAATCTCTCTTAAGAAAATGAGTTATTTGTTGGGAAGGATGTGGGTCCTTCACAACTTATAAGTCTGCAACCTTACTTCTACTGTGAAACAAGTACCCTTTTGTAGCACTTGACTCACTCAGGTTTGCTAGGCAGAGTAGTCCGATGCCTATTCAGGGGAGGTATTGTGGGCGGTAAACAACCTTTACAACGAAACTTTTACAACGCACTACCATTACGACGCAACTTATACAACGCAAACCATCACAACGCATTGTGCTGGGGGGCGCTCTAGGATAAGGAATAGGTTTAATTTACTATCCAACACCTTCCCTACTATCCACGGGGACTGGAGTTGGAATAGTAAATTAAACTATTCACTATCCAGCGCCCCAAAGCACTATCCGTTGTAAAGGCATGCGTTGTAAAAACCGCGTTGCAAAGGCATGCGTGGTAAAAGCATGCGTTGTATCGTCATACATCCATTGTGGGCTCGTACCACTGCACTTAGGAATGCAACAAACAGCACTCAATAAAGTTGGCAGTGGGGCATGGAATTGCAACTGAAATAATCCATGAAGAATTGAGCATGTCCTTTATTACAGATCTTATACGAATCCGCCCGCTTTTACTGTGGTGTTCTGTATGGTTCAATTATCACTTAAATTTAAATAGGCTCATACTGCAGGATTGCCTGTCATTAGACAATATAGCAATGATCCTGTGGTTCCAAAACATTAAGAATTCTTTTAATGAATTAGGGAGAATAGGTTTATTTACTGACCTTAGAGGTATATTGAAAAAAGATCTTGCTTGGGTTAAGCAGGCTTTCTCCCAGAGTGTTGCAGCCGAACAAGAGAACCCTGCTTTACTAAAGCAGTCTATGGGCAGGTATAGAATTGTCAAATCTGAGAAGGGATGCAGCCTTATCTTCTTTTGGACATGCCTATCCTGCTTCAGCGCCTCTTGACATGTTTGATTAGACCTGCAGACACCTACATACAAATTTTAGCTACCCCTAAACTGTGATTTTTTGTTTCTCATTTTTGTGTCTGGTGTCCTTTGTCCAAGTAATTAGTAATGTGCCTCTAGGTCCAAGCTAATTGTTGACGATAGTAATTTTATAAACTGCCTTATTTGGAAATTGATTGTTTTAGGCGTTCTTGTTTACTTTTAAATCCAAATCAACAGTCGATGTATTTTAATTTATGTACCATTTTTTCGCTCATAGTGCTTTCTATCTTATGTCATGTGTATTTGTATGCCTTTTATCTAAAGTTTTATAAAAGTTGATTGATTGACAAGTCATACTTCTGCCAGTGCTTTTTGCAATATTACTCACACACTGCTACAAATTAATTTACAAATATATACAAATTGGCAGGTGGAAATGCCTACGGTGACACCCTTTAAATATTAACACTCCAGAAGCCCTGAACCCTAAAACCACACGCCCCCCCATATGCTAAGCACTATATATCGAGATACAGTTATTAAAAGTCGAGCCTAATGGCTTATTATTAATCAATCAAAATATTTAAACTGGATCTGTAAAGCGCTGCTTATCACCTGTGAGGGTGTACAGGCACTGACTGGAGAATGCTGCTGCTGAGTGTAGTCAGTCGAACAGTCAGGTCTTTACACCATTTCTGAATTTCTGCAGGGTGGAGGAGGTCTGGAGGTGGAGGGGAATGTGAGGCCATTCCAGGTTTTGGTGGCCAGGCAGGAGATGGTGCTACCCCTGCTTCAGTGGAAGCGGGGATTTTGGGAGAGGGAGAGGGAGAGGGAGGCAAGTGCAGTTGTCTAAAGGGATGGTGCATGTTTAACCTGTGGTTGAGGTAAGCTGGTCCATCGTTGTGCAGGGCTTTGTAGGCATGGGTTAGCGTTTTGAACTGATGCCTTTTGGGTATGGGGAGCCAGTGTCATAATTCTTGTAATAATACAAATAAAAGCAAATATATGTCATTGAGACCGAATGCAAACATAAAACTCTTTGAATATCCATTTGCGTGGGGCAATTTGTTTTCCAAATGGGGCCCTGATCTGCAACCAAATGCCATTTTCTCTTGCATTTTAATGCATTTTCGCAAGCTTCACATTTAAGTGTGTGCCTGTCTCCTCCTTGGGGACCACAAGGGAGGAACACAGCCCCTGCAGTCCTGACCGCCTCCTTGCATGGTAGGATTCTTCTTAAGCCAACGTGAGTGCTGACCTGCACACTTCCATTTAGCCTGCCACCAGTATTGATGGAAAGTTACAACTCAATGTCCCCCTCTGCTGAAATAAGGGAAGCACGATACATTCATAATTGCTCCTGGGGCTCTGGCCATCCCCTGATTCCCTCCATTCCTGGGAGCTCGGGATCAGGAAGCACTGCAGCATTCACTTCTGCTTCAGTCTCTTGGACACTGGGGGCACTGGAGCACTTTGTAAATGAGAACATAATGGCATTCACAGCTAATCCTGTACTTACCACAAAGAGCTATAAAAACATGTTGGGGGATGCATGTTGGTCACTCCCTGGGGGCGGGGCAGAACCATGCTTCCCACAGGATGACGCACCTTCACCCCACCCTTGCCCCAACCCAGCTGCACAGCAGTTTATGAGTTTTAAAGATAACGTTTAGTGGTTCAACCCTCTGAGAACTCTCTGGTAAGCTAATGTCATGCCCCTAATTGATATAGCTGCCTGTTCCCTTTTGTCAAAAACTTCTAAGGAGAGCCCCTCCTGTTTTTGGCTGCAGTGGTCTGGCTGCACTGCTTTGTTATCCTTTCGATTACCCTTGCCAAGACTGGTGCAGTGTGAAAAGGTCATACAGATTCTATCCCCTTCTTCTCTGCAAGGAACATTTAAACTCTGAATTGTTGTTTGCCATGAGATTGGTATGTTAATCTAGTATCTAGGCCTAACGATGGTAAAATAGTTTGTCAATCACACAAATCTGGGTTCACAAGACTATATTACCCTTTTTTTAAATGTAGGTTTTTTTTGTACAAAAGTCATCTTTTTTGCACTGATCACCCCCATTTTGACAGATGATGGTGGTTACTGACTCTGAAAGGGCCATGGGCTCTATCAGCTAGACCCAGGGCTAGTGTTCTGTCCCCTAAAGGTATATGGAAATTGGTATAATTCTGATTGGCAAAGACAGCCTTCCTGTGGGTCCAGAGTATATGGTAAGGCAGGTAGGTTTAGAGACCCCGGTGAACCTAAAATACTTAAGTATGCATTGATGTGGTGTCTGGTGTCATTTGAAAGCCAGGCAGCCTTGCATGCTGATTTGAAAATAAAACGGTGTCAAAATTTGACTTTGGTTTTAACCCCTTCCATGCTGGTGACGAACCCCAGCCGTCACGCTCTGCGGCGCTCGTGTGCTGATGACGGCTGGGGTTCGTCACGGCCCCACCCTGTTCTTTTGTTTACCGCACAGCGGCGGAAACGGCCCAGCATGGAAGGGGTTAAAGGTACTACCAAAGTCCAACACTAACTTTTTCATACATTTATATCACTCCTAAGGTCTGCCCTCTGCCTCAAGGGTATGGTGCATTGTTATAACAAGCAGTGGAAATTTAAAATGTGTTTATATGCCGTGATAAGGAAAAACTAGCCTGTTTTCCTATTGCAGGCTGCTAGTCCCAAAGACTATCATAGGAAGGCGTTTATTACACTTAATAAAGTCTAACTTTTTATTGGAGCCAACTAGACATCTCATTCAAAGTATCAAAATAATGGTTTTAATAAATCAAACAACTTGCAAACATCGGATTTATTATAAATATTACAGGAAAGTTATTTTAACTTAGTATTCCAAACTTACTTAAAATAGCCCTGTTGCAGCCTCTTCTGATTGGTCAGCCTTTTACAACCTGAGCCAAGCTGCTACCTGTGTAGGTGTGAAGTGGCATGGTGCTGAAACAATACAGCCATTTAATGGGAGAAGACTTGCTTCCTGGAGAAGCCAGGGAGAGGAAAGGGGCTGAGGAGGTAAGATGGACTTCAAAGGCAGGATAATAGATGTCATAGGACCCAGGCCAGCCCCCACTTCCCTGATCCCGAGCCATATAGGAACCCCCTGATTAGATTAGGAGAGGGGCTGGAAAGGAAATGTAGTCAGATGTTAGCCACATCTCTGGGTTGAGTTACACAGACACACACACACCAAGGTGAGAACTTCTCCATTTAGTTCTTTGGGTAAATAGTGTATTCTTGGTCAAAGATATGCCACAATTCTTAAGATGTAGTCATAGCAGGAGGTGGCAGCTTTATTCCAATTGGTTGGGGTTCTCACCATCCCGCAAGACCAGAATGGAGGATAAATATGGCAAAGCTGCAGAAGCTCTTTCTTTGGAGCACTGCTTGGAACAACAGAAGACAAAGGACTGCTATACTGGCTCCCTAGATTGCACCACAGAAGGCTTGCACTCATAAAGACTGCAACTTCTGCGCTTTCAAGTCCCCAAAAAGAAAGGACTGTGCCTGACTCGAAGGAAAAGGAGAGGACTCCCTGATCAGCAACAGGTACAACAGAGCTGGAAGAAGTCACCTGCCTGGGCTGTGCAGGTGCATTGTGGGAAATTAAGTCCTAGCCCCCAATAGGCATTCCAGAGTCTCTGACTCCTCCGACTGAGCTACTGGCCCCTTATTTTTCCAAAAGGAACCAAGCAAACTCAAGATTTTTAAGTGTGGAAACTTTCTGCAAAGTTTTGCAGAAAAGCTCCAGGAGAAGACCGGTTTGATGTCATGAGTCAGGCCGCTGTCGTCGAATTGTGAATTGGCCTGATTGAGCTGGTTAGTCCTGCTGAAAGCTCTAGAGCCCCTTCCCATTGAGGACACAGCCTTTCAGCGGCTAAGTGAGGCATCGCGCAGTAGCAGGCCGCCATCGTCAAATCAAACTTCGGATCCAAGAAGCCCGAGTACACACCGTCAAGGCAATCAATGAGGGAAAATCCTAATATAACACATGGAGCTATGAACTGGTATCAAAGCGCTGCATGCATATTGAAAGGCAGAGGTTTACAACCTTATTGATTTTATTACTCAATCTTTCATTACTCTAAGGTTGCTCAAAGGGGTTAGTTTGGGTAGTAATACAATTTTATTAGTATGAAAATCCCAATTGTGTTGCGTTTCAAATCCTGAGTTTATGGGGCAAATGTACTAACGCCTTGAGCCTGGTTTGCATAACAAAAGTAATGCAAACCTGGTGCAAAATGTTGGTTTGGGTCATACGTTCCAGAACAAATCCTGAATTGTGCTGGACAGTTGCCATAATGTAATGCAAAGTAGCACTATGCACTATTTTACAATGAGGAGGCATAACTTGGGTGGTACATGAACTTTCCCTTGTACCCACTCCTGGATATTGATCCTAATTCCTATCTACTATCTTTCATTGAAAGGGATTTGCATCAAAACATTATGCCTCCTTGAAGGAGATTCAAAGGTGGGGAAAAAATGTAATTTTACCAAACCTTACCAACGTTGTGAAATCATAGAATTCATTATATGCTGGATGGTTAACGTACTGGTATAAAAGCTATACTTGACATCACGCAAACACCCTTGGGTCATGGTGTATGCATTGGTGCAAGGTAGCCTAAGTTAGACCAGCGTTTGAGGGGAGAGCAGCAGCACCGTATCAAAGTAGATTATGGTGCTGCTGTGCTCTGTCCTTTCCACACCACGCAACTTGCTGTGTGTGCTGTGTGAAACGTAGTAAAAATGCCACTCTGTTTTTTTCAGACCAAGCACTCTTAAGGGCTGTTGCCTACCAGTATGGATGACATGAGGCTCCTTCAATTTATAGTCTTCATTGTCTTAAGTAATATTTCTTATACATTGATTTATACACTTACATCACTCATTGTCTCTCTATTCTTTTTAAAATATATTTTTTAGAGTTTTATATATCGCAAACTAGACCGGAGACATCAGGAATCAGAGCGCTTCACATAGCACTAGTTTTGTTACAGCAGGACACATTCATTTTTGTTAGGCACCGGGAGATTAAGTGAGTAGCCCAGAATCACAGGATGTTGAGCGTCATTGCCGAGTCTCAAACCCGGTTCTCCAGCTTCAAGGTCGACCGCTCTAGCCGTAAGGCTACATCCTCTACCCATCCTATCTGTGATGTGAAGCACTCTGACAGTCTACATTGGGATAAGTAGCCCTGTAAAATAAAGAAATGTGAGACAGGGCATCTTTGTAAAGGAGGTCAAAGGAGGTGGCACAACAAACGTTGTCGCCGCCACCAATCCTAAAGCCAGCGCAGACCAAATATGCTGCATTTTAGAGAAAATGTTTTCTGTAAAGTGTGAACCCTTTTCTTAGATGTAATCATCTAAAATTGGTACTGGTTATGCTACAGCTAAAGCAAAATGATGAAAAAGACAGAGCCCCTCCTTGAAAGATTTGGCAATGATCCCCTCAGATCATACATACCTAGAGATAAACAAGAATTGATTGGTGTACTGCCTGAAGTAATCGTTCTTACTGATAATTACATTGGGCAGTATTCTAGTTCATTATTTTGTCTCCCCCTAAATCTCCAGAGACGAACCACATGAAAATCATCCATGGCCCTGGTCCAAAAGCCACAGTCCACTCCAAACTGATAGGTCATGCCCACTCTGCATTCGAACATAAACGCCCTCAGCCGTGTTTTGGCCTTCTTAGTTGTCATCAGTGAGGAGTCATAGTTAAGTTCAATGGCAGATGAGCTATGGGGCCCACGTTTGCGCTTAACTGGCACACTTTAGACATCTGAATGCTCTGGGAGAAATAAAATGGGAAATATGGCGCACAATAGACTTTAGAGATCCCTCATTTGTGGACTATGGCCAGTGTGCTTGTTTTACTGTTCTTTCACTTTTTAAGTGTCTTTCTGTCTATTAAAGTTTTTTTTAAATTGCTAACAGAAGAACATCACAGTTTCGTCTCTGGCTTTTAATCTCACTTACCTCAGCCTTGAAGTTGCGCTCAAAGTATTGATATTCCTCGCTGGCAATATTCGTCAGCTGAGGGGTAAACTCTTGGTTGGTGATTGTTACTCCGACTTCCACTTCTGCCTCGACGGTGGCTGAAAGAAACAGGTTTGAAATGAACTACTCAGCTTTTCACTCCAATGGGACCTTATGACAATTGAACAGAGCAATTGCCGAAAATAGCAGGTAGAGGTACTCCCCTACTTGAAAGTCCGGCCTTGCACACTACATATCAGTAAACAGCAAGAGATGGCATCCATGCACTACAGGCAAGGTGTAGTGCGAGAAGCTGGGCTTCCTACGTGCAAGGTCAGGTTTATAAGCCATCTGCTTGCGTAAATTTAACTTAAACTCGCACGTAAAGCTTGATTTGCAAGTGAAAAATCAATTTCAGAATTCATAAAGCATGAATATGTACTCATCATGAAACCAACTTTTGCATAATATTGCTAAATATAGAGCAACATTACAGTTGAATCAATCGTCTTCTAGGCCTGGGAAGTGGGATTTACAAAAGGAAGGGTGCTCTGGAAAGTGTGGCAAAACCGAAAAACGTGTGATTTTGAGGACATTCACACATTTTCAAAGATCCTTCCCTTCTCTGGGGCAGTCAGAAATTAAGGACAGGAGTAAATCCCTTTTTCATGCTAGGAATAGAATGGGAACACCCCCAGAAGTATAGAGAAATAGGGGAATAAGTTTCCTCACTAAAAAAAAAAATATTCATGAAGTTAAAAACATGATAATGTACAATTTCACTAATGCAAACAAGTAATTTTTGTATTAGCAGTTGCAAAATGTAGAAAAGTGTGCTAGCTGCGTTGGCCTCCTGTTCACATAATGGAGAATTCTGAAAACTTTCCAGGATTGCTCCAAGACTTGGAAATCTGAGGGAATTAAAAAATATATATACCCAAGAGGGGAAGTGTTTCTACAGGTTACAATTTACAAAATATTTTGACAATCATACCATTTATCTTTACAGTGCAGGTACAGGAGTAGGGACTGATAGCCAACCTCTACAAATGAGATATAGAAATGGTTTCAGTCCATCTGCCTCTATAGACACTCCGAAATTGGGATAGGCTCTAGTACTTCTCTACACTTCAATAGTAACCCGGTCAAGTGGGAAGTGTTCAATTGGGCTAAATCATCACTCCTAAGAGATTCAGAAACACTCTTCGCCATGCATGGCGCGGACCTGTTTTCCTTGTAAACTTGAGAAGCTTGTTTTAATGGCTCTGGTGAAAACTGGGCAAGTAATTTATAATTCTCGGATCAGTTGTTGATTTTATAAATTAAATTCATGTACTGTAGGGCAGAAATATGTTCTTAATTGATTGATAACATTGTCATATTGCAATTAGTTTTTCAAATAATTTTCTAATGTTTATTTAGTTTATAAATGCAAATCAAAAGAAAAAATGACTGGTAGTATGGGTTGAGAGAAATTATTTTTAGAGCGCACATACCCAAAATATGTTGAGGTGCAGAGGAAGTGGTTTGTGCATGTA
The DNA here is from genome assembly GCF_964263255.1 of Lissotriton vulgaris. Classification (NCBI taxonomy): domain Eukaryota; kingdom Metazoa; phylum Chordata; class Amphibia; order Caudata; family Salamandridae; genus Lissotriton; species Lissotriton vulgaris. Next base: position 702,330,857 of record NC_141700.1, on the reverse strand, counting down.
GGTTGCCTCCAAAAACATTCTTTACAAACATATAGAGGCATATTTAGGCACCTTAGATGAAAATGTTTTTTGTCAATCAGTACTTCGCTTGCTGCTATTAATCATCTAGGCTCAAACAATAATTAAAGAAGTAACTAACATTTATGCTTACCAATTTCAACTTTAATCTCGTCTATTGGATATTCACACAGATCACCATACCACCCGGCGATACAGATACATTTTATGTCATCTAAATGCCCATTCTGACACACTTTCGCCGGTTTTTCACATAATTTTCCAGTATAACCAGGCTTACAGATGCATGTTCCGTTAAATGGAGACCCTCCATTTTGACAAGGCAAAATGACTGCAAAAAAAAATATGGCATTGTATTAGTTAACAGAGAGAGTACGTCGCATTGTACTTTCTGCATCAGATCCACTTCAATGCTGAGTTCCAGAGAAGTCCAGAATATGACACTCAATATCTCAATATTTTGCTGCATAACCATGTATTGTGTGGTGAAAGCGTTTGTAGGGCGAAGTGGTGTCCTGAAGATATACACTTGTGTGTGTATGTGGGTAAGAAATTAGGTTATTGGTTGAGAGGAGTGGAAGTCCCACTAAGGCAACAACCAAAATCTGTGTCAGGGTGAACCACAAACGTCACTAAATTAACTTGTGCTTAACCCTCTGGTAGCTTGGCACAAAGCAGTCAGGCTTAATTTAGAAGTATGTATGAAGTTTTTAGGGAGCTCACACACTGTAATAAAGGGAAAAACACACAACTATCCCAAACCAATTTTTAAAAATCGAGGACATTTTTATAATAAAATTATAAAAGAATGAAAAATTCCAGTCAAGGGAACCAGAGATATTAAATGTTAAAGTTTTCAGGGTGAATAGCACCTAAAAGCACAAAGTGCAACTCACAGTCATCTGGTCGCGCTAGGTCGGGGGAAAGTCATAGGATTAGGCTCGCCACGATGGAGCGGGGGTCCGATATAGGAACCAGGTTAGTCCTGTTGAAAGATCACCTTCAAAGTTTGGCACAAGGAGTTCCATCCACCGTGAAGGAGGCTGCAGTGCGGAAGCTGTGCATTGTCACTGTAGCACAAAGAGCAGGTCAGGCGTTGTGGATGGTCGTCACTACAGCATGAAGAGTCAGTCAAGTGTTGCAGACTGTCCTTGCTGTAGCTTTGCGTTGGCGGTCATCGTGGGCTGTCGTTGATGTAGTGCTAAGTGCAGGTCACACATTGCCGGCCCCTGCAGATAGTCATTGTCAGCAGGAAGAGCAGGTTTCACCAGCTGGTGGTCGTCATCAGCAGCAGAGTCTTGGTGTGATCCGGCCCATTCACGGTCACGTGAAGTGCAAGGTTCAGAATTTTCACTTTTGTTTTGCAGGAGAAGTTTCTACAGAAGCCAACCAAGGGTCTACGACTGGTCGGGGGAGGGCACCTCTTGAGAAAGAGGACTCACTCCAGCAGCAGCCAGCAGCAGGCTAAGGCAGGCCCAGGTGCACCAGGTCATCTAGGCAGTTGCAGGGAGGCCTCTGAAGATTGTTGTGTCCCTGTAACTCAAATAGAAAGTCAGCCAACTGACCCTGGGAATCACTCTGAGTAGACTTGGATGAATGCAAAGGCAAGGAGGTCTAATCTGCCTTCTCAGACTTATTACGAAGATCCCTAGACATGGTTCAGTCTCCCGAGCCATCAGCAGTCTTCACTGGAAGTGTGGCTCACTGGTTAGAGGAGGCAGACCCTGATGCAGAGGTCAGACCCGGGACCAGGGTTCAATTCCAGATGCGGCAGGGTCTTGAGCTCAAAATGTCCACGGACTTGATAATTCTCGCCTTGGTGCCTACTCGAATCATGAGTTCACACTCTACAACTCTGGGCAATAGCTTGCTTAATCTCCACTACGGCCCTACCGTGATGGGATGCCTGGTCTTCACCTTGGGGATGCCCAGTAGTGGTTATCTCGCAGGGAAAGCCAGAACGGGTTCCCAAAGCAAGCGCTAAGAGACCTGTTGGTGATTTGGCGCTATATAAATCGAAATTAACATAACATAACATAACTGGCTGCCTGTGAGAAAATGTATAATCTTTAAGGGACTCTGTACATCTTAAAAGGCCTTGCAGGGCCAGCGCTCAATGTACCTGATAGATATCTTACAAATAGGACTCTCCTTTTGAGCTCGGCTTAAGACTGGATTGTTCCCCTCACAGACAGACTACCCGGGAAGGCAGGAGCCTGATAGGGTGCACAGCACTATATTGGAATTTTCTCCCATGGGAACAAAAAAATGCGACCTCTTTGCTTAAATTCAGGAAGGACTTAAAGACCTGGCTTTTCACCCTGGATCTTTGAGTCGTATATTTTGGAAAGCCGATGAATTATCCTCTGTCCCTTCTGTCATATGTAGTGCCAAGACACCTATGGACAATTGTTAGCACTTTACAAAAATGTAATCAAATCAGACTACAAGGCAGTTTTTTGAACATCAAAGAGTTCCTCTGGCAAGAGGGTAGTCCTTCTCCTAGAACTTCCAAAAGATCGAGAGTGTTCTGATGAGTGGCTCTGGAGATCCAATATGTATATCTGGTGACAGTCTTTGTGTGGGGAAGTCCTGTCCTGCCCCGAGATTTGGTTCTAAAAAGTGCTTCCCCTGTCAAGGCTTAAAACTGTCTGGGGGTGAAAAAATGCAGGGCATGTCTGATGTCCAGTGTCTTTGTGTGTACAGCATGAAAAGCCCTTTGAAGTGGGACTGGGTGCATCCCTTCCCCAGTCATCTTGCCTTGATGGACCATCCTGTCCAAACCTAAGCACCCATTGTTTTACTATATGGAGGCAATACCAAAACCTCAACAGCGGACCAAATGACAGTCATGTGACCCAAGATACTGGCAGAATGCACAAATGGTTCATGCAAGAAAATTTCAACTTTATAAAAAGTGGCCTTTTTAAAATTGCAACTTAAAGTCTGACTTTACCATTAAAGAGGATTTTAAATTACAATTACTTTGAGCGCAAGCAGCATAGCTCTACCTGCTCCCAATCTAAAGTTAGCACTTATTCAATGGAATAAGGTAAGCCAGTGATAGTTAAAGGGAGAAGTAAGGCTTGCCACAGTTAAAAAAGCAACTGTTGGAGTTTTTTACTGCCAGGACGTGAAAAATGTAAGTACAAATGGCCTACTTTTTAAATTCAATGCACCCTGCCCTGAGATCCTTAACCGCATCGCTGCGGCGGCTTTTCCCGCTGTGCGCGGCAAATTCGAAATTACCGCGTTACGTGACGAGCTGGCCTTGTCATCCGCGCAGGACAGGTAAGCGCGATGACGAGCCCAGCTCGTCAATAGCCTCGAAGGGGTTAAGGGCCCAATCTAGCAGTGGCTTATAAGTATTAAAATGGAAGGTTTAGGACTGCTATAAGGTTTATTTTGCCAGGTCACAATGGCAGCTTAAAACTGTACTACAGGCTGCAGTGGCAGGTCTGGAGACATGTTTTACAAGGCCACTTTAATGGGTGGTGCAATGAGTGCTGCAGGCCTACTAGCAGCATTTATTGTACAGGCTCTGAGGACATGTAGCACAACTGACTAGGAATTTATTAGTAAATTAAATGTGCCAATTATGAGTAGGCCAATTTTAGCATGATTGAAGGGCAGAGCACACTCATTTTATTACTGATTAGCAGTGGTAAGGTGCACAGAGTCCTAAAGACAACAAATTCAGCAAAAAAAGGGGTGAAGGCAAAATGTATGGGGGAATACCACTCCAAGAATGTCAGGTCTAACAATGGGTTTAATGAAATTGAAGACTGTGGGCTTGAAATTGTCTTTTGACAGGACTTAAATAATTGGAGGCCATAAAGATTTTGGGCCATGTGTACGTAGGCTATTACCGGTTGGTACCGGCTGAAAATCGGCAAATTTCCCATTACCGACCGGTATTTAGCCCTTTGCAATATAGGAGGCTGGATTTAAGGATTCGGTAATTTACCGATTCGTTATTTTAAGGAATCAGTAAAATACTGATTCCTTCATTTAAGGAATCGGTAAATTACCGAATCTTTAAATTCTATGTAGGGAGCACTCACGTGAGTGCATTTTTGGTTTAAGGATTCGTTATTTACCACCAACTACAAGTTGGTGGTAAATACCGAATACCTTTAAAAAAGCAATTTTGTGCTTTTTTGAAAGTGCCATGTGGCAGACATACATGCCCTTAGGCCATGTATGTGCACCACATGTGCATACATGCACGATTCTGGGGTGCAACAGGGTGTCAATGTGACACCCTGCCACCCTTGAATATGCTCCCCCTATTACCGATTTGGTATTTACCGAATCGGTAATAGCGAATGGCTAACCATTCATTCCTATGGGCGTCCAGGCCCATAGGAATAAAAGGGAAGTTATTCCATATTACTGATTCGGTAAATACCGAATCAGTAATATCGAATATTACCAAATCGGTAAAATTTACAGATTTTTTACCTACATTCTATTTACTGATTCTTAAATACTGAATCGGTAAAATTCGGTATTTAGGAATCGGTTAACAGAAATTACCTACATCTGGCCCTTTATGAGTTGTGCCTGTTCGTCTTCTTTCAATGTGACCTACAATTTTGTCAATCCAGTATTTGAGATCGAATTCTTTGCTCCACCTTTTGGCCTTGTGTATTCATCCGGCCTATTCCAAAAAGAATGGACACAGGTGTCCTTTCTTCTAATCTTAGCTACCACGGACTGTAACCTCTAACCCTTGGATCAGACATTAGCAGACGTGTAGCATGGTACACGGTGGGCAGGTTCTGAGTTAGAAGAGAGTTGAATTTCAGTGTGGCCTTTGTGTCTATGTGTGAAGTGTACTGGTGTCACGTCTGAGTGACCAAAGTTATGCTCTTTTCCTTTCTTGGTCTATTACACCTCAGGATGTGATGACAGGAAAAGGAAAGAGAGACAGAGCATCTGCAATGTGTATGAATGGTTCTTTCTGAAGTCTACCCCAGAGAGACTCATTAGCCGCCCATTGCACTCTCCAGATACAGGCAGCCATGGCAGATATGGTATAACTTCCTGGAAGAGACAGAGGATTGGCGCGTGGGCATGCCATGATAAATGTTATTCTGGTCCACCCAGGAGCAACGGGAAGAGAAACACATGCATGCACTGGTGAAACGCAGACACAGAAATGCTCTTTTCAGGCATGTCAGAGAAGTGACACAAAAGAGACAATGGTTACAAGCAGCCATGATAAAGTCTCTATCGCGCCCAATCAAGGCGAAGCTTGCAATGGGCACCACCTATAGAAAGCGAGGATTAATGCCAAACAAGATCTATGCAAAATGCTCGATGGGTCCACTGAGGTGTGACAGGAGAGAAACCCACTGGCTTGACTTTGACACAATGACCAGCCATCGTAATTGATGCAATAACTGTCCAGGAGCCAAGAAGAGTAATTTACAGGAATGTCACCATCATGAATGCAAAAAAGTACCCTCTATGACAAAGTGAGTCCCTGCAGGAGTGTACTGGTTCCAGGCAACCTCGGCCCAAGGCTTGCAGTCCCACAGAGAATCTAGCCAAGCCATCCCTGACAAATGACTGCATCTTCAAGTGTTACATCAACTCTTTCTGCCAATTTTGGGAGCGTTGAGAGGTAAGGTACATGCCCGCACTAAGCAATATAGAGCAATATACAGATAGCTAAACATGTACACTCCATTGCGGCTCTGCTGGGAAGACAACGTGACAGGAGGTACAAGGCCCTGCACTGAAAAGCTTTCATCCAGGCGTAGTTCTCTTCAATCAGTTGTGGATGTTGAACTCCATCGACTGCAGGAACAGGGAATCCTATTACAACTTACCTCCTACCAGGGGCGGCTCTAGGCTCATGGCGGCCCTGGGCAGGCAGCGCAGGTAGGGGGCCCTGGAAGAGGGGGTCCGGGTGGGGCGGAGCGTGGAGGCCAGTGAAGAGGGGGGAGTCAGGGTGTTTGGAAGTGGAAGCGGCCACCAAATCCCTGCCAGGGGCGGCCACGCAAATATGTATCCATCCTCAGAGGATTATTATATTAAGGATATATAGTGGCCTGGTGGCCCCTGGGGTTTGGTGGCCCTGTGCAGGTGCACAGCTTGCACATGCCTAAAGCCGCCCCTGCTCCTACAGCATGGATAGTTGCTTTTCCCAACTCATCTGCTAATGGTCAGCTAGTTTTCAGATTGCAATATTCTGTTCGAAAAGTGGCACAATTGTAAACTTGAAAAACGTTGCTCTAGCTACCGAGTACTCCCTTGTTAGCAGTGCTACCTCGGCCAGTTCTGCCCATTTAGCCCAAGGCATTGCATTCTGGGACCTGTTGTTTTGGTTTTTGCATTGTAGGTATGGGATGTAAGAATTCTAACACTATTACATTACAGTGCTGTTCTCTAAAAATTCAAACCAGGACTGGCTGACGGTGTTATGAAAAGCCCGGAGCCACTAGGCAATCAAAAGTGTACAGCGGAGCCACTAGGCAACCACAAATGTACAGCAGAGCCACTAGGCAACTAGGCATGTTAAAGTGAACCACTAGGCAGCCGCGCATGTTTCAACGGAGCCATTAGGCAACCAGGCGTGTTACAGCGCAAGAGACCATGGCTAGGGTAAGAATGCCGGATGCTCTGCTCCTATAGGTTGCCTGTGTTCTCATCGGCTTGTCATACACCAACGAGATGTGTGCCATTGTGGCCGTGTGTAACTTTTCTCAGGCTTCTCACATGGACCGATAGATTTGTTTTGAAACCACCAGTAACGGGCGTATGACGTTTAGAGTGTATTTTAAATTCTAGTTTCATGAAGACTGAGTATCATTAGTACAAAATTAATTGCATCTTTAAATATACAGACAAAAATTGTTAATAGAAACAGAATTCGGGATAAATCATCAGACAGTTCTGAAGTACACTGCTTTCATAATAATGTACGACTAATTTTAGCAAGTCAATTATGCTGCCCTCAAATAATTAATCTGCATATTACACGGGTGACGCCCAGTTTTGGGGCTGAATTCCGTCATAATGGCAAGATAATATTGAGACTCTTCTACATAAAGCAGAAAAGGTCAATTTAACCTTTTCACAAAAGCACAGGCAAACCACCTTATTGAAACAGGTGTGCGTTCAAATCTCTCATATAGACCTATGTGGTGACTGTATACGTATTTTAAGAAGTTATATAGTCCGATTACTTTTAAGTCTGTAACAATTAAGAAAAGCAGTGCGAGAGCTAGATTTGACTGCTTTTGGAATGAAAGTGTTTATTTGTTGATTGTTAAGTTTGGCTGTGTGTTTCGGTAAGTGAATGTGGAAACCACTCAATGGATGAATGAATGTATTGGTGAATGAACGAAAGACTGCTTACATGCGTGGATAAAGGGGAGAATAAATGAATGCGTGCATGGAATAGGCAAGGGCCTGCATGGATGGACGGAGAAAGGTTATAGCAGTCTAAGGCTTCAAATAGCCTCTGAGAGCAATAGCGATGAATATAAAAATGCCCAGAATACCCATAATTATCCAGTTCAAGCTTTATCCAAGGGCTGGGTACCATTGTGACATGAATGCCCACAGTGAAAATGACCACTATTGGACCAGTGAAAACAACACTGAATAGATATGTCAAGAATTGTCATCAGTATGCAAGTGAAATTGTGCAAGCATTACTCAGGAACGGCCAGCATTTCGCAAAGACAGTCCACAAAACATAATGTATTAGGACCAATATACTTCTTCATTTATCCCCCACCTCTGGTTCTTACTTCAAGTACCTAGATGTAGCAAGGCGCCTATCTGCGGTCGTGTCTTTACTTACCTCCCTTAGTGACTGTAGTAGAACAACCACCCTGCAATATTGAGTGGCAGCTTTTAGGATACCATTTAAAAAACTGATTTCAACAGAAGCTGAACTTTTCAGTCAATCTAGTCTCTGCTTAAAACACTTGTTGCACTGGGGGCAGCCCCGACCCCACCAACCACGCACGCAACCTGGGGATCATCCTCGACTCAACGCTCTCAATGACCAAGCAAGTCAACGCCGTCTCCTCCTCCTGCTTCAACACCCTCCGCGTGCTCCGCAAGATTCACAGATGGATCACGACAGATACAAGAAAGACAGTCACCCAGGCCCTTATCAGCAGCAGACTCGACTACGGAAATGCCCACTATGCGGGAGCCCCGACCAAGTTCATCAATCGACCACAACGCATCCAAAACGCCTCGGCACAACTGATCTCGATGTACCACGACACAGCCACATCACCCCCCACATGAGAAACCTGCACTGGCTCCCCATCAACAAGAGGATATCCTTCAAGCTCCTCATCCACGCACACAAGGCACTCCACAAGACCGGCCCAGCCTACCTCAACAGATGGGTCTTCTTCTACACCCCCAACCGCCATCTACGCTCCGCCGACCTCTCACTCGCCACTGTCCCGCGCATCCAAAGAACAACCACCGGCGGGAGATCCTTCTCCCACCTTGCCGCCAAGACATGGAACACCCTCCTACTGAGCCAACGACAGACCCAAGACCTGCTGACCTTCAGGAGGATACTAAAGACCTGGCTGTTCGATCAGCAGCGGCCCCCACCTCCCCCCGCCCCAGCGCCTTGAGACCCTCGCGGGTATGTAGTGCGCTTAACAAATGACTGATTGATTGATTGGTTTCAGGCAACTGCGGGATTTATGAACTTTTTCAGTTATAAACTGTGTTCATTCGTCCATTCATACTGCATCAAAACATTGTAATACACCAAGCATTTTAATGTACAGCAGAATTGCCTGCCTCGTCCTCGGGTTTAAAAGTGGCTGTACCTTTCAATGTGCTCTCGACAATCCAAGTGTGTAGCACAACCCTCCAAGATGGAACTGCGACCTTCCTTCGAGCTGAAAATATTTTAAACCTGCCACCTTTTGAGTTTGTCACTCTTATGACGCCTTGTTGGTGAATTCTTTGCCCAACAACCACTTAAGTAGCGAACATCTAAAGCTGAGAGTCATGTCTTCGTATATCCATATATATTAGCCCGAAACATTTTTTTCAGGGTTGAGAGCAAAGTTTCCCTGGAAAATCAAATGATTGTATCTTATAAAGTTATAAATGCATGTGCTAATGTATCCATTTTTGACTGGAGCAATTTCACGTCCTTGGTTCTAATTTAAGGTAAGGCCATGCTTGCCCTGAACACGTTTTACTTATAAAACAGGATTCTGGAGAAGAGAAGCATGTGTCAAGGACGTTCGTTCACATTTGTTGTTTGGCACTATGTTGTGGCGATGCGGTCATTTGTTGTTGCAATATTTCAATGGGATTTTATTGACTTGGACTCTGACTGTGTTGTTGCTTGCGGCCACATGCATCAAAGTATTTAGGAGTCGCAAACGGTGTGATTTGGTAAAATCGTCCGTTTGCGATTCCTAAATATCTTTTTAGTATGCATCAATCATTTTTGGCAAAATCAATATTTTTAGCGATTTCCAAAAATGCGATTGCTTCTAAGGAATCGCAAATTTGCAATTCCTTAAAAGCAATGCACGATTGTTTTTAAAATTGCGAATTCGCAATTAGGGGATGCAAATTACCACGAGGGTGAACCTCGTGGGAATTTGCGAAAAAGAATTAAAATGCTCAAATTAGCCTTTTAAACACTGTCATGTTACAGACACACATGTCCTTAGGACATGTGTATGTGAACATCCACTTTAAAATACATTTCAGGGGTGCAGGGGGGGTCCTTTGGACCCCCCCTGCACCCATGGAATGCATTAACATTTTGCGAATTCGCAATTCCCATTGATTCTTATGGGCCTTTTGGCCCATAGGAATCAATGGGAAATGCGAAATCGCAAATTAGAATTCGCATAATATTTGCGATTCGGTAAAAATTGCAATTTTTACTGAATCGCAAATATTATGCGAAAATATACATGCATCCCATTTTGCGAATTCCAAATTGCGATTCCCTATTTTTCGCAATTTGGAATTCGCAAACGGCCGGGATGATGCATGTGGCCGTTGGTGCTTTGACTATTTTTTTGTTTAGTGCCTCGTTATGTTTCAATTGTATTGATCTATAGCTTTGTCAACATAGCAATAGTAAGCAACAAAATACACCAGAACAATATGCACAACAAAATTATTAATAAATAACATGGTGCGGTACAACATAACAGTATAAGCAGAATGCTATACAACGACCCTAATACAACACAGTGACATCACATTGCAATAAGGCAGCCCAAACACATCAGCCCAAAAAAGAACAGAGCATATTACAACCACACCAAAAAGCCACATGACAATTGCACACAAACATTCTTGTCTAAAATGACTACCTCCGTTAACCAACCGTCATAATATTCAGAATATTGTGTGAAAAGGTAATTCCACCAAGCACTGTTTTCACTTCACACCAAGGACGTAGAATAGAAGCTTACAAAAATATTTTTGTAATCCCACCGAAACTATTTGCATCTGTGCTGCTAAAATTTCCAAATGTATTTTGCTTTCATCCATCATTATTTTTATCAATTCCTTGCCTTATCAAGTCAGTTGAATATTATATTTTCCAATCCATAAGCAACATATTATTTGTGTTCTTCGATTCAAACATGTCGAGTATTTAATTGGTTTGAATTTTAACATTTTTAGGTTGCTTTCTTTTTGTGAAAAGACTTGGCTAGACCATGCTCCTGGGAAGTAATCACTTTGTTCTCTTTAGGTGCTTAATATGCTACTGTCGGAGGTCAGTGTTGACAACAAATGTTTCAGGACCTCGAAGAGGAGACATGTCTCCACTAATCCTCATGTCCTCAAATATGGAGCAAATGTGCATACATAACTGTGTCTAATTTGACAAAGATTGTGAAACACATTGTACAATTGCCACCTAAAAATATATATACATTTATAAATGAGACTTAAAGTGAACATAAATAGAAACCACATACACAATATTTTAAAACACACACAATATTTTTTTTCAAAGATTTTAAAGGGACATACCTGGCGTTGTTTTGGTCGATGTAGTACTGGTTGTTGAAGGCGTGGGAGTAGTGCCCGTAGTTGTAGGAGTAGAAGTGGTGGTCGTTGAACGGATAGTAGTGGTAGGCATACTTGTAAGGGCAGAAGTGATAGTTGTCGGGACACTAGTGATAGACACAGTTTTAGGGGTAGAAGTGGAGGCGGTGGTTTTACGTGTGGTAGTTGTGAAGGCGATTGTAGAGGTAGAAGTGATGGTGGTTGAAGGGGCAGGGGTGGTGGGCGTAGTTGTAGGAGTCGAAGTGGTGGTCGTTGAACGGATAGTAGTGGTAGGCATACTTGTAAGGGCAGAAGTGATAGTTGTCGGGACACTAGTGATAGACACAGTTTTAGGGGTAGAAGTGGAGGCGGTGGTTTTACGTGTGGTAGTTGTGAAGGCGGTTGTAGAGGTAGAAGTGATGGTGGTTGAAGGGGCAGGGGTGGTGGGCGTAGTTGTAGGAGTAGAAGTGGTGGTCGTTGAATGGATAGTAGTGGTGGGCATACTTGTAAGGGCAGAAGTGATAGTTGTCGGGGCACTAGTGATAGACACAGTTTTAGGGGTAGAAGTGGAGGCGGTGGATTTACGGGTGGTAGTTGTGAAGGCTGTTGTAGAGGAAGTGATGGTAGTTGGAACAGAAGGAGGCACACTAGCTTTAGAAGTGGTCGGGGAGGTGGTAAATGTATGGCCAGAGGTGGAGGTAGTTCTAGGAGTCATATCTGCAGACGTAACATTAATAGTACTAATGACAGTAGAAGTGGGATTTGAAATAGGGGCAGTGGAAGTTGACTCAGCTGTAGTAACAGTGGAAGTTATAATTGGAATAGAGACAGTGGCGGCTGACTGTGTAGAAGTTTCACGGGAGGCTGGCTTTGCAGTACTGGCAGTGGAAGTAGTGCTTTTGGTGGCGAGAGAGGATGTTGGCTCCTCAGTCGCTTTCATGCCTGTAGTAGTGGCAGTGAAGAGTGACTTTGTAGTAGCGATAGTGGATGTTGGTTCTGCTGTAGTGACAGCAGATGATGCATTTCTTGTAGTGAATCCAGAGGATAATTGTGTCAAAGTGACTGAGGGGGTTGCCTTTATAGTAGTGGCTGTTGAGTTTAGCAGACTTGAGGTGACAGCAGAGGTTGGTTCTGCAGCAGTCACAGAGGTTGCTGCTAATGTTAAGACAGTGGATGATGCCTCTGCAGTAGTGACAGCAGAGGGTGTCGCCCTAGTATTAATGGTAGAGGTTTCTTCTTCAACAGTGGCAGTGCAGAATATCCCTGCAGTAGTAATATTTACTACTGTGCCTACTGATGTTCTAGAAGAGGAAGTCTGTGGTGAAGTAGCACTGGAGGTGGGCTGTGCACTCTTAACCGTTGAGGATGTCTCTGCAACAGTGCCAGTGAAGGGAGGAACTGTAGTAGAGGAAAATGAAGTTGGTTCTGTAGTAGTGATACGTGAGATTGGCTCTGTGGTAGGAACGTGGGATGTTGGCTTTCCAATAGTCCCAATGTGAGTATTGCCTTCAGTACTGACAGTATAGGTTGGCTTTGCAGGAGTGGCAATCGAGGTTTTCCCTGAAGTAGTGACAGGGTAGGTTGGCTCTAAAGTTATGGAAAATGGGGTTAAGACAAGTGAAGTTGCTTCTGCTGTAATAACCGATGAGGTTGATATGTTTGTTAAGTAAATAGAAGATGTCTCTGCAGTAATGACAGCGGAGGTTTCCTTTGCAGTACTAGTAATTAAGATTGGCTCTTTTGTAGTAAAAGTGGTGGTTGGGTCTGCAGTAGTGATGGTCAAGGGTGATTCTGTATTAGTATCAGTGATGTTTCACTCTGCTGTAGCTACAGACGATGTTGGATTTCCAGTAGAGCTAATAGGACTATTGTCTGCAGTAGTTACTGCCGAGGTTGAATCTTCATTGGTAATAGAAGTGGCAGATTCTGCAGTAGTGACAGTTGAGGTTTCCTTTGCAATAGTAGTCAATATGGGCTCTGTAGTGTAAACAGTGGAGGTTGGTTCTGCAGTAGTAACTGCCACTGATGATTCTGTATTAGTGACAATGGTTATTGGCTCTGCTGTAGCTACAGAGAATGTTGGATTTCCTGCAGTGCTAATAGGATTATTGTCTGCAGTAGTTAATGCTGAGGTTGAATCTTCATTGGTAATAGAAGTGGCTGATTCTGCAGTAGTGACAGTTGAGGTTTCCTTTGCAATAGTAGTCAAGATGGACTCTGAGGTGTAAACAGTGGAGGTTGGTTCTGCAGTGGTGACTGCCAGTGACGATTCTGTATTAGTGACAGTGGTTATTGGCTCTGCTGTAGCTACAGAGGATGTTGGATTTCTAGTAGTGCTAATAGGAGTATTGTCTGCAGTAGTTACTGCTGAGGTTGAATCTTCATTGGTAATAGAAGTGGCGGATTCTGCAGTAGTGACAGTTGAGGTTTCCTTTGCAATAGTAGTCAATATGGACTCTGTAGTGTAAACAGTGGAGGTTGGTTCTGCAGTAGTAACTGCCACTGATGATTCTGTATTAGTGACAATGGTTATTGGCTCTGCTGTAGCTACAGAGAATGTTGGATTTCCTGCAGTGCTAATAGGATTATTGTCTGCAGTAGTTACTGCCGAGGTTGAATCTTCATTGGTAATAGAAGTGGCTGATTCTGCAGTAGTGACAGTTGAGGTTTCCTTTGCAATAGTAGTCAAGATGGACTCTGTAGTGTAAACAGTGGAGGTTGGTTCTGCAGTAGTGACTGCCAGTGATGATTCTGTATTAGTGACAGTGGTTATTGGCTCTGCTGTAGCTACAGAGGATGTTGGATTACTTGTAGTGCTAATAGGAGTATTTTCTGCAGTAGTTACTGCTGAGGTTGAATCTTCATTGGTAAATGAAGTGGCAGATTCTGCAGTAGTGACAGTTGAGGTTTCCTTTGCAATAGTAGTCAAGATGGACTCTGTAGTGTAAACATTGGAGGTTGGTTCTGCAGTAGTGACTGCCAGTGATGATTCTGTATTAGTGACAGTGGTTATTGGCTCTGCTGTAGCTACAGAGGATGTTGGATTACTTGTAGTGCTAATAGGAGTATTGTCTGCAGTACTTACTGCCAAAGTTGAATCTTCATTGGTAAAGGAAGTGGCGGATTCTGCAGTATTGACAGTTGAGGTTTCCTTTGCAATAGTAGTCAAGATGGACTCTGTAGTGTAAACAGTGGACGTTGGTTCTGCAGTAGTAACTGGCAATGATGATTCTGTAATAGTGACAGTGGTTATTGGCTCTGCTGTAGCTACAGAGGATGTTGGATTTGCTGCAGTGCTAATAGGAGTATTGTCTGCAGTAGTTACTGCCGAGGTTGAATCTTCATTGGCAATAGAAGTGGCTGATTCTGCAGTAGTGACAGTTGAGGTTTCCTTTGCAATAGTAGTCAAGATGGACTCTGTAGTGTAAACAGTGGAGGTTGGTTCTGCAGTGGTCACTGCCAGTGACAAGTCTGTATTAGTGACAGAGGTTATTGGCTCTGCTGTGGCTACAGTGGATGTTGGATTTCCTGCAGTGCTAATAGGAGTATTGTCTGCAGTAGTTACTGCTGATGTTGAATCTTCATTGGTAATAGAAGTGGCTGATTCTGCAGTAGTGACCGTTGAGGTTTCCTTTGCAATAGTAGTCAAGATGGACTCTGAGGTGTAAACAGTGGAGGTTGGTTCTGCAGTGGTGACTGCCAGTGACGATTCTGTATTAGTGACAGTGGTTATTGGCTCTGCTGTGGCTACAGAGGATGTTGGATTTCCTGCAGTGCTAATAGGAGTATTGTCTGCAGTAGTTACTGCCGAGGTTGAATCTTCATTGGTAATAGAAGTGGCGGATTCTGCAGTAGTGACAGTTGAGGGTTCCTTTGCAATAGTAGTCAAGATGGACTCTGTAGTGTAAACAGTGGAGGTTGGTTCTGCAGTAGTGACTGCCAGTGATGATTCTGTATTAGTGACAGTGGTTATTGGCTCTGCTGTAGCTACAGAGGATGTTAGATTTCCTGCAGTGCTAATAGGATTATTGTCTGCAGAAGTTACTGCCGAGGTTGAATCTTCATTGGTAATAGAAGTGGCGGATTCTGCAGTAGTGACAGTTGAGGTTTCCTTTGCAATAGTAGTCAAGATGGACTCTGTAGTGTAAACAGTGGAGGTTGGTTCTGCAGTAGTGACTGCCACTGATGATTCTGTATTAGTGACTGTGGTTACTGGCTCTGCTGTAGCTACAGAGGATGTTGGATTTTCTGCAGTGCTAATAGGAGTATTGTCTGCAGTAGTTACTGCCGAGGTTGAATCTTCATTGGTAAATGAAGTGGCGGATTCTGCAGTAGTGACAGTTGAGGTTTCCTTTGCAATAGTAGTCAAGATGGACTCTGTAGTGTAAACAGTGGAGGTTGGTTCTGCAGTAGTGACTGCCAGTGATGATTCTGTATTAGTGACAGTGGTTATTGGCTCTGCTGTAGCTACAGAGGATGTTGTATTTCCTGCAGTGCTAATAGGAGTATTGTCTGTAGTAGTTACTGCCGAAGTTGAATCTTCATTGGTAATAGAAGTGGCGATTTCTGCAGTAGTGACAGTTGAGGTTTCCTTTGCAATAGTAGTCAAGATGGACTCTGTAGTGTAAACAGTGGAGGTTGTTTCTGCAGTAGTGACTGCCAGTGACGATTTTGTATTAGTGACAGTGGTTATTGGCTCTGCTGTAGCTACAGAGGATGTTGGATTTCCTGCAGTGCTAATAGGATTATTGTCTGCAGAAGTTACTGCCGAGCTTGAATCTTCATTGGTAATAGACGTGGCTGATTCTGCAGTAGTGACAATTGAGGTTTCCTTTGCAATAGTAGTCAAGATGGACTCTGTAGTGTAAACAGTGGAGGTTGGTTCTGCAGTAGTGACTGCCAGTGATGATTCTGTATTAGTGACAGTGGTTATTGGCTCTGCTGTAGCTACAGAGGATGTTGGATTACTTGTAGTGCTAATAGGAGTATTGTCTGCAGTAGTTACTGCCGAGGTTGAATATCCATTGGTAAATGAAGTGACGGATTCTGCAGTAGTGACAGTTGAGGTTTCCTTTGCAATAGTAGTCAAGATGGACTCTGTAGTGTAAACAGTGGAGGTTGGTTCTGCAGTAGTGACTGCCAGTGATGATTCTGTATTAGTGACAGTGGTTATTGGCTCTGCTGTAGCTACAGAGGATGTTGGATTACTTGTAGTGCTAATAGGAGTATTGTCTGCAGCAGTTACCGCCGAGGTTGAATCTTCTTTGGTAAATGAAGTGGCGGATTCTGCAGTAGTGACAGTTGAGGTTTCCTTTGCAATAGTAGTCAAGATGGACTCTGTAGTGTAAACAGTGGAGGTTGGTTCTGCAGTAGTGACTGCCAGTGATGATTCTGTATTAGTGACAGTGGTTATTGGCTCTGCTGTAGCTACAGAGGATGTTGGATTAATTGTTGTGCTAATAGGAGTATTGTCTGCATTAGTTACTGCTGAGGTTGAATCTTCATTGGTAAAAGAAGTGGCTGATTCTGCAGTAGTGACAGTTGAGGTTTCCTTTGCAATAGTAGTCAAGATGGGCTCTGTAGTGTAAACTGTGGAGGTTGGTTCTGCAGTAGTGACTGCCAGTGATGATTCTGTATTAGTGACAGTGGTTATTGGCTCTGCTGTAGCTACAGAGGATGTTGGATTACTTGTAGTGCTAATAGGAGTATTGTCTGTAGTAGTTACTGCCGAGGTTGAATCTTCATTGGTAAATGAAGTGGCTGACTCTGCAGTAGTGAGGGTATTTGAAACTGTTTCTGCAGCTGTGGTATCCGTATTCAAATCTCCAGTTATTTTACCAGTGGTTGTTTCTGCATTTGTGCCAAGAGGTGTTGAGAATTCACTTGTGACAAACATGGTTGTGCCAAATGTATCAGTAGAAGTGTAGTCGTCAGTTGTGGTATCTGCGGGTGTGCGTGTATTATCAGTCTCAGCAGTGCTGTCTTCAGTTGTGATGTCTGCTGGTGTGAAAGTAGTGGTGTCTTCAGTTGTGACATCAGGGGTGTCTTCGTCAGTAGTGGTATCTTCACTGGTCTGCGAGTCTATGGGTGCAAGAGTGCTTCCATTGTCACTCTCTACCATTGTTGCATCAGAGTTTTCATCTGAAGTTGTGGTAGAAGTGGTGTTCCTTTGGGGTGTGATTTCGGAGGCTTCAGGTGCGGTGGGCACTGCTGCACTCCAGTATTCACCCATCGCTGCTCTCCTTTGGAGGAAATGTGCTTCTCCAGACTTTGTTTGCTGGCTGGCAGGGCTCTGAAGGGCCTTTTGATTGACAGGTAATGGCTCTACTTCTGCTGCATCTTTCGATCCCCATCTCCATGTGTGGGCTTAAGGAGATAAACAAACAATTAAACTTACATGAAGTCCTTTTAAACTTATTTTGCTCTTTACACAGCCTGCCACTAACTTATACAGTCAGACAGAAAGAAAATAGTCCAAATCAATTAACGTATACCGATTCAATTGAAACTACCCCAGCGTATCTATCAAGAGGATGTGGGTAAGTATTACTTCTAAAGACAGGGAAGAGTACACACAATCATATACATTTTTCATTACACACAAAGAAATACACGTAAATGTATGCATTTCAGATTGTATTGACAGTGTCAACAGTATAAATACATTATTTAGATATGGTGGTCGCTTCAAAAACTGTGACTAGGTGCTCAGGTACAGTACTTGTGCGTAAACCTTAAACAACAAACGACAAGTGTATTTGTGGTCTTGCATTTGAAACAGAAAGCAAACTAAAAGTACCATAATTATATTAAAAACGTGACTAAATATGTTACCTGATAGTCACTGGTCAAATTTTGAGCTATTTGCTTTGGTTTCCATTTCCAGTAAAGACAGATCTATCAGCCACATTATCGAACGATTCAGTGAGCAGGAAGAAGTGCACCGGCCCTCCCTAGCTAGGGCGTGGCAACTGTAGGAGGGGCCCCTGGTGGTGTGACTGACATCACCCACTTTGGGCAATGGAGCAGGAACATCTTTGAAATAAAATGTCTCTGTCAGTCAAATATGTCTCTGTCTGTCAATCACAATTAGGAACTACTTCAGTTGAGGGAGGTCTCTGTGTTGCTCATGAGAGACAGAGATGCTTTAGAGGACTACATTTGCATCAATCAATCAAGCATACATTTATATAGCGTGTTAATTAACCCCTAGGGGGGCCTCGAGGCATTGCAACTGTTTGCTGCTGCGTGGAGGTTGGTTTGGTCATTCATACATCAGGGGCCAGATGTAGGAAGGCAAATACTGGTCGGTAACGGACGATTTCGGCTGTTACCGACCGCTATTTGTAGTTTGGAATGTAGGGGCATGTTAAAATACAGATTGGGTAATTTTACCGAATCGGTAATTTTACTGATTTGGTAAAATTACCAAATCTGTATTTTGACATGTAGGTAGCACTGTAATCAGTGCTACAGGGGTTTAAGAATTTGTTATTTACCACCAACTAGAAGTTGGTGGTAAATAATGAAAACCGTTTAAAAAGATTTTTTTTTGCTTTTAAAACAGTGCCATGTTGCAGATTATCATGCCCTAAGGGCATGTATGTCTGCAACATGTGCACCCATGCACAATTGAGGGGTGCAACAGGGTGTCAAAGTGACACTCTGCCACCCTTCTATGTTTCCCCCAATTACCGAATCGGTATCGAAGCATACCGATTCGGTAATTAAATCGGTAAAATTACCTACATCCCGATTGCCAGTTCTTAAATACCGAATTGGTATGATTCGGTATTTAAGAATCAGTAATCTGGGATTACCTACATCGGGCCCCCAGTCTTTAATTCTCTTATGAATTGCTGGAACAATGTGCTCCTCCCTCCCACTGACTGCTAAGGCTCGCCCCGTCTTTGGAAGAGCTGTGACCGTCCTGACTCCGTCAGAAACGGTCGCTCCCCACGCCCCCTGGTCTCTCCTGGGTATTGTTGTTGCTGTTTGCTCGCATTTCTTTGCTGCCTTTAATATAACTGTTGCCTGCTTCCTCATTTGTGCTTTGCTCACATTACCTCTTGCCATTGTTTACATTGCTCGCATTGCCTTAAAGAGTGTCTGGGCCGGTTTATGTCGGAGCGCTCGCATTGCATATTTGATTTTAAATAATAGTGCCTGATTGTGCTAGTGCCACTGCCCACAGCGTAATTCCGATTTGTGCCCCAACCTGTTCCGGTTTCGCTTTAGCTGCCATGTTGTTGTTGTTGTGCCTCGGAGCCCGTCCTCTCCACCCTGCTCCCGCCTCCCAGCTGCTCCTCCCTCGCTCCGCCCCCCTCCACTATCCACTTATGAATGATGCATCTGCGTGCAGCGTCCACGCGCAGTGGTCGCGCCCCATGCGCGCCGAAGGTGCGCCAAAGGTAAGCCCGTCCGCACCTGGACCGTGCCCAGCGCCAGACCCCCTGGCCCCCGCAAAATCCACTCCGCCCGCATACCATACAACGCCGCAACCCTCTCAGCCCTTAACCCCGGCCGCCCACCAAACTGTTACCAAGCCACCCCAGGACACACCCATGGACCCTTCACCTGCCACTCCTGCAAGTTTGACTGCATCAGGACCCACACCAAATCCACAGACTCCAATCAGAGCTCCGACACTAACCACCTAAAGTGCATCCTGCTCAACACCCGCTCGGTCCACAGACACGCCATTGAACTCTGGAACCTATTCGACACTACATCGCCTGATGTCGCCTTCCTTACAGAAACCTGGATGAACGCCTCATCAGCACCCGAAATCACCATAGCCATCCCGGACGGCTACAAGATCATCCGAAAAGACCGCACCAACCAAACAGGAGGAGGCATCGCCATCATCCATAAGAACACCATCCGCATTACGACCAGTTCCGACGACTTCCTCTCTACCGTCGAACACCTTCACTTCCAGATCCACACCGACCCCAAGACCACACTCGGAGGCACCCTCATCTACAGGCCACCAGGACCCCGCACACAATTCAGCGAAGACATCACTGACTTCATCAGCCCACACTCCCTCCCCTCCGAGGACTACATTCTACTGGGAGACCTCAACTACCACCTGGAAAAGAAAAACGACTGCAACACCACCACCCTTCTGGACAACCTGGCCAACCTCGGACTCGAACAACTTGTCATTACCCCCACCCACTATGCCGGACACACGCTCGACCCAATCTTCACCTCCAGCAAGCACATCTCCTTCAATCACACCACAGCTCTCCACTGGACGGACCACAGCTGTGTTCACTTCAACTACAAAAAGACCACGACCCACAACCCCCCACAACCTATTCCCCGAAGAAACTGGAACAAAATTACTATCGACCAGCTCTTCTCATCGCTTCACCAAAACCCTCCTGCCAAATCATCGGACCCAAACCAAGCAGCCACCAACCTCACACAATGGATCACCCACAGCGCCGACGAACTAGCACCCTTGAAAAACCATCAAATCAAGCAAGGTAGCAAAAAAGCCCCCTGGTTCAACGATGACCTTAAGAAATCCAAGAAGTTATGTCGCATCCTCGAGAAAGCCTGGAGAAAAAACCCAACCAATGACAACCTGACCACCTTCAAGAACGCCACCCGCAAACACCACCAACTGATCCGATCCACCAAGAAATCAGCATTCAAGGATCGAATTGACAACAACGCCCACAACAGCAAGGAACTATTCAACATCATCAAAGAATTTACCAACCCCACCGCAGGCACCAACAACATCACTCCCTCCCAAGACCTCTGCGACTCCCTAGCCTCTTTCTTCTGCAACAAAATCGCCGACATACATAACAGCTTTGAAAACCAGTCCGCAGACCAGTCCACTCCACCCACCTCCGAACCAAAACCCCCCTCTAACAACCTTTGCGCCTGGAACCCAATCACCACTGAAGACACCATCCGCCTGATGAAGTCCATCCACTCAGGATCGCCAACCGACCCATGTCCCCACCACATTTTCAACAAAGCAGACTCCATCATCGTACCTCATCTCCGAGACGTCATCAACTGCTCCCTCAACTCTGCCACCTTCCCGGAAAGCTGGAAGCACGCCGAACTCAGCGCCCTTCTGAAGAAACCCACAGCAGACCCCACTGAACTTAAGAACTACCGCCCCATATCGCTCCTCCCATTCCCTGCCAAAGTTATTGAGAAAGCCGTCAACAGTCAGCTTGCCGCCTTCCTCGAATCCAACAAATCCCTCGACCCCTCACAGTCCGGCTTCTGAGAAAAACACAGCACCGAAACCGCCCTCATCGCAGCAACAGACGACATTCGTACTCTACTGGACAACGGAGAAACAGCTGCCCTCATCCTACTTGACCTTTCCGCAGCCTTTGACACAGTCTGTTATAGCACCCTCATACAACGCCTCAGCAACGTCGGAATACAAGGAAAAGCATTGGACTGGATCATCTCGTTCCTCGCCGGAAGAACCCAGAGAGTCCGCCTCCCCCCTTTTAGATCAGAGGCCACCAAAGTCATCTGCGGCGTACCACAAGGATCATCACTCAGTCCCACCCTCTTCAACATATACATGAGTCCCCTCGCATCCATCGCACGCCAACACAACCTCAACATCATCTCCTATGCAGACGACACCCAGCTGATCCTCTCCCTCACCAAAGACCCAAACATCGCCAAAACCAACTTACACGAAGGAATGAAAGAAGTAGCCGAGTGGATGAAGAACAGCCGTTTAAAACTGAACTCGGACAAAACGGAAGTCCTCATCTTAGGATCATCCCCCTCTGCCTGGGACGACTCATGGTGGCCACCGACCCTGGGAACCGCACCCATACCTACGGACCACGCACGTAACCTGGGCTTCATCCTGGACTCCTCCCTCTCGATGACCAGACAAGTCAACGCCGTCTCATCTTCATGCTTCAACATCCTACGCATGCTCAAAAAAAATCTTCCGCTGGATCCCCACTGAAACAAGAAAGACGGTCACCCATGCACTGGTCACAAGCCGACTGGATTATGGAAACACCCTTTACGCCGGAACCACAGCCAAACTACAGAAAAAACTCCAATGCATCCAAAACGCCTCAGCTAGACTCATACTGGACATCCCCCGTCAAGGTCACATTTCCGGTCACCTGAAAGACCTCCACTGGCTCCCCGTCAACAAGCGAATAACGTTCCGTCTCCTCACCCACGCACACAAAGGCCTCTATGACCTAGGACCCGAATGCCTCAACACGCAACTGTCCTTCTACACCCCCACCCGCCAACTACGATCGTCCAATCAAGCCCTCGCCGCAATTCCGCGCATCCATAGATCCACCATGGGGGGAAGATCCTTCTCCTACTTAGCGGCCAAAACCTGGAATTCTCTCCCCACCCACCTCCGCCTTGTACAGAACCACCTCTCCTTCAAAAAGCAACTAAAAACTTGGATATTCGATAAGTAAAGTACCCCCCCTCCCCCAAGCGCCTTGAGACCCTCTGGGTGAGTAGTGCGCTATACAAATCTTTGAACTTGAACTTGAACTTGAACTTGAACTTCAAGGCGTTGACAGCCAGTTGCAAGAAGGAGCGTCCTCAGCTGTTGCCTCAATGAATCCATGGGGTGTCTGTGAGGGAGAGGGAAGCTGAGCAAAGGTTTCTTGACTGTTGGTGGAAGGTCAGACGTTTGATGATGTATGCTGGTCATTCATTGTGCAAGGCCTTGTATGCATGGATCAACATCTTGAATCTTGCATCTCTACGGATGCCACATTCATGTTGACTGGGATTACACACAGTCTAATAATTGAAATTCCAAGTAGCCTAAACTGGAAAGAAAAATTCAGGCACTAACATTTTCACTTGTGGAAATGCAAGTTTAATCAGCAACTCTAATTAAGAGACTCTGGAATTGAAAACGATATTTTTCAACGTATGCAGTTCATATCCACTTGAATAAAATGCATTTGAATCATGCCCTGGGTAGTTTAGGTGATCTGGGGCCACATGAATTCGACCATGAAATGAACATTCAATACCATTCAAATAAAGCTGTGTTAAGATAGGCTGAAGGCCACGTGGCCCGGGATAAAAGACGAAGAATATGCCACTTACAATGAGCAGGATAGGAACCATTCTATCAGTTAAGTCTGCCTAATGCAGCTTCCCTCAATCATAATTCACATAGGCTGGAATCAGCTAGACCTTGTTACATCTTTAAGCCAGTGTAACACCATGTTCAGAAGGGCTGCTAAACATCGTATTTGTGGAGATGTTGGCCCCCCCAGATTGCCCAGAGGGATGCCTGGTGTACTGATGGGAAGGGCGGTGCTCCTCATACCTGAGCAGCAACCAGGTGGGGTGATGCTATTCCTCCTACTAATTAGGGGAGAAGATTGAAGGAATTTGAGAAAAATATACAGGTGATATTTTTCCTTTTGCTGTACAGTAGCCATTAACATCTAGGTCCTGAAGAAAGCAGTGACATATTTAGAGTCACAATTGCTGAAACATGTTGACCCTACTGACTGGCAGATGTTATGTTAAATCTGCTTGTTTTTTCACATTTTAATTAGGAGTATTGAGGGAACCCAATAAAATTTTCGCTAATCCACTCAATAATTACCTAATTTGAATATTGCACCTTTTTCACAAATTTATTTTTGGCACTGTAATTCAGCTACCCACAACAAATAATTCTCTGGTCCTCTTAGCACAACTTTGGATTCTTCTGAAGTTGTTTTTCTATCAATACTACACTGATAGACATACTGCACCTTCTCCTGGGTAAGGAGAGCCCAAATGATGTAGGGCGGTACCGGGCGGGAGCTGATGGGCACTTTTTCCAAATTTGAATTTGAGTGCAGCATGACACATAGTCACAATAAATTGTTCATCTCATAGCACTGTATTTTATGTTTTCACAGTAGGATTGTAGTTTCTCTCTGACCCTCAGATACTTCTTTCGTTTATATAGATGTTATTTCACCACAAACTACTGAAAATGTCTGACCTGCAGAGGGTGGCTCTGAGTCCCTTTAGCAGTTTCCTGGTTCACTCATTTTACTGGTGAAGAGATTTCTTTCACATGAAATGAAGGTCATCCTCAGACGACCATATGTTTACGGAAGGTAGGTAACATGATTTTTGTTGTTATCTACTGGACACTATTGTTGATGGTTCTACGGTCACATGATCAAAGTGTTTTTATCTTTAGGAGGAGTGCATATTCGCAGGGAAGAGATGTGGCCTAAAGGCCACAGCTGCCAACTGTGGAACTGAGAATCCAGGTTCGATTCTAGGCGAATCCCAAAATCTGAATTTGTGAAACGTAATCTGGTGCTCATGTAAAGTGCTCCAATCCCCTTAGGCCAAGCTTGCGCTATATAAAAATGTTGGAAATAAAATGTAAGTGCATCTCTTTAGTTAGACGAGTCAAATATTCTTCACTTTCCTCCCTTTGACTGGGTATCATGCATGTGCACATGGGTGAGCTAGTCACTATTTGCTTTCACAAGCTAGACAATGGTAGACACTGCTGCATGGAGCGTGCTCCCTTCAGGCTGATGCTAGGTTCTGGCATTGGATGTATTGGCCCAGGGTTGCTTTAGATTAGAGGCTCATGAAGTAAGACAGGGGCTGCCTGAGCAGTAAGAGAACATATACCAAGCGGTAAGAGAACATATACCAAGCGTGGACAAGCTGCACGAACCATGCTCAATAACATAATTCCAGTAGTGCGAGCATCACAAGCGGCCATCCCGCCATTCACTTTTGTCATCAATCCTGGACACTAGAGATGTAGGTCACGAAATACCGGTCGGTAAAGGCCGAAATCAGCCGTTACCGACTGGTATTTGGTGATTGAGATGTAGGGGGCCAAAATTTTACAGAATCAGTAAATTTACCGATTCAGTAAATTTACCGATTCTGTAAAATAATGATTCAGTAAATTTACCAAATCGGTAAATCAATATGTAGGTGGCACTCCAAACAGTGCCACAGGCCCCTAAGAATTCGTTATTTACCATGTAATTCTATTGCATGGTAAATAACGAATTCTTGTATACATGCACATCTGTGCATGTACACCTGTGCCATGTGGCACACAGACATGCCCTAAGGGCATGTCTGTGTGTCACATGGCACACAAGCCTGAATCAGGGGTGCAACAGGGTGTCAGAGTGACACCCTGTCCCCCTTGTCAATTCGGTAATTTTACCGAATCAGTATTTACTCATTCGGTAATTGCCATTGGTTCCTATGGTCCTCAAGGCCCATAGGAATCAATGGCAATTACCGAATCGGTAAATACCAAAAGAACTGGACTTTGCTTTTGAATCCTCCAAGAGCCTGTGTGTCCTTGCCTCCTGCTGAAAGTCTTGGGGCCTTCAAAGATTTCATCTGCAGCATCCCTGTACTCCGTAGCTGGGAGTTCTGACCTGCCAAGTGGTGCCAATTCCAGTTCTGTGTCCTTGGAGGTAGTTCCTGCTGCAAAAAGACTGCAAACTCATTGCATCATTCTTCCAGAGCCTTTTGTTTCCAATGCAGTAAGGTTGTGCAGGAGAGGTTCCCACGCCCCCCTGCTGTGCAGCCAAATAAATTGATACAGCACCTGTTAGCAGCTCGAATAAGCAACACAGCCCAAGTCCAGGGCACTGTGTCTCCGACATCTGAGGCCACCGCACTGACTCTGACTCAGGCCTTCTGAGTGGATGAAAGAATCAACGCAACTCCGGTCTGTGTCTGTAAGAATCGACGCAGCGCCTGTTTGCCGCCACATCAACCTTCAGCATATCTGGATTTCCTCACATTGCACCTCTTCACCAAGTTTTCCACCGCATGACACCCAGACCAGAACGTCTTCGGATGACAATGCAGCACTTCTCCTGTGTGCAGCAGAACTGATGCATTGCTTCCCCAGGGATTCAATAACCGATGCAACGCTGTGTTTTCCGATGCTTCTCTCCTATGGGGCTATTTTTCCTTGTGTATTTTGATGCATCAAATGTACTGAAACCTTCAAAAAGTGGTAATTTGAGTTATAGATATTGGATATTTGTCATTTTGGTCTTGTTTGGCTTAGATAAAGATTACTTACGGGGTCATTACAATGGCGGCAAGACGGCCCCAACAGGCTGTTGGCGGCGGTCTCACTGCACTGGGAGGTTAATTGATTTGCCCACAACCACAAAATCTATTTCTCTTGCTTCACTCTACTGCACAATTCTCTCTCTAACTCTCTCTAACTCTCTTTCGTTCTCTCTCATTCTTTTTCTTCACTCTACCTCTCACTTATATATGAAAAAAACTGTTTCTCTAGATACCATCTCTCGCTTTCCATCAGTTTCGCACTCACGTAGTCTTTCTCACATAAGTTAAAAAAATATTGCATTACAGCACCAATAGTTCAAACTCTATAAAAAATGTGAGACCTATTGCATTGCAAATGCTTGTTCTAAACTGGTGTGGTGTCCATTTGTAGTGTTGTTACTGTGGTACTGTGTGTGCTATGTACAAATACTTTACAATTTGCCTCTGAGATAGGCCTGACTGCTCCTGCCAAGGTACGAAGGGGGTGAGCAGGGGTTATCTTTGGTGTGTAACTGCCTTAGCCTGACTAGAAGGAATGATTCCTACATGGACAGGGTGCATACCAGTACCAACTAGAAACCCTCATTTCTAACAATCGGCCTCCATTTAAAAAAAACAGTGTCAGCCCTGATGGTGCTATACACATTATGCTCCAATGTGAGCAAACTCTTCACAAGATTAGAAAGAAACATCTGGTCCCACATTACATGAAGCTTGTGGACTGGAAAAGCTAAGGGGCAGATTACGATCTCGTTAGGAAAGGCTCCAAACCGGATTCGGATGAAGTGGTTCCGATTCAGAGCCTATGTTTCCGACCGAATCGTCCACCTTTCTCTACGACCAAGTATGATGCAAGGAATCCATCCGTGCAGACCGAATCGTTTCCGAACGCGATTCAGGCAGTCTGACTCGTTTCAAGCAGTATTGTGCAGCTCAATGGGGACGGTTTCTGAACGAGTGAGTACGATGACCGATTCGCACAACCGTACCAACTCGGTTTTGATGAGACCAAACAGTTTTGGGAATCAGACTTTTTAGGGTCCTGTAGCAGGCCCGCCTTCACCCAGGGCATCTGAATCAGTTGCAAGGGGATACCCATGGTCCCCCCTTTCCATGCATCCACAGTGGAGTAGGCACCAATGGGTGCCTGCCACAGGGTGCACGCTTTTCCGCACTCACCCATTTTCCAATGGGAGCCTCTGTTCACGTTGGGTACACATGCTCCCATTTGAATTCAATGGTAGTCTGACCAAATTGTATCTGGATGCATCCTGATGCATTGAAATCGCTTGGTCGGACTCCCCTGATCCAAGTTGTTAGAAAAGCATTCCGGAACCTATTCGGTGGGAATGCTTTCCTAATGAGATCGTAATCGGCCCCTAAGTGGAAAAGTGGTTTGCAATTAGTCTTTTGTTACTGGCAAAATATTTGTTTATTAATCAGTGTGAATAGAAAGTTGTGTTAAAAATTCCTTTCATGCATACCAAGCACATGAAACTTAGACTGGGTTTTGCTGCACCTACACAGAAACATTGCACAAGCTTTAAAAGTGTAACCTTGTATCTACCATGTCTAAACACATTAGAATGAAAACGTGAGGCAGTTGCTCACAAGAACTGTATCAAAGTGCTCCCAGTCTTGGCAGCACTGGCAGATGAGGGTGGCAGGTCCCTCCTAGAGGATGGGGTTTATTTATTATTTTATTTAATTAGAGGCTTATATAGCGCAGGACTCGACCCCCGAAGGGGTTACTCCGCTCTTGGTTCACCCTATGTGCTAAGGACCGCGCTCTCATGGGTACGCAAAGAATCATGCTGTCTGAAACAAAAAAACATCTTCAGAGCTTTCCTGAAGGCAAGATAGTTAGTGTTTTGTCTCAGATTAAGAGGAAGTTTGTTCCAGAGGCTGGGGCCCGAAAACGAAAGCGCTCAGCCTCCCAGTCGCGCCTTTCTGATTGGCGAAACCTGTAGCAAAGATTGATTACTGGAGTGGAGGGTACATCCGGGGTTTATAAGGGGTGAACTTTTCAGCCAGGTACTGAGGGCCTGAGCCAAAAATGTTTTTATGAATGACACAGCAGGTTTTAAACTTGACCCGTTGCCGAACGGGCAACCAATGAAGTTTCTCCAAAAGGGGGCGGGATGGAGTTCTGGGCGGGGCATTTATAACCAACCTTGCCGTGGTGTTTTGAGCCACTTGTAGCCTGCTCAGTAGATTGTCATTAGCAGATAAAAGAAGACCGTAACAATAATCCAAATGGCTAACTACAAGGGCTTGGACAAGGGCCTTTCTAAAGTTGTCTGGCAGAAAAGGGAACACGCGTCTCAGGAGTCCGATTACCCGAAAGCAGGAACCAGTCACCTGATTCACGTGTTCCTTAAACGATAGTCCTTGGTCCAGCCACACGCCTAGGTTTTTCACTGTCTGTTTGGGACTGGGGACAGGCCCCAGGCCCAGTGGCCACCAATCTGGTGACCACAGAAGAGGAGCCTCCCCAAAAAGCATGACCTCGGTTTTCCCTACATTGCATTGCAGGAAATTAGAGGCCATCCAGCAGGACACCGCTCTCATACCTTCAGCAAAAGAGTGTTTAATTGCAGGAGTGAGGGTCTGGAAGGGAAATAAAAGCTGAATGTTGTCAGCATACGACACCGGAGTAAATACATGCACTGTCACAAGGTCAGCTGGGGGGCCACATACACATTGAATAGTGTAGGGCTTAGGCACGAGCCTTGTGGAACCCCCTTAGTGAGCTCCGTAGATGTAGAACGAAAGGAGCCAAGGCTGACACTTTGTGAGCGGCCTGAAAGAAAGCTCTCTAGCCAGGACAGAGCCAAACCTCCTACCCTCACCTCCTGCAGACGACTGAGAAGTATATCATGTGATATCATGTCGAAGGGTGCGGACAAATCCAACAGCACCAGAATCATAGAGCCCCCTTTATCCTGTGACATCCTGATGGTATCAGTCACAGAGAGGAGCGCTGATTCTGTGCTGTAGTTGGATCTGAATCCCGATTGGGAATGATCCAAACCTCCCGACGCCTCGATTAAATTTGACAAATGTGTGTTAACATGCTTCTCAGTCATCTTGCTCAAATACGGCAGAAGGGAAATGGGGCGGAGGTTAGAAAGGCCTGTCCATGGCAGGACAGAGTTCTTACGAATAGGATTTACTAAAGCTTTCTTCCATTCTTGTGGTACCCGGCCCTCCCCAAGAGAAAGGTTCATCAGCGTCTGAATCATAGGGCAAAGTAGGTTGCCTAAAGAGGCAACCATTTTAGCAGGCAAAATATCCAGAGGGGACCCTGTTTTAATTTGGCCCATCAATGAATAGAAGTCACTCTGACTGACCGCTGGAAAGGCGGTAAATGTGCCAGTAACATGTATGGGAGAGGAAGGAGGGGTGATGAAAGAACTACCCTTAGGGTTTGTAGCCTTTACAATTTTGTCATAAATCAACTTGATTTTGATTTTAAAGAAAAGAGAGATGTCATCGCACAGAGATTGAGAGGAATCATCAGGACTTTCACAGGCCATAGGTTTTATAAAAGTCTGCAAGATCCGATATAGTGCCTTGGAGGAGTTGCCGGCTTCCGCCAACTGAGAAGTAAGGTCGTTCTTCCTGGCCAGCCTAATATTTTTGTGATATAGAGACAGGGCGTCAGAGTGATTTTTTCTACTTTCCTCAGAGTGTGTTTTCCTCCAAGTTTTTTCCAGTTTCCTGCAGCCCTGCTTTTCCAATCTAAGTTGTTCAGTGTACCATGCCTCCTGACGGGATGCAGGACGCTGTTTGAACAGTTTCATGGGGGCTAGAGAGTCAATCGCAGCTAAAAGATCAGAATTGAACTTAGATAGAGCGGACTCCACATTGTCAGATGCTAAGATGACGGGTTCCACCAATACTTTCTGGAGTTTATCCAATGTCACTTTGTGCCACTGTCTGCACCAAAAAGAAGGAAGGGAAAGCCGTTTGTTAGGTTTATCCAAACCAAGAAGTGAAAATTCAATTATGAAGTGGTCTGACCTATTTACTCGAGTCGAGGGTCGGCATAGTATCTTAGAGCAGTTAGAGAAGATCATATCCAAAGTATGGCCTGCCACATGTGTAGGGCTATTATTTTGTTTTGCACGCCCTAATAAGGAAAGGTCTGAAAACAAAGATAAGGTCTCAGAATGATTGGGAAGATCGCCATGTATATTAAAATCCCCCAGAAGAAGGAAATCCTCTCTGGCTTTAAATTGAGGGGCCAGTAGTTCAGTAAGGGAAAGTGTAAAAATGGGACTTGGCCCTGGCGGGCGGTAGACCAGTGCCCCCTTCCAATGAGTTTTGGATGCAGAACTGATCCTGAAGATCATAACTTCCATCAAGGAGCTACTCCTTTGTTCCACTATAGAAACATTCAGCCCTTCATTATAAACAATGGCAATACCGCCCCCAGTTTTGACCGATCGGTCAAGCCTTAAAATGTTATATCCTGCAGGGATTTGCAAAGTAACAGCGGGGACCGTATGCGGTTTTAACCAGGTTTCAGTCAAAAAGCAAATTTCGGGTTTTGCAGTGGAGATAAGGTCCCATAGTTCAATGTGGTGTTTGGGTAAGGAGCGGATGTTAAGAAGAAGACTCTTCAAGCCAGTCGACACCGGTAGTTCCCCACTATTGCGCCCAATAGAAATAGTAGTATGAGATGCCTGAAATAGACAATAAAGACACGCAAAAGGGCCTTCCAGGCATGGCCAGGAGTCATGAGCACAGCCCACTAAAGGCACTGATTGAAGATCTAATAAAGCTTCAGCTGTATACCTAATACGGAGTTCCACAGTAGGATCTATACCGACTTGAGCAGAGTCCATAGCCCCTGGCCTCGTCCAGTCGCGGACGTGCGCAGACGGGCTGCTCTTCGGCGTGTCTTCGGCTCCCCTGCGCGCTCGAGGTCGAGCTAACCGCTCCAGTGATAGACCGCAAGTGCCTGTCTCTCCCTGAACCGTCCTCCGCACAACTGTACTAGCTACCGCGTCGGACCAGCGCGGGCAGGAGTGGTGATCGAGCCCAGGCTTCCGAAATTACACTGTAAGTGCAAAGCCCCCCTTGCAATCCAGATTAAAGTTAAAGTGGCACCGATAGAGTATCCTGACTGCAGGCTAGCACAGATAAATTTCGATATTTCAATATTCCAGTTTTAAAATAAGGGAGTGGTTTTTAAAATTGCTGCATAAGCATAAAAGCACAATTCTTTCACCTGAGGCGAACAAGCGGGTCGGGGAAGACACTGCCACCGTCTTCCCTACCGCAGCTCGCCGACGATCAGACTCCGCCTAAATAGCCCTGGGGATGCTACTACTACAGCACTAACCGCTCCAGTGATAGACCGAAGTGCCTGGCTCTCCCTGACCTGCCCTCCGCGCAACGGTACTAGCTACCGCGTCGGACCAGGGCGGGCAGGAGTGGTGATCGAGACCAGGCTTTCGAAATTACACTGTAAGTGCCACGCCCCCCTTGCAATTCAGATTAAAGTTAAAGTGGCACCAATAGCGTATCCTGACTGCAGGCTAGCACAGGTTTGCTCAAGATCGCACCCTTTGGTCAATTTGTGCTGTGAAACCTGTGACCATATGCAACGATCTCAGTATGCTGTTTACTTATATTGATACTGAGGCTATTTTTATATCGTGCCAGCTGTGGGGCCTAACGCTTTGGGGCATTTGTGAAGATCAGCCTGACTTTGGAGCTTTACTTACTGTGTCAATGTGGATATTGATCTGGGGATGGCGGTTTACATTGTGGAGATGTATGTTGAGCACCACACACAGAGTGGTAACCACATTACGCTGAGACATTGCTGGTCTAACTATGGTCCTTTATGTACTGAAGCATTGTGAGAGCTGGTCTCGCTACAATGATATACAGAGCACAGCATTGGGCACTGATCTGGCTCCACTGCTTTACATTTTGGGGCATTGTGGAAACTAGCCTTCTTACAGCGTTTTATAAAAAGGAACATTGTGAGGAACATGCTATGGTGCTTTCCACTCTTAGTCAATTTGCTCCTGGTCTGGCAGTGATCTTTCTTTTCATATATAGGCAACATAATGTTATGTATATCCAAATGGAAATGTCTTCTATGACCCACCTGAATATTTAAGATCAGCAATTTCAAAGTAAGGAGTGGCCAGAACCATCCTGAGCAACCTGCAGGCACACAGAACAATGGATTGGCACAGACACCAACCCTCTAACACAATGAGCAGTGCTGACCTACTTGGGCAATAATGATCACCCCTGGCAGATCTGCATAGAGAGCTGATATTACGAATACTATTGCACAACTCTAATACGAATAGTCAAACTCTTAAATATTCACTAATACATTGTAACTGCCCTGGCATCTAGTAGTACCAACTCTGATGGATCAGCACCAAAAGAACCAGGACCTGTGCCAGGAGGACCATGACAACAAGTAAAAGGAAGTCTTGACATATTAGGGCCATGAACACTAGGACCAAGATGAAGACCAGAGATTCCAGGCCATGATAACTAGGTAATTATGACAAAGGCCAGGAGAAGTACCACTAGGTGAAGGAGGACAGGGATTGGGAGGAAAAAAGATAGGACTAGGAAAACCAGGTTCAGGAAGAAGAAGGCAAGAACATGTAGGGATGGATAGTTTGAGACACATGGGATTTTAGGCCCCATATGTAGGACCCATTCCAAATTAAAGAGACCATACCTCTCATAAAGAGTTCTTAGTTCAAGCTTTTAGGCCATGATCCCTAAATGTTATTTTCACTTATCCTCTCACTTAGAGAACTCAATAAAGATAAATTGTTTTGCTAAGTAAGAGGTTCCAGACTTCACCTGCAAGCTCCTGATTGGAAACAATGTTACATTAAAATAACCTATTTAACATAGTCAAATATATAAATAAATATATTTCAAAATAAAGAAATATTTTAAAAGAAAACATATATAGGGCCCATTATGATGACGGGCGGGTGGCCACCGCCGGCCCGGAGGGGGGGATCCGCCTGCGATCCCTGCACAATGAGAAATGCACAAATGACCCCCGCCATATTATAATGGCTGGGGGACCCGTGGCAGAAAGACTGTCCGCCGCTTTTCCGCCACGGTTGCCTTGCGACCGGGCGGAAAAGGCTGCAATATGGTGGCGGTGTCTGTGTGATAACGCCAGCCATATTACAATGTGCATTTTTCAATGCCTTTCCGTGGCTGCGGAGTCTGCTTTTGGGGCCCGTTGCAGGCCCCATCAAATCGGGGGGGGGGGGGGGGTGCGCATGGGGGGAGGGGTACGCATGGGGGTACCTATGGTACCCCCTGCCTTCAAAGTACAACGTGCCAGGCACCGCGCGGTACCTGTCACGTTGTGCTTTGAAAAGCACAACATGTATTTATGTTAAGAATACGGGATGCGCCCGCCACTGTGGCGGGCGCATCATAATTGCCCCCACGGGACCCCCGCCCTTATGGCAGGCGGTCCCTTTTACCGTGCGGATGGCGGGCGAGCAAAGCCGCCCGCCATCCTAATGAGGCCCTTAGAATCTAATTAGAAAATATTTAAAATTTTTGTTATCAATTAATGTAACACGAATTTTACTAAAATATAATGTAATTACTTTTAATTCATTCGGTGCATCACTTTTAATCTGTATGAATGCATAATAAAAATGTGATATTTTTAATTTAGGATGTCATTTTTTTTATGTAAACAATTTTCAATAAAAATATTCTTGCTAGCTTTTTCAAATTTAATAAGCTTTTTTCTAGCTTTCTTTATATTTTACCATACGTAAATCTCCACTCCGACTGTGGAATGAACCTACAGTAATATATAGGGAAAAGTACAAATTTTAATTTAACTCAAATCAAATTAGGAAAAATATTTTAATGTTAATATTTATGCAAATTATTTTTTTATATGTATTTAAATGCAGAACAAGATTACCTAATGCTGCAGCATTATTAAATTAATTTTGAATTAAATGTTTAATTAATGTAATATATTAACCCCTCCCATGCTGGTGACGGAACCGCTCCGTCACCAGCCTCAGTCGCAATGTGCTGGTGACGGAGCAGTTCCGTCACGGCCTGCGCGGCGCGGATTCTGCGCCTTCGCTGGGCGTTCTATTGAGCGGGAGGGGCCGTGACGGAACCGCTCCGTCACAAGCACAGCGCGCCCGAGACTCGTGACGGAGCGGTTCCGTCACGAGCATGGGAGCGTCGCGCGGCCCCCCTTCCCCTAGCACTGCGGCGGAATTGCCACCGCAGTGAAGGGGCTAAATTGTAAATAATATATATTTTTGAAGTTTATGCAAGCTGTGCTTAGGAAATGGGAACTTCAGGAGTCCACTGAATGTGAGTCACAAACAGGTGGCACACATTCAGTGCACTCCCTGAAGACCTCCCTCTGGAGGGGAACTGGAGAAGGACTGGAGGTCTCATGAACCCACCCAGACATCCGCCGTCACATGGGTGCAGTCACTTACTAAACGTCCTTGCAAGGGGATCTCTGTCGCTCCTTTGAAGCACAGACAGGCAACCACTGCACAGTATAGAGAGGTATGATTGCTTCAAGCAGCTGTTCCGCACTTCGCTAATGTGCTGCATGAGTTGACAGCTACCCTTGGGGAAGTGCTTGACTGTAGAAAAGCATAAGGTCCCTGTTTGAATTCAGCACATCTCTTTAAAGGTGCACCATGGAGCAAACAGGGATAGTGCACCCATTACATAAGTGAATCCCTGGTGCTGTGAGCTCTTATGTCATCACACAATGGAGCAACAAATGCTCCGGTATTTGATGCACCCAAGCAGTATGTGGGCAGAGGAATTGCCTTAGGGACGGTGAATAACTCAGTGGTACAAGAAGTAACAGAGCCATCGGACGTACAACACACCATCAAGCATTGTAGACAGCTATCACAATTTACTGTTGCTGGAACATGTACTCAAAGCAATAAGTCTGACAGAGGATGCAGGTACTGTCTTAACATGAACATCTACCAGTGACTCAAAGGAAGAAAAAGAGTGGAAACAAGAAAGAGGGTGTGGACCTAGTGGTTAGAACTCACTATTCAACCTGTGACTGAGACTCTCCTCATGGCATTTGACTGAACATCACATAGTTCTGGGCAAATCAGTTAATCTGTGCTTCAAAAATCTCTGACATGAAATGTAATTGTGTAATTCCCCCTTAATACATTTTCTATTACTCCTCGATACCCCTGCTCCCCATGAAATGTACAACACTCCGTTGCTCTCGGTTAGGTTCAGGTTTGCTCCCTGTAATTTGAAATACATACATGGATTACACCATGTTCCTATTATGTGCCACCTTGGCTATTATTTTTAAATTATACAAGTAAATTGAAGGGTGACCACGTTTATTAGCACACATTCTAAAATCCTTCCCCACAAACTGCTAATAATTCTGGAAGAAGTTCAGAAATCATATATCCATGTGGCTACCATGGCAACATTAATGGTGCCCAAAATATGAAAGTCCAATAAATATCCAGATCAATTAAATATGTTTTTAGTCTGAAGACCATTAATAACTTGCCACTCTATTGGAGCAGAACACCTGGAGAGGTGTCAGTATCTTCATTAAGGAGTGGATCCCAGCTGTAACAATAAAATAGGAATTTGCAAAGAGAGTGACAAACATATATTGGGAAGCCTGAATTTCTGTCTCAAAATGTCCACATCCCAGTGTTACTTGTAATGGAGATATAACAAATGAACTGCTTAATAACTGCATTGAGTAAAAAAGAAGAAAATATATATTGAAACATTTTTTAAAAGGCAAACTATAGCCTGATAGCCTGCTATCAAGGGCGATACTGGTTTTTAAAGACCCTGAAGACGAATTATTAGGCCTGAGACACAGGTGAGAGCCTTCAACGAGGGAATAGCATGGGACCTGAAGGGCTAAAAGGCTATTCAAACAATACATCCACTGAAGAAAGAATATTTTAAAATACAAAAGAGGAAACAGAATGAAAAAAATCACAATGTTAGAGCAGAAAGCTTATACCAGCCATTATTAGCTCATTGCCACTTGATTGTCTTCTTTGGAGCACCCAACATTCCAGTGGTGTGAGAAGTTAGCATAGTATGTGCTGTCCACTAATTAAAGTGGGCAACTTGCACCAGTCCAAACAACCATTATGGTGATTTAAGAGTTCAAAGATAACCTTAGAGAGCTATCCAAGTGGTAGCTGTGGAGAGCAGCCTTCAGGTTCAGTCTTGAAGGCAGATTATTTTACCAGAATGCAAATTTATAGTATTGGTTAAATGAAAGAACCACGCAGTAGTTATAAAATATGTATTTATTAATATAACACGCTCTAGTACGACACAGTATCTTCTATAGGAAGATACTCACAAAGCACACAATACTGTAGCACAGAAACAATAGTAAATAGCACTAATACACACTGGGCTCAAGGGGGGAGACCAAACCATATAATAAAATAGTGATATAAGAACCATGACTCGAGTCAAGACAATGTTTACAGGATATAGAATCGCAAGGACCCCAAGGAACCACCCCAAGGTGGGTAAGTAGGGACTCCACAGCGAACGGGTCCAGTGTGGAAACACGACCGCATGCGCCATAAAATTCTATGGGGAAGTCACGGTTAAAGTTTAAGGACCCTTCCCAGTGGACTTCGAAGAAACCCAGTGGAAGTTAGGAGGTTGGAGAGCCACCCCACTAGAGGATACAGTAGTACCAGAGTTACCTATCCTAGGGGAGTCTGGTGCTTAGGTCTGAAGTCGCCTCAGAAACTGCTGTCAAACTCAATGGAGGACTTTGAAGAAGAGCTGCTGCTGGAAGGGAGAAAAGTGTTAGTTGGAATCCACAGGTGGATTCTTGTCAAAAAGTACCTGAAAGCAGAGGGGACAGAGTCTGGGTCAGTCAGGAGTGGCCAGGGGCTCGGTAGTTGAGTGCCAACCAATGTTGGGTGCTATAGGTGCATTGAGGGAGTCCTTGACTCTGCAGCTACGGGGACCAGGAGACCAACAAGCCTTGGCAAGGGTAACACATGCAGAAGGTCAAAGAAGGTTATGATTCAGCCACGCAAGGTCCAGGAGACTCACCACAGCAAGGGGAGTCAGAGCAGGCCTGGAGCAACCAGGGGAGCCCAAAAAAGCAAAGATGACCCTGAAGTGGACTCACAGGCTGGAGGCACAGGAGTCGCAAGAGGACCTCAAGCGATTTCACAAAGCAGCAGCCCACAGAGCACTCTGTATGAGGAGGTTGGAGTAATTTGTAGGAAATGGTGCCAGAGGTTGGGGCTACTTGGAGCCCAGTGCACTTGTTCAGGAAACACCAACAAGCATATGCACTTGCAATTGTATGCAGTGCACAGGAGTTCTAGTATTGCATCCCCCACGAGGGATTCTAATCTCAAACTTGGAGAGAGCAGCTCAGACCTCGATGAATATAGAAACCCACCTCCTGTGTTGCCTTTGGAGTCCGTAGAAGCTCAGGGTCAGTAGACCGGACAGTTGTGTTACTGTACCTGCAGATGCAGGGGAGTGACTCCTTCACTCCAAGGGAGATATCTTCAGTTGTCCTTGATGCTCCACAGGTCCTGCACGAAGACTGGTGATGCTTGAGACTGAGAAGGCCATGAAGTCGGACCCAAATGAAGTCCAGAGTGTCCAGAAGGTCAGCGTTCAGTGGTTTCTTGATCAGAATCTAGTCCACGTCGAATCTAGGGTCCTACAGCCAGGTAAGCTCTTAAGTACCCACGGGAGAGGGTTGGATAGATTCAGGCGACCCTCCCAGGTGAGGGTTTGGTAAGTGGGGCGGTTACTCTCATGTCCTTTGTCCAGTTTCGTGCCAGAGCAGGAGAGAATGGCACCCAGGACTGGTTTGAACTGGACTATGCACAGGGACACCAGATGTGCCCCTCAGGTAGACTTTTGGTTGCTGGCAAATGCCCCCTCCCTGCCCTAATACACTAAATCCTGTCTGGGAGGTGGTCACACCTCCTTGTGACAGAATGCCTGTTGTTCCACCTTCCTCTGCTCAAGCTTGACTCAGCAGCAGGAGGGCAGAAATGTGTCTCTGTTCGGCTGCAACCATTTTGTGCTGCCCGGGACTAGAAGGCAGGTACCAGGAACACCAGGGACCCAAAGGAGCTAACTTCTGAGGGGTGAAATCATACCTCCCACACCGGTTACTAGTGTAGGTGTATGATTCCACAATGTTTGACACCAAACACAACAGGGTTGCTTTCAGCCGTTTTAGAGTTGGTCATCACGCGGTCCCATAATGCCACTCTATATGTCGTAAATGCCTGCTGCATTAACAACCTGGGACAATGGACTCTGTAGGCTGCCGGGGTGTTCTGCTCATGCAGTGGCACCAAAGACTCTGCCTCCAGGATTGTTAATGCCTGCTATAGGGGTGAATGATTTAAGTGTTGTGACCCTTAGATATAGTAAACCTATATCTTAAGTAAGTGGTGCATGTACCAACTTACACAGGCTGCAATGGCAGGCCTGTAGCACCATTTTGCATGTCCTCACATGGGTGGCACATTACATGCTTCAGCCCATGGGAGGCCTCTGGGGTACCTATGCCCTGCGTACATGGGTACCTTATACTAGGGAGTGACAAGGGTACCCCAGTATCCAATCTGAAGTGTACCTAAGTACATAACATAACAGTTTAGAGAGAAAGCAGATAGCCTGGGGTCCTGGTTAGCAGTATCCCAGTCAGAATATTCAAAAACAGCATCACATTTAGCAAAAAGTGCAGGTAACCATAGGAAGCAGATCCTACTTTCCTACAAGAGTTGACAAAGCCAATTGCACAGCATATTTTTATTTTTTAAGATGACTGTTACGTTGTGAGTAGGTCAAAATGGTGGCCATCTTGAAACTTCTGACATTATCATACAACACCCTGATCCAAGCTTGAGGCCTTCACTGAAGCAGCAGTATAGTTCCACGTAGGTGGAATCTGTTGTCCATAATTAGACTATACTGTCAATTGAAGATTGTACCTTAATGGGCCTAGGATCTTTATGTCACCACGCCACCCTCCTTTCCATTTAATTAATTGTTTTTGTTAACTATTAACTGGTCATGTAAATTGGAATACTCTCCATGGAAACATTGTAGACTGATTTGAATCCTTAATGCAGTTCAAAAACGGTAGCTATCCTCCATTGAAAGGTTTTTGATATTGTAAACGTATGGTAACGCGAAATCGTGAATAGGAAATAATCAACTATGACATCCTCAAGCTAATTACATACATGTGTCTTAACATTATGTAGTTGACATGGTTAAGGCAGCTCTTAAGGCATCCAAATCAAGTTGATATATCGATTACGGAATAAAATCATGATTGAGAGACCCTAAGTATCTCTACAAGGTACTGTTATGTTTAAGCAATGTATAGAGGTATAATTATGCACGTAATATTGTTTCGCTTAAGACATCTCCCACAAATATCTGGGATATTTCTTAGAAACTTAAAAGACAGCAACAGAAAAATTTCAGTTATAATCTCTTGAATTCATATAATCAAGTTTGTTCTTCGTATAATTGCAGTTAATGAGCATTTTATATTACCCAGTAGGTAGATTATACAACATCTACTTTAAATATAGGCCTCTATGTAATTACACATTTTGAATTATGAATGGTAATCTTTTCTTTAGATTCAACCAATCGTGTTTGACACTTGGTCCTTTGGAGCGCAAGACGTCTAGAGTGCCCACAAGTATACACATCCATATACGAAGGTAGCTAGTATCTAAACCTAAGATAAGACTTTTAGTAATTCTCAAGATCTTGATTAATTAATGACAATTATTTTCCATCTTAGACTTAATTACGTTGTACTTCAGTCCGGGTAGTAC
Organism: Lissotriton vulgaris; assembly: GCF_964263255.1. Classification (NCBI taxonomy): domain Eukaryota; kingdom Metazoa; phylum Chordata; class Amphibia; order Caudata; family Salamandridae; genus Lissotriton; species Lissotriton vulgaris. Next base: position 702,290,826 of record NC_141700.1, on the reverse strand, counting down.
ATTGTGACAATCTGTGGGAATCATTTCCCATCTCTGACCTATACAGAGTAAGGTCTCTTTTTAAGATATATTTTCTTACAAGTATGAGCTTTGGAATGCACTTTACACTTTTTAGGGGGTGTTCTAGGACTCCCCACATTTTTAACTGTACTTTATCTGTTCTTTCACCTATTGATTTTTTGCATGGTGATGGCATTACTTTTGCCCTACGTTAGATTTGGGGGTCTCTAGTTGGCACATGTAGATACTTGTGACAAATAGGGACCCCCTCCTCTAGTCAGGACAAGGGGGATTACACTCCTAAAATAACCCCTGCTCACCCTCAAGGTAGCGTGGCGAAAGCAGTCAAGGCTTTATTTCAGAGGCGTTGTAAGTTGAGCAGTTGTGACCACGTACGTAACCCAGTGACAACACTACAAATGGACACCACACAGGTTTTATATCAAAAATAATGTATGCTTTATATAGAGTTACCACAAGACCATAAACGACAAAAATACATACCATGATTACTTTAAGATGGTAGATTTAAGCTTAGTACAGTTCAGTTCTTAGATACGACACTCTGCTTCAATGTAACTTAAGTTGCGTTGCGCTTCCACGACAAGCAATGTCGCAGCGATGGGAAATGCGGCAAAGCTCAGATACAAAGTAATAAAGACGTGAAGATCTTCCAGATGCGGCACGCTTCTCGAGGGATGCGAGAAGGTCTCGGTTCGATGCATGGACTACAGCGGCGACATCCAAGATGCGACGGCAGCAGCTCCGATGGTGGCGCGCTTCTCGGGGGATGCAAGGGGCTCTTGGTCGATGCGGTGCAATGCGACAGTTCCAGCGGCGACACCCTCCTTAGGAGTTGCGACGGCAGGCACAGCGACGGCGACACGCTCCGACCTTGTTATGAGATTTTTATCCTGATTCAGTGCAGGCCGACAACTACAGAGGCGACACCCTCCTTCGGAGTTGTGACGGCAGCAGCAGCGACAGCGACACGCTTCCTCTTTGTTGCGGCACGCTTCTCTCCGATGCGGTGCAGTGCGACAGTTCCAGCGGCGGCACCCTCCTTCGTCGGAGTTGCGACGACAGGCACAGCGACGGCGACACGCTTCTTCTCGTTGAGTCGCGCTTCCAGCTCTGTGCGACATGCAGTTCCTCAGAAGGCCCAAAACAGCAGCCGGCACTTCTAAAAGAACTCTGGGGAGCTGGGGGTTGAAGTCTGTTGTCCCTGAGACTTCAGCAGGAGGCACGCTCTTTTCCAAGCCCTTGGAGATCCTTCACAAGTTGAAAGCAAAGTACACAAAGTTCCTTTCTCCTTCCTTTGGCAGTAAGGCATCTGCTGCAGGCCAATCCTCCAAGCAGCACTTCAGCTTGGGAATAATCTCTCCTCAGTTTCTTCAGGTTCCTCTCCTCAGTAAAGGTTTCTTCGTGTAGTCCAAAAGTGATCTAATTTCATGGGAGCAGGGTCCCAATATTTATACCCCATATCCTTTGTTCTCTGAGGCCAGGGGGGCCTTTGCTTAGTCCAGCCCAGTTCCTGAGCACTCTGTTTACCAGACTTCTCCTTTCCTTTCACAATGCAGGGCAGAAACATCAGATGCCCCACAGGAGGTGGAGCCAGCATTGTAGAAGGCAAGTACAGTCCTGGAGCACTTTGTTGACATGACTCCTTCTCTTCTTTCATTGTGCTGGGCCGAGACATCAGCCACTCCCCAGGGGATGGAGCCAGCATTGTGGAAGGCAGTCACAGCCCTATTCAGAGTTCAGGTGCACTCCTCCCTCCCATCAAAATGCAGATCCTTCTATTCACCACTGTGTGACTCAGCCTGTCTCCTGGAATTCCCCAGCCCTGTCACTCACAAAACCAGACAGAGGAATACACAACCTAGCAGAGGCAGGTTTGAATGGTTAGACAAGCAATTACCTACTTTCTAAAAGTGGTATTTGCAAACACAGAATATTAAAATAAACTTTACTAAAATATGTATTTTATTATTCTGAGTCCAGGCATACTAAACTTGAATTTCTATCAAGTCAAGTCAAGTCAAAAGAAGTCTTTATTTGATTATTCATCTTAAAAGACATGCTACACACCCAACATTAATTTCTATCATGTTCTCTGAATCTGTTAGGGTTGTAAAATGTAACAATTCTAACAGCCCATTCTGGCCTATGGAGAACAGGTAGCTTTGCAATAGTGAAAAACAAAAATGGTTGTAATTCACTATTAGGACATGCCACACACATCAGGGCTTGTCCTACCTTATACTTACAATGCACCCTGCCCTTGGGCCTACCATAGGGGTGACTAATATGAAGAAAAGGGAAGGTTTAGGGACTGGCAAGTGGGTGCACTTGCCCAGTCAGCATGACAGTACAAGACTGCACGCAGGCTCTGCAATGGCAGACCTTAGACACACTTTACAAGGCTGCTTCTGTGGGTGGCTCAACAAAGTGCTGCAAGCCCACCTGCAGCATTTGGATTACACGCCCTGGCACACTCAGTGCACTAGACTAGCATCTGACAAGTAAACCAAATAGCAAACATGGAACCACTGATTAATACATCAATTTACAATAGGGAGCACTTGCACTGTGGCACTGAATAGCAGTGGCACAGTGCCCAAAGCATCTATACACCAGCAAAAATACATGAGGCAACAGCAAAAAAATGGAAGGGAGACCCCTGCCAATGGTGCCAGGTCTAACACCCTACTATCTTTATCTCTGGATTAGGTACTTTATCAGCAGCTATATATTTAGCAAATGGTTTGGTGAAGGTTTGTAGTTGATTAATAGAATTATATAAACCTGGAAGCTCAGTGCCATGTGATTGTATCTTATATGGTTTTAATTCATTTCATAGAACATTGGGCTTTTCCTGATGAAGGTGCGGTGTGCGCCAAAACGAGTGTTGAAGAAGATCCATCTCATAGCCATTGTTTGGTCACCTCTGTCTTTGTAATGTTGTTATGACATTTATTTAATTATTTATTGTATTTACATGTGAATTTTAGTTAGTACTAGCTTACCCTTCGTGCGTTGCTGCGATCTCAGAAGAAAGGAAATTTAAGGAAACTTGTTATGATAACATTCAATTTACATTGTGTCATTTTTATTGAAACCTATTCATTTTAATATGGAAAACATTTTAAAGTGTTGTTTTAATTCTGTTTATTTATTTGAGTGCTTGTGGATACACGGTATCTTTTGTTTTTCCGTGTGGTGCGTACATGAATAAATCAGAAGGTTTTCCGATGCGTGAGCTGGCCACATACAGTTGTCTATGTGAGTAGCACGGATTCTCCAAATCTAGTCCACACACTTGCAGCGATTGTCCTTGTGCTTTGTTGATGGTCATTACAAAAGCGAGTCGCACCGGAAACTGTAAACGTTCAGTATTGGAAAGATTATGAGGGCCCTTTTTTTTATTTTGCCAGAAACCTTTGCAGGAGTGTACTCAACAACTTTTAACAAATTTTTATGAATTGTTTTTTTAATTTCTTTTTTTTTTGCCAGAAAACTTCACGGGAGTGTACTCAACAACTTCCCAAAGTTTCATGGCGATCGGATGAATGGTGTAGTAATGCGTAAAGGACAAACAGACAGACATAATTTCGTTTTTATATATATAGATGTCATGTAATTTTATATTAACCGCATGCGCGCTAGCGCAATTCTGCTCCTGTGCTGAGTTTTTTAAAACCGCACTTTACGGCCAACCACTGGTACTGCAACACTCTACCATACAAAATAACTGAGGCATGGGCCAAAAATACTACCCCATGGCAAATAATTTTAAAATAAATCAATTTAAATAAATGTAATTTAAAAATAATTCAATTAATAAAACTCACTTCCATTCAAAATTATGCTAGTAGTGTAAAGTTAATACTAATGCTTTTTTACAAATAGATAGAGTTCTATGTCACTGGTACAGAGATCTCCCTGTGGGAAAGTATAGGAAAATGTATTAACAAGCTTATTCAGCTTTAAAAAGACAGTAACAATATGTTTATTATAAACCTAATTGTAGAATGTATTTATTTATTAATTTATCTTAAACGAAAAACAATATAAAAATGCTACAACACTTGTCTCTTAGGGGCCGTGATGTCATCAGTGGTGTCATTTGAGATGATATCAGTGATGTCACTGACCATGTCATGAATGATGTAACATCATCAGCAGTGGATTGCCGGCGCATGAGTTATACTTAGTACAACTAACTATAACTAAGGAATTTCAATGGTATTGTACAAGTGACATGTCCAGCTAACTATAACACCCCTAAAACCTATGTTTTTTTCATTGAATTTCTAAGGTTTTTTAAATGCTAATGCCTAACTATAACATGTCTGAAACCTATGGTTTTTTAAGTGAATTTCAAAGGTTTCTAAAATGCTAATTCCTAACTATAAAATGTCTGAAACCTATGTTTTTTTCAGTGAATTTCAAAGGTTTTGTAAATGATAATTTTTAAATGTATTAATTGTTATATTTATTTTTTTGATACTGATTTACTACATTTTTTAAATGTTTTATTTTTAGATATTTTATACAGGCGATTTTTAAGGAATATTTGTAGTTTGTGAAAACCAGACAAAGGATTCCTATGGAAGGAAATACAATTTACTGGTAAGTATGGTTAGAATTACTTTTCAGGGTCAGTGCTGGGCTAAAAGATGCAGCACTGGGTTCTCTCCTGATAACAGGTGTGTAAACCGGAATTCGTTGTTCGGATGATTTTATGTGAATATTTTAAAGTTCCAAAATTCCACACTTAGAAGAATTTCCAAGTGAAACCAGTCAATGTTAGCCTATGGAAGGAAATTCAAGTTACTGGTAAGTATGGTTAGAATTACTTTTCAGGATCAGTACTGGGCTCAAAGATGCTGCACTGAGGTCTCTCCTGATAACAGGTGAGTACATCAGAATTCGTAGTACATCCAGTAAGCACCACAGAGCTGCATAGCAGAAAGATGTAAAAAGGGGCACGGCCTGCATCACCTCTCTGCAACGCAGCACAGTGGTGCTTCCTGGAAGCACATGGTGGGCTACTTGGTCCCCATGGTGCCTCAGGTTTGAAGTGTATTTTTTTCCCAACTTAAAACGCGCCACAGGGCGTGTTTGCACACATCACGTCAGGCCCCTCCCCTCCCTTCACCATTGTGTAAATGTGCTCTGTCACCGTTCTAAGTTGAGAGATTAAGTCCCCTTCGATCCTAAGTGTCCCTAGGGTCAAACTAGCCCACTAGGTACCTCCAGTAAGCGCCACAGAGCTGCGTTGCAATGAGGTGTAAAAAGGGGCATGGCCTATGAACACCTGTCTACAACGCAGCTCCCTGGCGCTTACTGGAGATACCTGTTGGCCTATTTGGCCCTCAGGGACCTTCAGCATTGAAAGAGAATGAATTTCCCAACTTAAAACGCGCCACAGGGTGCGTTTGCACAGTGTTGAAGGAAGGAGGCGTGGCCTAAGGTGATATGTCTGCAAGCACACCCTGTGGCGCGTTTCAAGTTAGAGAATTAATTCCTACTCAATCCTATAGGTCCCTGCTGGCCAACTAGCCCACCAGGTCCCTCCAGTATGCGCCAGGAGGCTGCATTGCAGAGAGGTGTTCAGAGGCCACGCCCCTTTTTACAACACTCTGCAACACAGCTCCGTGTCGCTTACTAGAGTTACCTGATGGGCTAGTTGGCCCACAGGGACCCTCAGGATTGAAGATTAATTAATTCCCCAACTTAAACCATGCCACAGGGCGTGTTTGCACACATGTGAACTCAGGCCCCGCCCCCTCTCTTCACCACTGTGCAAACGCGCCCCGTGGCGCGTTTTAAATTGGGGGAAAAACTCCCCTTGAATACTGAGGGTCCCTGGGGGGCAACTAGCCCACCAGCTACCTCCAGTAAGCACCACAAAGCTGCTTTGCAGAGAGGTGTAAAAAGGGGCATGGCCTCAGAATGGAGCTCCCTGGGGCATACTGGAGGTACCTGGTGGGCTAGTTGGCCCTCAGGGACCCCCAGTATTCAAGGGGAATTTGTTCCCCCTCTGCAAACGCGCCAGGGGGCGTGTTTGCAGAGTGGTGCAATAAGGGGGCGTGGGTTCCGACGCAATCCCTTTTTTTAATATATTTTTTTTAAGAAGGAAAGCTGTGTAACCCCCCTTCTTTTTCTAATTTTTTTGCCCCTGGGGACCCCAACCCCTAGAACCTGCCCCCAATTTTTTTTAAACTAATAAAACATTTGGAAGGGGGCCACATGGCCCCCCTCCTAAGTTAGTAATCTGCCCCAGGGGGATGTACCATGTTACAACGCATACCATTACAACTACCTACTGTTACAACGCGACCATTACAACGCATACCATTACAACGCATAGCGCTTAGAGGTGCTGGATAGTGGTAAGTATAATTTACTATTCCAACTCCAGTCCCCGTGGACACTAGGGAAGGTGTTGGATAGTAAATTATACTTATTCCCTATCCTACAGCGCCCCCCAGCGCAATGCGTTGTAATGGTATGCGTTGTAAAAGTTGCATTGTAACAGTAGGTAGTTGTAAAAGTTGCGTTGTAACAGGTATATACAGCCCCAGGGACCCCATCCCCCGGGGCCGGCCCTTTTTTAATTGAATATTTTTTTTTTTCCTTTGCTTTTGGGGAGGGGGAACACGAGGCCCCCCTCCCGGGTCACTAATAGCCCCGGGGACTTTATCCCCCGGGGCTAGCCCACTCCGTTGGGGACCGTGGGGGGGTCCCAAATCCCACCACGGTCCCAGCCGGCTCCCGCATCCTGCGGGAGCTGGCACTGCTTTTTCACATGGGGAGCAGCTAACATGCTGCTACCCTATGGTAAAGCAATCTGCTTTCCTATTTGGAAGATAGAGCAGGTTCCCTGCTCTCTCTTCCAAATAGGAAAGCAGTTTGCAATGGCAGGGTGGGAGCCGCGAGGCTCCCCCCCTGCCATTGCAAACAGCAGTGTCCCGGGGGTGGGCACCCCGGGACACTGCAGGAGCCGGCCCTGGGGGGTGGCGGTCCCAAGGGCAATCAAGGGCTCCAGGAGGGGGCACGGCCCCCCTCCCACATTTTTGAGATGCCCAGGGGGTGGTGTTCCCCGGAGCTGTGGGGCCTCAGAGCCCCCCCACCCAATTTTCTTAAGCCCCGGGGGTGGTGGTCCCTGGGGCTGGGGGGGCCTGAGAGCCCGGGGGTGGTGGTCCCCAGGGCTGCGGGGGGCCCCATGAGCCCCCTGCATACATTAAATTCTTGCCCAGGGGGAATGTTGCAGTTTTCCTCTGGATAATAGGTCCTAACTATAACTACCTACTGGCGACTTCCAGTAGGTAATATATATATATATATATATATATATATATATATATATATATATATATATATATATATATATATATATATATATATATATATATACATATATATATATATATATATATATGTACTGGAACTCTGCATTACCACCTCCAATCCCCCAGGACCGGCGAAGCAGGAGACAGACCACAAACATTTTCAGTTAACTGATTTAATTGCAGGTCTTCGTGGTACAACCAACCATGACGCGTTTCGGGCTATGCAGCCCTTGTTCACATGCCATATATATATATATATATATATATATATATATTTTTTTTTTTTTACTCCTCCGTACTTGGGAAACGCCGCCGCCTGCCAAAACAGTGGGGGTGTCGTCAAGAGGACCACCCAAATAACGGTCCTTAAAATCGCTAAATTTTCTCCACGTAGCAATGCCAGCAAAAGAACGACGACACTATGTATCGGCCTCCAAATTCCTTTGTTGGGTCAGCTCACAAGGTGATGTGTTTCGCCTGTCCAGCAGGCTTGTTCACCCATGTTTTATTTTTGAAAAATCGGCCATTTTAAATCATGTGTTAGAATATACAAAAAAATGCAACAAACCATATCCATTATCACAGAAGATGTGTACATAGTAAATCGAATTGCCTCTGGTGGTTTTATCAAAATTAAATTTAAATTAATTCGGAGCATTTAATTTTTGTTCTGAACTTGGAATGCGCTGTTCGCCTTGCCTACCCGTCAGGTATGATGGTGTCTACTTTTCGAGTATTAACCTGAATGGCATTTATAAACTATAATGCCAAAAACACAAGCCCAATATTTATAGGCCGCACATTGCCTGCCCTCAGGACTGTCGGCACCTACGTAGGTTTGCCCAACTGCTTTACTTCAATGTTATGTAGTTCAAAACTTTATTTAATCCTTTAATTATGGACAAAGCACAGAACTTGGCGATCACGTATTAAACCCAAGTGGGTGAGCAATCTGTATACTACTATTTGCATACCAAAATCCAGCCCTAGTGGACATTTCAAGGTCTGAATCTCCTTAGCACCATTCAGGGAACCGTTCTGTAGAGTTTAATAAACATCAAAACGGATTTCCTCTTCATGTAAACAGAGTGCACATCACAATTATCCTGCCACTCCCACATTAGATTTTCTTTTGGCCATAAATTTGTTTCAACACTTTTCCATTTAAAAAAGTATACAAAACCAGTTTGGAAACTCTATACCACAAATTGATACATTCTTTTTCCCTTAAGTAGTGCCTCAAATACATACTGTGAAAAAATGTGTGTATAAAACAAATAAAAAATAAAACTATTTACTGAGTAGGCTGCAATTTAAAACTATACTTTATAGTGAGTACTATTGCAGGTACTATTTACAAATACAATTTTGCGGGAGCAAGATATTACGTATAGATTGGATAGATACTTCATAAGTGCGTTATTAAATCTTCTTCCATATTCAAACCATCCGGTGTGTGTGTGTTAAGTTCAATGATATAACATAACTCAAGCCTTCTGAGCTTTTTCACATGGTTACCTCCTCGAATACTTGGAGGAACATTATCAATCACAAAATAGCAAAGCGCTGCTGTATTCTTATTATGGTGTGATTCAAAATGACGTGCAACCAGGAAGGACCTATCCCCATTACGTATTGCTCTCAAATGCTGTAAGACTCTCATATAGACTGGGTTAATAGTACTCCCTACGTACCGCAGGCCACATAGGCACTGCAGTACGTATATAGCGAATTCGGTCTTACAAGTAAAGAAACCCTTGATCTTCTTTTCTCTATTGGAGAGCCCCAAGGGATAAGATTGTGTAGTTTTACCATGGGTACAGGCTTTACATTTAACAAAACCCGGTTTATTAGCTAACCATGCACACGCCTTCTTGCCTTGTTGTATCTCTGGCAACATATTGCTAACTAAGAGCTGTTTAAGTTTTAAAGGATCATGCTTTACAAATGGTAATCCCAGGTCTTTTTGGGACAATATTGGCCAACAAAAGACCATTGAAAATTAAATGCCAATGTCTGTTATAGATTTTTCTAACCAGCTTATGTTGATGATTATATGCCATAATAAGCCTTACTTGTTTACTCTGTATGGTACGTCTGATTTTATTCTCACTGTCTTTGAACAGAATATCGTCCCTACTCTTTTGTTTGGCTTTATTGATTGAGGTGCTGATGTTCTCATTGGTATAGCCTCGTTGTAAAAACCGGGAATTTAAGATGGCGAGTTCTGTCTCTAATACATTGACCTCACTGCAGTTTCTGATAGTTCTCCAACTTTCCCCATACGGAATGCTTCTTATCAAATTTTGTGGGTAGAAACTTGCTGCATGAAGCAGCGTATTTCCTGCAGTCGGTTTGCTGTACAACTTCGTATGGAGTTTGGAGTCTTGCACATAAACAGTCAGGTCAAGAAAATTTACCAAGCAGGAACTAATCGTGCTCGTAAATTTAAGATTTAGATCATTGACCTGCAGTTTTTTGATAAAATCTCTGACTGACTCTTCTGTCCCTTTCCAGACTATAAAGAGATCGTCGATATATCGACTCCAATGGAGGACATTTTCCTCCCATTCAGTCTGGAAATCCGCATGGACCACTTGCTCCTCCCACCAGCCCATATGCAAATTCACATAGCTGGGGGGCAAAGCAGGTGCCATCGCGGTTCCACAGACTTGATTATACAATTCATTATTGAACAGGAAGTAATTGTTCTTGAGACAGACATATGTCATTGCTAATAGCATCTGTGTATGCGACCATAGTTTAATAGGTAGCTCTTGAAAAAAATGTCTGATGGCCCGTAAGCCATCTTCATGCCTGATACTGGTATACAGTGTGGTTACATCAACTATTACCAATAAAAGATCTTTGTCCCATGGCAAGTCGTAGATTTTTTTAAGGAAGTCTCTTGATACCTGAATGTATGAGAGTAGCAACTTCACAATAGGGTTTAAAAAAGAATCAATGAACTTGGAAGTGCTTTTTAATGCACCCCCAATGGCCGATATAATGGGCCGCCCTGGCGGATTGGACGCATTTTTATGTACCTTGGGGATAAGGTAAAAAACAGGTGTCACAGGATTAGATATTAAAAGGAAATGCAATTCCTCATAAGTAATTAAACATTGTGCATACCATGATTGTAATTGTACATTGTATACATCAAAATTCCTTTTCAAGACATCAGCTGCTACTTTCACATAATTACTGAGATTACTCAATTGTTTATACGCTTCACTGAGGTATTGTGTTCTATCCCATAGGACAACATTTCCTCCTTTATCTGCATCTCTCACGATACAGTTGTGATTTGATTTTAGTTTCGTAATCAAAGCAGCATACTCTTTTTCTTGCTTTGTGAATTTTTTATAACTTTTACTTGTGCATTTTTCCAAGTTTTTTAGATCATTTGTAATCAATTCGGTAAATACATCAATAGAGTCTTTCGTACTCATTGGAATAATTCTTGAGTTCGGGCGAAACTGCGTAGGTGCACTTCCATCAATAATAACTGATTGTTCCCTTGCCACTTCAGCAGCTTGATCATTAGTTAGTAGAGTCTCTTCGTCTAGACTACTTGGAGCAAGTTCTACTTCATCCACTGAGGTCTCCATGAATGGTCTATCAATAGCTCTCAATTCGACCATTACCTCCATATCAGCTACTGTCAAATTCGAACCTTCACTTGTTGCTTCTATTTCACTTAAGTTTCTTGTAACATTTGTCGTTTTGTTCAAGGCAAAGTGTTTTTTTAGTTTAAGTGCACGTACAAACTTGACATTATCAACTCTAGTTGTCACATAGTTAAAATTAGCTGGAGGGCAGTATGACAGTCCCAACTTCAAGATTTGTTGTTCTTTTGGTGTTAGTATAACATCGGACAGATTATTAATGGTGGTATCAGTCTCAGACACTTTCGACAGTGCTATTTCTTCCCTCTGCCGACTGACCCGTTGTTGCTGCTTGCGGCTTTTGCGCCTTTTTTGCCTTTGCCCTTGACCCTTGCCTTTGCCCATGACCCTGTTCAGGCCAGGCCACTCCCCCACCAGATCAGCACACCCTGCTGGTGCTGTGTCCCTGCCCCTCGCTACTACTGCTACTGTTAGATGTTCGAGGCCCTCCTCCAACCACAGGTTCCCGCCTGTGCCTCATCCCTTGTGGCCCAGTGGTGGGCTATAAGTATTGTAAGTATTGTTATGCCTGTTTCTGTCTGCTTTCTCTCTTTTTGCTCATTTGTGCTTGCTCTGTCCATCCGATTGTATTCTGTCTGCTTTCACTCTCTCTGCTCATCTGCGCTTTGTTTTCTGTCCATCTGATTGCGTTGTGTCACTGTCTACCCCGCTTTCTTTCCGTTATTCGTAATCCCCCGTTGTGCTGCCTCTGCTCCCCTCTGCCTCCCCCCTGAGTGGATAAAGTTGCCTCCTTGTCTTTTTTGCTTTTTTCGCCATTCTTTCCTCCTTTCCCCGCTGCCCGCTTCCCGCTCTGTCCTGCTGCTGTGTCCCCTGCGGCCCCGCCCCCCTCCCTCCCATTGGCTCCCGCTACCCGCCTCCCAGCTGCTCCTCCCTCCCTCCATCTCTTCTTAATGCAAGCCGCTGCGCGGCCGCGCCGCTGGCGCGCCTGAGGCAAGCCCGTCTGCGCCTGTCCGCGCCTGGACCGCGCCCAGCTCCAGAACCCCTGGCCTCCGACAGGCCCCCCACGCACGACGGACCTTCGACGCCGCCACCCTCCTCGCACTCAACACCGGTCGCTCGACAGCCTGCTACCAAGCCACCCCGAAGAGCACTCACGGACCATTCTCCTTTCGAAACTGCTGCTACACCAGAACCCGAACCACCGCCTCCCACACCAGTCCAGGAAACAACAACGACCTCAAGTGCATCCTACTCAACACCCGCTCCGTACACAAGCACGCCATCGAACCCTGGGACCTCCGCGACTCAACAGCCCCGGACATCGCGTTCCTGACGGAAACCTGGATGAACGCCTCCTCGGCCCCTGCCATCGCCATTGCCATCCCGGACGGCTACAAAATCATCCGGAGGGACCGTACCAACAAGCCCGGAGGAGGAATCGACATCGTCCACAGGAACAACCTCAGAGTCAAATCCAGCACCGAAGAATCTCTCAGCACTGCCGAGCACCTACACTTCCAGATCCACACCGACCCAAAGACCACCCTCAGAGGAACTCTCATCTACAGACCACCAGGTCCACGCCCATAATTCAGCGAATCCATCACTGACTTCATCAGCACGCACGCCCTCGCCACCACAGACTACATCCACCTGGAGAATAACAATGACAACAACACCACCACCCTGCTCGACAACCTCTCCAACTTCGGACTGAAGCAACTAGTGAACACCCCGACTCACCACGCAGGCCCCACGCTGGACCCCATCTTCTCTGCCAGCACCAACATCACGGTCAGCCACTCCACCACTCTCCACTGGACCGACCACTGATGCATCCACTTCTCCTACAAGAAACTCACTGCAGACATCCAACCGCCGCAGATCCCTCAAAGATGCTGGAGCAAAGTCACCACTGACCAGCTGACCGCCACCAGCGGAAAACCTCGAGGCCCTTAAGACCGCCACACGCACACACCACCAGCTCATCCGCATCGCCAAGAGAACAGCCTTCAGAAAGTGCATAGACAACAATGCACACAACAGTAAGAAGCTCTTCAGCATTGTGAAGGAACTCTCCAACCCAAGCTCCAACTCCAACAACATCCCGCCCTCACAGGACTTCTGCGACTCCCTTGCAGCCTTCTTTCACCGCAAGATCGCCGACATACACGGCAGCTTCGCAAACCAGACGCCTCCACCAGCCGCAGAACCAAAGCCCCCCACCGCCCTCCTCAGTTGCTGGACCCCCGTCAACACTGAAGACATCACCCATATCATGAACACCATCCCCTCCTCCGGCTCTCCATCTCACCCCTGCCCTCACCACATCTTCAACAAAGCAGACACCATCATCGCACCCCACCTCCGAGACATCATCAACAGCTCCTTTGAATCTGCCACCTTCCCTGAGAGTTGGAAACACGCTGAAATCAAAGCCCTCCTTAAGAAGCCGACAGCAGACCCCAAGGACCTCAAGAATTTCCGGACCATCTCCCTGCTCCCCTTCCCAGCGAAGGTCACTGAGAAAGCAGTCAACAAGCAACTGACCAAATTCCTCGAAACCAACGGCTTCCTCGACCCGTCCCAGTCTGGCTTCCGCAGCAACCACAGCACCGAGACCGCCCTCATCGCCGCCACCGACGACATCAGAACCCTGCTCGACAATGGAGAAACCGTAGCCCTTATCCTCCTAGACCTCTCAGCTGCCTTCGACACGGTCTGCCACCGCACCCTACAAAACACGTCTCCACAACACAGGGATCCAGGGAAAGGTCCTGGACTAGATCTCCTCCTTCCTCACTGACAGAACCCAGAGAGTCTGCCTACCCCCGTTCCACTCAGAATCCACCAAGATCATCTGCGGCGTACCCCAAGGCTCATCACTCAGCCCGACGCTCTTCAACATCTACATGAGCCCCCTCGCCGACATCGTCCGTGCACACGACCTCAACATCATCTCCTACGCCGTCCACACCCAGCTGATCCTCTCTCTGACCAAAGACCCAGTCACCGCCAAATCCAACTTCCAAGAAGCAATGAGGGCCGTCGCCGAATGGATGAAGATCAGCGGCCTGAAACTGAACACAGACAAGAAAGAGGTCCTCATCCTTGGACCATCCCCCTCTGCCTGGAACGACTCCTGGTGGCCCGCCGCCCTGGGCACAGCACCAACTTCTACCGACCACGCACGCAACCTTGGGTTCATCCTGGACTCATCGCTCACTATGACCAAGCAAGTCAACACCATCTCCTCCTCGTGCTTCAACACCCTCCCCATGCTACGAAAGATCTTCAAATGGATCCCCACGGAAACAAGAAGGACTGTCACCCAACCCCTCGTCACAAGCCGGCTCGACTATGGCAACGCACTCTATGCAGGGACAACGGCCAAGCTACAGAAAAGACTACAACGCATACAGAATGCCTCCGCACTAGGCATGGGCGGAAAATCCGTTCCGCTCGCGGATTTTGCGGATTTTCGGGAAATCCGCAATCCGCGAGATTTGCGAATCTCCCGCAAAATCCGCAAATCCGCGAGCAGCGGATTTTGCTCGCACTGCTCGCACTGTTCGCGTGAGTTCGCGCCCCGCGAATAAGTGCAAAATTGCAGAAATACGATCTTAGCAAAACTGAAAGTAACTACTTACCAGGTTCAAAAGTTCAGGCTCATCATTAGTAGCCATTTCCTGTAGTGCTTCCTGAGGGGCCCCTCCAGAGTTCAGTTGCCAGTTGAAACTATTATGTGACCCTGCTCTGAACCTCAGAATAGTTACACATATGCCACAAAGGTCCTGAATTACAGCTAAGGGAGACAAGCAGGAGCCAGGCTGGAAGTTAAAATCCATTAATCAGCCCCTAATTCATTATTGTCAGTTGGGGCAGGGCAGGTGTTGTAACTAATTTTGCAACAATGAAAGCACTTAGCAAGTGCAAAAGATCACTAATCAGGGCGCACTAAGGAAGCAGGTGCCAGCTAAAAAAATATTCTGTGACACATTAATCAGCCCCAAATTAATTCAGGTCACTTGAGGCAGGGAAGGTGTGCTTTGCTTTGCCGAAAATAATGTACACTGGACAACCAGAGGGTGTGGTGATGAAACAGAGGGTGGCATGGGTGGGCCAGAGGGTGGCATGAGTAGTCAGAGAGTGGCAGTGGTGACAGAGAGTGGCAGTGATGAAGAAGAGTGTCCCAAACAGGCTGGACACGTAGAAACAACAAGTTCGCAAAACTTGCGACCCGACAGGTAAGTTCGCAAATTGCGAAATTGTAAAAACCCTCGCGAACTGGCAGAAACACGGGCGAACACAAAAAAAAAAAAATCCGCAAATTTGCGGGAATTCGCGGATTTTGCGGATTGCGAATCCGCAAATCCGCAAAATTCGCGAACGCGAGATCCGCAAAATTCGCTCATGCTTACTCCGCACGCCTCATCCTGGACATCCCCTGCCACAGCCACATCACCACCCACCTGAGAGACCTGTATTTGCTCCCCGTCAACAAGAGGATCACGTTCAAGCTCCTCACCCATGCATACAAAGCGCTCCACAACGCCCGACGGACCCGAATACCTCAACACACGCCTCTCGTTCTACGCCCGACTCGCCAACTCCGCTCAGCCAGCCTCGCCCTTGCCACCGTACCACGCACCAGAAGAACAACAACAGGTGTCAGATCTTTCTCCTACATCGCCGCCAAGACCTGGAACTCCCTCCCCACCCTCCTCCGCTTGACCCAAAACCTTCTCACCTTCAGGAGACCTGGCTGTTCGAGCAGTAGCCGCACCCCACCCTCAGCGCCTTGAAACCATCACGAGTGAGTAGTGCACTCTATAAATGTACTGATTGATTGATTGGTTTGCATTTTCCTCTTGCGTTTGTGTTGTATGATACCTGTTGCCTGGGATGAAGGTTGAATCTTCTCTCCTCCTCTAAAAAACCGAATCGATCTTGGACTGTTGGTATTAGCGCATTGATTGGTCTATTTGACCCTTCGTCCAAATCTGTTTCAGTTTCTGAGCTTGGCACACTACTGGCTTCCGAGTGTTCTGCCATTCTATTACTCTTAGGATTTAATCTTTGTTTGTGCAATTAGTCACATTTTTTAGCGAAGGTATAGATCTGTCCTCTGTCGTAGTCATTCTAGGGCCAGATGTAGGTAAGTAACATGTACCGGATCTTAATTACCGAAAATTACCGAATTTTACCGATTTGGTAATTAAGATTCGGTAAATGTGAGGGGTTGGTATGTAGGGAATCCAGATGTTCCCTTTTACCGAATCGGTAAAATTCGGTATTTACCGAATCGGTAAATACCGAATCGGTAAAGCCTATTGATTCCTATGGGCTTCAAAGCCCATAGAAATCAATAGGCTTTACCGATTCGGTATTTACCGAATCGGTAAATACCGAATTTCACAAGGGTGCAGGGGGTGTCACTTTGACACCCCCTGGCACCCCCTAAACAGGATTGGGTGCCATGTGGCAGGCATACAAGCCCTAGGGGCAGGTCTGCCTGTCATATGGCACAGGTGTGCATGCACACATGTGCATGCACACCAGAATCGGTATTTTACCATCAAATAGTATTTGATGGTAAAATACCGATTCTGTAATGCTTGTGGGACTCAGAAGAGTCCCACCTACATATCAATTTTACCGAATCGGAAAAAATACCGATTCGGTATTTTACAGAATCGGTAAATTTACCGATCGGTAAATTTACCGATTCTGTAAAATACAGGGCCCTACATCTCAAATTGCATTTACCGGTCGGTAACGGCCGAATTCGGCCGTTACCGACCGGTAAATGCCTACCTACATCTGGCCCTTGGTCTCTAATGAATTTTGTGCTTTGCGTTCCCTTATTCTTGTTTCCAATTTCTTCAAACGTTCACCCACTTCTTTGGTAAA
Organism: Lissotriton vulgaris; assembly: GCF_964263255.1. Classification (NCBI taxonomy): domain Eukaryota; kingdom Metazoa; phylum Chordata; class Amphibia; order Caudata; family Salamandridae; genus Lissotriton; species Lissotriton vulgaris. The sequence goes on along the minus strand of NC_141700.1, from coordinate 702,273,920 downwards.
TTTACTGATCAGAACTTGATCCTCTTCCTTTTCCAGCATATCGACTATCTGCACAATTTCAGCATTTTTTGACGATCCATATCGGCGTATTTGATGAGAATGGCCAGCATTCTACGGGACAAGTCATGGTTATTTTCCGCCAACTCCCAAAGCATGTTTGGATTGTGGGTCTTCAAACGTTGGGGCTACCAAAATTCTCAGCCCTCGTGGGATCCGCTTAACCTCCAAATACCGTTGAAGTGATTTGGACTCCCACCATTTCGAAAGTTCCCCACATTTTAATTTTCCAAACGTTTCAATTGTGCCATTACATCCGAGACTTTCTCGCCTGTCGCTTTTGCACTCCCAACTACAGTGCCTGCATCACTAAATATTGTAAGTGCAGCCTCCTCTGGTTCTTTCAATTCCCCAGCTGACATGTTCATTTCCACAGGATTTAATCGGTGTTAATACCGAAACCGAAAACCGCCAGTGTCCTTTACATAACGGTCACCGCAGGACAGTTCGTTTTAAACTGGCTTCCCGGCTTCCTGCATGCAAATGCGAAGTCTCCTACCTGGTATTGGAAAGTGTACCGCGTGAGTAACCTTACTCGAATGTGGACATGGACACCGCCAGGATTCGGTTCTCCACTTTTCAAAGGAGCGCTGCAGCTTCTCCTTAGTGAAACATGCGGGGCGATGGACCCAACAACTTTACTCCTCTGTACTTGGGAAACACCGTCGCCTGCCAAAACAGCGGGTGTGTCGTCAAGAGGACCACCCAAGTAACGGTCCTTAAAATCACCAAATTTTCTCCAAGTAGCAATGCCAGCAAAGAATGACGACACTATGTAACGGCCTCCTAATTCCTTTATTGGGTCAGCTCACAAGGTGAGCTGACCCAATAAAGGAATTTGGAGGCCGATACACAGTGTCGTCATTCTTTGCTGGCATTGCTACATGGAGAAAATTTGGCGATATATATATATATATATATATATATATATATATATATATATATATATATATATATATATATATATATATATATATATATATATATATATACATATATATATATATATACTATGACTTTTTGACAAAGACTGTGCTGTCAAAACGCGTCAAGTCAATAAATACATTCCTGGAAACCAAGAAATCCTGTGTGCGACTTTGCTTGCGCCTCTGCAGCGTGAGACGTATATATATATATATATATATATATATAGATAGATAGATAGATAGATAGATAGATAGATAGATAAATGCTGCAGTAACCTTTAGTAAACAAGGGTGGTGGTGAACTTACTACTGGTCTAAGCTTGAGAGCATCTACTACTGCGTGGGTCCATTTTGGCTGTAGTAACTTTATAATGTGCAGTTTGTGCACAGAAATGGGCTTAATTTTTTGTGTCTGGGTGTCTTCACTCCCTAAATCTCCCCTTATCCCCATAGCCATCCCGAAACCCCTTTTTACTGCTCTCTAATCGTCTTCTATTCCGTAATAAATGTTCTCCCTCTTCCAGCCCGCCCCACTCTGCATCCCACTTTTACTACTAAGGGGCAAATTACAATCTCGTTAGGAAGGCCTCCAGGCAGGTCCTGGAACAAGCAATTCGATTCGGAGCCTATGTTTCCGACTGAATCTTACCACGTTTCGAATGAACAAGTAGGATGCGAAGATCTTGTCCGCTTCGACCAAATCATTTCCGAACCCTATCCTGCCAGTCTGACTCGTTCGTAGCCGAATCATGCAGCGCAATGGAGTCGGCTTCCCAACGAGCGAGTAGGACGAGTAGGATGCATGATTCGGACAGCCATATTGACTCAAACAAACATCCAAAAATAAAAAATTGCTGAGGGAATTGGACTTCGGGGGGGCTGTAGCAGGCCCCTCTTCATCCGTGGCCCTTCGATTCGGTCCCGTGGGGCGTACCCATGGGTCCTTCCTTTCCATGCATGCACAGTGTGGTGGGTGCATCGGAGACGGTCACTCAGGCTCACTGAGCACCATTGATGAGATGTTATCGGCCTCTCAGTAGTAAACTTACATGTGAGAGGATCTACCCATAGAAAAGATAGAAGAGGTGTAGAATGAGATTTATGCTTGTAAATAGCATTTTGTAGCAAGTAAGTGGCACTACTCTAGTACTTCATTACATACTAAAAAATGCAGTTTTTGAATAGGGCCCTTTATAAGTAACCTACCAAAAAGCAAGAACCTAGTGACAAAAAATTGGTAACTGATTTAATTGCCCCTGAAAGATAAATAAGAGCCGAGTAACCTACCAAATGTTTTGAATATTCATTTGTAGAGCTTCTCCAGTGTGAATCTGCATGACAGTTAACATTACAAAGATAAAAGTGAAAAGGCTCAGTACCCACCCCGCCCCTATCTATGCAGTATGAGTTGCATCCATCACATTGTGGAAATTGATAACTCAGTTAACCAGAACTACACATGAGGCTCATCGTAATAATGCACTGTAAAAATTATGCAGTCTGCAGACCACATGGATTGTGGATTTAGAGAATGCTTGACACTAACAGTGCAATCTTCAATATGAGGCCAGTGTGAAGGAGAGTGAAAGGAGATGCAATGGTAATGGAAATGCTGAGGGGGCTTGGGAGAGGGCTATGATACCTTACCCTGGGCCATTTCAGACACTCCTTCCAGTCCTGAACTCTTCACCTACCAATCATTGATTTGTTAAATAAAGGGCAAAGCAAGACTACAACACCCACAATGCTGTAGGTAATCCCACCAAACTTCAGTACTGGAAAAAATGCCCCTAATGACCTAGAAAAAGGTGGCTACACAAACCTGGGAGAAAGTGTTTAGCAGAGCCTGGAAAATAAGCCTGGTTCAAGGGCAAGTGACAGAAGAGGCTGATTGGCAGGTGATGTGGAAAGAGGGGATAGAAGCAGATTTTGCTTTCAATTGAATGTGTTCAGTGGGGCTTGTGCAGCAGTATTGATTTGTCCATTAAAAGCGCATATACGATAAAGGATTGTATGTAACCAAAAGAGAGGGAGATATAAAGGAGGAGAACATGCATTCCCATTGGCACAGAAAAAAAGCCAAAAGTAAAATAATTGTGTACCATCAGCAGTTGAAGGATACTCTCAACCAGTGAGAACAATGTGAGGCTAAATTGCCCATGGAAAGGACAATGTAAACGCCATTACATTCAAAGAAGTAGGGAAGTAGGTTAGAGTACAAAGGAGTGTTGTGTCACCTTATGAGTATCAGGACTTGTAATGTAATGTAATGATGTCTTGTAAAGCGCATGAATCACCCCACATGGGGTATCTTCGCGCTGTAGACCGCTGGGGAACCCGTCCTGGCTTTCCCTGTGAGATAGTCCCTACTGGGTATCTCCAAGGTGAAACCAGGCATCCCCGGCGTATGTGGGATGCCGTTGTGGAGATGAGGCAAGCTAATGCCCAGAGTTGCCGAGTGTGATCCCTGGTTAGAGTAGGCGCTGAGGCGAGAATTATCGAGTCCGCTGACCCTGGTCCACGAACCTGCCGCGTCGGGAATTGAACCCTGGTCCCGGTCCCGGGCCGTCCTCTGCTTCCGGGTCTGCCCCCTCTAACCAGTGAGCCACACCACTCCACTTGGAGCAAGCAGTGAGATTTGTTTGATGACTGGTGCAGGTGAATGAAGGTGTCACCACCAGCCAACCAACCTGCGTTGTAGTCTCTAGCCCTGCCATACTAGGACTCCAAGCTGATCGCCTGTCATACCACCCTTTCCCAACTGATCACAGAGTTCGGAAAGAGTGGAATGAAGAAACACGAGGTTAAAAGATGTTGCCTGCTGAATACCATAGAATGGACCATATGACATGGGTATATGCTGAAGCACCGCTAAGCTCAAGCTCTCAATTTCTTGCTTGAGTGAGTGAAGAGGGAACTCCCAAAAAATAACCGGCAATTGAGAAGGAAAAGCAGGACCTAAACAGGCAGCTGAGGGTAAATAAAAATGCTTCTAAATGTTGTGTGTGTGTGTGTGTCAGTATGTCTGTGTATCTGTGTGTCTGTGCATAAGTGAATGTTATGCATGGAGGTGAGAAGCTGTGTGTGTGTGTTTTGTCTGTGCATGAGTGAATGTGAGGGAGGGAATATCTTAGTAAGCATGTTTACGTTAAAGAGGGACAGAGTGTGTGCCATTATGTAAATAAAAGTGTGATAATGAAGTGAGATTTAGTGAGCAAATAAAAATGTGAAACACCCTCTCAGAAAATTACAACCAAAAATGTATATTCTGTAAAATACAACTTATTTCAAGGTTTCTAAGGCAATCAGAATGGTGGTAGTTATGGTTAATTAACTTTGGTGTGGTTCATTCATGCGGTGGAGATAGCACTTTAACTTTGGAATTTTCCATTTTTTTAATACAATTTTGCTATCCACGTTTTTCTCTGTTTTAATTTCTATTTACCTACAGTTTTTTGGGTTAGCTTAGGAACCCTTATGCCCTGTTTGTACTTGGAACAAGGTTCATGGGTGGGTGCCAGCTGATTTGCTCCTCCATGATCTACAGCATCATCTGGGCCATTGTGCAGCTGGGCAGCATATATCTGCCCTGTAACCATATTTATGGATTGCCCCACTCCTCCTCCATAGCCCACACGATGCTACAGGGCAAAGAGGAATTAGTTACATAGCAACCACCTGTGTCTCCTCTTTACAATTAGGCGGAGAGTTTGTGAATGTTGTGTGCCACATGACAAATTCTTCTATGATCTGCAAGACTGGGTATAAGTGGGGCAGCTGACTCCCGCTCCTCCATTCTGACTCAAATTGCGAAAAGAAGACAGAGGTGGGTGGCAGCTGAACCACTTTTCTATGGACAACAGTAATGCATTTGCAGCAGATTTGCGGGCACGCTCCTATTCACCCCTTGCCATGTTTGTAATTGGGAAAAGGAACATGAGCAGGCACCAGCAGACTTGTATCTCTATGTTTGATGCCTGTCCCTGCCTCCTGTGCAGGATTCTGAACAACATTCAGGAATGTACGTCCTGATCCCGAAAGGGGCAGGGCATCTGCCACTGGGCCCTGTTATCAAATCAGGTGCAGAGGCAGAAATGCCTTTATCTTCTACTCCATACTTTTTTTTAAGCCCCTATCACCTTAACCAAGGAGAGGGTGATGGGGGAACACACTAGACATCTAATGGACAAGACTAGGGTAGTTCACTTTAGGATACTCCACCTGCCTTTTTGCAAAGTTTTTAAGGACTCGATATTGGTAGTCTGAGGATGTTAAAGCCAATCTCTCTGTCCTCCCCTAGAGGTCGACTCACCCCTTTGGATTAGAGCAAGGAGCATAAAGAGAACCCAGAGTAAAGAGAAAAGTGGGTGAGGAGCAGCAGGACGAGAGAGACATTCCTGCAGGTTGGTATTTAGAAGATCTAGACAGGATTTCTTAGGTTCTGCACTTAAAATCCAAATTTATCAAACTGAGGTTTCCTCTCAAGGGTGAAAGTACACAAATTACCAAGGGGGTCATCGAACACGAGGGACATAGTGCATGTAAGTTACACAGTTCAGGATTTACCTTGTGCAAGCAGAGGGCATGATGCAACTAACTGGCAGTGTATCGCTAACTTACCCAGGAGCCAACAATGTTGATGAAGACAGCACTGGGGGGGGGGGAGCATGACAGGGAAGACAAACTAACAAAATTGCAACAAGGAACGTAACAAAGCACAACATGTGAGGATTCAGGAATAGTACTGGGAACTAAACAAGGAAAAAACAACACAGGTGAAGGAATGGATCAAGCTGGGTGTAAACTAAAGCTAATAGTGAAGAGTTGAAGCAACTGATTTGCCTATATAAGTGAGCTCAGTGCAAATTCAGCGTAAATACCTTGTTGGCACTATTGATCTGGAAGTGTGTCTGGGTGTGCTGGTCCTCTAGAGGCTAGAGCTGTGCCTCTGAGTCTTGGAAATGCAGTTTTATGTAAAATACTATGTATTTTTCAGTGCCCTGTGGGCCATCTCTTCCATGTTTGCTGTTTCTTTGGTCTCTAGTGCCTAACTTTGTTTGTGATCTGAGAGCACTCCCACTTCAAATGATTCCTGTGTTCCTGGGACTTAGGTTTGGATTGAAAACTTTTACTGAATTCTAAGATCAATGAGGAGTATTCGACAAATGAAGCTGGTCCCCATGAATTTTCAGTCACATAATACACTTCATGTGCCACCAAATACTGAAGGTTTCGTAAACAACATCTAGCGTTGAAAATAGTCTTAACCTCATACTCTTGTGTTTCATCTACTAACATAGGGGGAGAATTTAAAGAGCATCTGAATGGGCTTTGATAATGGAAGGCATGTGCACGAATTTCCCAGTGACTAGGAATAGAGAGCCTGGCTGCTGCCTGTGCCCAGTACCTTACGGATTGGAAAAGGACCAACAAATGTAGAAACAATCTCAAAATGCACCCCTAGAATAGTGAGATACTAGGTGGATAACCAAACCTTTTCGCCAACTATGTAACTGGGACAATGAGTGCGATGTCTGTCAGCAAAATTCTTATATGGTGCATTGGCAGCTCCAATGTATTTGTTAGATTTGAGGGTCTCTGGTTGGCACAGGTAAGGACTTGTGACAAGCAGGGACCCTCTCCTCTAGTCAGGATAAGGGGATCACCCTCTAAAATAACCCCTGCTCACCCTCTAGGTAGTGTGGCACAAGCAGACAAGACTTATCTCAGAGACTTTATAGGTTAAGCATTTGTGAACACATACAGTAATTCAGTGACAACACTACAAATGGACACCAGACAGGTTTTCAATCAAAAATAGGTCATTTATATATGACTTCACACAAGACCACAGTAACGACATAAAATGACCACAATACTATCATAAACGAGGAGTTCTTGTCAAAAGCGTACTTTTTTAGTTCTGTGCGACTCGTTCTCTTAGTTTGATGCATTCGGCAATGTAAAATGAGCAAAGAGAGTCAAACGTGCACAGCGGACCCTTCTGTCCGGTGCGTACGGGGATGGGGTTCGAGTCGTACACAGTACCTTGGTTGAAGTGGTCATCATGGACAGTGCGGTGAAGTGAAGCCGATGCGAACGGCGTTGTCGGCCTTGATGCGTTGCATGCTCTGTCTCGTTGACGTCGTCGGGACGAGGCGTAGAGCGATGAGCTGCGTAGACGAAGGCGGGCGGTGCGGGATGCGGTGCGTGCACTTGCGATGCGGCGTACGAGCCGTACTCTGGGAGCTGCAGGGTTCAGTCATGGATGCGGTGCGAGGCAGACGTACGGAGCGTACTCCCCTCGAGATGCGATCGGTTGACTCGAACTCGGCGGCAGTGTGCGGGTCATAGCAACCTTGGTGATGCAATGCGGCACCAGCGTTGTACGCGGCGTCGTTGGCCTGATGCGGTGCGAGGTGCGGCTCGTTCGAGGCAAACGTCGCATTGGTTGAGGTGGACGGGCGGGGTATGGTGCGTTGCAGGCCTTCGGATCGATTATACAAGGCATAAACAGCTCCCGCCTCGGAAAGTACCAAAAACAGTGTTTTCAGCAGCGGAGGGCGAGGCGGATGAAGTCCACTGGTCCTGGGACTTCGTTCAGGGGCCAAGCTCGCTTCCAAGCCCTTGGAGATCTTTTGCACAAGTTGAATCAAAGTCTTTTTAGTCTTTTTCCTCTCCTTCAGTAGCAAGGCAACCACTTCAGGCCAATCCCCCAGGACAGGGACAGTACTCCTCCTTCAGCTTTCCCAGTTCCTTCTCCTCAGGCAGAGGTTCTTCTTAGTTCAAGCAGGATCTGATTTCTTAGGAGCAGGGCTCCTACCTTAATACTGCAAATCTTTTGTTCTTTCAGGCCAGGGGGCCTTTGCCTAATCCAGTCCAGTTTCTGAGCACTTTGTTTTGGAGACTCTGGCTTCTTCTTTCAGAGAGCAGGGCAGGGACATCAGACGCTCCCCAGTAGCTGGAGCCAGCATTGTGGTGGCAGAGCACAGCCCTATTCAGAGTAAAGGTGCACTCCTCCCTCCCATCCTGGTGTAATCTTCCTATTCACCACCTGGCAGCCGCAGCCTGTCCCCTGGAATTCCCCAGCCCTGTCACTCACAGAAACCAGACAGCAGATACACATCCTAGCAGAGGTGGGCTGAAATGGTTAGGCAAGTAAATACTAACTTTCTAAAAGTAGTATTTGCAAACACAGGATATTAAAATAAACTTTACTAAAATATGTATTTTATTATTTTTGAGTTCAGGAATACTAAACTTGATTTTCTACCATGTTCTCTGAGTCTGCTAGGATTATAGAGTGTAATAATTCCAGCAGCCCATTCTGGCCTATGGAGAACAGGTAGCCGTACAATAGTGAAAAACAAAAATAGCTGTAATTCACTATTAGGACATGCCACACACATCAGGGCTTGTCCTACCTTATGCCTACAATGCACCCTGCCCTTGGGCCTACCACAGGGGTGACTAATATGAAGTTAAGGGAAGGTTTGGGGACTGGCAAGTGGGTGCACTTGCCCAGTCAGCATGACAGTACCCGACTGCACGCAGGTTCTGCAATGGCAGACCGTAGACACTTTTTACCAGGCCGCTTCTGTGGGTGGGACAACCAGTGCTGCAGGCCCACCGGCAGCATTTGTATTTACAAGCCCTGGGCACTCCTGGTGCACTGTACTAGGGACTGACAGTAAACCAAATAGCCAAACATGGAATCCAATCACATAGCAATTTTACACATAGGGAGCACTTGCACTGTGGCACTGATTGGCAGTGGCACAGTGCTCTGAGCAGCTAACACCAGCAAAAACACATGAGGCAACAGCGAAAATGGAAGGGAACAGTATTCTAATACAGATCTCCGTATCTTACTAATATCACAAAGGAGTGTCCTTGTGGAAGGAGCTAAGGAGGCTGGAAATAGGGGGCGGGGGGGGCTCATCTGAGGATGATATCCAGTTGAGCAAAAAAGGAGAGTATCCTAAAAGGGGAATGGGCTAATACTATAGGACAATGCGGCTAACAGTGCCCATTCTGCTCATTTCTCTGTATGATTCATTAGGATCATTAGGAAAACACAGGTATTGTTCAAAGTCCTAATCAACTTTTCTGTCTACCTATCAGTTTGGGAGCTGTAACTTTAAGACATGTATTATATTACTTCTAAGTGTTGTAGTTAATTGTCCCCAAACATTGCAATTAACTGAGATGATGACAGTAGGCAATCCAAGTAACCTTACTACCTGCCTCAAAAGGTAATGTCCAGAGAAGGAGCTATAGGCATCTTGTTATGATCAATGAAATAAACAGTTTTCATGAAGAAGTCTAGTAGAATCTAACTAAAACCACCGATTTACGGTTGGGTGAGTGGCAAGCCAACCAAATAGTTTTAGTCAAAATTGTTGCTACTACTCTGGCTAACACTGAAGTCAACCAATTAGCTTTGGTAAATATGGAGATGGCAGTAAAAGAGAGTTAGGAGTTGGTGATGGAGGCCGAAAGAGGACTAGAGGTCTGCGGAGACACGTTGGGGCCAGTAGTAACTTCGGGCGACGCAGGTCCCTCGAGTACCTCCTGGGAAACCCTTTTTACTTGAATGGCCATGGACATTATAAAGGGTTTTGCGGTTTCAGGGGGAAATTCAAGTTTTTTGCAAATCGTTAGAAAAGAAACTTGACAATCTAAGCTCAAGAACAACTGCTTTGGAGAGTGAGGTTGGGTCCATCAAAGACGGTTTGGGCGAAGTCAGATCAGACATTTCCGCGCTCAAAAATGGGGAAGCTGCACTCCATGATATAATGGAAATATTGGAAAATAATTCTAGGCGCAATAATCTGCGATTCTTAAATATACCAGAAGAGAGAGAGGGGAACGATATTAAATCTTACGTTATCTCCCTCTTTAAAGACACAGTACAGATTGACGCCACGGAAGAGGATCTAGAAAGAGATATTCAGAGAATTCACTGGGATCCTTTTAGAAGACAGCTTAATAGAACAAAGCCTAGGAAGATCCTAGTTAATTTTCTGATCTTTTCCCTTAAGGAAAAATTTTTAACAGCAGCCCTCAAACTAAAATCTCTGAAACCAAGAGACTCTTCTTTTTCATTCGAAATTAGATCTGACCTCTCTTGCACGACCTTAGACAGACAGTGGGAGCTGGGAAAAAGAATGGACGACTTTAGGAAGCTGGGGGCAACAGTTCAGTTAAAGTTCCCTGCACAATTGAAAATTATGTTTAATAATAAAATGCATTTTATTAAAACACCGCAAGAAGCGGATGAGCTGCTAGGGAACCTAAAACCTTGATTTCTCCCCAGTCTTCTAACATCTTACAGTTTATGTTTCCTCAGTAGCTATTAGCCATTTAGTACTGCACATCGAATTGTAGCTAGAGGCAGTAGCTTAAAAGAGAATTAATGAAAAGTTAAATTAAAGAGACTACAACTGAATTACAGACCAGCTCTGAGTATGCTAGCAGTCAGGCAGAACCTGGTTTATTCCAGGGAAATAAGGGTGGGGTTCTCCAGGGAGGGGGGTGGGGTAGGTTGGTGGGGGGGGGAAGTACACGGGTGTGGGAGCAAAAGGGTAAAAAACATCAAAAAAGCATTCGCCTCACAATCTAGATGAAGTTCATTTTGGATTGCTTTTGGTTTGGTGTTGGAACAGGGTAGGTTTGAATATGTCTCAGGGCTTTAGTTCCACTTAATATCCGCCATGAGAACTTTACAGTGCCTATCTTGGAATGTTAATGGTTTGCGAGTCAAAAGTAGGAGGGAAAGAATTTTACAATATTTAAAAGACTCACTAGCACAGCTAATTATCCTTTAAGAAATCCACCTGGTTAAAAAGGAAACGGATGACATCTGTTGAAAGCTTAGGTGGGTGGAACATTAGGCCTGCTCAGGTCAGTCAGCTAATATCAGGGGTGTGGCTATCTTAATAAAAAAACAAGCAAATGCGTCCCTACAAGACGTTAGAACTGACTTAAGTGGCAGGTGGGTGATAGTTAAGATTCTGGTAGAAAATGCCCCCCTGGCAATTGTTGGGTATTACGGTCCCAATCAGGACGATCCATCAACGTTAAAAACCATCTTTTTGAATTTCTTGGAGTTTCCGGATTCAGCTGTTCTAGCGCGTGATTTCAATATTGCTTTAAATCCGAAATTAGATAAATCATCTAATAGCAGAGCTACAATCCCCTCTAAATCAAGAGCATTTTTAAAAATGATGATGAAGCAATATGATCTTAGTGACATATGGAGAGAGAGATCGGGTACACAGTTGGGGGTATCTTTCTACAACAAAAAATATAGACATAAGTCACGAATAGACTATATCCTAAACAGAACATCGGCTATTTAATCCCTCACTTGTCTGACCATGCGGCAGCTTGGGTTAACTTAAATCTAGCTGGTAGCCAACAACCAAGGGTATGGACGTTTGACCACACACTCCTCCTATATACTGCTGTTACTGGCTTTCTGATCCAAGAGGTGAAAGCCTTTTTAGATATCAATATAGGATCATCAGATATAATGGTGGTATGGGACACATTGAAATCCTTTTTGAGAGGCCTGGTTACAAAAAAAATTGTCCATAAAAATAGACAATACAGGCAAGAGATTACTTCTGTGGAGTCTCAAATGAAGCTATTGGAGGAAAGGATTAATTTGGCTTCTGATCAGGAACAAGACCTCCAAGAGACACTAATGGCAGAACTAGAGGCTTAAAAGGCTAGGTTGGAAAATATAATTCAAACGAGAATTTCCAACAGGTGGAAGGTGAATAAGCTCGCCCACTTCGAATACAGAGATGGGGCAGGAAGGTTGTTAGCCTGGAAAGTCAGAACAGACAGAGTCAAGAATCAAATTAAAGAAATAGAAGATGAAGGCTCACATTTACTAACAAGTAAGGAGGAGGAGATGGGAGAGATCTTCGATGCTTATTTTGAAGGGCTATATAAAGATGAAAGTGACTCCGATTTAACATCTATCCACGGCTGGCTACCTACATCGAGCTGAATTCATTGAGTGTAACTCACCAGGAAAGTATGGAGGCAGAAATATCACATCAAGAGGTAAGGAAGACTCTTCTGGACAGTAGGAAGGGTAAGGCTGCAGGGCCGGATGGCCTCCCTGCGGAACAATACAAGGATTTGAGCGAGGTGGTTACCCCTGTTTTGGCCAAGGTTTTCAATAAAATTTTGTTAGAAGGAGCTCAACCTCCAGCTACCTGGAGGGAAGCAAATATTATTCTGATCCTTAAACCACGTAAACCTTCCATGAATTTCAGTTCATATAAGTCAATATCCTTGTTAAATTCCGATTACAAAATCTTTTCAAAAATTTGGGCGGATAGACTAGGGAATATAGCAGGGGAACTGCAGCATACTGACCAGAAGGGATTTATCAAGGGGAGAAACCTCTTTGATCTTACACATGGTTTCATTGGTGCGATAGATTTTGCATCCACCTTTTCTCTCCCCCTAGCAGCAATGACTTTGGATGCAACTAAAGCTTTTGATAGGGTAGATTAAAATGTTTGGGGGCAGTTTTGGAAAAGTTGAAATTTGGGCCAAAATGTTGCCGTACCATCCGCCTTATCTATAGCGCACCATTTGCCAGACTGGTGCTAAATGGTAAAACCATCAGACCATTTAAAATTGAAAGGGGTACTAGACAGGGCTGCCCCCTCTCCCCTCTACTTTTTGACCTTTATATAGAGTTGTTTGTTCAGTGTCTTAGGGAGGAGCCAGCTATTACATCATTCAAGAGCGGCTCATGGGAGCGGAAGGTAGCCCTGTAAGCCGATGACATCCTTATTTTGGCATCAGATCTGGATACTTCTTTCCCTCGAGTGATTGAACTAGCCAGGGATTTCGGCCGGGTCTCTGGTTATGAGGTTAATGAGAATAAAACTGAGATAATGACTTGGAACTTGCCAGTGTCCCGATACCAAAAAAAGCTACGCTATTTAGGAGTAAGGATCGTTCCAGGGATAGACCAAATACCTAAAATTAATCTTAACAAAATTCTGAAGGAATCCCAAGCCCTTTTGAAATCTTTGCTACACCTATCTGTGTCTATATTAGGCAGAGTAAATCTTATAAAGATGTCTATCTTGCCGAAAATAACTTTCCTGTTTAACACCATCCCTTTGAACTTCAAGAAAGCACTAATTGATACAATTCAGAAATCCATTATTTCTTTTGTTTGGGCATCCAAAGCTGGGAGAATATCATGGAAGAAGCTGAGAAGGAGGAGGGAGAAAGGTGGCCTGGCTCTTCCGGATATTCAATACGGGAAACATCCTTTACATTGCAACTTTTACCACGCAGTGCCTTTACCATGCAACTTTTACAATGCAAACCATTACAACGCATTGCGCTGGGGGGCGCTCTAGGATAGGGAAGAAGTTTAATTTACTATCCAACACCTTCCCTAGTGTCCACTGGGACTGGAGTTGGAATAGTAAATTAAACTATTCACTATCCAGCACCCCAAAGCGCTATGCGTTGTAAAGGTTTTCGTTGTAAAAACCGCGTTGTAAAGGCATGTGTGGTAAAAGCATGCGTTGTAATGTCATACATCCATTCAATACTATGCATGGGCCTTTCAGTTATCATATTCTAGAATGCTGCCAAAATCCCCCGACTCATCAGGAAGAGGTAAAATGTTTCTCGCCATGTTGGAACAACTGGGGCTTCCTCGAGAAGGCTTTATGTTTAGATATGGGGGAAAAAAGTTTTTTAAGAAGGTCAGACTGAAAGTCCTAAGTGGTATGGCCCAAAACTGGGCCAGGATAAAACAATTAACAGGTCTCAAATATTATTCAAGGCTGGCCCGCATGTGGGACAGCCTGGGAACCCCCAGCTGCCTAAAATATCACTTGGCAGTCCCTCTGAAAACATCGGGAGTAGTAGTATGGGGGGACCTTGCGGTTGATGGACCGCTATTGCCATGGGAAAAGTTAAAGGATAAGCTGGTGGGCGGTATGTCTACGTTTAAATTCCTGCAGTTACTGAGCTGGTCTCAGAATTTGAAGATTGCATTAGGGCAAGGGAACCCCCTGGAAGATCATCTGGTTAATAAACCAGTAGGGAAGAAAGAAATATCCTTTTACTATTGAGCTATTGAAGAGGCTATTGATGGTGAATTCAAGCTGGCCGAGCAATTATGGGGGAGGCGATTCCAGATACTGATTGGGAGTCCCTCTGGCTGTCTTCATATAACATCCTTTTCTCGACAGTAAAACCAGCGTCGTGGTTGAGAAGGAACCACTATTTTACAACACATAGGGCTTACTTCTCCCCGGCAAGGCTCTCTAAAATGTCCAAAGGCCCTCCGGCTAAGTGCACAAAATGCAATCTGGAAAGCGCTCCGGATACACATATGCTCTGGGCCTGTCCAGCTCTGGTGGAATTTTGGAGCCAAGTCGGAGACTCCCTAACATCAATTCTGGGGCATACGATACATATCTCCCTCAAATCTATAATTTTTAGCATCTGGAGTGATATCACTGGCCCGGATAGAGACTTCTTATTTTTTGCAATTCTTTTAGCCAGACGTGAAATTTGCAAGAGATGGGCTGAAGTAACATCTCCCACATATTTGGAGTGGCTGTTTTCCTTATATAACATCTCTAAAATGGATTTGATCCGATTAACTCTAAGAAGAAGATCATTTGGAACAAGCTATTAAATTGCACTGCAGTCTGATTTTTCCGGGTTTTTTTTGTGCCCTATGATTAAGCTTCAAGAAGCTCTCATGCAGTGTCTAAGCTTGATACCACCATTGACACTAGCTCTGGTTTACCCCTGAAGAGAGTGTAACAACCTTCCTTTGTAACAACGGGAGGGCAGCAACCAGGATAAAGTGGGTATGATGCTGGTAGTGCTGAAGGGCGGGATCGATTTCAAGGGCCTACTTCTCCTTTCGGAGTAACAACAGCAGCCTATGGATTTCATGTTAGCTGTGGTTGGAGGCACATGAGGAAAAAATAAATTAATAAATAAATAAAATAAAAAATAAAACTACAGTCTTTTCTTCAGATGGAAGCTGTTATAAAATCCATTTATATCTAGGACCAAGGTTGTTGGGTGGGTAGGGAGTGGCTACGGCCATTGGTTTCATTCCTGAGCTTTTGGCTTGTGCACACACCATACAGTGTTTAACATGATAGCAAATTCTTTCTGATATTTAGCCACAAAAATTGTGTTTTTCTTATCCTTCTTCCAGGATGTGCCACTAGAGAAGAATCGTGTTCTTGTTGTAATATTTGCTGCTGAACATCCTTATCTAGAATGAAGGCTCTTTTATCAGAGTAGCTCCTTTAGTTTCGTTTTTTACAAGGAGCTCGTGAAAGCCATTGTTTATTTCCCACTTCCTGATAACATTATAGGATCCTTTGTTGGAATCCTTGATCTGATGACAAGGAGCTCATTTTGGTAGCTAAAAATTCTTAAGGGCTGGTGATAGGCTGAAGATCTTCCCCTAATAGTTTTAGCTGAGCTAAAAGTTCCAGGTCCGACATTTTATCAATGTCTGGGTGTGGTGTGTAGCTGGCTAGAACCGGCCACGTGGCTCCTGGTCTACCTAGTGGACCGTGCCTGGTGATGTGATTTTGATGTTTTAGGGCGCCATTAAACCAGAGCAGGTGCTCTTGGTAAGTTAGTGGGATATCAATGTCCTCGAAAGGCGTGTATATATCCGGAGGTTCCACTATTTTGTAATAGTCGAAATCTTTTGTCACAGCGTGTGTTGCTTGAAAATGTATCCATGTGTAGAACACCTCTGTCTGCCGAAACTCATGTGCCTCTATCACGAATATGACCGTACCACCTCTTGGTGATAGTTCGTTTTCTATAAGTTTAAGAGTTATAGTTCTTCTTGTATTGACCGGAATGATTATAGCATTCGGATCATTTTCTTGGATGGTTGTGTCATCCGCTATGAGCTGAGCTGCTATTCTAGTTTGCTCCCTTTCGTCTTCACTTTCTCACATTTTGCTGAAAGAAAGTTTTGTTGCAGATCAAGTTTCAAGGAAACAAAGATTAGGTGCACAATATTTTGGAACACTGTATCCTTCAACGTTGACTAAACCAAAAACGAATACATAGGATTCTCATCCTACTAAGTTCCGGCAGATATTAACCTTTCACCCACTCCAGACGTCTATTGGAGTTTTTACGGGAAAAAGGGGTCTGTGTGAAAAGCACGACTGAGTTACTCTAGTGTCTTGCATTAGATTATCGTTTTACCAAACGTTGGGCGCCATGTAGTGTAGTTCCTATATTCCCAATAGGCTTTGCGCATTGGAATAACATAAACAGCAGTATAGACGTAGGACTGAGGTCATCTAGGTCTCTACTGACTATGTTGGACTTAATTAGTATTTGCCAGCTAGCTCAGAGGTCACTAGAAACTTTCTCGAATGTTCAGGAAAGGGTTAACCGTCCTGATTTAGACAAGAAGGGATTAGTTTCTGACAACCGCATAAACATGACAACTTTGCTCCCTCAGAATAAAGAGTGTATCTCTAGAGTTGTGTGAAAACAATAGGCAGCTATTTCACTCAGTCAATCGTGCATGCTTAATTTCACCTGGGTGCAGAGAAATAGAGAGACGGGCGTTTTCAATAAAAGGTGTTATTTTATTGAGCAGTCTTCTTTCTCATGCAAGAGAAATGAATTGCCACAATTGCAATACTTATCATAAAGTAAAGTGCGTACAGTAAAAGTAGTATTATGAAATAATACTGTAATAGCTTTGATATGGTTTCTTAGCCATATGATACTTTAAAATGGATAAAAAATATATACATACATTAAAACATTGACTAACAAACTCAACTGGTGCTTCTAAGATACGCCTACCCCGGTGTACCTGACCTAAGCCTAATACCTGGGAAGGAGTAAGTAAGTTGCAGGTTTAAGTTAAGTTAGTTTTTTTTGCCAAGTATTGGAATCAAAAATTCTCTCTCAGGTTTTTGGTCGACCGTGTCAGAGAGGCTGGCATCCAGGGCACTGCCCTGGATTGGGTGCGCTCTTTTCTGACTCACCGCCATCAAGCTGTCAGACTGTCCCAGTTTTCTGCCTCTCAAGTCGAGCTGACCTGTGGTGTCCCGCAGGGATCCTCCTTATCCCCTCTCCTTTTTAATTTATACCTAGCCCCGCTTATCCGTTCCCTCCGCCAATTCAATGTCTCCGCGTTCAACTACGCGGATGACATTCAACTGGTCTTCACTATCGACTCCAGTGACCAATCCATCTCCACTTTCCAAAACACCCTCTGCTTCATCAGCGATTGGATGGGCACAAACCATCTGAAACTTAACCCCGACAAGACTGAGCTGGTGCTTGTCGGGGGGCCCTCTAATCCCTGGTACTCTTCCTTTTGGCCTGCCAGTCTGGGCAGCCCCCCTTGCCCTGTCAACTCAGCAAAAAGTCTGGGAGTTGTCATAAGCAACGACCTTTCTATGACACCCCAGATCAGCGCTGTAGTCTCCTCCAGCCATTTCCAGCTCAGGAAAATACGCAAAATCTCCCGCCTACTTACCACCGATGCCCTCACTTTGGCCCTGCTTGCGTTAGTCATGTCTAGGCTTGACTACGCAAATGCACTTTACGTAGGCATTCCTGCATACCAACTTAGGAGACTCCAGCTGATCCAAAATCAAGCTGCCCGCTTGATCTATCATCAACCTAGAGATCAGCACGTCCAACCTCTCCTAAAAAGTCTCCACTGGCTTCCGGTTTCTGCCCGCTGCAACTTTAAGCTTGGTTGCATCATTTTTAAATCCCTCACTGGTCATGGTCCCTCCTTCATTTCTTCTTTGCTTCATCCTTATGTTCCCTCCCGCACTCTTCGGTCATCTCAATTGGCCTTACTTTCTGTCCCCAGATTCAAGCGGAAGAAACACAGTGGCCTCAGGTTTTCTTTCTTAGCCCCGTCTTTTTGGAACACCTTACCTCTTTCTCTTAGGTTGCCCTCCCCCTACACCACATTCAGATCCTCCCTCAAAACTCACCTTTTCACTGTAGCTTATTACTAGCCGTCATTCTGTGTTATGTTATCTTCTGTCTCTCCTCCCTGCTCCCTCTGTATAGCGCCAAGAAACCTAATGGTGTTAGCGCGCTCAATAAGTTAATTTAACATAACATAACATAACAGGTTTTAATCAGCTCCGTACCTTGGTTGTAGAATGAAGGAAGTCTTGTATCTTGCTTCTCAGGACTCGATCTCCCAGCAACCCGCGAGGGTAACTTGGGAACACCGGAGCTGTATTTCTCGGCGTGAGAAAAGGCAGGTTCTCCAGCGCGTCACAGGGGAGGGGCGGCTTCCTTTGGCTCTCGCATCAGCTGGGCTTCGGTTAAGTAGATAGCCGCTCTGCTCCACACCACCGTGTGTTTGCTTAAAGCAACGCTGGTATATTTATACCTGAAAGGTGCCGGGTTTGACATAAGACGTCACTAAGAACTAACAGTTCTTTCTGGACTCCAGGAGTTCTTGTGCAAATCAAAACAAATGCAGGGGGAATTCCCGGGCTGCTTGAGGCTTGGTTTGTTTAAAGAACGTGTTGTGCTTTCTAGGAGTCTATGGGAGTAGCCTTGCCGTGCTTTGGACTGCATGGGCTATTACTAAATATGGATATGATTCTTATGCCTTTATAAGGATACTATTTATTATAACCACATAAGGGCATGAATCCGGAATATCGAATTAGGGTCCTAGATAGAAATACAACAAAGATGGATGTGCTTGTAAAAGCTTTCTGAGGAATTCTTGTTCTCTGTCCAAGTGAAAGGAAAACCCTTTTTGTGCTAGCTGAGCAGGCATACTGCATTTATCTTTTCAATGTCCTCATTTATTCCTTTATGAGATATTCAAACCCAAGGAATCCACCTCCTGTGCATCAGATATTTCTCCCATTTGACAAACAGTAATTTTCAAGTTATATATGACGTAAGTGCACTAAAGATCTCAGTAGATTGTAGCTAACTTGATTTGATCAGATGAACAAATAATAATGGTATGGGGTATCTGTTTCAAATTGTAAGGGCACTTGGGGGCATAATATCAACAAAAGGCGATACATTATCACCGCTTTTATAGGCAGGAAACTGCTGATAAAGCAGCAATAATGGGCTTGATAATAGGCCCTTGTAAATTCCCATAGCAACCCAGGTTCTGGTGGTAACATGGGCTGCTATGGGAATTCACAAGGGCATATTATCAAGCCCATTATCGCCGCTTAATTGCCAGTTTCCTGCCGATAAAAGCAGCAATAATGTATCGCCTTTTGTTGATAATATGGCCCTTAGTTCTCTGTAGTCAAAGAGAGTTGAAATTCAACACCTGACTTCGGGATGACAAAACTTGGGGGCCCAGCTGGTAACGTTAAGTTGGGAATAAACCCCACTCTGCATGGTTTCTGTTATGTACTCTTGCAGAATTCTGTCGTCTTGTACCATTAGTGGATATATTCAGACATGTAGAATGTTTTTTCCAGAAATCAAATCAATGGAGCAAGCGTAAATGTGACGAGGGGGCAGATAATCACCTTCTTTTAATTAAAAACATCCAGGAGATCCCTATAATCCAGTTGGAATGTATGTTTATTCTTTCTCCTTTTGAACCTGTCAGCAAGATAAAGGAAGCACTGTTTCAAACCAAATGTATGTTAATAGCCCGCTGTATTTCTCCCTGCAGGGTATCACAATGCGGTCGTTACAACAACCGCATAGTGATTTCGCATACCATTACTCCGCAAGTCGGAACAATGACTTGCGGAAGGGGGCGCTGGATGTTGGAATAGTATAATTTACTATTCCAACTCCATTCTGAGCGGACAATAGGGAAGGTGTTGGATTTGAAATCCAACACCTTCTACCCCCCCCCGCAAGTCGTTATTCAGACTTGCGGAGTAATTGTATGCGAACTCACAACGTGATCGTTGTAACGACTGCGTTGTGATCCCCTGCTGGGGGAAAGATTCCAATCCCCAGAAAACAATGCTGATGGCAATCTTGTGATAAAAGGTGATGGTGTCTTTTTGCCAGTCAGTTGTGTGGCTGTATCTTCTCAGCTAAGGACATCCCAGTACAATATCAGAAGCAGGCGCCTCAATGAGTCTGAATTGAATAGTTTCAAAATGTTCTTTAATTAAGGCAGCTCACAAGGCGGAAGTTTCTCAACATACATCTCCAGAAACCAATGGTTTCCAATCAATCCCTACAATAGGTTTTGGAACCTACTTGCATTATTTAGGTAATTATTTGTCATGAATTTTCCGATCTAAAAAGCACCTAAATGCCCCACAATCGATAACAGCTAAAATATTAAAGGGACCTTGAAAAGTGAGATTCTGTTCCGGAATTGAAATTGTTCTATACTATATTCTCTTGAGTTGAACCTCAAAATAGAACAATGACTCAACTGCAGTTCACCCTTTACCTTTGGGTCCCGGAGTTTCCATCCAGACTGTGGCATTCCTTTAAATAATACTGCTCCTTTCTACAAAAAAGTATATGCCTTTTCGGGTGGCACCAAAATTGAGGCACCTTAGGGAAGTATAGATACATTACCATGTAGGACATTTCTCTCCCATGAATCAAGGTTGTTATTTGGATTTTTTATTTAGGTAGAGTAATGGGAGCAGTAGCGGCTGGCATCTATGGAAAGAGGAGGGGGGGGCAGGCAAACAGGCAACAAGAACAAATAACCGGAAGCTGGAGCCTGGAATTCCCTTGACCAAAGAGGGGGCTGCTCTTATGCTGTGAGAGTAGCGACCTGATAGAAGGGAGAGGCCTCACTCTGCGCTTCACAGCGCCCTCGAGGCCTGCACTGACTCTGGGTTAGAGATGTTTAAAGTGTGCATGTGTGGCTGCCTGTTTCAAGATGGTTGGCCAAAAAGACATGCACACTTTAAACATAAGTGCGTAGACAGCCTACCATCCTCTCTGCTGCTGTCACTTATCAGTGACCTCACCACCATCCTGACGCTTGGCACAGGACGGGGATAAAAAATAAAATGGGTAATATATTAACATTTTATTTTTCATGGGATTTTAAGGGTACTTTAAGTGGGGCAACACTCCAACTGAAGAGCTGCCCTTGAATGGGAATAGTGGGCTTTCTAGATGTGCTAGGTGATTTAATCGTGAAGCATGCTCTTGGCGAACAAGTTCAAGATCACCATGGATCTTGCTGTTCATTAGTGCCATCACCTGCAGGGGACTGGACTCACACACCGTTTTTTGTGGGTCTGGCAAACCGTCTTGGACTGAGTACAGCAAGTGTGAGGAAGTTGAGGCCAATCCCTCTGTCTCAACCTAGATTTTGACTCCCCTGCTTGGATTAGGTCAAGGATGATCATGAAGAACTGGACTACATAGGGCAAAGAAAGAGGGAGTGAGAGAGATGGAGCGAGAGAGAGATAGGGAGAGAGATAGGGAGAGAGAGAGAGAGAGAGAGAGAGAGAGAGAGAGAGAGAGACTCTGCCAGTTGGTGTTTATGCGATCCGGATCATATTCCATCCAAACTTAATCAAACTGAGATTAGCTGCTAAGGTTGAGAGCTAAGGGTGAGATAAAACGAATTACTAATGAATCACATAACAGAAGGGAATTAAGACACGTAACTAGCACACCTCAGCTCTTACCTGGTGGAACAACATAGCAGGCTTTACCTGTAACTAACCCCAGGTGTACTGTGAAACTAACTCAGGAGCCAAAGATGAAGACCACTCAAACATGGGCAGAGATGAATCCTGGGCAGGAAAGGTACCCTAACAAAATAGTAAAGAGTCAGATATACTAATCGCACACAGGTGAAAAATCAGGAGGACGGTGGGGAATCAAACAGGGAAAAAAATAGCAAAGTTGAAGAAAGAAGTCAAGCCTGGTGTGATCTAATGCAAATAGAAAGGAGTTACAACAAATGCTTTTGTCAGACAAGGGAGCTCAGCGATACTTGAGACAAAATACCCTCTTGTCACAATTGATCTAGAAGTACGTTTGTGTGTGCTGGTTCGCTAGTGGCTATTTTAAAATATCTCCTTATTTAGTCAACCTAGATAGAGATTTTTAAAAAAAGTGTTGCTTATTACAAAACTTTGAGCGACATCAGAGTCTTCTACCACCAACCCTCCTTTCCAAATGGAAGGGGAATTAAATTATTCCCTCTCCCACAATCCAAATTGGCCCAGGAGGGATGAGTTCAGCCAAATTCTGCTTGCCTGCAATTAATGGAGAAACTTACAAATGCATACTCCCTCCCATCCACATTGGCAAAATGCATGGGTAGATGTCAACTAAACCCTTCTCGTCTTGCCAAAGGTTGTAATTGGAATGACATCCTCCCCTCTGCTTTCCCCTAGTTACGCCACTATTTTCTGGTACACATAAAGCTACAGGACAGGGAGGAGTGATTCAGCTGGCAATTGTCCATATTCACAATTCGAAAGAGGATGTAAGATTCTGTACCCAGATATTAAGGGAAAATGAGTTTCCACACTTTAAGCATTGTAGGACCCATGTACCGTACAGAGCAGATTCCGGCAGACGGGCTTTGGCACAGTCAAGGTCCATTCAGTCACACTGGCACGATTCTTGAATTGGATAGGCAGATGGCCAGGTACAATCAGCTGTTCCCCTGTAGCTGCCTGTATAATCATTAAGCCAAAATACTCCCACACAAAATTTCATTACCATAAAGAAATATGCTGATTTCATTCCAACAGCTGCTTTTCTACATGTTCCTCAGTCAATACATATTGATTACTCTGCACTAACTGATATTGCAATGATATTCTATAAAATTGCATAGCATTCATTTGGTTTCATTGACAGGCTGCAGCAGAAAACTCATGTTTTTGGTCTTACTGTCTCAGTGGACCCAGTGTTGCAGCCCAAAAATATACAGGTGTTCTCAATAATCTAATGACAGGGATTTGAGACTCTAAATAAAAACTCTCCATATACATTCCTACATAAAAAAAATTGTTTAAACTGTAAATCAAAACTATATACATTACTACTTAAACAATAATTATTTAGAAAAAAAACATTACAATATGTACCTCCGCAGAGGACAGACTTAATTCTTCACTAATAAAGGAATGTCATTGTTTACGAGACTATGAGGTCTATACACATTAAGACAAACAATTGACAATGTTTGCATTAAACAAGAAGCAACAATTGCTAAAAACATGTTAAAAATCTGATTAATTAATAATCAACATTTATCATAAGTAGTGTAAATAGAAAAGTAATCACTGCTTGTCCAGATCTTATCCTGGTCTCTTTGAATAGTAGTCTACTTTATATCCAACACTCTATGCACAATCTCTAGCAAACAAAAAGGACATGGGTTAAGTGCTGGATACCTTTGTATAAAATGGGTATGATTGATCATTGACTTTGTCCTAAGCCATGACCCTCTGTGCTTCGGTAAAATGAAGACCATCTAATCATATTACCCTAAAAGTTGAATGGTATTATACCTGAATATGGACTAAAAAATATTTTGCGACCAAACTAACGGGGATCAAAATATCATGAAGCTAAGTATATATAGCTAAATATAGACAAAAAAGGAATCAAGAAATACATAGCACTATAATACCGTTCATGGCGGAGGCATATGAAACGTATACAAATGAAGATATCCATGATTATCAACATTAATCTATTCTATGCTCCTCGAATACATTCAATGGACAGAGGAATAAAATAATAAATATTTTCCAATGGGACAGGGAACAAAAATGGCCCTAAAAAGGCTCAAAAAGCAGAAGAATAAAACAGGTACAAATGTACCTGATTTTACAATGTGTCACAGTACATTATTACTGCAGAGTCCAAGGAGGTACATGGTTTTTATGTTTAAAGTATTTTATTTAAAGAGTACAAAGAAAGAAAAAACATTCAGGCAATGGTTTCAGTGCTATGCGCCGAGGGGCCCAGCTTAAAGTAGTGCATAGTATCCCTAGTTCTTGTAACAGGGGCCCCTTCGGCTTCGCTCCCGTACGCTTAGTCTTGAATCAACACACAAAGATAGGAGCAAACCCTCTGTACCCCTTCTATTTTGATGAAACTACCCCCCCAACTCCCACACTTACCCCACCCTACCCTCACTCCCTCCCCTCCCCATCCAGTGCCTCGCTCAACTCAGTGCTCGTGTCTCTGCCCCCGCCCCTCCTCACTAACTCTGCCCGGTCGGTTGGTCGTTAAGCAGTGTGATCTATCGGTGGTGTAAGTCTCAGTAATCTCAGGTACCTTGGACAGGTGAGTTCCTTGAATTCCGTGGCTAGTAGTGTATGGAACGGTTGCCACAGCTCCTCAAATTGTTCCACCTCCCCGGCCATCATGAGTGATAATTTTTCCATGCCCAAGACATGCCACAATCTGTGTAGCCAACCCGTAGTGGAGGGGGTAGTGGTCGTGCGCCAGTGTATTAGGATGTTTTGGGCTGCTGAGCCCAGTGCTATGGCAATTTGCCTACCTCTGTGGGATTTCAGTGGGTACATTAAACCGTTAGGGAGACCCAACAGAACGTATGCTGGGAGGCGGGGCATCTCTATTTCGAAGTGAGCGTCAATCTCGTCAATCACCTCCTTCCAGTAAGAATGTAGTAACGGGCAGTCCCATAAGACATGTGTTAGTGTACCTATTTGCCCACACTCCCGCCAACAGGTGTTCTCAACATGTCGATTCATCTCGTGCAACCATTCTGGGGTATGATACCAATATGTGGACACCTTGGTAAATGTTTCGGTGAGTCCTATATGATATGCGGAATGCCTTGCGCGATACGAAATCTGGTCCCACTCTTTATGGCTTAGTGTCCTACCTAGCTCCCTGTTCCATCGTTCTTTGCCAGGGTTATGAAAGTGGAAGGGAGGGGGCTGTAACATCCTATAGAGATCCGTGATGAGTTTCGCGTCTGAAGTGCGTGTTACCAACCATTTCTCGTATGGAATCAGCTTCCTGTCCGCCAACTCTCTCACCTGTGGCTGTAGAGGTACATGGTTTTGAAGATATAACTAATGTAACAAGCAGTCTGGCAATGATAACGTCTATGTCCATTCATGATTGTTCAGTATAGCACCCTCAACCCCTCAAACAACCTACATTGTTAACATTTTAGGGACATAGTTAGAATTTGGCTGACAGGATGCAATGCCACAAATGTTTCAGATTTCCAGTCTGCCGTGTTGCCAGAGAATTATAGCCTATGGCATTTGGGCTTATTTCAGACAGACACATGCCCACTGGGAGATGTGGTGACTAGGTTTTGTGGTGTTCTTCAGGCTGTTTCTGTGTTGTTTGCAGTGTGGTGTGAACGTGGGAAGGAGCACAGGCCATTTGGCCAATGTGTGCATCTTCAAATATAAGAGTACCTGTGTATATATGGGATGGGGTACCCCAATATACATTGTAGGGAAGTTGTGGGTCACTGAAGTGTTCCATTACCATGTTGAGGAGTGCGGCCGAATGGCAAGTTCCTTTGTGAGGTCATGGAGCTCTGAGTTGACTTGTGGTGTCCTTGTGTTGGGAGCTAGGTGGTACTTTATTCCCTACTAGCAGCCCGTCCCGGCGTTGTCCGGGTATGAATTGCTGCCGGCCAATAGTATATTGTTTTGTAGGATTTCGTTTTGATAGCATTTCTTATCTGTGACAGGCCTGTGAAACACTCTGATTCACAGTGCACTGCTGATGCACTTAAGAGTGCGCGTTCAGTAATGTGCGAGCTCGAGTTTCCCTACTTTATTTTTCCTTGCAATATTATATAGCGCAAACTCGACAACATGGCATGAGCACAATTTACATTACAGAAGAACACAATCATTTGTGGTAGGCACGGGGAGACAAAGCGATTTGCCTGGAATCACAGGATGTTGAGCTGATGCTGAGATTCAAACGTAGCTCCCCAGCTCTAAAGTTTGCAATTCTAGAACTTGTGGCGGGAGGTGTGTCTAAACGTGTATGTCGGTGCTAGCCATCAATAAGATAGACCTGTGCATTTTTCAAATGGGTGGTGAAAAAATATGAGTATGTTGCTGGAGATGTGGGCCGCCGTGCCACCAATGTACTTACCGGGGGAGGGTAAACACCCATTATTCTGCAACTTTCTTTCCACATACCATCACTCCGCATACTTTCATTACGAAAGTACCATGACTCCGCAATGCCATTATAACGCATGGCATTACATTTTATATACTTTTACCACGTATACATTTACAAAGAAATTTGTTGTAAATGCATGAATGGTAAACGCATGTTTTTTTTCATGTTTGGATAAGGTAAGTATGGGTATAGGGGTATATGTTTTGGGGTACTGAGGTATAGGTTTTGGGGTGTTTGGGTATTTTAAGGGTTCAGATATAGTTTTGGGTTATAGGGTACAGGGGTAGTTTTAGGGTTTAGGGATAGGTATGGGTTTTGGGGTACAGGGGTATTTTTAGGGTTCAGGGCTAGTTTGGGGTTTTGGGGTATAGGGGTATTTTTAGGGTTCAGGGGTAGGTTTGAGTTTTGGGGTAGAGGGGTATTTTAAGGGTTCAGCGCTAGGTTTGGGTTTTGGGGTACAGGGGTATTTTTACGGTTCAGGGCTAGGTTTGAGTTTTGGGGTACATGGGTTTTTTAGGGTTCAGGGGTAGGTTTGGGTTTTGGGGCACAGGGTTATTTTTAGGGTTCAGGGCTAGGTTTGGGTTTTGGGGTACAGGGGTATTTTTAGGGTTCAGGGGTAGGTTTGGCTTTGGGGTACAGGGGTATTTTAAGGGTTCAGAGCTAGGTTTGGGTTTTGGGGTACAGGGGTATTTTAGGGTTCAGGGGTAGGTTTGGGTTTTGGGGTACAGTGGTATTTTTAGGGTTCAGGGCTAGGTTTGGGTTTTGGGGTACAGGGGTATTTTTAGGGTTTAGGGATAGGTTTGGGTTTTGGGGTACAGGGTATATTTATAGGGTTAAGATGGGTTAGTGTTTAAGGGTGTTGGGGTATTTTAAGGAGTAAGGGTGGGTTATGATTATGGGGCGCAGGGGTATTTAAAGGGAGCAGGGTGGGATTAGCACACGATATGAGACATGGCGTGAAGGGCGGAACGTACCACACGCCCCCAGCGTTTGTCACGCCTCCAGCACACGCCCACAGCACAACGCAGACACACCCACAAGGGACTTCTTTCCTGGCACGGTTCTTTTACCTTTCAAATGTATATGGTGGGTGTCTGCATAGCCTATGTCCTTCTGCTGCAACTGCCCTTTCCAACTCTGTATTGGGTGTTGCGATTGGTGCTGTGGTTCCTGAGATTACCCGCCTCAAAGGTTTGGGCTCTATCTTTATTATATTAGTATGGATAATGTATAATCGCAACATCACCCTTCCCTCAAGCCACCTAAATGTTTGGTGTGGTGCTTGTTCGTATGAAAGATGTACAATGTTTGCAAATGAAATTAGGATGGCAATAAAATTAAAAACACCAATAAAACTGTTTTATATTGGTCGCAAAAAGATCTGTTTAAGACAAGTCAGTTTTTTTTTTAACGCTGTAACTCAGAATGTATAGAACACAGAGATAAATTATCTTTGCTATGATTATCTAATGCTTGCAAAAAATACATATGTTGCCATAAATAGCTCCTTAGCACTGTTGATCTAGAAAACAGAGAAAAAGCCACATTTTGTTTTAGAGTCTGATTACGAGTTTGGTGGTCCCAGGATTGCAAGACCAGCGGTGGCTGGCCATCCACCGCAGTCGCAGTGCTGTATTACGAGTGCAGCGGTTGGACCGCAACCAGCCCGATATAGGATACAGCGATGTGTAAAGTGGCAAGGCATGGAGGTGGTGTCAATCCCAGCACTGCCGTACATATTACAAGTTGCCTTTCCAACAGGCTTTTCATGGCAGTGATCCCACCATGGAAAGGCCGGTGCAAAGGCACAAAGTCAATGATGAGCTCCAAACAGGGCACCCATGAATTTTCAACCATTGCGCTTTGTGGCTCGAGGCACATGTTGGGCCCCCATATGCCTGCTTTGTCAACATGGTGCATGGTAACAGTGCTCGCACGTCAGTGCAGGAGTTGCAGTTCAACAGCATTGGGTTCAGGCTCACTCTGTGAGTCGAGGCATGCCACTGCTGCAAGACCACTGCCGGCACACTTACTGCGGTCAACCCAGAATACAGCAGTCGGGAAAGCTCAACCTTGGCTGCGTTCTCCCGACCGGCTATCCGGTGGTGAGACCGCCAACTTTGTAATCGGACGCTTCCTTTTTTTAAAGTGCAGTTGATTATATTCTGTGACCTGTCTTCCCCTGCTGCTAGCAGAAATGGTAACATCAGAACTCAACTATAATAATTAATTACAGCTAAGAAGAATCACCATTTATCACCGTTGACGAGAGGTGTCACAATATGCCTGTACTAAGGAATTTTACATATACTTGTATACAGGGATTCTAATCCAGTGTGTTATTAGTTTAAGGTCCCTGTGCTCTCATATATATGGAATATCGTTGTCCAAAATATTGTGGACAAACTATTAAAGGCCAAAATATCGAAAGGTGAGTGCCTATAGAGAAAGTATAAATTTATTCTACCAAATTCCACATCTACGGACATTGAAGATGTATGTATCGTCAAGGCACTTATATGTGTGCTTAGTAATAGCAACCTAGCATATTGGTATTTTGGCTTACTGATTACTCAGGCAGCTACAGGAGGTCAGCTGTTTGGATTTGGCAATCCGCCTATCCAATTCAAGAATCCTGCCACAGTGATTGAATGGACTTTCCCTGTGTCAAAGCCTGTCTGGTGGAACCTGTGCTGCACGACACAAGTGAAAACATTATTTTCTCTTGAAATCCGTGATATTTTGCCATCAATATTTGCCTCTCTTGATATTCTGGCTCCGATATTCAGGGTGTACACCTATACTATATAGAAACATACATACACATCTAATTTGCAGCATGAAGGCTACTCAGCATTGCAGCAAAAAAGATGTGAGGCAAGAATTACATTTGAAAAAAAGTATAAAATGACCAAATGACAAACTAAGGAGTATTCAAGAAAACAAAATCAAATTTAATGTCATATCATTTATATGGGATTTTAGTTTTACATGGTTCACTTTGCGGCATTGCACAAACACAAGTTCTGGATCTCAGCTCTGAACACCAATGTTAGAAATTGGGTTACTGGTTGAGAGGGGTGGAAGCCCCACTCAAATGAGAACACAATCTTTCACAGGGTGAACAACAAACGTCACTAAATTGACCTAGGCCCTCTTGAAGCATGGCACAAAATCAGTTAGGCTTAACTTAGAGGTAATTTGTAAAGTATTTATGCAGCACACAAACAGTAATAAAGTGAAAGCTCAGTAAAAGAAAAAACCTAAACAATTGTAGAATAAGAGTACAATTCAAAAAATAAAATGATACCAGAAATATGAACATCCACATGGTAGAGATATTTTTTAAAATAATTTAAAGATTTTTTTGAAAATATTGCTTGAAACAACAAACCACCACATGCGACCATCTGGTGGCGGTAGGCACCCAAAAAAATAAAGTCACAACTTTAGGCTGACCACAATGGAGCATGGTTTGGGTAAAGGAAAGGGGTTAGGGGCACATTACAATGGCGGAAGGACCGCCCCCCCCGGGCATTCAGTGAGGTCCGCCCGGCTCTGCGGATCTCGATTCTCCCACCACCAGATTACGATGGCAGTGGGATCCAGGCTGCGACCGCGGCGGAGGCAAAGCCCATCCACCACAGAACCGCCAGAGGCAATTGTGACGATTGCCCAGTGGAGCGGTCTACATCCATAAAATGGTGGAGGTGCCTAGCAAGCACCGGCCGCCAAATTAGGATGAGGTCTCTAGCCAGCATTTCCATGGCGGTGCAACCGCCGTTGACAGGCATGCAGAGTTTAGTTTTGGGGGTCCATTGCGGGACCCCCTTGTGTTGGGGGAGGTGTGGGTGCACTGGGGGGTACCCATGGTTTCCGCCCACATTTCAAAGCACCAAGTGGCAGGCACAGTGTGGTGGATCTGGATCCCCTAAGGCAGCGCGGTCCAGGTAGGCGTCGTCGTCCTATATGCGGACAGGACATCTACATTGAGATGTCTAGAGGCCTTGGGGGAATCTGTTGAAGCACCTGCTTCAATTCTAACGGGTCTCGACAGGACGATACCCGGCACACAATATTTATTCACTATTAGGGTAGGATCACCCGTTAGTGTAGATAGTTCTCTCTGGTCCTGATGAAATGCTCAGTAATACTTTATATGCAGTAGCATGAAACATATTGACCACCACCACATAGAGTAGGTTTCTGCCTCCACAGACCCTTAATCCTATGAAGCAACCACTCTCTCTCTGTTTTTAGTGAGGTGGGTTACCACGTTAATAAAAATTCCTTTGGACTGCCCGACCTCTTTTAAACCACATACACACATCTGCACCTCTCACTACTGTTCTCTAGGGCCCTCACACCCACAGCACCATACGGCAGGAATAAAAGATCCCCACCAAAGAGCCCCTTTATGGGTGCCTGTCGGGTATTGCACCGCCGACCCGACGAGGGGCAAGACCAAATGATGAAGCATGACACCTAGCTTGCTGGGTGTGTGAGGCCTCTAGTTCCGAATAGGAGGATTCCTCTCCTATGTGCCTTCACTCACGCGCGTTTCCAACTTTCACTTGATTTTTTTTTATACAGTGTAGTGCCTGCCACGTAGTGCAGTGAAATGCACAACATGCTCCTTTTGACATTGCAGCGGTGCTGCTGTCAGCATCCATCGCCGCAATGTTAAAGGTGCGGAAATCGACCGCCATCCTAATCGGGTATGTGGGACCGCCGCATGCATGGCGGTTTACACCACCATAGCAGACGGAGCCAGTCCATCCGCCATCTTAATCCGCCCCTTAGTTCCTCTGAAGAGTTACCTTCCCAGGTCTAGCGCAAAAAGGTTCTGTTTCCGTTGAAAGACGTCGCAAGAGGAGGCTTTTGGAGTAAAGAGCAGGCCAAGTATCACAGATGTTTGCAGTTTTAACATGAATATCCGGTAGTCGCTGAAGCTTCATGTTGGTTGATCTTTGCAGAGGGTCACTGTCAACTCAGAATGTAGGTCTTGTGTTGCTGGTTGTCATGAACTGTGGTTGTCAGTATGAAGAGCAAGTCTCACCGGAGCTTCACATTGGCAGTCATCATGGACAGCAGACTATCAGAGTGAAAGGGCCAGTTTGCAATTGCAAGGAGGTCAAACTTTAGGATTTTGTCCTTCTTCTTTAGGAGGAGCTCTCACTTAAATGAGCCAAGGGTCCAGGACCTGTAAGGAGCCTTGTGGGGATTAGGACTTATTGCAGCAGAGGCCAGCAGCAGGGCACAGCCAGGTCCATGCAGGACCAGGCAGGTCCAGTCACAGCTGGTCATCTGGGTAGTTGCATGGAGGCCTCTGAAACGTGTTGTGTCCCTAAAGCTTACACAGAGGTCAGCCTAATGAAGCCTGGATTCACTCTTGGTTCAAGGCACGGAGATTCAGTCTTTCTTCGTTAGACAACAAGGCAGTTCTTAAAGCAGCAGAGTAGTCCTTCAAGCAGCAGTGTAGTCTTTCTTCTGAATCTTCCAGAGGTTCATGAGTGTTCTGATGAGTGGTTTTGAGGATTCTCTATTTATACCTAGTGCCATGCTTTGTGTGCTCTGACCTACCCGCAAAACTGGATCTGGTCACTTCTTCCCCTGGTCCAAGCTCCAAACTGTCTAGGTGGACAACAGGCAGGCCAGATCTGGGTTCAGGTGCCTTTCTGTGTGCTGCTGGCAATGCTGTTTGAAGTGTAAGGGGGCTGGGCACAGGCCCTCCCCAGCCATTCTATTAGAAGGGCTCATCCTGTCCACACCTATGCCCCGTTGTCTCACTGTCTGGGAGCAATAAGCAAATGCCAGCAGCAGAGTAATTCACAGTCATGTGACCCAGGGCAATAGCAGAAAGGTCCAGCTGGTTAGGACAAAAAAACAGCAACTTGCTAATAGGGCATTTTCAGAAGTTACAAATTAAGGTCTGACTTCACCATTAAAGAGGAGTTTACATTATAGTTCATTTGAGTGGAAACAATAGTTCTCTATCTGCTCCCCATCTGAAGTTGGCACTTATTAAACACAATAAGGTAACCCAGAACTAGTTAATGGGAGAGAAAGGTGTTACAACAGTGAAAAATTACTGACAGAGTTTTTCACTGCCATGACATGTTAAACATAGGTATGTATGTCCTGCAATTCAAAAACAATGCACTCTGCCCTACAAATACTGTCTAGTGTAGGATCAAAAGGAGCAAAACATCAATACACTTCTTTGGCAGTGCGAGAGTGAAGGGCAAAATAAATGTTCAAGTTCAAGTATTCCAATTAAATGACTTGTGAGGTATTATCAAAAGTTGAGGCAAAAGCCAAGGACCCAACAGCTTCAGTTCCTGGTAAAGAAGGTCTATAAACCAAGACACTGCTGCATAAAAACCTACTGGGTCACATATCCCACCAGTCAGAGAATCTTAAGCTGGCTTACAATAGGAATCAAGCTTAATGAGTATAGTGTAATTGTTAACCAAAATTGCCACATCTGCCCCATTTAGTAGAGCTGTGTACCTTGAGTAGAATAAATATCAATGGAGTAATATTATAGAACATATCTAAAGAGAGATCTGCAACACAAGGATCAATGAAAGTTTCCACATCTAGGTTAATTGTAAGTAATACAAACTTTGGGGTCCATTAGGATGGCGGGCGGATTGCCCCGCCAGGCTGGCGGTAGCCACCGCCAGCCTAGCGGGGACATTCCCCCGCCATATTAGAATGGCGGGGGAGACAACGGCGGAGCAAAACACCGCCCGCCACTTTTCCGCCCCAGTCGCCTTGCGGCCAGGGCGGAAAAGGAATAATATGGTGGCGGTGTCTATCAGACACCGCCAGCCATATTATTATGGGCATTTTACAATGCCTTTCCATGGCAGCAATGCCGCCACGGAAAGGCAGGCGGGCCCCCAGAGTGAAGCACAGTAGGGTGTGCACACAGGGGGTACCTATGGTACCCCCCTGCATTTGCATAATGAAAGTGGCAGGCACCGCGCGGTGCCTGCCGCTTTCATTATGCAAATGCTGCAATGCATTTTTAGCATTGTGGCGGCCGCCACAATGCTAAAATTACAGGATGTGCCCGCCACTGTGGCGGGCACATCCTAATGCCACCCCCAGGACCCCCGCCCTTAAGGCGGACGGTCCCGTTTACCGCTAGGGTGGCGGGCCCTAATGAGGCCCTTTGTTTGGTGTTTTTCTTAATTTGTGCACATCCAACCAGCTTTACTAATAGCTGACTGAGCATTATTCACAAATCCACCTAGGGACTTGCTCGCTGTTTTGGACCCAACAGGAAGCGGAAACAAGACCGATGCCTTGCCTACGAAAATGTTGTTATCCATAAATATAGCTGTTGCAGAGACAGAATATTGAGTAAAAACTATTGAGTTGCACAAATATCGAGTCATTAATATCGTGGTTCAGAAATATCGTAAGCAAAAATATTGTGGTAAAAAATATCGACTTAAGGTTAGTAATATCGATTTTAAAAACATTGAAGTGTTTTAATCTGTTTCCAAAAATGTAGTTGTTAAAAATATTGTTTTTTTATTTGTTATGTATTTTACTATATATTTTATATGCATGTGATGTCTGTTTTTTTGTATAAAAATTGTTTGTATTTTTAATGTATGTGTTAAACGTTTAGTAGGTATTCATTTTTTTCTTTGAATTTTGCGTGTTGTAGAGTGTTGTGGGTTTATAGGGGAATAGGGTGGGAAGTAATTTAATTATATTAAATGTATTGATTATTTTTAGTAGCTGGTAATTTTTTTTTTATTTGAATTTAGCGTTTTTAGTTCTGTAGTGGGTAGTGGGTGTATAACGTAGGGTAGGAAGTAATTTAGTTATGTAAAAAGTATTGATTATCTTTTATTTATTAATATTTGTTTAATTCAGATGTTATAGTGTTAAATGTGATGTATTATTAACTAATTGATAATTGTTTTTTAATTAATTTTAATTCATTAAGTAGTAATTATGGTAGTTGAGTATTTAATTTTAAGTGTGTGTTGTGGTGTTTATACTCGGACACAGACAGCCTACCCGGAGGGCGACGACTTTGGCCGCCATCTTAGGGGAAAGGCACGGTTGGCGCACTAGCGGTCGGGCGAATCACGGCCCGGGTGCTATAAATTGGTAAGCGCAAGAGCAACTGCACAACTCACTCGCTTTTAACAGAATACTCCTGAGGCGGAAGCCGGGAGTTAGGCACCAGATTTGTTGTTTTTATTTCTGCCTGTTTGCACAAAAATAATTTTAAAACTGCTGATACTTATAAAATTGCTCTGTGTTACTCACCCGCCCGAGACAGCTGGGGGTGCGTAATAGAACCTGTGCTGAGCATACCGAGGGCCGATTTAGGGCTCCACTCGGACACAGACAGCCTACCCGGAGGGCGACGACTTTGGCCGCCATCTAAGGGGAAAGGCACGGTTGGCGCACTAGCGGTCGGGCAAATCACGGCCCGGGCGCTATAAATTAATAAGCGCTAGAGCAACTGCACAACTAGCTCGCTTTTAACAGAATACTCCTGAGGCGGAAGCTGGGAGTTAGGCACCAGATTTGTTGTTTTTATTTCTGCCTGTTTGCACAAAAATAATTTTAAAACTGCTGATACTTATAAAATTGCTCTGTGTTACTCACCCGCCCGGCACAGCTGGGGGCGCGTAATAGAACCCGTGCTGAGCATACCGAGGGCCGATTTAGTGGGTGTATAACGTAGGGTAGGAAGTAATTTAGTTATGTAAAAAGTATTGATTATCTTTTATTTATTAATATTTGTTTAATTAAGATGTTATAGTGTTAAACGTGATGTATTATTAACTAATTGATAATTGTTTTTTAATTAATTTTAATTCATTAAGTAGTAATTATGGTAGTTGAGTATTTAATTTTAAGTGTGTGTTGTGGTGTTTATACTCGGACACAGACAGCCTACCCGGAGGGCGATGACTTTGGCCGCCATCTTAGGGGAAAGGCACGGTTGGCGCACTAGCGGTCGGGCGAATCACGGCCCGGGTGCTATAAATTGGTAAGCGCAAGAGCAACTGCACAACTCGCTCGCTTTTATCAGAATACTCCTGTGGCGGAAGCCAGGAGTTAGGCACCAGATGTGTTGTTTTTATTTCTGCCTGTTTGCACAAAAATTATTTTAAAACTGCTGATACTTATATAATTGCTCTGTGTTACTCACCCGCCCGGGACAGCTGGGGGCGCGTAATAGAACCCGTGCTGAGCATACCGAGGGCCGATTTAGGGCTCCACTCGGACACAAACAGACTACCCGGAGGGCGACGACTTTGGCCGTTGTTAGACCTAGGGGTTTCCTAGCCAACACGTGGATAGCCTGGCACAGAGGGGAAGACTAATTCCAAAGGCTTAATGTGTGAAGCTTGCGTAAAACCTCTCAGGAACTCAGCGCCCATCCATTCCAAAAACGACACTACACCTCGTTAGGAAAATAAGGTTCGTACTTTACAAAAATAGACTCTGTTCTCTTTTGTTTGATAGTTCTTTTTGTTACATTAGTACACCACCTTTTGATTTACGTTAGTTTCAAAACGTCATATACTTTTACATCAGTTTTCACCAATAGTTTACATTACGACTTTGGCCGCCATCTTAGGGGAAAGGCACGGTTGGCGCACTAGCGGTCGGGCGAATCACGGCCCGGGCGCTAGAGGCAAGCCCGTCTGGGCCCGTCCGGGCCAGACCGGGCCCAGGGCCTGTTACTATGCCCGTGCACCCTATGCGACAGATAGGATACTCTAGGGAAGAACTCCTGTTGTTACAAGACAAGAATGGTCAGTGGTGCCACCAGCTGGACTGGGCTGACAAGCAATTCTGTCGGTGTCAATTCTGTCCTGGTTCTAACCCCGCAAGGACTAACGGTAAGGAGGTCTGTAGGGATCTGAGGATGGCATTACTAAATTGCAGATGACTACCAAAGCACGCGGTAGAGATCAACCTACTGATCGAAGAATGCAACCTTGACCTGTTCTTCTTAACGGAGACATGGTTATCTCCTAATGCAGAGTTTGATATTATCTCTGCTCTTCCAAGTGGATTTCTTATTCAGAGTCAGCACAGGGACAAAGGGAAAGGAGGCGGCCTCGCTATAATCTACAAAGACTCTTTGATCTGTAGATTTGAGGAGGGTGGCATTTCAGAACAGAAAGTGCCTGTTTTAGTATCCAAATAACTCCTACCAACTCCCTCTCAGGATTCCTTATTTACCGCCCGCCAGGCTGCATTAAACATTTCACAGATTCCCTGCTGGAAGCTACTTTAGCAGCAGCAGCCCGGGCACCCAACTTTCTGGTTCTCGGAGACCTGAACCTGCACTTCGATGATCCTAACGATAAGGTGGCCTCAGACCTTAGTCTAAATCTTAAGGCTTTCGAATTAAAACTTTTAAACAAAGAAGCCACTCATATCAGAGGACATCTGCTGGATCCGGTTTTCTCAAATAATAACCAGCTCTTAGTCAAACCCCCATTTTCCCTACCATGGTCTGACCATTTCGTAGTCCCATTCTCCTGGGACATCCGCTCAGAAGAGAGAAGTGCCTCTCACCCTCGTATATTACAGAGAGCCTGGCCAAAGTTATCGGTGGAAGATCTGAAACGTACTTTAGAACAAACGGCCCCTGTAGCAGAATCAGATGTCCTTTTAGCAGACACACATTTTCAGAACTGATTCAATGGCTCCCTGAATACGGTTCTGCCTCTCAAAATAGTGACAAAAAAAACTACTTTTAAATCCCCATGGTACACCACAGAACTTCGAGACCTCAGAAAAGCCTGCAAAAAGTCTGAACGCATCTGGAGGAGAGACTGGGCAGTTAACAGCAAAGCCTCCTACCAGTCTGCCTTGAGACTCTATAAAATTGCACGGCAGAAAACTAAGGCATCCTTCTTTGAGGAAAAAATTAAACTTTCGGTTAACTCCTCCAAGGAAACGTTTAAGATTGTCAAGCAACTTCTTAAAGTCCCGGCCCCGACAATCGCACAAGAGGATACTGAAGCAAGGTGTGACCAGCTAGCGGAGTTCTTTGATGATAAAATACAAAGAATTCTTGATAGTCTACCACAGACTGCCACAACCTTAGGCGTTGATACTCCCCCGCTCCCGACAACTGGTCCCCGGTTGGACGTGTTTAGATGCATTACCAGGGAGGACTTTTGTAAGACACTATCCACCGGGAATAGTCGTTCTCCCTCTGACCCGGCGCCTATGCACATCCTCAAACAAATCGCAAGTACCATTGCCCCCCTTGCTACAGATTTGTTAAACTCCTCATTCACCAATGGGGTAGTGCCCCCTAGCTGGAAGCAGGCCAGAATTAAAACTCTCCTAAAGAAACCGGGGCTAGATACCACCGATCTAGCTAACTTTCGCCCAATCTCTTTGTTACCTGGTCTGGGCAAAATCGCTGAAAAGCTAGTGAACCAACAGCTCTCAGGATTCTTGGAAAGTAATGGCCTACTGAGCGACTCCCAAACGGGTTTTCGCCCAGGCCAGGGCACTGACACAGCCCTCATAGTGGTGGCTGAGGAGGCAAGATGCATCCTAGGTTCAGGGGGATCAGCGGCACTGATCCTCCTGGATATGAGCACTACATTTGATACGGTGGACCATGAAATATTGGTCCACCGTCTTGCCAAACTGGCCATTACAGGGTCAGCCCTTAGATGGTTGGAATCCTTTTTGAACAGACGATCCTTTAGGATTTGGGAAAATGGTGTCATGTCTAAGTCTACACCCCTCCAGTGTGGGGTCCCCCAGGGATCGTCCCTGAGCCCTACTTTGTTTAATGTCTATATGGCCCCGCTGGAGGAGGTAGTAGCCCCTTTTGGGACTAAATCCATCACCTTCGCAGATGACACACAACTAGTCGTCTCGCTGACACAACAAGTGGGATGTTCAGACAATCTCTCAGGTTGCCTAACCGCAATTTTCTCCTGGATGACCGGATCAAAGCTCAAATTGAACGGAGCTAAAACCGAGATCATGGCTTTCGGCCATCAATTTACATCCTTGCCCACAGAGTATTGGCCGCCTTGTATGGGTGAACTGCCCCAGCCAAAAGAGAAAATTAAAAGCCTGGGGGTTTGGTTCGAACCCCAATTAACCTTTAGGACACATGCCCAGAAAGTCGCAGGGGGATGCTTTGGCCTGCTTCGGGCAGTACAGAAAGTTCTCCCCCTCCTGCCTTTTCAGTCCAGGAAGCTATTAATCCAGGGTCTAATTTTATCCAGACTGGATTATAGCAATGCTCTTTTCCTGGCAGCACCAAAAGCCACATATTCTGCAGCGGGTGCAGAACGCAGCAGCCAGGTTGCTTATGGGGGCGCCAAGAAGAGCCTCGGCCAAACCATTGCTGAGAGCCCTCCACTGGCTTCCAGTCCATGAACGAATCACTTTTAAATCATTTTGTATCACTCATAAGACACTGCAAGGCAAAGGCCCTCCGGCCATGAGAAACCTGATTCGTCCCTATAGACCGGCTCGGGCCCTCCGATCGGATGGGGATAATCTTGCTATTGTCTCGAGAGTGAGGAAGGCCCGTACTGGAGGCCGCCGCTTTTCTATAAATGCGGCAAAAAACTGGAATGCTCTCCCCAGGGATATCCGGAATGAACCTTCTTATCTTAAATTCAGAAAATCACTTAAAACTTTTCTTTTCCCTAAAACCTCATAAAAACCCCAGATCCTCAGATTTTTCTGTTATTAGTTAGGTAGCGCTGGGACGCTCTAGGGCAGCCATGCGCTTTATAAATCAAATTTCATTTCATTATAGGTGTAAATGATGGGAAGTAATTTATTTTTAATTTATTAATTACTGATTGGTTGTTAATTAATTTTAATTAAGTAATTGGTAATTAATTATAGTAATTTTGAAACTAATTTTAGGTGTGTGTGGTGTGGTTTATAGGTGTAAAGGGTGGGAAGGGTGAGAAGTCATTTATTTTCGATTGATTAATAATAAGTTGTTATTTTTATTGTAATTAATTAATTGGTAATTAATTAACGGTAGTTGTGTAATTAATTTTAGGTGTGCTGTGGTCTTTTTGTAGGAGTAAAGGGTGGGAAGTAATTTCTGTTTTATTCATTAAAATGTAGTTAATGTTACATTTTTTATATTTATTTTGTGTAATTGTTTATTTGTGTGTGTGTTGTTTTTACTTTTAGAGGGGTTAATGGGAGTATTAAATAAATGTGAACTATTTATTTATTAGTTGTTAATAGTAACAGTATTTAATTTGAACATAATTTTTAATTGTGTTTTATTATTTTATAGTTTAATTTAGGTGTGTATGGTGGATATTATAGTGTTAAAGCGTGTGTAGTCAATTAATGTTTATTAGTTTTTTATTAATCATATTTTTTATTGAATATTAAGTATGAAAATCATGGAAATAAATGTAATAACAAATGCATAAGTGTTTTGTTATTGGTGTGTTATTTGTTTGTAAATTTTTTCTAGTTAAAATAATTATTTTTTAATATTGGATTTATTTTATATAATATTTGTAGGCTTTTGTTATAATTAATTAATATTATAATATGTGTTCTTTTTATATGTTTAATACATTTTTTTTATTTAAACATTGTTTATTTATTTTTTATGTTTTTTTATTGTAATATTTTTTTTTTTTAAATATTGTTTGAGTGTCAATAGTAATTTTAGTTTCTCCGCTATCCGGCACTTTACCAACTTTTGCATTCACTGCAGTGGAAATATACATTTTTACACCTCCGATATCCAGCATTTTCCCTACTGTTGCACTCACTGGAGTTGGAATAGTAATTTTTACCTCTCTGCTATCCAACACTGTTGCACTCTCTGGAGTGCGAATAATAATTTTTACACCTCCGCTATCCAACACTTATCCCTACTGTTGTATTCATTATAGTGGGAATAGTAATTTGTACTCCTCGGCTATCCGACACTTTCTCCACTGTTGCATTCTTTGGAGTGGCAATAGTAATGTTTGCCCCTCCGCTATCCAACACTTTCCCTACTGTTGCATTCAGTGGAGTGGAAATACTCATTTTTACCTCTTCGCTATGCAACACATTCCCTACTGTTGCATTCTCTGGAGTAGGAATAGTAATTTTTATCCCTCCACTATCCTACACTTTCCTTACTGTTTAACTAACTGGAGTGGGACCACTGTGCTATCCAACACTTATCCTACTGTTGCATTCAGTGGATTCGGAATAGTAATTTTTACCACTACGCTATCCAAAACCTTCCCCACTGTTGCACTCTTTGGAGTCGAAATAGAAATGTTGGCCCCTCCACTATCCAACACTCTCTCTACTGTTGCACTCACTGCAGTGGGAATAGAATATTGTACCCCTCAGCTATCCAACTCTTTCCCTACTGTTGCACTCACTGGAGTTGGAATAGTACATTTTACCCCTCCACTATCCAACACTTTCCATACTGTTGCACTCACTGGAGTGGGAATAGTAATTTTTACCCCTCCGCTATCCAACACTTTCCCTACTGTTGCACTCACTGGAGTGGGAATCGTAATTATTATTTAATATAGTTAACATTAATTTTTACATATATAAAAAATCTATATTTTGCACATCAATACTTTTTTACATTGATACATTTCTTTCGATATTTTTATACTTACCAATATAAATATAGGATGTTGATATTTCTGACATCGATATTTATGACTCGATGTTTGTGTATGGGAATATTTTGGGCATCGATATTCTATCAGTAAACCACCGCTTCCTGCTTCTCCTATAATGTATTTTAAGCAGTGTAATTGCTGGCAAACATGTAGCTCACAACCCCCCCCCACACACACAGTTTTACTGACCAAGCTATGCCCCTGTGCAGCTTATTGGATGCAATATTACACAGACCGGCTTGAACAGATGTGAGAATCTATGGCCACCACCAGTAGGGTGACCGCTTCACTCTAGGTATTACAGACACTGCCTCGAGCCCTGAAGTTTTAACTTGCAAATCATTGATTTCAAGCGTGTTAGTCAAATTAGGCCAATGGGAAGCAAACCCAGACTACAACACCCATTATGCATTAGTGTATCACTCAAAAGGCCGGGACTGAACCAAGTGTCCCACTTGCACAGCTGACTACACCCTCACCTTTTCATGATTTACTTCCACTTGGAAGCCATACTATCACCTCAACTAACAGTGGACCATTGTCGAAGGAGTGGAGAGGTAGTGGAGTGGGTAGAGTTAGGGAAGCGGGTGGAGGTAGTGAAGCGGGCAGAGGAAGAAGCTGCTGCCCGTTGTGGGTGCTAACCTTAAAAAGTACCTACAGTGTTGTACAGTTATAGGTCAATACATATTTCCACAAACATGCTAAGTTAAAGAAGACATTTGTATTCACTTAAATGTCTGACATTGTTCTCTAAAATAATTACCTTCCAAGAAACGAATTTACCACTTGCAATTACAACGCGTCTGTCAGTAAAGATCAGAGACTTATACAGACCTTGAACTGTGGGTGGCATCAAACCGAATTTGTAAGATAAAGATTTCCTGCTATAGGGACCATAAAAGAATGCAATAGGGAAATAGGATGATGCAAAGAACTCAACAGAAGGCGTGCCTATTGAAACATGACAGGTAGGCATTTGTACTTTGGAGTATTACTGTGTAAAGAGATCCAGGTCAACATAACTAGTAAATCGAACTCTTATTTAAAATTATTAAAACGCAGAACCATCTGTTATGCTTTGTTGAACTCAGAACAATTGTCCGCACTTCGCCGACAACAGTTTATCTTTGGTATTTCTCTTACATACCTAAAATCAGTTTTCCTTTCCTAAGGTACAACATCGCCCTGGACAGACAGGGGGTGGAGGGAGCTGCAACAGTGGTTACAGAGCACTAATCTTAAACTTCCTCCTCTTGGTATCCGTGAAAGTGTTTGACTGAGGAGGTTCTCTTAGTAGATCTACTCTTTACAGATGTCCCCTTTAAAATCAGAGGTATCCCAGAGTTCAATGCAAGCCTCTATTTTTGTCAATTTGCATACAGAGAGGTTAATCACTAGTATGCAAATTGAGGACAGCTGCAGCTAGAGATGATGGCATCTACTCCCTAAACGGAACATCCGTAAAGCTCATTTTATGTTCAAGTTAGACTTCTGACACCTCAACTCGGTTTGGGTGAGTTGTAATCACACAGTCACTCAAAAGCTATCAGTTCTGTCCGAATCCTTTTTTTCCCTTTTAAATAATGGTGCACACATCAGCATGATCACGAAAAAAGCAAAAATGTCTTCTACACCCTGGAGAAAACTCAAAATGTTCATCTAATTGTATAATAGTTGCACAGATTTGGACACATGTGTGCCCCTGCATCTACCAAGCTGTGCTGCTTCTAAGAAAAGGCAATCCTCAGTGGCCACCCGTGGCACCATCACTCTGCTGGAATACAATAGCCCTTATCCAGTCAACAGTGGCGTAGCTAGACCTGAGATAGCCCGGGGCAGTACCTGCGTTTGCCGCCCCACTGCGGGACTTCTTGAAGGTGGGGGGGGGGGGGTGCTGGCAAATCAACGGATTGCTGCCCAGAAATAGTGCCACACTGAAGACGGCAGGTGAGAG
The DNA here is from genome assembly GCF_964263255.1 of Lissotriton vulgaris. Taxonomy (NCBI): domain Eukaryota; kingdom Metazoa; phylum Chordata; class Amphibia; order Caudata; family Salamandridae; genus Lissotriton; species Lissotriton vulgaris. Next base: position 702,231,180 of record NC_141700.1, on the reverse strand, counting down.
CTAGGGGAATGGAATTTTGCCATTTTGTCACCCCCCTCAGTGACATTTTATCACCCCCCCTCCCGTCAGGGATGCCACCCGGGGTGGCCTCCACCCACCGCACCCCCCTTTCTACGCCACTGCCAGTCAATAAAAGAAGTGGGCATCTAAATGTCAGGTAATATATAAAAATATATATAAAAGGCATGTAATATTGTCCTGGCAGCAAATCAATTGCCAGAATCATGTACTAAATTGCCCTCATTACTTACAAGCCATCCAGCAGTTTTTTTGTTGTTGTTAACAGACTTTGAGACAATGTTATTTGTTACCGTTGCTCAGAGGGAAGTGATTTTGGCAGGTAAAACCAGCCCTGATCCACATTCAAATGATACAGTCCCCTAAAATGTGCCTTAATGTGACAAACTTATTGGTGGGTGCTCTCAGAAGTAGGAAAACGTTTGAGCTGCTAAAATTATGAGGATGCCTTTCCAAATTGAATATAAGAAAAGGGAGCGACCCCACTGACCAAGAGACAGGGTTCCACTCTGTATATTCAGGAACATATTCTCTTCTGAAGGCTGTAGGAGACGCGATCGGACGAGTGCATATTGACGGTCTTGACATTTCTAGCAAAAGGTGGGCAACCATATGATTTGTTCCTGAATATACAGATTGGATCCCACAGTATAGTACCCAGTCCCTACTAACTACTCCATCTATGAAGTATTAGAGGAGTTGCATTAATCAGCTTTTTATTTAACGGTGGACCTGAAGGACCGTGTTTTATTCTTAAAACTTGGAAAGGAGAGATTAGAGTCTCCTCGATACACGACCAGTGGTTGATTATATTTTAATCGATTTGGAGAGAGACAAATATATATGTCCTGAAGAAGGTGGAGAAGTGTGGCTCAATGATTAGAGCAGCAGACCCTGATGCAGAGGTCTAGCCCGGGACCAGGTTCAATTCCCGGCCTTGTGGGGTCTTGGGCTCAAAATTCCACGGACCCGCTAATTCTCGCCTCGGTGCCTATTCCAATCATGGAGTCCCACTCTGCAACTCTGGGCAATAGCTTGCTTAATCTCCACAACGGCCCCCACAATGCTAAGGATGCCTGGCCTCCACCTTGGGGGTGCCCAGGAGTGGACGCCTCACAGGGAAAGCCAGGATGGGTTCCACAGCGGTATTCGTACAAGCGCCTTGAGTAGTGCGCTATACAAGTATCAATTTACAATTTACATTTTAATCATTGGTCACCACCGAGATGCGTCAACGCCAATTCTCTTTGTGGTTACTTCCAGAAACTACCTCATGTCTATCAAAGACTATGTTTTAAAAGCCTGATGGTGTTTATGATTTGATTCCTGTGCGAAAGAACCAATTTTGATGTTTTATTTTTCACATTTGCCTTGTCTCTCTGGGTAGCTTTTATTTGTAATACACGTATTGGACTATTTTTATTACTTGTTTTTCCTGGTACACTATGTAATAAATTGCATCTGTGTTTTTAATTTATGTATTTTGGTTACATATCCTTATGTTATACACAGCTGTTTCCTTGCCTTTATACATTTAAATGTTCCTTCAATTCTGGCTATGTATGCATAGGTGTGTCTGAATTACATGGTTGTTGGTTGGATTTTTGATTGAAGATTTGTGCTTGTCCAAGAGAATTCCCTTTTACAGTTTTTAAATTGAAACCTTTCTATAGTCCTTAAATATTGAAAATATGTATTTTTGATAAAAATGTACTTTGTATCCTTTTTTTGCAGAGTATTATATAATGCGAACGTGACTTGATGGCATAAGCACGCTTTCCATGAGCACCAGTCGCGTTACAGATGGACACATTAGTTTTTGTTAGGCATGGGGAGGTTAAGAGATTTGCCCAGAATCACAGGATGTTGAGCTTCCGGGCCGAGACTCTAACCTGGTTCCCCAGATATGAGGTCCCACCTCCCTAGAATTTAGGCTAACCCCGCTCCCCTATTTTTGTTGTTATGCATGTGATGCACTATTATGATTTTTATTTAACCGAATAAAAGGGGTCTATTATGATGGCAAGTGGACAAATGCTGAAAACACCTAATTTCACAATCTATCTCTTTGCTAATCATTGATTGCTATGATCACGCCTCCAGTTCATAAAGTACCTATAACTCTCTATCTGGTTATAAAAATTGTAACATCAGCGTGGGAGGTTTTTATGACCTGCCAGGAAATCACGCCTCTTCCCCTCCCTTGAAACTCACTTCTTCCATTTGTGAACCATGAACTGTTGGGTTTTTATAAAGCTTCAAATCATGATTCGCAGGTAGATACGGAAAACTCAAAATATTGCAACTCCAAGGGCACAACATTTTCTATACAACTCCATGAGGTTTGCAATAATAAGCAATGCTACTCCACAGACCCTTATGTTGAACTGCAAAGAAATAAAACAGAATTCAGAGGTACAATGTGCATATGAAAGAATCAGTATGGACTCCTTATTCTACAAAGTATGAGCTGGAAGACAAAGCAAAACGAAACACAACAAGTAAATCACGGCGGGACCGGTTGGTACCACTTTGTGCACCGAAGCCCTACTTCGGCATGCAAAAACAGTGGCATCTGCAAGGGAAAAAAGCCAGCTCCTGATTCACAGAACCTATACTACAAATGGAATTTCGCAACAATTTAAACTTAATAAGGTAAAGTTACAGAGACGGATTTACCATTGTGCATAGAAAAGCTCAGCAAAAGATGAACGTGCATGAAAGTCTGAGTTCATCTTTCTGGGTTTGATCAGAGTGACAATTATCACAATGGTGTAGTTATCTCAAAATGCCCAGAAGCCCGCTCAGGCAAATTTAAATCAGGACCTTTTGCAAACCTCATGAAGAGGGCATAAAATAGCAACTTTCCCAAAGTTAGTGTGAAAACAATTGCATACCCCTAACCATAATTCAATTTATTGATAGCAGATGACAATTCACATATATAGACTCACTTGGAAAATATATGTACTGTGTTTATATTTTAGCAATACATACCAGAGTGTGATGTTGTTAGACCTGTCAGACATAGGGTGGTTGTGAGAAGTTGGCCTGGTATATAATGCTCACTAATTCTAGTGATCACTTTGTACCCATGCCAAGCAACCCTTATGATGATTGGTTGTAAGTCAACCTTATAGACCAGTTATCCTAGTGGACAAAGCAGTCTTAGGCTAAACTCTGAAAGGCATGTGAAGCCAGCTGTATTACCACACACAACCCCCTTGAATACCAAATGAAAGGACACCACACAGATATATATTGAAAATATATATTGATTTATTAACTAGAAGTATCCCCTGGACTCTTTATGAGCACAGAAGCACAAGCATTAAACACAAGACAGTTTAAAATACACAAAAGTTGCACAATATGGATGAGCCCTAGGGGCCACCTAAACCATATACTAAGAAAGTGGTATAAGAGATACCAATCGGAAAGGAAACAGGCCTAGGGCCTTGGGAATCGCTGGAGCTATTCGAGACTAGCAGTGACTAAGTCGGGAAAGGCCCGCGGGACTCGGGTGCAGTGTTTAAAGTGCACGCACTCACCAATGTAAAGTCCATGGTGCGTAAAAAGTACAAAGTTAGTTAGTTCGGAACCTTCCGAGTGACCTAGAACGCTGAAACTTAAGACACAGGCCCTTGAGATGTGTACCAGTGTAGGAACACCGGCGGAGCTGAGTTACCTCACCCACAGGAAGCGGGTGCACAGGGTCGAAGTAGTGTCGGGTTTCGTCATGCTGGTCGATGGTGCTTGGAGCTGAAGATGCTGCAGGCAGCTCGATGTGAAGAGTTCCGGTGGATCCAAGGGTGGATCTGAAAATGTGAAGACCTGAAAGCAGAGGGGACAATGTTCAAAGTCACTAGCCAGTGACTACCGTGGAACCAGGTTGGAACCAGGCGATGTCGGGTGCAAACAGGCGTTGAGGTGTAGCTTCTCTCTGCAGCCACGTGGACACCGGGGGTTGAGGACGTCCAGGAGTCGGTCACGAGCTGTCCCACGCAAGCATCTCGCTGTTGGCGGTATCGGCAACTTGATTGGAGCAAACAGGCCTTGGCTAATGCAAGCTACGCAGGAGTCAAAAAAGGCTTAACACTCGGACCAGCAAGGTCAGAGCGGGTGCTCCTTTTCACAGAAGCTAGGGCAAGTCTGGAGCAACCAGACTCGCAGTGTAGTTTGTCGGTTTCGTCGCCAAGATGGCCGCTGACCACGTGGCTAGTGGCCGGGATGGCGCGTCGAGTGGCACAATGCAAAAGGGCCCCACGCAGATCGTGGAGATGCTGGGGGGCTGATCTTCGGTGCAAGGGCTGCTCGGTGGTGGGGGTTCTCAGTCCCCAAAGCACAATGTCGAGGATGCCTTGGTTGCTGCGCAGTCAGCTTTTTGAATGTCTTCCAAGAGGTCCGGTCCCACGTCACTCGGTGCCTCCATGGGTCCCTTCTTTGCAGGGACTGTGGATCGGGCTATGAGAAGTCTGGGAGTCTGGGTCTTGTCAGGCTCTGGGCCCGGGCTCCGGCGGGAGGCGGCGGCAAAGCAGATGTCGAGTTGCTGGTTGGTGCCTGTGTTCACAGGGTGGCCACTCCTAGGCCACAAGGGAGATTCTCTTCCGTCTTCTGAGCAGCAGAATGTCGAAGTCCAGTCTTCTTCTTTGTTTAAAGTTGATTTCAGGATGATCTGCTGTGCAATGGCACTGCTCCCACTCTTATTCCCAATCTGAGGGGTGGATCACCTACTAGGTCCCTCCTCTGGGAGGAACCAGGAAGGGGGGCGGTTACACCCCCTTTCCTTTGTCCAGCTCCTCGCCAGGCCTGGGTCTGGAAAGTCCCAGGACCGGTTTGGACTGGCTTATGCACGGGGACACCTTGTGTGCCCCGGGCATGTCTCAATCTATTGAGCCCTGTCCTACCCAATACACAAAACCCTGTCTGGGGTGGTGCTCGCACCTCCCAAGGCAGGAAACCCTTTGTCCAAGCCTCCCTCGCTGGAAGGACTCCCATCAGCAGGAGGTCAGACTTGTGTCTGTGGTGGCAGCATCCATTTTGTGATGCTGAGGCTCTGGTTAACTTTAACCGGGGTTAAGGCTACACACATGTCGTGTCCCTCTAGAAGGGTGGAATGCTATCCCCGTCGACAGAACTGTCGAGGGGATAGTATTCCAATTCGTATGACACCTTACTCGACATGTTTTGATAAAGCCAAACCAAAGATAGCATATAACCGCGAGGATTATAATGCACTTAAGAGTATATGGTATGGCAATATCCCGGAACAGCTTAGGGAGTGGTTCCCGACAGCTGCAGACAGGCTCAGCTCATGCTAGAGCACCATCTCACATATTTCCAAGCACTCTGCCTCCAGGATTGATGAGGCCTTCCATAGGAGTGGCTGATAGGAACATATGTGTCCAGTTTAAGGGTAGATACAGGGAAACTATATCTAAGTAAGAGGTGATTACACCAACTTACCCCAGCTGAGTGATCAGCCAGTTGTGTCAAATATGGAGGCCAGGCCAGGGGTGGCACAATACATGCTGCAGCCCCTGGTAGGCCTTGGATGCACCTATGCCCTGGGTACCTAGGGTACACTGTTACAGGGGCCAACAAGGTGAACCAGTTCCAATTCGTAATGCACCTAGAGTGCATTGGCAGTAATTTAGAGAGAGAACAGCAGGCTGTGGGTCTGATTAGCAGGCCCACAGCCACATTAAGTCAGAAACCAGTGAAGCAAAAAGCAAAAATTTGGGGTGACCATAGGATAGCAGACCCTACACTCCTACACAACCCCCCCCCCCCTCCCCCCCCCCCAAATGCAGGGACATTAGACTAACCTTGACCAGTTGTGTCTTCATGTTCTAAGTGGAAGTACCTGGAGAGACCATCTGCGTTGCCATGGTCAGTCCCTGGGCGGTGCTCCACTGTAAAGTCCATCCCCTGTAGGGAAATGGACAACCTGAGTAGTTTGGGGTTTTCACCCTTCATCTGATTAAGCCATAAGAGGGGCTTATGGTCGGTCTGAATCTTGAAGTGAGTGCCAAATAAGTATGGTCTCAACTTCTTCAGGGCCCACACCACAGCAAAGGCCTCCTCTCAATAGCTGACCAACGTTTCTCTCTGGGGGTCAGCCTTCTGCTAATGAAAGCAATGGGCTGGTCCTGGCCATCTACATTAAGCTGTGAAAGCACTGCTCCCACTCCCAACTCAGAAGCATCTGTTTGGACAATGAACTCTCTTGAGTAGTCAGGACTCTTCAGGATAGGTGCAGAGCACATGGCCTTCTTCAGGTCATCAAATGCCTTTTGACAGTTTTCTTTCCACTGAACCTTTTTGGGCATTTTCTTAGATGTCAGATCATTAAGAGGAGTCACAATGGACCCATAGTTCTTAACAAACTTCCTGTAGTACCCAGTCAGGCCCAAGAAAGCTCTGACCTGAGTCTGGGTAGTTGGAGGGGACCAGTCCTTTATGGTCTGGATCTTACTCTCCAGTGGTTGAACTTGGCCTCCACCTACAAGGTGGCCCAGGTATACAACCTTGCTCTGCCCTATCTGGCACTTTGTTGCCTGGATAGTGAGGCCCGCCTTTTGCAGAGCCTCAAGCACTTCCTTCAGGTGGACCAGGTGATCCTCCCAGGTGGAGCTAAAGACAGCAATATCATCCAGATATGCTTCGCAAAAGTTATCCAACCCAGTAAGGACTTGATTCACCAACCTTTGGAAGGTGGCAGGTGCATTTTTCAAACCAAAGGGCATTACCACAAATTGATAATGCCCACTAGGGGTAGAAAATGCTGTCTTGGCTTTAGACTCCTCAGCTAACCTGATTTGCCAGTAGCTAGCTGTCAAGTCAAATGTGCTCAAATATTTGACAGAAGCCAACTTGTCAATGAGCTCATCTGCCCTTGGAATAGGGTGTGCATCTGTCCTGGTGACAGCATTGAGTCCTCTGTAATCCACACATAACCTCATCTCTCTCTTGCAATCTTTGGTGTGAGGTTTGGGGACCAGAACCATTGGGCTAGCCCAGGGGCTCTCTGAAGGCTCAATGACACCTAATTTCAGCATCTTTTGCACCTCAGTCTTTATACAGTCCCTGACATGATCAGGTTGCCTGTAAATCTTGCTCTTTACAGGAAGACTGTCACCAGTGTCCACCACATGGGTACACCAGTTAGTCTGACTGGGTGTCAGTGAGAACATATGCCTGTATGCCTGTAGAACTTGTCTACAGTCATTTTGCTGATGTTCAGTGAGGCTGCCATCTAAGGCCACACCATCAACTGAGCCATCCTCAGGGTTCTGAGTGAGCAGGTCTGGGAGAGGGTCACTCTCTTCCTCCTGTCCCTCATCTGTAGCCATGAGCAAGCCCATGTCTGCCCTGCTGACATATGCCTTCAATCTGTTGACATGGAGCACCCTGTGGGGGCTCCTGGGAGTTCCTAGGTCCACCAAGTAGGTGACCTCTCCCTTCTTTTCCAGAATTGTATGGGGTCCAGACCATTTGTCCTGGAGTGCTGCTGGGGCCACTGGATCCAACACCCATACCTTCTGTCCAGGCTGAAACTCAACCAGGACATCCTTTTGGTCATGCCAAGCTTTCTGTAATTCTTGGCTAGCCTCAAGGTTTTTGGATGCCTTTTCCATGTACTCTGCCATCCTGGAGCGGAGACCAAGTACATAGTCCACTATGTCTTGCTTAGGATTTTTGAGAGGTAACTCCCATCCTTCCTTCACCAGACACAGGGGTCCTCTTACAGGGTGCCCAAACAACAATTCAAAGGGGCTGAAGCCAACCCCCTTTTGAGGGACCTCTCTGTAAGCAAACAAAAGGCAGGGTAGAAGGATGTCCCATCTTCGCCTGAGCTTTTCTGGTAATCCTTTGATCATACCCTTTAGGGTCTTGTTAAACCTTTCATCAAGCCCATTACATTGTGAATGATAAGGAGTGGTGAACTTGTAGTTGACACCACATTCCTTCCACATAGCTGTCAAATATCCTGACATGAAGTTGGCACCTCTGTCAGATATTACCTCCTTAGGAAACCCCACTCTGGAGAAAACTCCAAGTAAGGCCCTGGCCACAACAGGAGCTGTTGTGGTCCTAAGTGGAATTGCCTCTGGGTACCTGGTGGCATGGTCCACCACCACCAGTATGAATCTGTGCCCAGATGCTGTAGGGGGATCCATTGGACCTACAATATCAATCCCCACTCTTTCAAAGGGAACCCCCACCACAGGTAGTGGTATTAGGGGGGCCTTCGTGGTTCCACCTGCTTTACCACTGGCTTGGCAGGTTTCACAGGAGCGACAAAACTCCTTGGTGTCTTCAGACATGTGAGGCCAGTGAAAGTGAGGGACAAGCCTGTCCCAGGTCTTATTCTGGCCTAAGTGTCCTGCTAAAGGAATATCATGGGCTAAGGTGAGAAGGAAACCCCTAAATTGCAGAGGTATAACCAACCTCCTGGTTGCACCAGGCTTGGGGTCTCTACCCTCTGTGTAAAGGAGTCCTTCATCCCAATAAACTTTATGGGCACCTTGAGCATTCCCAGCAGCCTCAGCAGCAGCCTGCTGTCTGAGGGGTTCAAGAGAAGGACAGGTTAACTGAGCCTGCCCCAAGTCTGCCCTAGAAGGCCCCCCTGTCCCCAGAAACTCAACCTGATCAGGTTCAAGTTCTTCAGAGACAGTTCCTTCAGGGGTCTCAAGACCAGCTTCCTGTGAAGCTTGATCCTCACTTGCAGGCAGTTGGGAAGGCACAGCCTTAACCCTCCTGTTCTTCTTCTTGGAAGGTGCTTGGTCCATTGTTCCAGGATCCAAGACCTGAGGTTCAGAGAGGCACTTTTTGGCCTGTGACCTGGTCACAGCAAGGACATGTGATGATATCCCTAACATCTCTGCATGAGTCCTGTACTCAACTTCTGACCATAGAGAATTCTCCAGGTCATTGCCCAACAAACATTCAACTGGGAGATCAGCACTAACCACAACTCTTTTTAGGCCAGTCACCCCTCCCCAGGAAAAGTTAACAAGTGCCACACTATGTGTAGTAGTGACATTGCTGGCATTGGTCACCAGGTAATTATCACCTGGCATGTACTGTCCAGGGTCCACAAAGTTAGGTGTCACCATTGTGACACTGGCACATGTGTCCCTGTAAGCTTGAGCCACTTTGTTATTAATCAAAGGTGTCTGTCTGTATTCCCAGGTTACTGGGACTTATGTCAGGGGTAAGCATGGGCGAATTTTGCGAATCTCGCGTTCGCGAATTTTGCGGATTTGCGAACTCGCAATCCGCAAAATCCGCGAATTCTCGCGAATTTGCGGATTTTTTTTTTTGTGTTCGCGCGGGTTTCTGCCAGTTCGTGAGGGTTTTGTACAATTTCGCAAACGCGAACTTACCTGTCGGGTCGCAAGTTTTGCGAACTTGTTGTTTCTACATGTCCAGCCTGTTTGGGACACTCTTCTTCATCACTGCCACTCTCTGTCACCACTGCCACTCTCTGACTACTCATGCCACCCTCTGGCCCACCCATGCCACTCTCTGTTTCATCACCGCACCCTCTGGTTGTCCAGTGTACATTATTTTCGGCAAAGCAAAGCACACCTTCCCTGTCTCAAGTGACCTGAATTAATTTGGGGCTGATTAATGTGTCACAGAATATTTTTTTAGCTGGCACCTGCTTCTTTAGTGCTTCCTGATTAGTGATCTTTTGCACTTGCTAAGTGCTTTCATTGTTGCAAAATTAGTTACAACACCTGCCCTGCCCCAACTGACAATAATGAATTAGGGGCTGATTAATGTGTCACTGGATTTGAACTTCCAGCCTGGCTCCTGCTTGTCTGCCTTAGCTGTAATTCAGGACCTTTGTGTAACTATTCTGAGGGTCAGAGCAGGGTCACATAATAGTTGCAAGTAGGCAACTGAACTCTGGAGGGGCCCCTTAGGAAGCACTACAAGAAATGGCTACTAATGATGAGCTTGAACTTTTGAACCTGGTAAGTAGTTTCAGTTTTGCTAAAATCGTATTTCTGCAATTTAGCGCTTATTCGCGGGGCGCGAAGTTGAACTGGGAAGCCGCGAACTCACGCGAACAGTGCGAGCAAGCCATAAAATCCGCTGCTCGCGGATTTGCGGATTTTGCGGGAAATTCCCGAATTTCGCGGATTGCGAATTTACCGAAAATCCGCAAAATCCGCGAGCGGAACGGATTTTCCGCCCATGCTTAGTCAGGGGTCAAATCTATGTCCCCTTCACAAATCAGAACAGCCTGTGTAAGGGTTCTGACTAGGTCAGAATCTCCTTCAGTTCCCAAGGTGATACCCACTACCCCCTTGGTTTGTGGACCAGCACTGCTAGCTGTACTAGTGGGTGCAGGTGCCTTAGGGGCTGCAGTGCTGGGGGCTCCACCCTTTTTACACTCACTTGTCCAGTGAGAGGTGTTTTTACAAGTTTTACACCAGGGTTTCTTCTGACCTTCTTTCTTCTTTTTCTTGGAAGTTTGGGACCCACCCTCTGTATCAGTTTGGGGCCCTGTTGAAGACTTCTGGTCTTTAGTTTTCTGCTCCCCACCCTTCTGGTCTGTTTTCTTCTGGTCGCCACCCTGGTTCTGGTTCTGGTTCTTTTGCTTAACTCTAGTTCTTACCCATTTATCTGCCCTCTTTCCCAATTCTTGGGGAGAGGTCAAATCTGAGTCAACCAAATGTTGATGCAACTGCTGGTTCTGACAATTATTTAAAATGTGTTCTCTCATCAGCAAATTATACAATCCTTCATAGTCTGTAACCTTGCTTCCCAGCAACCATCCCTCCAGAGCCTTAGTGGCACACTCAACAAATTCAGACCAGTCCTGAGTCTGTGTCTTCTGGGTATCTCTGAACATTACCCTGTACTGTTCAGTGGTTAAGCCTAACCCATCAATCAGAGCACTCTTCAGGACCAGGTAGTTTCTAGAATCCCCATCACTAACTGTGAGGAGTCGGTCTCTGCCTCTACCTTCAAAGGAGAGCCACAAGATTGCTGCCCACTGCTCCTGATGGATCTGCTGTACTCTGCAGGCTCTCTCCATTGCAGTTATCCATTTATGGATATCATCCCCAGCTTTGTAGGGGGGCACAATCTTACTCAGGTTTCTGTTATCAAAAGACCTGTCTTTATCCTTGTGGATATTGCTGCCACCAGTGGGTTCTATTACCCCACTCTCTCTAGGCTGTCTTGCTCTAGCAAGTTTCTCTTGGGCCAGGGCAACCTCTAACTCTTGTCTCTGGATCCTCAATTCAGCCTCTCTCATTTTGGCCTCATGTTCCCTTCTCTGAGGGTTAGTCATCTCCCTTCTGGAGTGACCATGAGAACCTCTAGAAGCATGGGAGTTGTCAGAGTCACCTGAGTGAGTCCTTCTCCTCCTAGGCTTCTGGTTAAGTCCACCTGGGGGTCTGAATGGGTTGTTACCTGATTCAGTCCCAAATAGGCTTAAGTTAGCCTGGTTCAGTCTACTGACCAGCACCTGACTATTTCTGTCATCATCTGACTCACTGCTCCCCCTTCTGTCTCATCTTCCTCTTCCTCTTCCTCATCTACCTGAGGAGCTCCAGTGATGGGGGCTTCCTCATCTACCAGGATGATAGGGACAGGGGTTTCTACAGTGTCATCCTCTGAAGGATGGCCTCCTTCAGCATCCCCTGTGGGGTCTGCTTTAGAGGTCTTTAGAGTCTCAGACTGGTCTAAGATCTCTCTAAGGTGGTCTGTAGTAGGGGAAGGCCCTGTCTTCAGACCCCTTAAGACACAAAGCTGTCTTAATTCCTTAAAGGAAAAAATAGCAAATTTGGATGGTGCCCTTGGAGGGTCACTCTCAACAGGAGTAAGTCCACTGGACCCCTCTGCTCCAGACATTGCTCTAGTGTGGGTGGATGTGTTGCAATATACCTACACTGGTGTTTACCTACTAAACCTATCTAGTAGTTGTAGTCAGGGTGTGCTACTCCCTTTGCTGTACAACAACTAAGTTCAGTAGAACTTAAGTATACTAGTCTTGTTTTATATGTACCTAGCAGGTACCTGTGTGATCTTTCAAATGATAATCTCAAAGATTGTAATGGTAAAACAACAGCAAGCTCAGATCCCACCGCTGCCACCAATGTGAGAAGTTGGCCTGGTATATAATGTTCACTAATTCTAGTGATCACTTTGTACCATGCCAAGCAACCCTTATGATGATTGGTTGTAAGTCAACCTTATAGACCAGTTATCCTAGTGGTAACGTGGACAAAGCAGTCTTAGGCTAAACTCTGAAAGGCATGTGAAGCCAGCTGTATTACCACACACAACCCCCTTGAATACCAAATGAAAGGACACCACACAGATATATATTGAAAATATATATTGATTTATTAACTAGAAGTATCCCCTGGACTCTTTATGAGCACAGAAGCACAAGCGTTAAACACAAGACAGTTTAAAATACACAAAAGTTGCACAATATGGATGAGCCCTAGGGGCCACCTAAACCATATACTAAGAAAGTGGTATAAGAGATACCAATCGGAAAGGAAACAGGCCTAGGGCCTTGGGAATCGCTGGAGCTATTCGAGACAAGCAGTGACTAAGTCGGGAAAGGCCCGCGGGAATCGGGTGCAGTGTTTAAAGTGCACGCACTCACCAATGTTAAGTCTATGGTGCGTAAAAAGTACAAAGTTAGTTAGTTAGGAACCTTCCGAGTGACCTAGAACGCTGAAACTTAAGACACAGGCCCTTGAGATGTGTACCAGTGTAGGAACACCGGCGGAGCTGAGTTACCTCACCCACAGGAAGCGGGTGCACAGGGTCGAAGTAGTGTCGGGTTTCGTCACGCTGGTCGATGGTGCTTGGAGCTGAAGATGCTGCAGGCGGCTCGATGTGAAGAGTTCCGGTGGATCCAAGGGTGGATCTGAAGATGTGAAGACCTGAAAGCAGAGGGGACAATGTTGAAAGTCACTAGCCAGTGACTACCGTGGAACCAGGTTGGAACCAGGCGATGTCGGGTGCAAACAGGCGTTGAGGTGTAGCTTCTCTCTGCAGCCACGTGGACACCGGGGGTCAAGGATGTCCAGGAATCAGTCACGAGCTGTCTCACGCAGGCTTCTCGCTGTTGGCGGTGTCGGCAACTTGATCGGAGCAAACAGGCCTTTGCTAATGCAAGCCAAGCAGGAGTCAAAAAAAGGCTTAACACTCGGACCAGCAAGGTCAGAGCGGGTGCTCCTTTTCACAGGAGCTAGGGCAAGTCTAGAGCAACCAGACCCGCAGTGTAGTTTGTCGGTTTTGTTGCCAAGATGGCCGCTGACCACGTGGCTAGTGGCCGGGATGGCGCGTTGAGTGGCACAATGCAAAAGGGCCCCACGCAGATCGTGGAGAAGCTGGGGGGCTGATCTTCGGTGCAAGGACTGCTCGGTGGTGGGGGTTCTCAGTCCCCAAAGCACAACGTCGAGGATGCCTTGGTTGCTGCGCAGTCAGCTTTTTGAGTGTCTTCCAAGAGGTCCGGTCCCACGTCACTCGGTGCCTCCACGGGTCCCTTCTTTGCAGGGACTGTGGATCGGGCTGGGATAGGTCTAGGAGTCTGGGTCTTGTCAGGCTCTGGGCTCGGGCTCCGGCGGGAGGCGGCGGCAAATCAGACGTCGAGTTCCTGGTTGGTGCCTGTGTTCACAGGGTGGCCACTCCTAGGCCACAAGGGAGATTCTCTTCCGTCTTCTGAGCAGCAGAATGTCGAAGTCCAGTCTTCTTCTTTGTTTAAAGTTGATTTCAGGATGATCTGCTGTGCAATGGCACTGCTCCCACTCTTAATCCCAATCTGAGGGGTGGATCACCTACTAGGTCCCTCCTCTGGGAGGAACCAGGAAGGGGGGCGGTTACACCCCCTTACCTTTGTCCAGCTCCTCGCCAGGCCTGGGTCTGGAAAGTCCCAGGACCGGTTTGGACTGGCTTATGCACGGGGACACCTTGTGTGCCCTGGGCATGTCTCAATCTATTGAGCCCTGTCCTACCCAATACACAAAACCCTGTCTGGGGTGGTGCTCGCACCTCCCAAGGCAGGAAACCCTTTGTTCAAGCCTCCCTCACTGGAAGGACTCCCAGCAGCAGGAGGTCAGACTTGTGTCTGTGGTGGCAGCATCCATTTTGTGATGCTGAGGCTCTGGTTAACTTTAACCGGGGTTAAGGCTACACACATGTCGTGTCCCTCTAGAAGGGTGGAATGCTATCCCCGTCAACAGAACTGTCGAGGGGATAGTATTCCAATTCGTATGACACCTTACTCGACATGTTTTGATAAAGCCAAACCAAAGATAGCATATAACCGCGAGGATTATAATGCACTTAAGAGTATATGGTATGGCAATATCCCGGAACAACTTAGGGAGTGGTTCCCGACAGCTGCAGACAGGCTCAGCTCATGCTAGAGCACCATCCCACATATTTCCAAGCACTCTGCCTCCAGGATTGATGAGGCCTTCCATAGGAGTGGCTGATAGGAACATATGTGTCCAGTTTAAGGGTAGATACAGGGATACTATATCTAAGTAAGAGGTGATTACACCAAATTACCCCAGCTGAGTGATCAGCCAGTTGTGTCAAATATGGAGGCCAGGCCAGGGGTGGCACAATACATGCTGCAGCCCCTGGTAGGCCTTGGATGCACCTATGCCCTGGGTACCTAGGGTACACTGTTACAGGGGCCAACAAGGTGAACCAGTTCCAATTCGTAATGCACCTAGAGTGCATTGGCAGTAATTTAGAGAGAGAACAGCAGGCTGTGGGTCTGATTAGCAGGCCCACAGCCACATTAAGTCAGAAACCAGTGAAGCAAAAAGCAAAAATTTGGGGTAACCATAGGATAGCAGACCCTACACTCCTACACAACCCCCCCCCCAAATGCAGGGACATTAGACTAACCTTGACCAGTTGTGTCTTCATGTTCTAAGTGGAAGTACCTGGAGAGACCATCTGCGTTGCCATGGTCAGTCCCTGGGCGGTGCTCCACTGTAAAGTCCATCCCCTGTAGGGAAATGGACCACCTGAGTAGTTTGGGGTTTTCACCCTTCATCTGATTAAGCCATAAGAGGGGCTTATGGTCGGTCTGAATCTTGAAGTGAGTGCCAAATAAGTATGGTCTCAACTTCTTCAGGGCCCACACCACAGCAAAGGCCTCCCTCTCAATAGCTGACCAACGTTTCTCTCTGGGGGTCAACCTTCTGCTAATGAAAGCAATGGGCTGGTCCTGGCCATCTACATTAAGCTGTGAAAGCACTGCTCCCACTCCCAACTCAGAAGCATCTGTTTGGACAATGAACTCTCTTGAGTAGTCAGGACTCTTCAGGATAGGTGCTGAGCACATGGCCTTCTTCAGGTCATCAAATGCCTTTTGACAGTTTTCTGTCCACTGAACCTTTTTGGGCATCTTCTTAGATGTCAGATCATTAAGAGGAGTCACAATGGACCCATAGTTCTTAACAAACTTCCTGTAGTACCCAGTCAGGCCCAAGAAAGCTCTGACCTGAGTCTGGGTAGTTGGAGGGGACCAGTCCTTTATGGTCTGGATCTTACTCTCCAGTGGTTGAACTTGGCCTCCACCTACAAGGTGGCCCAGGTATACAACCTTGCTCTGCCCTATCTGGCACTTTGTTGCCTTGATAGTGAGGCCTGCCTTTTGCAGAGCCTCAAGCACTTCCTTCAGGTGGACCAGGTGATCCTCCCAGGTGGAGCTAAAGACAGCAATATCATCCAGATTTGCTGCGCAAACGTTATCCAACCCAGTAAGGACTTGATTCACCAACCTTTGGAAGGTGGCAGGTGCATTTTTCAAACCAAGGGGCATTACCACAAATTGATAATGCCCACTAGGGGTAGAAAATGCTGTCTTGGCTTTAGACTCCTCAGCTAACCTGATTTGCCAGTAGCCAGCTGTCAAGTCAAATGTGCTCAAATATTTGGCAGAAGCCAACTTGTCAATGAGCTCATCTGCCCTTGGAATAGGGTGTGCATCTGTCCTGGTGACAGCATTGAGTCCGCTGTAATCCACACAGAACCTCATCTCTCTCTTGCAATCTTTGGTGTGAGGTTTGGGGACCAGAACCACTGGGCTAGCCCAGGGGCTCTCTGAAGGCTCAATGACACATAATTCCAGCATCTTTTGCACCTCAGTCTTTATACAGTCCCTGACATGATCAGGTTGCCTGTAAATCTTGCTCTTTACAGGAAGACTGTCACCAGTGTCCACCACATGGGTACACCAGTTAGTCTGACTGGGTGTCAGTGAGAACATATGCCTGTATGCCTGTAGAACTTGTCTACAGTCATTTTGCTGATGTTCAGTGAGGCTGCCATCTAAGGCCACACCATCAACTGAGCCATCCTCAGGGTTCTGAGTGAGCAGGTCTGGGAGAGGGTCACTCTCTTCCTCCTGTCCCTCATCTGTAGCCATGAGCAAGCCCATGTCTGCCCTGCTGACATATGCCTTCAATCTGTTGACATGGAGCACCCTGTGGGGGCTCCTGGGAGTTCCTAGGTCCACCAAGTAGGTGACCTCTCCCTTCTTTTCCAGAATTGTATGGGGTCCAGACCATTTGTCCTGGAGTGCTGCTGGGGCCACTGGATCCAACACCCATACCTTCTGTCCAGGCTGAAACTCAACCAGGACAGACTTTTGGTCATGCCAAGCTTTCTGTAATTCTTGGCTAGCCTCAAGGTTTTTGGATGCCTTTTCCATGTACTCTGCCATCCTGGAGCGGAGACCAAGTACATAGTCCACTATGTCTTGCTTAGGCTTTTTGAGAGGTAACTCCCATCCTTCCTTCACCAGACACAGGGGTCCTCTTACAGGGTGCCCAAACAACAATTCAAAGGGGCTGAAGCCAACCCCCTTTTGAGGGACCTCTCTGTAAGCAAATAAAAGGCAGGGTAGAAGGATGTCCCATCTTCGCCTGAGCTTTTCTGGTAATCCTTTGATCATACCCTTTAGGGTCTTGTTAAACCTTTCATCAAGCCCATTACATTGTGGATGATAAGGAGTGGTGAACTTGTAGTTGACACCACATTCCTTCCACATAGCTGTCAAATATCCTGACATGAAGTTGGCACCTCTGCAGATATTACCTCCTTAGGAAACCCCACTCTGGAGAAAACTCCAAGTAAGGCCCTGGCCACAACAGGAGCTGTTGTGGTCCTAAGTGGAATTGCCTCTGGGTACCTGGTGGCATGGTCCACCACCACCAGTATGAATCTGTGCCCAGATGCTGTAGGGGGATCCATTGGACCTACAATATCAATCCCCACTCTTTCAAAGGGAACCCCCACCACAGGTAGTGGTATTAGGGGGGCCTTCGTGGTTCCACCTGCTTTACCACTGGCTTGGCAGGTTTCACAGGAGCGACAAAACTCCTTGGTGTCTTCAGACATGTGAGGCCAGTGAAAGTGAGGGACAAGCCTGTCCCAGGTCTTATTCTGGTCTAAGTGTCCTGCTAAAGGAATATCATGGGCTAAGGTGAGAAGGAAACCCCTAAATTGCAGAGGTATAACCAACCTCCTGGTTGCACCAGGCTTGGGGTCTCTACCCTCTGTGTAAAGGAGTCCTTCATCCCAATAAACTTTATGGGCACCTTGAGCATTCCCAGCAGCCTCAGCAGCAGCCTGCTGTCTGAGGGGTTCAAGAGAAGGACAGGTTAACTGAGCCTGCCCCAAGTCTGCCCTAGAAGGCCCCCCTGTCCCCAGAAACTCAACCTGATCAGGTTCAAGTTCTTCAGAGACAGTTCCTTCAGGGGTCTCAAGACCAGCTTCCTGTGAAGCTTGATCCTCACTTGCAGGCAGTTGGGAAGGCACCCCCTTAACCCTCCTGTTCTTCTTCTTGGAAGGTGCTTGGTCCATTGTTCCAGGATCCAAGTCCTGAGGTTCAGAGAGGCACTTTTTGGCCTGTGACCTGGTCACAGCAAGGACATGTGATGATATCCCTAACATCTCTGCATGAGTCCTGTACTCAACTTCTGACCATAGAGAATTCTCCAGGTCATTGCCCAACAAACATTCAGCTGGGAGATCAGCACTAACCACAACTCTTTTTAGGCCAGTCACCCCTCCCCAGGAAAAGTTAACAAGTGCCACACTATGTGTAGTAGTGACATTGCTGGCATTGGTCACCAGGTAATTATCACCTGGCATGTACTGTCCAGGGTCCACAAAGTTAGGTGTCACCATTGTGACACTGGCACATGTGTCCCTGTAAGCTTGAGCCACTTTGTTATTAATCAAAGGTGTCTGTCTGTATTTGCCCAGGTTACTGGGACTTATGTCAGGGGTCAAATCTATGTCCCCTTCACAAATCAGAACAGCCTGTGTAAGGGTTCTGACTAGGTCAGAATCTCCTTCATCTCCCAAGGTGATACCCACTACCCCCTTGGTTTGTGGACCAGCACTGCTAGCTGTACTAGTGGGTGCAGGTGCCTTAGGGGCTGCAGTGCTGGGGGCTCCACCCTTTTTACACTCACTTGTCCAGTGAGAGGTGTTTTTACAAGTTTTACACCAGGGTTTCTTCTGACCCTCTTTCTTCTTTTTCTTGGAAGTTTGGGACCCACCCTCTGTATCAGTTTGGGGCCCTGTTGAAGACTTCTGGTCTTTAGTTTTCTGCTCCCCACCCTTCTGGTCTGTTTTCTTCTGGTCACCACCCTGGTTCTGGTTCTGGTTCTTTTGCTTAACTCTAGTTCTTACCCATTTATCTGCCCTCTTTCCCAATTCTTGGGGAGAGGTCAAATCTGAGTCAACCAAATGTTGATGCAACTGCTGGTTCTGACAATTATTTAAAATGTGTTCTCTCATCAGCAAATTATACAATCCTTCATAGTCTGTAACCTTGCTTCCCAGCAACCATCCCTCCAGAGCCTTAGTGGCACACTCAACAAATTCAGACCAGTCCTGAGTCTGTGTCTTCTGGGTATCTCTGAACATTAACCTGTACTGTTCAGTGGTTAAGCCTAACCCATCAATCAGAGCACTCTTCAGGACCAGGTAGTTTCTAGAATCTCCATCACTAACTGTGAGGAGTCTGTCTCGGCCTCTACCTTCAAAGGAGAGCCACAAGATTGCTGCCCACTGCTCCTGAGGGATCTGCTGTACTCTGCAGGCTCTCTCCATTGCAGTTATCCATTTATGGATATCATCCCCAGCTTTGTAGGGGGGCACAATCTTACTCAGGTTTCTGTTATCAAAAGACCTGTCTTTATCCTTGTGGATATTGCTGCCACCAGTGGGTTCTATTACCCCACTCTCTCTAGGCTGTCTTGCTCTAGCAAGTTTCTCTTGGGCCAGGGCAACCTCTTGTCTCTGGATCCTCAATTCAGCCTCTCTCATTTTGGCCTCATGTTCCCTTCTCTGAGGGCTAGTCATCTCCCTTCTGGAGTGACCATGAGAACCTCTAGAAGCATGGGAGTTGTCAGAGTCACCTGAGTGAGTCCTTCTCCTCCTAGGCTTCTGGTTAAGTCCACCTGGGGGTCTGAATGGGTTGTTACCTGATTCAGTCCCAAATAGGCTTAAGTTAGCCTGGTTCAGTCTACTGACCAGCACCTGACTATTTCTGTCATCATCTGACTCACTGCTCCCCCCTTCTGTCTCATCATCTTCCTCTTCCTCTTCCTCATCTACCTGAGGAGCTCCAGTGATGGGGGCTTCCTCATCTACCAGGATGATAGGGACAGGGGTTTCTACAGTGTCATCCTCTGAAGGATGGACTCCTTCAGCATCCCCTGTGGGGTCTGCTTTAGAGGTCTTTAGAGTCTCAGACTGGTCTAAGATCTCTCTAAGGTGGTCTGTAGTAGGGGAAGGCCCTGTCTTCAGACCCCTTAAGACACAAAGCTGTCTTAATTCCGTAAAGGAAAAAATAGCAAATTTGGATGGTGCCCTTGGAGGGTCACTCTCAACAGGAGTAAGTCCACTGGACCCCTCTGCTCCAGACATTGCTCTAGTGTGGGTGGATGTGTTGCAATATACCTACACTGGTGTTTACCTACTAAACCTATCTAGTAGTTGTAGTCAGGGTGTGCTACTCCCTTTGCTCTACAACAACTAAGTTCAGAATAACTTAAGTATACTAGTCTTGTTTTAAATGTACCTAGCAGGTACCTGTGTGATCTTTCAAATGATAATCTCAAAGATTGTAATGGTAAAACAACAGCAAGCTCAGATCCCACCGCTGCCACCAATGTGAGAAGTTGGCCTGGTATATAATGTTCACTAATTCTAGGGATCACTTTGTACCATGCCAAGCAACCCTTATGATGATTGGTTTGATTGGTTGTAAGTCAACCTTATAGACCAGTTATCCTAGTGGTAACGTGGACAAAGCAGTCTTAGGCTAAACTCTGAAAGGCATGTGAAGCCAGCTGTATTACCACACACAACCCCCTTGAATACCAAATAAAAGGACACCACACAGATATATATTGAAAATATATATTGATTTATTAACTAGAAGTATCCCCTGGACTCTTTATGAGCACAGAAGCACAAGCGTTAAACACAAGACAGTTTAAAATACACAAAAGTTGCACAATATGGATGAGCCCTAGGGGCCACCTAAACCATATACTAAGAAAGTGGTATAAGAGATACCAATCGGAAAGGAAACAGGCCTAGGGCCTTGGGAATCGCTGGAGCTATTTGAGACTAGCAGTGACTAAGTCGGGAAAGGCCCGCGGGAATCGGGTGCAGTGTTTAAAGTGCACGCACTCACCAATGTAAAGTCTATGGTGCGTAAAAAGTACAAAGTTAGTTAGTTCGGAACCTTCCGAGTGACCTAGAACGCTGAAACTTAAGACACAGGCCTTTGAGATGTGTACCAGTGTAGGAACACTGGCGGAGCTGAGTTACCTCACCCACAGGAAGCGGGTGCACAGGGTCGAAGTAGTGTCGGGTTTCGTCACGCTGGTCGATGGTGCTTGGAGCTGAAGATGCTGCAGGCGGCTCGATGTGAAGAGTTCCGGTGGATCCAAGGGTGGATCTGAAGATGTGAAGACCTGAAACCAGAGGGGACAATGTTCAAAGTCACTAGCCAGTGACTACCGTGGAACCAGGTTGGAACCAGGCGATGTCGGGTGCAAACAGGCGTTGAGGTGTAGCTTCTCTCTGCAGCCACGTGGACACCGGGGGTCGAGGACGTCCAGGTGTCGGTCACGAGCTGTCCCACGCAGGCTTCTCGCTGTTGGCGGTGTCGGCAACTTGATCGGAGCAAACAGGCCTTGGCTAATGCAAGCCAAGCAGGAGTCAAAAAAGGCCTAACACTCGGACCAGCAAGGTCAGAGCGGGTGCTCCTTTTCACAGGAGCTAGGGAAAGTCTAGAGCAACCAGACCCGCAGTGTAGTTTGTCGGTTTTGTTGCCAAGATGGCCGCTGACCACGTGGCTAGTGGCCAGGATGGCGCATCGAGTGGCACAATGCAAAAGGGCCCCACGCAGATCGTGGAGATGCTGGGGGGCTGATCTTCGGTGCAAGGGCTGCTCGGTGTTGGGGGTTCTCAGTCCCCAAAGCACAACATCGAGGATGCCTCGGTTGCTGCGCAGTCAGCTTTTTGAGTGTCTTCCAAGAGGTCCGGTCCCACGTCACTTGGTTTCTCCACGGGTCCCTTCTTTGCAGGGACTGTGGATCGGGCTGTGAGAAGTCTGGGAGTCTGGGTCTTGTCAGGCTCTAGGCTCAGGCTCCGGCGGGAGGCGGCGGCAAAGCAGACGTCGAGTTCCTGGTTGGTGCCTGTGTTCACAGGGTGGCCACTCCTAGGCCACAAGGGAGATTCTCTTCCGTCTTCTGAGCAGCAGAATGTCGAAGTCCAGTCTTCTTCTTTGTTTAAAGTTGATTTCAGGATGATCTGCTGTGCAATGGCACTGCTCCCACTCTTATTCCCAATCTGAGGGGTGGATCACCTACTAGGTCCCTCCTCTGGGAGAAACCGCGAAGGGGGGCGGTTACACCCCCTTACCTTTGTCCAGCTCCTCGCCAGGCCTGGGTCTGGAAAGTCCCAGGACCGGTTTGGACTGGCTTATGCACGGGGACACCTTGTGTGCCCTGGGCATGTCTCAATCTATTGAGCCCTGTCCTACCCAATACACAAAACCCTGTCTGGGGTGGTGCTCGCACCTCCCAAGGCAGGAAACCCTTTGTTCAAGCCTCCCTCGCTGGAAGGACTCCCAGCAGCAGGAGGTCAGACTTGTGACTGTGGTGGCAGCATCCATTTTGTGATGCTGAGGCTCTGGTTAACTTTAACCGGGGTTAAGGCTACACACATGTCGTGTCCCTCTAGAAGGGTGGAATGCTATCCCCGTCAACAGAACTGTCGAGGGGATAGTATTCCAATTCGTATGACACCTTACTCGACATGTTTTGATAAAGCCAAACCAAAGATAGCATATAACCGCGAGGATTATAATGCACTTAAGAGTATATGGTATGGCAATATCCTGGAACAGCTTAGGGAGTGGTTCCCGACAGCTGCAGACAGGCTCAGCTCATGCTAGAGCACCATCTCACATATTTCCAAGCACTCTGCCTCCAGGATTGATGAGGCCTTCCATAGGAGTGACTGATAGGAACATATGTGTCCAGTTTAAGGGTAGATACAGGGATACTATATCTAAGTAAGAGGTGATTACACCAACTTACCCCAGCTGAGTGATCAGCCAGTTGTGTCAAATATGGAGGCCAGGCCAGGGGTGGCACAATACATGCTGCAGCCCCTGGTAGGCCTTGGATGCACCTATGCCCTGGGTACCTAGGGTACACTGTTACAGGGGCCAACAAGGTGAACCAGTTCCAATTCGTAATGCACCTAGAGTGCATTGGCAGTAATTTAGAGAGAGAACAGCAGGCTGTGGGTCTGATTAGCAGGCCCACAGCCACATTAAGTCAGAAACCAGTGAAGCAAAAAGCAAAAATGTGGGGTGACCATAGGATAGCAGACCCTACTCCCCTACAGTGGTCTTCCCCCAAACTGTTTGCTTTCAACCTCTTATTTTGCTGAATTCTTTTTTGTTGGCTCTAGGACTCTTTTCACTTTAACATTGCTAACCAGTCCTAAAGTGCTTGTGGTCACTAAACTGTGGTAAAACTGGCTTACACCTGATTGGCATATTTATAAGTCTTTAATACATATGCATATTGAATTCAGTTTTAAACTGCTTGTTTGAATTGGCAAAATAAACCCCTTACCAAGCATTAACCCCTTCTTTTATTACATTTGTCACCCCTAAGGTAGGCCCTAGTTAACTCAAACGGCAGAGTCTATTGTAATAAAAAGATTGTTCATGTAATTTCAAGCTTTACACGTCCTGGCAGTAAAATTCTCCTTAATTAATTTTTCACTACTTCAAGGTTTACCTCTTCCATAGGGTAAAATTGGGTTGCCTTATTCATGTAATAAGTGCTAACTTTTCCTTGGGAATAGGTAATATTTAATGTTTGTTGTCTGAGACATTGGTATTTAAAACCCTTTTTAATGGTAAAGTAGGATTTTAAGTTACGATTTTGAAAATGCCACTTTTAGAAAGTTGGCATTTTCCTGCCCTATTTGGTGCCTTCAGCCTGCTCCTGGGTCACGTGACTGCGTGTAGTAGGCAGTCGTACTTTGTTAATTCCTCCCACACAGAAACACAATAGATGGATTAGGAGTGCCTAGATAGGCCATCACTGGCAGGATGGGGGATGTAGCTGGGCCAGACCCACTGGCAACTGAATAGGATGTGCACTGCCGTCCCACAAAGTTCTTGTCAACCCTATATTGTTCATGCATCCAGCTTGGAACCAAAGCTGCGAAGGCAGAAAACTTTAAGCACTTCAAATGGAATTCTCCGGAAACCTCTTCTGCTTCAAAGAAGGCATCAGTTATAAAAATAGAACACTCAGACCTTCTCTTCAGTTCACTTTCAGGATCTGCGGAAGGACTCTCAGAGGACTGCTTGCTGCTGTGCCCTGCTGTGAACTTTTGAAGACTGTTTTGCTGCACCTGGGGGGACTGCTTTGTTTTCTGAAGCCTGCCTTCAAGCCTTAAAGATCTGCCCTGTTGTTTGAGCACTGATCCATTTCTTGGACCCAGGATTGCCAGAGTGACTCCAAGGGCTATTTGGCTGTGCTCCTGATCCGTGATCCCTGATCTGGTTTTCTGTCCCTGATCAGAGTCTCAAGGACAGAAAAACCATCAAACATCTTGAACTGGCCCATGCCCCTCCAGTTCTGGACCCTTGAAAATGGTGGTAAATGTGCCCAGACAGCCAAAATCCAAATCCTGGGACTGAAAACCTGCTTTGAGCATAAAGAGGAGACCTGGACCAACCTGCATATCCGCCCAAGGTGCATCACTGGACGGCCTGACTTCATAGCAGCTTTCACTACATTCTTCTCCACAGCATCAAATACTGTTCAATGATCTATCGCCAAAGGTGTAGCTGGCCTCATGGAACTCTCTTCTGTTACAGCCTTCAGCTTCATCCAGCTAGAGATTTTCAACTTTCAAAAAAAAGAGACTAAGTCGGAACATTGAAATCTGCGCTGTGACCTCGTCATGTGGCTAACCAGCGAAGACGTCTCCTCATTGGAAACCGCCAGCAGCCTTACCCCACTGAACTTCTACCTTCTCAGAGATGTTTTTCTTGAAATTTCTAGTCCGAAGTTAAGAGTCAATTGTGCCCAAATCCACTTTTTTATCTGATGCGCACTCCATTGTGGTTTGCCATATTTTTGGGACTTTGACTCGGTCTCGTGCTACTAGATGCCCACAGTTGATCCTATAGGCACTAGTTTTGACCTTAAACTTTTAAAAAAATCATAACTTTGGTTCAACAGATTAAAGTGTTGTTGTTTTGGTGTCAAATAATGTATTAAATGTACTCTATTTTTTCTAAATAGGTGTGGGATTTCCCTTCTGCTGTCTTCTCACTTTATTACTGTTTGTGTGTTACAGATGTACTTTTCACATTGCCTGTAAGTTGAGCCTGACTGCTTTTGTGCAAAGCTACCAGAGGGCTAAGCAGAGGTTCATTTAGTGACTTTTGTGGTTCACCTTGACAGAGATTATGGCTGTTGCTGGAACACCCCATTCAACCGATAACCCAATTTCTGCCATTGGTGTTCAGTGGTGGTATCCTGTACTTGTATTTGTGCAGTACCACACAGTGATTTTTGTAACACAAAACTTCCATATTGACACCATAGTTGACCTCTCTTTTAATTCTTCTTAGTTGCCCATTTTTCTAAATGGAAGTACCCTACCATCTTGTTTTGTACAATGGAGATAGAGCTGCTCAACATCAACACCCTCACCACGGCAGAGCCGCCGAGGCTCTGCAAGCAAAGGGGCCTGAATCCAAGCAAGAACCCAATAAGTTGGGCTACCAAATAGCCCTCGGAGCCTATGAGGAAGTCCAGAGGTGGCAGTCCACCCCAGAGGAGGCTGATGAAGAGGAGAGTGTACCCTTGGAGGATGATAAGGAGGAAGACCCAAACAGCAGTCCTGAGTGGCAGAAGGAGCATAAATCACCCCACCCCCCCTGAGGATGACCAGGATGTGGCATGAAGCAGTGTTTCTGCCTGGGTCTGTCCCAAGAGAAGCTGGAGGACAGAAAGGCAGAGAGGGAGCTCAAACATCAGCGGGCAAACATGAAGTTGGAAGGAGAGGAAAAGAGATGTAGTCTAAGGCAGAGATACCACTGACCAAGGAGAAAGCTGAGGCAGAGAGAGAGTTAGCTACAGATAATGTTGAGGCAGAAAGGGACATAGCTGAAAACAATCTTCTGTTGGGACGAGATGGGCCTGAAGAAGGTAGAGATAAATCCAGGAAAACGTCAGAATCTAGCAGCAAGGGTGGCAGCAATACCCCAGTGTCCACTGGAGAGAGGAGAGTCTACATCTAAAAAGATCTGGTGCCTACCTTTGTTGTGGGAGATGGCTTAGACAACTGGATTGAGGCCTAGAGGTTTCTTTAGAGATGCACAGGGTCCCTTAGTAAAATTGGGGAAGCAGCATCTCTAGACAGATTCCCAATGAAGAGGGGTGCCTTGTTAGCCCTAGGGGAAGGGTTCAGGCTGAAGTACCCCCTCAGAAAGGAGGTCTGAGTAGGAAATATGGGTTCACCCCAGAGAGATATAGGAAGATGATTAAGGGACAGCCAAAAGGTGCCCCAGCAGACATAGATGGATTGTGTGGATCATTTTTGCAATGCACTGTATGGTTGGGTGAACGACTATAAAGGGAATGACTAGAAGGGGCTGAACAATCTGACTTCTAAAGAGCACATGTTCAGTCGTTATTTTAGAGAGCTGTGCCAACACCTTGTAGATAGAAAGCTCCCTGACCCCAGGCACCTTGCTATGGAGGAAGACAGCTCTGTCAGCACCTAGGTGCACAAGCAGATATCTGAGAGGGACTCCCAAAAGGGTGATCGAGGTTCCTACCAGAGGAAGGCGTGGGAGATAAGACTAGAAAGGAGTTCTCTCACAACCTCTCATTTCAGTCTTCCTACCTTTTCCTTGTTGTCAAATGTAAATTCACTATTCTGTCTTCTGCCCTTGGCTTCTAAATTTCCAGCCTGGTGCTTATCTTTAATTGTGCAATGTGATTTTATCTCACACAATTTGCTGGCAGTCATGCTAATATCCCTCAACAATGCATTTCATATCCTTTTTTTATAACAGTTATATGATTTAATGACGATATTTGACTCACTTAGACATCAATGGTTAACTAATAACTGTCCTTGCCACAGTGCCAAAATTGTTTCAATGCTGGTGTGTGCCAGTAATCTCATTTGCTATCTGGTTGCCATAGTCACAGGCACCAACATATAATTTGTTATAATTTACCAAATATCACAACACCAGTGACTTAAAGGTGTACAGTGACTAAACAATAAAAAATCATCAAGCATCCAGCTGAATGACGCATTTGATATAAGATCCAATAAAGTATACTCAAGATTACAGCTGTGCCAACCAATCTACAATGTGATGCCAGACACTGCCCCAAGCTAAATATAACTCCATCCTCGAATGAAATGTTCATTCTTCGGGTCTCACATTGATCCGAGTGACCAATAAGTAGATTCCCCACTGCTTAAGCTATTATTGCAATGATAATAAACATTCTGTGACTGAACGGTTAGCAATAAAGGGAGTAAAGTTGTTTGCTCGTTTTAATGATTTTTGTGAAATATCCACTTATCACAGAAGCATAAAATAATCAACCAGAGCATCAACAATCCTTTCCAAAATGTAATAGAACCCAAAAACTGCCAGGACCTCAAACAAGATAGTGTTTACTATAGTCCTTACTATAGTACTAAAAAACATTTCCACAACCAAATAGAAGTGGAACAAAACTATAGAGTACAAATTGTTCAATATTCACCTAACAACACAAAAAAGAGAAATATGGACGTGACTGGCATAGAATTAGCCTACAGGTGAAATTAATTTATTATGAGCAATATCCTGATGAGAAGATTATAAACAATGGAAAGTCATACAGAACCAAAAGGCAAACATTCAAATCAAAGTGAAAGAGACAAAATAGTGACCAGATACACCACAGCACACAGGTGACTTTCATCCAGTCCAAAAATTAAACCGATATCTCTGTACAACAGTTCGTACAATTCATCAATTTTGAATCCTTGCCTCCCACAATAGCTTTCAAATTTTTACCAAAGAAAAACTCAACTACACATTGAAAAACATGAAATCATCAAAATGAAACATGAAATATCAAACATTTGTGCAAACACTAGTAACACACATGGAAGAAACATTGAATGAATCCCTACAACTGAAATCAACCTTCACTCTAATGACACGAGAACCTATAACATACTTCCTCCTAAAAACCAGAGTAAACTTCAGAGACCCAACAATCAAACTACATCAGACATTAAGGGGCATATTATCAAGGACAGGCGATACATTATCGCCGCTTTTATCGGCAGGAAACTACCGATAAAGCAGCGATAATGGCCTTGATAATATGCTCTATGAATTCCAATCGAAGCCCATGTTAGATGTGAACACATCTATCATTTATCACTGAATGAGTTAATTCAGTACATAACTGATTGCATTCTGATATAAAGATACATGAATTCACCACTTGGCTAAAAGAATATTTTCTGGAACAAAATCACCATCGACCAGATCTCCTCATCGCTTCTTCAAAACCCCCCTGTCCACTCTTCGAATGCCAACCAAGCAGCCATTAACCTCACTCAATGGCTAACCAGTAGCGCTGACAACCTAGCACCCCTCAAAAAACGTCAAATCAAACTAGGCAACAAAAACGCCCCCTGGTTCAACGATGATCTTAAGAAATCCAAGAAACTCTGTCGCTCCCTTGAGAAGGCCTGGAAAAAAGACCCAAACACCAGCACAAGGGACGCCTTCAAAAACGCCATCCGCATACACCACCAACTGATCCGGACTGCCAAGAAAGCCGCCTTCAAAGACCGACTTGACAACAACGCACACAACAGCAAGGAATTATTCAACATCGTCAAAGAGTTTACCAACCCCACTGCCAACTCCAACGACATCACTCCCTCTCAAGCCCTTTGCGACTCCCTAGCTCTGTTCTTCCACGACAAAATCGCAGACATCCACAACAGCTTCGACAACCAACCCGGAGACCAACCCACCCAACCTTCCGCCGTACCTTCACCCCCCTTGAACATCCTTAATGACTGGAACCCAATCTCCACTGAGGACACCATCCGCCTGATGAACTCCATCCACTCAGGATCCCCCACAGACCCATGCCCTCACCACATCTTCAACAAAGCAGATTCCATCATAGCACCACACCTCCGAGACATCATCAACTGCTCCCTCAACTCCGCCACCTTCCCGGAAAGCTGGAAACACGCCGAACTCAGCGCCCTTCTGAAAAAACCCACAGCGGATCCCACCGAACTCAAAAACTACCGCCCCATCTCGCTCCTTCCATTCCCGGCCAAAGTCATCGAGAAAGCTGTCAACAACCAGCTCGCCGCCTTCCTCGAAACCAACAAATCCCTCGACTCATCACAGTCCGGCTTCGGAGCCAAACACAGCACTGTGACCGCACTCATCGCAGCAACAGACGACATTCGAACTCTACTGGACAATGGAGACACAGTCGCCCTCATCCTCCTCGACCTCTCCGCAGCCTTCGACACAGTCTGTCATAGCACCCTGTTACAACGCCTCAGAAACATCGGAATCCAAGGAAAAGCACTGGAATGGATTACCTCGTTCCTTGCCGGAAGAACCCAGAGAGTCCGCCTCCCACCATTCAAGTCAGAGGCCACTGAAGTCATTTGCGGCGTGCCACAAGGATCCTCACTCAGTCCCACCCTCTTCAACGTATACATGAGCCCCCTCGCGGCCATCGCACGCCAACACAACCTCAACATCATCTCCTACGCTGATGACACTCAACTGATCCTCTCACTCACCAAAGACCCTAACACCGCCAAAACCAACCTGCATGAAGGAATGAAAGAAGTAGCCGAGTGGATGAAGCACAGCCGTCTGAAACTGAATTCCGACAAAACAGAAGTCCTTATCCTAGGCACCTCCCCCTCTGCCTGGGACGACTCTTTGTGGCCAGAGTCCCTCGGAAAAGCACCCATCCCGACGGACCACGCACGGAACCTGGGCGTCATTCTGGACTCCTCACTCTCGATGACCAGACAAGTCACATCGATTCATCTTCCTGCTTCAACATTCTTCGCATGCTCAAAAAAATATTTCGCTGGATCCCTACCGAAACCAGAAAAACGGTCACCCATGCACTGGTTACTAGCTGACTGGACTACGGAAACACCCTATACGCCGGTACCACCGCAAAACTTCAGAAAAAACTTCAACACATCCAGAACGCTTCAGCCAGACTCATACTAGACATCCAGCGTAATGACCACATTTCTGGTCACCTGAAAAACCTCCACTGGCTCCCCGTCAATAAGAGGATAACATTCCGCCTCCTAACCCATGCACACAAAGCACTCTACGAACTTGGACCCGAATGCCTCAACACACGACTTTCCTTCTACACCCCCTCCCGCCAGCTACGCTCCTCCAACCAAGCCCTGGCTGCTGTACCTCGCATCAACAAAACCACCATGGGAGGAAGATCCTTCTCCTACCTGGCGGCTAAAACCTGGAACTCACTTCCCATTCACCTTCGCCTCACTCAAAACCACCTAGCATTCAGAAAGCAACTTAAAACCTGGATATTGGACAAATAATTCCCCACCCTTCCCCAAGAGCCTTGAGACCCTCTGGGTATGTAGCGCGCTATATAAATTATCTGAATTGAATTGAATTGAATTATTGCTTGAGCATTTATTTCTCATTTGCATATGTGTATCAGGGAGTTCTTTGGTAACTGCATGTGCTAGCATCTTTAAAGTAACTAATCTGAGCACAGCCTTTTTAAAAAAGACACGAAAAATTATATTGTGGGAATCTCTCACTGCATCAAATATAAACACAATTAATGACAACAGCAGAGGATATTTTTTACAGAAAATAAACCTCGAAAACCATTTCTGGGTCCTGGTAATTGTAAATTGCTGAGTTCCAAGTACAGATCCTGCTAGCCTCTACTCATAGGGAGGAGAGCAGCCTTTGCATATTGCCTCTATCTCAGGCCCTCATACAGGACCTGGTTCGTGGAGCTGGACAGCAGCTCAAATCAGCCGATTTATCATTTTTTTACATTTGCAATTATTACTGCGTATTTATTTTTTGTTGCACTTCTATAGCGCTTCATACTCATGCTGAGGTGACAAAGCACATAAACAGGCAGATAGCAAACTGTACCCTGGGGCAGTGCTTGCTTGGACGTGTGTTAATCTGGCATGGTCTTTGCGGGAGCGTTGTAGAGTCGTACTTGACTGACTACAATGTGCTTTATCCTGTGTTGATGAGCTGTGTGGGAAATTGTCAGGCCTTTAAGTGGGATGGACAAACTGGGGGGCTCTCTCAAAGGGGTGTGGCCGATGGAATTAAGGTCATGGCTTAAAACAACCTAAGCTAAAAATCAGTGCTTATCATAGTGTGCCGCCCTACTGACATTTTGCACCTTCTGTCATTGCATCCAGATATATGATACAACAGGTAACATTACACCTACAACAAGCCAGGACTATTGGCTTTGTTAATGGTTGTTAGTTGCATAAGATAAAAAAGCAGCAACTATGGCTTCATTATATCTAATATTGAAAATGCTTCACTTCTTAATGGAGACTAGTAAAGAACTCGTTGCAAGGTGCTTGAGCCTCTTCATCTAACTCCCATGTGTGCAGTGGTTTGTGGTCTTCAACAGGAGGCCAGTTCACTCTGTTTTGAAAGTAGCCAGATACACTGTGCTCCTCCATCATCTGCCCTCACCCACATACTTTCCTCTTCATTCTGCCTTTTAAATCGTCACTTGGAATCGGTTTCTTGCTGATGACTTCACACCGCTTCAGATCTTACCTGCACTCTGCCTTCCCATCTGACCTCTTCTAAACCTCAAATTATCAGACTTAATTTCTTAATGATTTTTATTGGCCTACAGAGCCCGTGGTAATCTCCCAGAAAAGATCAATGACTGTATCTATGCGGCAGAGGATGAGATCTGTTACAACACAGAGGTGGAAAATAATGTGTGCTGTAGGCCCCGGCTGTTTGAGCAGCCAGGACACTGCACTTTCCTCAGTTTCTACTAGGCCTGGACTAGCCGTGAGGGCATCTGGTGTTTCCCCGGAACGTTGAAAGGGTTGGGCCGGTTTTGTTAATGGGGGCCGGTTTTGCAGCGGTGCTACAATATCGTCCTCAATTACCACAAGCAATAAGCAAGCATTATCCCTTAACTTTCGTTTCCGGACTCCTTGGGCCTTCCAGTACTTCACACTTCCACATCGCCCCGAAACCCCCAAACTACCCTTTAGTGGTCAGGCTCGGTCACTATACACCAGGCGAGTGCTGGTCCGACAAAATTGCCAGGGCTGCTTTGGGTTCCCGCCCTGGTTTGGACACACTGAGGCCCATTAGGATGGCGGGCGGATCGCCCCCACCAGGAAACGAATTTAGTTGCCTACGCTGCATCACATTTTGGGGATGCAGAGCGGGCAACGAAATTCGTTTTAATCATTTTTTTTGTTACTTACCTGTAATGGTCCATATCCCGCATTTTAAACCCTCCCACCCTGCCCCTCCCCCACCTGACGTCACCACCCCGGTATACCGCCCTGCACGGGCCGGGCCTGGCTTTTACGCCGCCGTTGCGTCACTTTTGTGACTCAGCGGCGGTGCAAAAGATGCGCCATGCTGCAGGGTACTTTCAACGTGACGCATCTCCCAGATGCGTCACGTTGTAAAGCTCTGCGCCAGAAGAGGTGTACCTTCGCAGGGGAGGCGTTCCGGCCCAGGAACGCCTCCCAAAAGTGGCTGATTGAAATCCACAAGATTTCACTCAGTCACTTTTGGGCTCATGCTGCGTCAAAACCCTGCGCCTGCTTGAAGCAGGCGTATGGATTGACGCAGCATTGTACACATAGGGCCCCTCTGATCATTGCTGGAGCTGCGACGCGCTTGTGACGCAACTCCAGCAATGCGCCGCTTTTACGGCACAGATGCGTGACGCATCTGTGCCATTTTTTCCCCATGGTGCGCCGCATTGTAAATGCGGGGCAACAAGGGTGGCGGAGCTGCGGTGCACAATTACCGGAGAATCCCTGCCGATATGCAGGGATGCGCCAGTAATTGTAAATCTGCCTCAAAGTGTAAAATAAAGTGTATTTGGCCTGGTTGAGAACCAGGACACCAGTACGCACTACTTAATTTGAATTTGAACACTAGTACATTTATTTTGAATTTTCACAAAAAATCAACTTAGATCAGCATTACATTCATGTTCATGTTTCATTTGTTGTGAAGCGAGTTTTTTGTCAACATATACATTGCTATCTTTGAGCATATATCATACATTTCAATATCAATACATTTTATCTACACCCAATGCATTTCGGGGCGCGAGCCCCTTCGTCAGGGGTCTGTATGTAGAGAAAAGAAAGAAAAAGAAGAAAAGGAATCTTATTACTATTGATGCACTAATATATGGAAAAATAGATCTCTGTGCTCTGTATATTTCTTACCGCAGGTGAAGTAGAATCAATTATAGGTTGCAGTAACCCAATTGGATATTTAAATAGCCTGGACGTAAAAAAAGAGGGGGGGGAGCTAAGTATGAGCATAATGGGTTGATAAAATCGGTGATTTATGCAAAAACCTCTATATGAAATTTCATGTTACCTGTGTGCTTTACTGTATCAAGTCTGAAAAATAGGAATAAGGGAAAGAAGGGGGTTAGGGGTAAGAATGGTGAAGGGGGTATATGTTATTATCACTCGATAAGCGTGAAGCTGATTTGACTTAGTATTACAGTATTCGCATCAATCCTCACCTTATTTATGCTGACTTTAGTACTTGAGCCTATATGGAAATGCAAAAGTTTCCGTCAGTAATGCCAAAAGCATGTATGTGATTAGTTCTGACTCCATTAGTATTGGAGTTTACCTGTGAGTCCTGCATGATGGACGTCGGACTCAGCAAGTGCTCGAAATTGAGGGTGGATCTGCCGAAAAAACAATATTCCTTAGGGTGCTGGCCAGCGTACGGTCTATATAAAAAATCGATATAGGTAATTGTGAAAGAATCCTTACCGGAGCGAAGTGCTCTGTAAACCCGTTGTGGCGTTTTTTCGAGTACTAGCGTGAGGGCGCTTAGTCCTTCTTTTATTATGAAAATCGCTATCTGTATAGTTATCAACGACGGACTCTCGCTCTCGAATACTAGCGTGAGGACGCTTAGTCCTTCTTCTAATATGGAGATCGCTATCTGTATAGCTGTAAACGACGGACTCTCGCTAACTTCTGATCTTGCCGTGATATTACTATCACGGATATTAGCTCTAGGCGTCTTAGTGAATGCACTGTGGGATCATTAAATTATTAGATCGCATGTGTAAAAATAAGTCGGCTATTTGTAGGGATATATTGTGGTAACGGCGCCATCTTGAAGTGGTGAGTCTATTTATTAGGCTTAGTGTATTGACAAATATAATGTCTATTAGTAGCTTGGTTAGTCGAGTTGAAGCTCAAATGTTATTAATGTAAATATTTGCCAAAATGATTGAGACATTGGAAATAAAATAAAATAAAGCCGGGGGGGGGGGGCGGGGGGGGGGGCGGGGTTTTGGCGGAGGGGGGAATACATGTAGGTTTAATTGACACAGTTAATGGCAGGGCTTTGTCGAGTCATGAATGTCAGATCCTATGACAACTGGATATTTATATCACATAAATTTCAATATACAATCTCTGTTATCAATTTGTTGTGAATACTCCTGCCTATTTCCATTCTATTATTGGTATTCATTGAAAGTCCTAGGCTGTTCTGTACATTAATTTTGGCACAGGAACTTATTGTATAATGTAAAGTATTGTTGATAATGAGGTGTTGGATATATTTTGTTGGGGCGTGGTTATTGCTTGGGAGCATTTATTAAGGAGTAACACATTTATGTGACTGTATAATTATCCATATCTAGTTTGTTCTACGATGTGTGTAGTAAGTTCGAACTCTTGATTGATGAGAGAGCAGAATCATGGGGATAGTGTAGTTTTCAATGGTCTGCGGTCTGCGGTCTTATAGGGCGTTTATTCCTATAGAAAACATATGAGATCTAATTTGTCGTTCAATCCATTCGGGATGAGAGTTTGAAGCCTACGGATCCAGAATGTTTCTCTTTGGATTAGAACTTTGGCGTTGTCTATTCCCAACCTTTGGGGAACCATTTTGATTATTTGGAATCTTAATTGGGCGATAGAATGCCCTGTTTCGATCCAATGTTTTGCCAGAGGTGCAGTCAGATTCTTGTTGCGGATGCGACTTTTGTGTTCCGTCAACCTTATTTTCAATTTTCTGTCTGTTTTTCCAACATATATCAGTCCGCACGGACATTTTATCGAGTACACCACGTGCTCAGAGTTACAGTTTGTCGTGTGCCTTAGTTGTATCTTTTCTCCCGTACGCGGATGAAGCAAGATATCTCCTTGTATGACGTTGTTGCAATCTTTGCAATTGTAGCACTTTTGGGTTCCTTTGTAGGTTCTTTTTACTGTCATGTCATCACTGATAGATTTGTTCAATAGTTCTTTTAGATTCTGTGATCTTTGATACGCGAATAGAGGTTTGTCATGAAAGAGTGTTTCAAAATCTTTTTCAGCTGTTATAATTTCCCATCTGTTAATGATGATCCTTTGTACGTCTTTTGACGCAGATGAGTATTTTGAAACGAATACCATCCTTTTATTGTCTGTTTTAATCTTTTTTTGTAATAGATTCTTTCTGGGTATATTTTTGACTTTTTCCAAATGTCCTTCTAACAATTTATTGGGGTATCCCCTGTCCAGGTATCTTTGCCTTTGTTGCTCAAGACTTTTTGTACATTCCGTATCATTTGACGATATTCTCTTGATCCTCATGAACTGAGAAATTGGGAGGTTGTTTATTAAGTTGGCTGGATGAAAGCTCTCATAAAGTAGTGCCGTGTTTCTATCTGTTTCTTTTTTAAACAGTCTGGTTTGGATTGACCCATTTTGTAGTTCAACAAGAACATCCAGAAAAGGAAGTGCTGTGTCGCTGATACTGTGAGTGAATTGTATTCGTGAGTTAGCCAAGTTTAGGCTCTTGATGTTCTGTAGTAATTCTGTGGGTGTGTGTTTCCATATGATGAATATGTCGTCTATGTAGCGCTTATAGTAGACTATCCCAGCTTGCCATGTAGGGTCTTCCAGTATATAGTCTAGTTCGAATTTCGCCATGAAGATGTTCGCATAGACGCAGGCTCCTGGGAATCCCATAGCCGTACCTGTTTGTTGAATGTAGAAATCTTCTTTCCATACGAAATAACTGTTTAGAAGACAGAATTCAAGTAGTTGCAGTATGAGGTATTTCAATTCATCCGATATCTCTGATCTCAATAATGCCCATTCCATCGCCTCTAGCCCTTGTTTGTGGGGAATTGATGTGTATAGTGAGGTTACATCAATAGAGCATAGTGTCCACTTCTCATTGTCAGCCATTGTGATTTCTGTCAGACTCCTCAGGAAGTCTGATGTGTCTTCTATATATGTAACCCATTTTTGCATGAATGGTTGCATGTGTGCATCTATAAAGATGCCTAGATTTTCGAAGATCGAAGAACATCCTGAAACGATTGGCCTGAAGGGGGGGTCACTCAAGCTTTTGTGGACTTTCGGTAGAAAGTATATTTTTGGTCTTCGTGGAAAGGTTTGCCGAAGGTATCGTTTTGTAGAGTTATCAATCCAATTAAGTTCCTCCGCTTTATCCAGGATGTCGTCTAGATTTTGGGATATGTTCATAGTTGGATCTTGTTCTAGTTTGGTGTATGTTTCCGTGTCGTGCACGTGTTCATCTCCTTTATGTGTGTAAAAGGTTGAGTCCATTAAGACTAGTGCACCGCCTTTATCAGCTCTTTGGAATATCAAATCCTTGTTGTTTGCTAATCTTTGAAGGGCACTGTATTCTGCTCGTGTGAGGTTTCTACTTTTCCTTTTAAATTGGATCCTGTTCATGTCGGCTTTCACTAGAGTTTCGAATGTGTCCAGAGTCTTGTGGGATGTTGGTGGCATAAAGTTGCTTTTTGGTTTAAACCGTCTGTCTATTTCCATGGTGTCTGTTGTTGGGTTTAGAACTGCAAAGAAATATTTTAGCCTTAGAATTCTCATGAATTTGAAAAGTGCTACCTCCATTTCCAAAGCGTTTGTATGGTACGTGGTTACAAAAGATATGCCTTTGTTCAATATCTTCGTTTCAAAGTTGGAAAGAGTGTAGTGTGAGATGTTTATTATGAGGTCTTGGTCTGGCTTCTCAATCCTGTTTTCTTCAGTAGTTCTCTGTCCTTCTCTCGTTGCTTTTCCCTTTCCCTGTCCTCTTCTCGATTTTTTTCTCCAGCTGTTGTTATTGGGACATCCGGTGGTTTGCTTGGTGGTAAATCCTTTTCTAAAAAAGGAATCGACGATGGTCCAGCGGCTGTACTGGTTAGGTCAGAAGATTGTGATGTTGGTTTTTGTGCTTGTGTGGTTACTATCGGCTACCTTCTCGAGCTTATTTCACTGTCCGAGACTACACTCTCATCTGAGGAAGTTGGTTGTTGTTTTTTGTTGTTATTAAATCGTCGTTTCGCATACACTTCCGCCCATGTGTAGGCCTCGTTTAATTTATAGTCGATAGTGTCACGTTTAAATTTACGTAACTTGGTCTCTTCTAATTCTTTACCGTATTTGTCTAGTCGTGTGTTGATGTCTTCTAGGGTCCTGCCCCATACATCATCCTCTATTCTTTCTGATAGATCCCGTTTAAGGTTAAATATTTCCTCCTCTAGATCAGCTATCGTCTTTGCGAGTTCCTCTACTAGTAATAGTATTAGGTCCAGGGAACATTTGTTTAGGATCTCGAACCATTTTTCCATGAACTTTGGGTTATTGTTCAATCTATATAGCATGGGTCTTATTGCTAGTCTTAGTCCTCTGGGTATGCGCTTAACCCGATGGTATTAAATAAGCGTTGTTGCGTGTAATCGTTGGTTCAACTCACGCCTAGTCAGGTATTCTAGTTGCTTCAGTTGCTGTGTGACTGTTCCTCCTTGTGCATCAAAGGTTTTGGATTCCTTTATCAGTTTATAGATTTGATTCGCATCTTCAGTAGTATAAACTTTAGTATTGGCTCTGTTGTCTGTAATGGCAGCTATTGATTCAAACGACATTTTTTGTTATTTGGTGCAAGCAACCTATGGTTGCAGTAGAGTGAATAATGAATTTGGAAGGGTTGCTGCACTCTTTTTAATGAGTTTGTAAGGCGTTTGTTCGATATGTGTGCTGTGCTGGTATGTAGCCTGCAAACTATGTAGTATAAAGTGTATTTGGCCT
Organism: Lissotriton vulgaris; assembly: GCF_964263255.1. Classification (NCBI taxonomy): domain Eukaryota; kingdom Metazoa; phylum Chordata; class Amphibia; order Caudata; family Salamandridae; genus Lissotriton; species Lissotriton vulgaris. The sequence continues at coordinate 702,193,161 of NC_141700.1, read as the reverse complement.
GGTTGAGAACCAGGACACCAGTACGCACTACTTAATTTGAATTTGAACACTAGTACATTTATTTTGAATTTTCACAAAAAATCAACTTAGATCAGCATTACATTCATGTTCATGTTTCATTTGTTGCGAAGCAAGTTTTTTGTCAACATATACATTGCTATCTTTGAGCATATATCATACATTTCAATATCAATACATTTTATCTACACCCAATGCATTTCGGGGCGCGAGCCCCTTCGTCAGGGGTCTGTATGTAGAGAAAAGAAAGAAAAAGAAGAAAAGGAATCTTATTACTATTGATGCACTAATATATGGAAAAATAGATCTCTGTGCTCTGTATATTTCTTACCGCAGGTGAAGTAGAATCAATTATAAGTTGCAGTAACCCAATTGGATATTTAAATAGCCTGGACGTAAAAAAAAGAGGGGGGGAGCTAAGTATGAGCATAATGGGTTGATAAAATCGGTGATTTATGCAAAAACCTCTATATGAAATTTCATGTTACCTGTGTGCTTTACTGTATCAAGTCTGAAAAATAGGAATAAGGGAAAGAAGGGGGTTAGGGGTAAGAATGGTGAAGGGGGTATATGTTATTATCACTCGATAAGCGTGAAGCTGATTTGACTTAGTATTACAGTATTCGCATCAATCCTCACCTTATTTATGCTGACTTTAGTACTTGAGCCTATATGAAAATGCAAAAGTTTCCGTCAGTAATGCCAAAAGCAAGTATGTGATTAGTTCTGACTCCATTAGTATTGGAGTTTACCTGTGAGTCCTGCATGATGGACGTCGGACTCAGCAAGTGCTCGAAATTGAGGGTGGATCTGCCGAAAAAACAATATTCCTTAGGGTGCTGGCCAGCGTACGGTCTATATAAAAAATCGATATAGGTAATTGTGAAAGAATCCTTACCGGAGCGAAGTGCTCTGTAAACCCGTCGTGGCGTTTTTTCGAGTACTAGCGTGAGGGCGCTTAGTCCTTCTTTTATTATGAAAATCGCTATCTGTATAGTTATCAACGACGGACTCTCGCTCTCGAATACTAGCGTGAGGACGCTTAGTCCTTCTTCTAATATGGAGATCGCTATCTGTATAGCTGTAAACGACGGACTCTCGCTAACTTCTGATCTTGCCGTGATATTACTATCACGGATATTAGCTCTAGGCGTCTTAGTGAATGCACTGTGGGATCATTAAATTATTAGATCGCATTTGTAAAAATAAGTCGGCTATTTGTAGGGATATATTGTGGTAACGGCCGCCATCTTGAAGTGGTGAGTCTATTTATTAGGCTTAGTGTATTGACAAATATAATGTCTATTAGTAGCTTGGTTAGTCGAGTTGAAGCTCAAATGTTATTAATGTAAATATTTGCCAAAATGATTGAGACATTGGAAATAAAATAAAATAAAGCCGGGGGGGGGGCGGAGGGGGGAATACATGTAGGTTTAATTGACACAGTTAATGGCAGGGCTTTGTCGAGTCATGAATGTCAGATCCTATGACAACTGGATATTTATATCACATAAATTCCAATATACAATCTCTGTTATCAATTTGTTGTGAATACTCCTGCCTATTTCCATTCTATTATTGGTATTCATTGAAAGTCCTAGGCTGTTCTGTACATTAATTTTGGCACAGGAACTTATTGTATAATGTAAAGTATTGTTGATAATGAGGTGTTGGATATATTTTGTTGGGGCGTGGTTATTGCTTGGGAGCATTTATTAAGGAGTAACACATTTATGTGACTGTATAATTATCCATATCTAGTTTGTTCTACGATGTGTGTAGTAAGTTCGAACTCTTGATTGATGAGAGAGCAGAATCATGGGGATAGTGTAGTTTTCAATGGTCTGCGGTCTGCGGTCTTATAGGGCGTTTATTCCTATAGAAAACATATGAGATCTAATTTGTCGTTCAATCCATTCGGGATGAGAGTTTGAAGCCTACGGATCCAGAATGTTTCTCTTTGGATTAGAACTTTGGCGTTGTCTATTCCCAACCTTTGGGGAACCATTTCGATTATTTGGAATCTTAATTGGGCGATAGAATGCCCTGTTTCGATCCAATGTTTTGCCAGAGGTGCAGTCAGATTCTTGTTGCGGATGCGACTTTTGTGTTCCGTCAACCTTATTTTCAATTTTCTGTCTGTTTTTCCAACATATATCAGTCCGCACGGACATTTTATCGAGTACACCACGTGCTCAGAGTTACAGTTTGTCGTGTGCCTTAGTTGTATCTTTTCTCCCATACGCGGATGAAGCAAGATATCTCCTTGTATGACGTTGTTGCAATTTTTGCAATTGTAGCACTTTTGGGTTCCTTTGTAGGTTCTTTTCACTGTCATGTCATCACTGATAGATTTGTTCAATAGTTCTTTTAGATTCTGTGATCTTTGATACGCGAATAGAGGTTTGTCATGAAAGAGTGTTTCAAAATCATTTTCAGCTGTTATAATTTCCCATCTTTTAATGATAATCCTTTGTACGTCTTTTGACGCAGATGAGTATTTTGAAACGAATACCATCCTTTTATTGTCTGTTTTAATCTTTTTTTGTAATAGATTCTTTCTGGGTATATTTTTGACTTTTTCCAAATGTCCTTCTAACAATTTATTGGGGTATCCCCTGTCCAGGTATCTTTGCCTTTGTTGCTCAAGACTTTTTGTACATTCCGTATCATTTGACGATATTCCCTTGATCCTCATGAACTGAGAAATTGGGAGGTTGTTTATTAAGTTGGCTGGATGAAAGCTCTCATAAAGTAGTGCCGTGTTTCTATCTGTTTCTTTTTTAAACAGTCTGGTTTGGATTGACCCATTTTGTAGTTCAACAAGAACATCCAGAAAAGGAAGTGCTGTGTCGCTGATACTGTGAGTGAATTGTATTCGTGAGTTAGCCAAGTTTAGGCTCTTGATGTTCTGTAGTAATTCTGTGGGTGTGTGTTTCCATATGATGAATATGTCGTCTATGTAGCGCTTATAGTAGACTATCCCAGCTTGCCATGTAGGGTCTTCCAGTATATAGTCTAGTTCGAATTTCGCCATGAAGATGTTCGCATAGACGCAGGCTCCTGGGAATCCCATAGCCGTATCTGTTTGTTGAATGTAGAAATCTTCTTTCCATACGAAATAACTGTTTAGAAGACAGAATTCAAGTAGTTGCAGTATGAGGTATTTCAATTCATCCGATATCTCTGATCTCAATAATGCCCATTCCATCGCCTCTAGCCCTTGTTTGTGGGGAATTGATGTGTATAGTGAGGTTACATCAATAGAGCATAGTGTCCACTTCTCATTGTCAGCCATTGTGATTTCTGTCAGACTCCTCAGGAAGTCTGATGTGTCTTCTATATATGTAACCCATTTTTGCATGAATGGTTGCATGTGTGCATCTATAAAGATGCCTAGATTTTCGAAGATCGAAGAACATCCTGAAACGATTGGCCTGAAGGGGGGGTCACTCAAGCTTTTGTGGACTTTCGGACTCTCCCAAGCAATAACCACGCCCCAACAAAATATATCCAACACCTCATTATCAACAATACTTTACATTATACAATAAGTTCCTGTGCCAAAATTAATGTACAGAACAGCCTAGGACTTTCAATGAATACCAATAATAGAATTGAAATAGGCAGGAGTATTCACACAAATTGATAACAGAGATTGTATATTGAAATTTATGTGATATAAATATCCAGTTGTCATAGGATCTGACATTCATGACTCGACAAAGCCCTGCCATTAACTGTGTCAATTAAACCTACATGTATTCCCCCCTCCGCCCACCCGCCCCCTCCCCCCCCCCCCGGCTTTATTTTATTTTATTTCCAATGTCTCAATCATTTTGGCAAATATTTACATTAATAACATTTGAGCTTCAACTCGACTAACCAAGCTACTAATAGACATTATATTTGTCAATACACTAAGCCTAATAAATAGACTCACCACTTCAAGATGGCGGCCGTTACCACAATATATCCCTACAAATAGCCGACTTATTTTTACACATGCGATCTAATAATTTAATGATCCCACAGTGCATTCACTAAGACGCCTAGAGCTAATATCCGTGATAGTAATATCACGGCAAGATCAGAAGTTAGCGAGAGTCCGTCGTTTACAGCTATACAGATAGCGATCTCCATATTAGAAGAAGGACTAAGCGTCCTCACGCTAGTATTCGAGAGCGAGAGTCCGTCGTTGATAACTATACAGATAGCGATTTTCATAATAAAAGAAGAACTAAGCGCCCTCACGCTAGTACTCGAAAAAACGCCACGACGGGTTTACAGAGCACTTCGCTCCGGTAAGGATTCTTTCACAATTACCTATATCGATTTTTTATATAGACCGTACGCTGGCCAGCACCCTAAGGAATATTGTTTTTTCGGCAGATCCACCCTCAATTTCGAGCACTTGCTGAGTCCGACGTCCATCATGCAGGACTCACAGGTAAACTCCAATACTAATGGAGTCAGAACTAATCACATACTTGCTTTTGGCATTACTGACGGAAACTTTTGCATTTCCATATAGGCTCAAGTACTAAAGTCAGCATAAATAAGGTGAGGATTGATGCGAATACTGTAATACTAAGTCAAATCAGCTTCACGCTTATCGAGTGATAATAACATATACCCCCTTCACCATTCTTACCCCTAACCCCCTTCTTTCCCTTATTCCTATTTTTCAGACTTGATACAGTAAAGCACACAGGTAACATGAAATTTCATATAGAGGTTTTTGCATAAATCACCGATTTTATCAACCCATTATGCTCATACTTAGCTCCCCCCCCTCTTTTTTTACGTCCAGGCTATTTAAATATCCAATTGGGTTACTGCAACCTATAATTGATTCTACTTCACCTGCGGTAAGAAATATACAGAGCACAGAGATCTATTTTTCCATATATTAGTGCATCAATAGTAATAAGATTCCTTTTCTTCTTTTTCTTTCTTTTCTCTACATACAGACCCCTGACGAAGGGGCTCGCGCCCCGAAATGCATTGGGTGTAGATAAAATGTATTGATATTGAAATGTATGATATATGCTCAAAGATAGCAATGTATTTGTTGACAAAAAACTCGCTTCGCAACAAATGAAACATGAACATGAATGTAATGCTGATCTAAGTTGATTTTTTGTGAAAATTCAAAATAAATGTACTAGTGTTCAAATTCAAATTAAGTAGTGCGTACTGGTGTCCTGGTTCTCAACCAGGCCAAATACACTTTATACTACATAGTTTGCAGGCTACATACCAGCACAGCACACATATCGAACAAACGCCTTACAAACTCATTAAAAAGAGTGCAGCAACCCTTCCAAATTCATTATTCACTCCAAAGTGTAAAATGCCATATTTGCACCATTTTCAAATAGTTCATCGGTTAGACACCTCTTCTTCACGCACATTTTTTTATTTTGGAGTTTTATATAGCACGAACTCGAACCGAATGTATCGGAGCGCTTTACATGAGCACCAGTTGGGTCACGGACACATTCATCGTTAGGCACGGGGACACGGTGACATTAAGGGGTAGTTTTACAAGCCTCTTGTGCCTCTTTTGCGCCGCCGTTGCGTCACTTTTGTGGTGCAGCGGCGACACAAAAGATGCGCCATGTTGTGGGGTATATACAACGTGACGCATCTGGGAGATCCGTTCCTGCACAGGGAGGGTGGCGCGTTCCTGCGCAGGAACGCCTCCTAAAAGTGACTGAGTGAAATCTACAGGATTTCACTCAGTCACTTTCAGGCCAATGCTACCTCAAAACCCTGCGCCTGCTTGAAGCAGGCGTAAGGCTTGACGCAGCATTAGTAGAATGGGCCCCCCAGAGCATTGCTGGAGCTGCGTCGCGCATGTGACGCAATTCCAGCAATGCGACGTCTTTACGGCACAGATGTGTGACGCATCTGTGCCGTTTTTGCCCCATGGTGCGCCGCATTGTTAATACGGCGCATCATGAGTGGCAGAAGCATGGCACACAATTACTGGCGCATCCCTGCTAATTTGCAGGGATGCGCCAGTAATTGTAAATATGCCCCATGGTGCCCAGAATCACAAGATGGTGCGCACCCCTGCCGAGACTCAAACACGCTTCCCTAGGGCGACCGCTCTAGTCTTTAAGCCACACCCTCTCCCGCATGAATGTCCCATTCAAGTGGCAGATGAATTGTTAGCTTTCATGGGGGCTGGCCAAGGAAAAATGTGCACAGTAACGTTTCGTTAATGCAAGGAGAAAATAAATTAGATGAATTATTGGGTCGCAAATTAATCTTAAAGAGATCCTACTTCTGTGCATAAGTAAAATGTAAGGCAAAATATGTCGATTAAAATCAGGGTCTTATACCTGAATCTTTCACTACAAAATAGCGCCGAAAAATGTGGCAAATGTCTTTGCAAATAGTCTAATTATATTTTATCATATCTGCCTCCGAATCTCCGACAACACGTTTCACACTTACCTTGAAATACATTCATGTGAAAACTTGAGTAAACTATGTGTCAAGTGTTGCTCACAGCTTGTTGCTCACAGCTTACAACCCCATACTTAAGAGACCTACGCCGGTACTAACGCTTTTGTAAATCTATACACTCGTGTCAGTCCTACCCTTTTGCAGACAGAAGTCCGAGGCACCCCTGGATAATTCTTCCTGGCTCGTGCCACAATCCCAGGATTCCTGGGCGGTCGCCACCCGGAAGTCCCGCCATACAATGTTCTAAAGGGTACTCGTTGGTACTTACCAGTTGTAGAGGCGGGGTATGAACATATGCACAGTAAGACCAGGCATGCGGGCGCCCTCATTTAATCTTTTTAGTCCTTGCCTTCAGTCCCTGTGTCGACAGCTGCAGCAGGCTCGCCGCCTCGTGAGAAGTGAGGACTTGGCAGGCGTTGGGGTGATTTTTGACCCCTGCTGCCTTGTTTCTGATGTCGACGTAGGAGTTGTGGCATTAGAATGCCATTGTACGCATGAACATTAGACGTAATTACTTGTTCCACTGATAATCAGGCTTCAAGGTTCGCTGATTGCTTTTGATAGGAGTCCATAAAAGAATGATGGAAGGAAGCCCAGCGGACACACCTCTGCAGCCTCAAGAAGGCCTTATAGAATGCACAGGGATGCTGTTTAAGGATTCCTAATCTCGCCTGGCCGTGCCCACGTATCAGCAAAACTATCTGAGGAGCAGGACCTTGCTTGTTTGCATATTATACCATGTAATGTGATGACGTATGTTAATGATAGCACTGCAAGACCTTGAGTACCTTGATACTGCCACATTATCACTTCCTGAAGGGACTCCCTTTACATTTCCACTGAGGTAGTCTGATAATAGAATACACTTAATTATTAATATTGGGAAAGTGTTATGACAGCCAGGAATTGAAAACAAAAACAGTTTCCAAATACTATAAATAAAAAGAAAGTACAGAAACCAGGAATCAGGAACTTTGCAGGGCGAGATATAACTTTTATTACCAACATAAATTGGCATGAATCAGAGTGACAGTTAATCAGGGAATTTTGCCATTTACCTTGATCTGGTTGCGGAAGTGGATTACCTCACTTCCACCTGGACTGACAAAGAACATTCACATTACCCCCAGGTCCCTCCTGTCCTCGTCCCCTTCATACAAACAATTGAGATTAACCATCTCCCAGACAGAAAAAAGAAAGCATGAATGCTGGTACGCCCCACCCTCTCCCTATAGGGAGTATATAAGGGTACAGTACCCAGCATGCCTCCTGTTCTTTTTTCTGTCTGTCGACAGTTTTTGAAATGTAAGCAACACAGGGTACAAAGTTCCCCAAAGGAGAGGACAAGGAGGTATGTGTTGAGGAGTCGAGAGTATCTGCACAGGGAACTAAGGGGTTCCCTTATTGGAACTAGAAAGCCTCACACACCCAGCAAGCTTGATGTTATGCTTCATCACTGGCCTTCTGTTCCTCGTCAGACTGGCGCTGCAATGTCTGACGGGCACCTTATAGGTGCTCTTTGTTGGAGTTCTTCTGTTCCCGCCAGTTGGTGAGTGCGTGTGAGGGGTTCAGAAAAACTTGTGTAGCCGTGCGGGAGTGGTGAATTAAAACCAGGTGAAACAGTCCACAATGACCTTTATTGATGTGGCTGGTTCCCTCATTTAAAAAGTGGGAGGGGAGATAGAGAGACAGGAAGGTAGTTGCTAGCTATCTCGACCCTCTAGTGAGGTCGATATGTTTCTTGCCTAACGGGCAATTCTTCAGGACCTATAGTGATAGTACTACACAGTGAACAATTTGTGACAAAGATAAAGAAAAAAGAAAAAAGAAAAACTACAACCTCACTAGGTCGGTAATTGGCAGGCTTAATGTCCTACTCTGGTATGGAGACCCCTAGGGATACCCTGCCGGGCCTCGCAGACTGTTCCTGTGGGACCTGCACGGTCTGGTTAGGTACCTTGGTGGCGTGCGGTCATCGCCTCTCACACCTACCCCCACAACACACGTGACACTCGGTGTATGGTCTAGGGATGATGGTTTATCCGTATCTGGACGACTGGCTCCTGCATGCTCCCTCGGCGGAGCAGTTGTTGGAGGATCAGGGGTTGATGCGTGCAGCGTTGAGAGACCATGGGTTCCTGTTGAATCTCCCCAAATGCCGGCTCCCTCCTTCTCAGGACTTACAGTTCATCGGGGCCCGTTTCCGCACGGATTTGAATCAGGTGTTCCTGCCGGTGGATCGGGCTGTGACCTTGTGTTCTCTGGCTCATCGGTTTCTTGTGGGGCGGTCCTTTCGGGTTCGGCTATGGTTGCGCCTTCTGGGGTTGATGGCGACCTCGGTGTTCACTGTGCCTTGGGCGCGTTTCCATCTTCGTCCTCTGTGGTCATACCTACTGTCTCGGTGGGATCCCTTGTCGGGGAACTTGTCCCTCCTTGTTCCGGTGTCCCTGTCGATCCTTCCTGCCCTGCGTTGGTGGTCTCTGTCTTCCAATCTGGACAAGGGCTTGCCTCTGCAATCTCCTCCTCCGGTGGTCCTTACAACGGATGCCAGTGTTCTGGGTTGGGGGCGACTTTGGGGTCGGAGTGCCTTCAGGGTCGTTGGCCCCTTCTGGAGGGTCGTCGGTCTTTGAACTGGCAGGAGTTGTCTGCTGTGTGTCGGGCTGTCCGGGGGTTTCGGCTCCGTCTGGTGGGCCACCATGTATTGGTTCGGTCGGACAATTCTGTGACAGTGGCATACTTGAATCACCAGGGCGGTATTCGTTCTCGGTCCCTGAACGTGGTGGTGTTCCCGTTGTTTTGCTGGGCGGAGTGCCATCTTTTGTCCCTGGTGGCTGTACATGTTCGGGGGGTGGACAATTGGGTGGCGGATGCCCTCAGTCGTTTTTTTCCTGCCTCCCTGGAGTTGGCCTTGACCCCGGTGGCCTTTCGTCTGGTGTGCGTGAGGTTTGGTCGGCCCTTTCTGGACCTCTTTGCTTCCCAGCACAATGCGCAGCTTCCCCGTTTCTTCCCCCGGATTCCTCAGGAGGAGTCTTGGGGGGTGGATGCTCTGTCCCTTCCCTGGCCGTCTCGCCTGCTGTACACCTTTCCTCCTCTGGTTCTGATCCCTCGTTTTCTGTCCCGGCTATTGAGGGAGGATCGGGATGTGGTGGTGGTGGTGCCTTTTTGGCCCCGCAGGTCTTGGTTTCCCACGCTGATGCTGTTGGCTGTTCAGGGTCCGTGGTTCTTCCCCTTCCCTCCGTCTCCGTTACGGTCCTCTCCGATGTTGCCCCTGCAACGGCTTCGGCTGTCGGTTTGGCGGTTGAGAGGCAGGGGTGGAGGAATAGGGGTCTCCCGGAACATTTAGCCTTGGCTATTCAGTAGTCTCGGAAGCCTTCTACTCTTCAGTCCTATGATAGGCATTGGGGCAACTTTGAACGTTGGTGTCTTGGCCTGGCTTTGTCGCCCTTGGTTTGTCCTTTGCCGGATGTTCCCCAATTCCTTTGGGATGGTTCGAGAAGCGTTTGTCCATTTCTACTTTGCGGGCTCAGTGGGCTGCTATCAGGGCTTTTCGGGCTCCTTGGGGGAATCTGCCAGATGTGGATGGTCTGGTTTCCCGTCTGTTGCGTAGCTTTTCTAATTACCGCCCTGTGGTGCGTCCTTCTTTTCCTCTCTGGGATCTTCCCTTGGTTCTGAGGGTTCTTGCTGCCGCTCCCTTTGAACCTCTGGAGGAGGTCGACATGAAGTTTGTCACCCTGAAAGTTGTTTTTTTGGTGGCTATCCCTTCTGCTCGTCGCCTGGGGGAGCTGGGTGCTTTGATGGCTCGGGAGCCTTTTCTGTCCTTTACTGCTGATGGGGTGGTTCTTCGTTTGGATTCCTCCTTCGTTCCTAAGGTTTCCTCTCAATTCCATTGCTCTCAGGAGCTGGCCCTGCCTGCTTTGCTTTCGGATCCTGTGGACGGGGACGACCTTCCTTGGTCCTTGTTGGATGTTTGCCGGGCTTTGCAGGTTTATTTGGATCGGACCAGTGCCTTTCGGCTTTCTGACTCCCTGTTTGTTTCTTTTGGGGCTGTCTCTAGGGGTTGCTGTGCTTCTTCTTCTTCCATTGGGCGTTGGTTGAAGCAGGTTATTGTTCTGGCCTATTCCCTTTCGGGTTCTCCCCCCCCGGCTGGGGTTCAGGGACGTTCCACTCGGGGGATGGCTGCTTCCTGGGCGGAGGTTCGTGGGGTGTCCCTTTCTGAAATTTGTAGGGCCGCCACTTGGGCTTCTGCTAATACCTTTGTTAGGCATTACCGTATCCAGAATGTTCTGGGGGATGACACTAACTTTGGTTTGGGGGTTCTTCGGGCTGTGTGTTCCTGATTCCCCTTGTTTTCCTTCTGCTGTGCTGTTGTTTTCAATAAACTGCTGGGTTTTGCTGTTCTGCTGTGTCCTAGTGGTTTGTTGTTTGATGATGGCCGGTTGCTGCTTGGGTATTCTCAATTGTTTGTATGAAGGGGACGAGGACAGGAGGGACCTGGGGTAATGTCCTATTACTTACCGGTAATCTTCATTACTCCGGGTCCCGTTGTCCTCGTCCCCTTCATACCATCCCTCCCTCCCTCCCGGGCTTTCCGGCCCTCATCTTGGGCTTGGTGGTTCAGGAGGCATGCTGGGTACTGTACCCTTATATACTCCCTGTAGGGAGAGGGAGGGGCGTACCAGCATTCCTGCTTTCTTTTTTCTGTCTGGGAGATGGTTAATCTCAATTGTTTGTATGAAGGGGACGAGGACAACGGGACCCGGAGTAATGAAGATTACCAGTAAGTAATAGGACATTAATGCCCGGATTACCAGGAGGTCAGTGCTTTCCAATTCCTGTGTAAAACCCCTTTTTGCAAAGGACTTAAAATTCCAGCTGGATCATATTAAATGCATCCAGTAATTACCCGGTGCTATAAGTATCTCTCTCTTTGCCAAATTTCAGTCAGGTCAAATCTGTTTGAATTTAACAGAGGAAAAAGTGTACCGTACATACCGTACTATGTGGATTTTGGTGCAGTACGCACCAAAATATGCATGTTATTCACTATGGGGCCGATTCGCAGAACTAATCTGAGATAAAATCCTACATTTACTACTTTTGGTATGCACAGAAGGCATTTAGTAGTAGTGAAGTTAGAAATACTAACTTTACTACTACCAAATGCCTTTTGTGAATACCAAAAGTAGTACATTTAGGATTTTATCTCAGAATAATTCTGTGAATCGGCCCCAAGAAACTCGAAATAGGTGGCATTTATTGTACCTATAGCGTACCCCAGTATATTCTTACTTATCTGGTGTGATATGAAGCACCTGGATTCCAGCAAACTTAGAATCAGGGCCTATATATGTTTAAGACCATATCACACTGAATGTAAAAGAAGACGTTCACTTTAAACTTTTTATGTCCAGATCAAATTAAATTTGTATTTATTTCTGCATTACCATTTGTATTCTAATAATATTTAGCATAATGAACTTGAGGTACATTCGAAACACCTCAAGCATATTTATTTTTTATTTTTCCATTTTATAAAGTGGTATTAAGGTCTGTGTACTAGAGTGCTTTAGAGCTCTTTACAATGATAAGTACAATTAGTACAAGACTAAGCCAGTCACAGACATAAAAAAAACATGATAATTGAAGATACACAATAAGCTACTAGATACAATGAAGAGCTGCTAAGAGCGAAACACATGTCAGAAGCTTAGAAAAATGAAATATTTAAAATAAATTGTTATCAAGCTTTGCTCTATTGGAAGAAGTGCAGATTTACAAACAGGGACCACATTGACCACAATGCACTGAGTCTGGTTTCACTTGAAACTCACAGCTGAAAGCTATGGTATGAGTGCCAATCATGTTAAGTGTGTGGCTACAAGGAGGTTGTTTTGCCTAAGATGGTTCCCTGGGCCTATGGCTCTAACCGGAGTAGTAACATGCTGTTTGTTGAACTAAAACAAGATACTGGTCTTTGAATGTAATGCTGCAAACGAGATACATGTGTCTTGGGCTTTGAAAAATGATATGTTTGAAAGTAATTAACAGTTATCACGCTTTGCTGTTTCGTGAGAACCGCAAATCTGAACAGATGGACCGCATTGACCAGAATGCACTGGGAGGGCTACGGAGTCTGGTTTAAAATGAAACTCACAGCTGGTTTAGTGCGTGCCAGTCCTGTTCTGAGCGTGGCCACATGCAGTTTTTTTGATATGCCAGGAACTGCATATATCATATAAGAGAAAAAAACACTTCAACTTCATCTACCAGGAATTTAAAAGGAAATAGGGAATTAATCCAGGCGGGTTGGTTGACGGAGGAGGCTCAATTAAAGAAAGAGGTTAGAATAGGGTAGCTGTGGAGAGAAGGAGAAGAGGAGACAGCATGGGACGATATAAAACACATTGGATCAGTTCCTCAGCCAGATAAACCTCTTCACTACCACTATACACGACTCCATGAGCCGTAAATATTCCTCACTGCCGCTATAGACTACGAATCCCTGAGCCCTAAGTACTCCTCGCAACCAAAAACTCTACCCATCCAAAGCGCATGCTACCTCTCTACACGACCCATCACTGAGTCATAAATATTCATTACTGTCAGTATACACTACTCATCCCTGAGCCCTAAAAGTGCCTCACTACCCCTATACAATACCTATCACTGAGCCGTAATTACTCATTGCTATCCCTATACCCTATCCATCCCTGTGCTATAAAAACTCTGCACTACCGCTATACCAATCATGTACCCTAAAAACGCCTCTCTGAGTCCCAAATGCTCCTAACTACCACTATACACTGCCCATCTCTAAACCCTAAAACCCATTAATGTCATTATGTAATGTGCAAAAAAATTGAAAAACATAAACCTATATTTTTTAGTTTTGATTATTCATTGATTGACAAATTTTAATGTAACTATATATATATTCACTGAAAAAAACATAGGTTTCACACCAGTTATAGTTAGGAATTAGCATTTAAAAAAACTGTTAAATTCACTGAAAAAAACATAGGTTTCACACCAGTTATAGTTAGCTGGAAATGTTACTGACATAAAACCATTGAAATTCCACGTTATAGTTAGTTGGACTCACTATAACTTGCGCGTGTAATGCACTGCTGATGACGTCACATATTACATCACTCATGACATGGTCAGTGACATCACTCATGACATCACTGATGACACCATCCAGTGAATGTGTGCCTTTCTGAAAAATAAATATGTTTTATATATGTATATGTAAAGGCCGATGGAAGAATAAATGTTTAAATAAGTGTCTTAATGGAAGTTTTTTGAAAAAAAAATTGATTGGTTAACTAGCTTATTAAGTGTATTTTAGTGAATACATAAATTAGCGAATATTGTTTAAATATTTAAATGTTTGTATCAGTGTTTCACTTTGTGTATAAATGGCTGCATGGGTTGGTGAGTAGCTACATGTGTGTGCATATGGGTTATTAGATGTTTTTTTAAGTATCAGTATGAGTGTCTGTATGGTTTGGTGGGGGTGTTACTTAGCACATAGATGCATCAATGACTGACTCACTGTTTGTATGTGTTTGGAAGACGGCATATGTGCAGGACTGTATGGATGGATGGGTGTGTATATGTGTGTGTTAGTGAGTGAATGACTGTCTCACTAGTGTCTTTATCAGTAACTACATATGTTTTAATCTAGTATATGTGAGTATTGATGTATATAAGTGAGTATATGTGAGAGTGAGAGATTGTAAGAGTTCCTGTTTAAATAAGTATGTGTTTCGATAAGTGATTGTTAAAGAGAGTAAGTATGTGTAAGTTTCCTTAGAAGTAAGGTGGTAGTGTGTGTATAGCTGTATATGCAAAGAAATGGATGTTCAATTGTTTATTTGCATGTGTGAGTATGTGTGTGAGCAACTTTTGGAAGACTGTCGATGTGTTACAGGATGTATAGGTGTATCACTACATATGATGAGTGAGTATATGTATGAGTGACTACATAGAACTGTTGGTGAATTAGTGGATGTGTATATAAATGGTGGAATTACTGAATTGGTTGTTGTAACTGGTATGGGTATCTCCTTTTTTTTAAAATTTTAGTTTCTATTTTTGAATATGTGTTTCAAGGGTTACAGTGCAAGGAGGTCTGTCACTCTGTCACAAGGATGGTGTCATCAGTGATGTCATGAGTGATGTCACTGACCATATCATGAGTGATGTAATATGTGATGTCATCAGCAGTGCATTACACGCGCAAGTTATAGTGAGTCCAACTAACTATAACGTGGAATTTCAATGGTTTTATGTCAGTAAAATTTCCAGCTAACTATAACTGGTGTGAAACCTATGTTTTTTTCAGTGAATTTAATAGGTTTTTAAAAGCTAATTCCTAACTATAAATGGTGTGAAGCCTATGGTTTTTTCAGTGAATTTCATAGGTTTTTTAAATGCTCATTCCTAACTATAACGGATGTGAAACCTATGGTTTTTTCAGTGAATTTCGTAGGTTTTTTAAATGCTAATTCCTAACTATATGTAAGGCCCCAAACCTATATTTTTTTCTTTGAATTTCAAAATTTTGTTAATAGCAAATGTCTATAGCTATAAAATGTAATATGTTTAAAAAAGAATGAATCCTATATTTTATTTGTATTTAAAACAATTTTTTTAATGTATTTTCTTTTTTTCTTTTTTTTTTTTACCCTGGAGCACTCCCGGGGCACGCCCCGGTGAGCGCCCCGGAAAGCGTAGTCTTTTGAAGCGCCCCAGGGCGTGCTCCGGAGAGCGTCCCGTTAGCGCTATTGCCGCGTACGAAAGCGTCATCGTGACGTATCCCGTAGCCGCGTCTACGTGATACACACGGCGTAAGCGCACCCAGAAGCACTCGAGCGAATACAATTGCGCAACGTAAACATGTGACGCGCTTACGCGACGTGCCCGGGGGGCGCGCCGCGTAAGCGCGTCGGTCATGTGACCTGAAAATAACACTTTTTATTGGGGCAGAACAGTTTTGGTTTCATAATGATGAAATCCCTGGTCTTGTGACCTGAAAATAACACTTCTCATTGGTTCAGGCCTTGTTTTTCCCAAATGATGAAAGACCCCACCTTTTTTCCTTATTCTGACTTTGTCCTTTGACTTAGGAAGACCTGTATTGCACTCTTTCAGGTATATTTTGTACTTTGAAATGGCTTCAATAGCAGCAGCAGCTGGAGCATCTGCACCACCACCACCACCACCACTACAACCACCAAGAAGACCACCACAAGATTACATTGGTGGTCAACAAGAGGAGGAGGAGGAGGGGAGGAGAAGATGGCTGCAAGAACACAATACCCCATACCAGCCAAAACCACACATTGTATGGGAGTTTTTTTCGATCCAGAGGGCAAGAAAAAAGTAAGGTGACTTGCCGAATCTGTGGCGTGGAACTTTCCAGGGGAAACCCTAATAAGAAATACTCTTTCGGAAACAACACCATGATTCGCCACATGCAGCGCAGGCATCCAATAAACTATCCCCAATCTTCAAGCTCCACCTCCCAAAGAAATCAACCCACTCCAACGGGACCAGAGGCAAGGGAGACGATCCCTTGCATTTAGCCACGGTTTGGGGATTTCCGTAAAACATGTATACATTGTGGTAAGACCCTCTCCTATGGTGAACTGAGCATAAAGCTCATCGTCCTTGCTGGGGACAACCACAAATGCCCCAAAAAACCCTAAATTTTTCTTTTTTTCTTTTTCTGCTCCAGTTGAGCCATTTTTCAATTCCCTGTTTTTTCGTTTATCCCCATAAAAATACCAAAAAAATATATAAAATAGTTCATAAAAGCCAAAAAAAGTACAAAATGTTCCAAAACACAAAAAAATATAAAACAACAAAAAGAAGAAAAAAACAGTTCTTTTTAGAACTACCTCCAATTTATAAAAAAAGGCTACATTTTTTAATAACTCTGTCATTCTTTTTCCCCATGGGCCGCTCCCCGGTCCGCTCCCCGGTGCGCGTACCGGGCGCCCCCCGCGCAAATAAAAAAAAATATATATATATTTTGCACCGCGGGGCCCTTTTATACCCCCCACATCAAACCTACGGGGTCAGGGGGGTCTACCCTGCCCCCTTATGGTCATTTCCCCCTTTTTTTCCACCTCTTGTGTCTCTATCCTACCGAGACACAAGATGGCGGCCGGTCCGGACTGTTTCGAATATTTACAGACACACGAGAGCCAATCAGCTTTCCGTGCGCACCTCGCGTGTCACGCCCGCTGTGCTCCCCGGTGCGCGTACCGGGGCGCGGCCATAGATATATATATTTTTTTTAACCTAAATTACTCAAAATCCACTGGAGCACATATCTTGAGACATAGCAAAGGCACATCGGGCTACCAGTCCCTACAATTTTGCCAAGTTTGGTGGAAATCCATTCAGCCGTTCGGGCTAAAAGTGAGTTCGACCGCCCTATGGAAATTAACATGGGGAAAACACGTTTTGGGACCCCCCCCTTTTATCTCAGCCCCCGCTTGACAAATCCCCCCCAAAACTATCAAGGAAGGACCGGAGCTCCGCGAGGCAAATTTGAGGAAATTTTCAGGCAGATTCGTCAACAGGCGCCAAAGTTATTCCAAATAGAATGTTGAGATTTTGCATTGAAAAAAATCCTAACTATACCTACCTACTGGCGACCGCCAGTAGGTAATATATATAAATATATATATATATATTTATTAAAAAATAGCACCCTTAAATACATTCTAGCATGCACATATATACATACATGAAAAATGTTAAAGTTAGAACACTTAAATCTACGTTACATGGGCAGTAAAACCCTGAAAAGTGAAGGACTAAAAACATACTTGTGATGTAGTTGCCCAATTAAACTTGCACAATAAAATGGCTCCCAATATAGTGCCTGTAATGTAAACGTACCATAATGACTGTGCTGTATGCGGATCTATAGCTATGGAGTCTTGAATTGCTACTGCTCAAGTCCCATTTGTGCTGTGAGTTTGTTGGGAAATGGTAGTAAAAATGGTCACTATACATTCATTCATCAAGCTTTGTTTGGCACAAAATTCACTGATCCTTAAAAGCACAAAATATTCAACTAAATTGTTACGATATGATAAAAACATTGATCTCCTAAAACAAAAATTCACACAATGCCATGAAGGCAGTTAATATAAAACAAATTAGAAAAACAATAACATTATGTGCAAATGTCATGCCTAAATACACCAGACTGATTTATGTCTGCAAGGTTAAAATGCAAATCTGATGACCATCTCTATGCTTCTGCTTAATTGCCGCTCACTCCCCAAACACTCCATGGAAATCTCCCTAATGTTAGAGGAAATAAGCCCAGACATCCTTTTCGTCACAGAGACGTGGCTACAGGAACACTCAACCCGATTTGGTACAAGCACTCCCACCTGGATACCAAATACTCCGCCTTGACCGTAAAAAAGGAATTGGCGGTGGCCTAGCGGTAATTCATAAAGCAGAATATGAAGTCACCAGCACCCCGTGCATCTTCCAGACAGTGAATGTCTACCTTTCTTTATAAAACTCAGCCCCACACATACCTTTTCTGGTATGCTCATATACCGCCCGCCAGGGTCACAAGGTCAGTTTCTTTCCAATCTTGCTTCGATAGCTGAAAACCTTGCACTTAGCTCTGCTAACTTTACAATCCTGGGTGACCTCAACATCCATCTGGATGACTTGAACGACCCCATCGCCAGAGAACTATCCTCCAGCCTAAATGCCCTCGAACTACATCAACATGTCCTTGGGCCCACTCATTTAAAAGGCCATCTCTTAGACCCCATCTTCAGCAACTGCCCCAACCTTCACGTTGGAAACCCTTCCCCCCTTCCCTGGTCCGATCACTTTCTTATTCCATTCACCTGGACCCTCCCCTATCACCCCCCTCCTAAACCCCCGATGATTCAACAGTCACGCAACTGGCCAAAAATCCCCTTACCTGAGTGGCAGGACTTCTTACAACGCACCAAACCCACTAACACATATAATCCCATCCAGGGCAACGAGAATTACAACAGATGGATCACCAGCTCCTTAGATCTAGTACTCCCACTAAAAGTATCCATCCCAAGTGGGGCAATCCAACAGCCCCATGGTACACAACTGATCTACGGGAGGCCAAACGTGCCTGCAAACGAATCGAGAGGAAATGGCGCCTTGATTACCTCCCAGCAGACAAAGCGAGCTATAGAGCAGCTATTAAAAACTACAAAGCAGACATCCAACTAGCGCAGGCCAAATACTACGAACAAAAGATCGATAAGGCAGCGTCTAAACCCAAGGAGATCTACCGGATAGCTAAACCCCTCCTGCAACTTCCCGAGACCTCAAAGGATCACAACAATACCCAGACCCACTGTGAGGAAATAGCTGAGTTCTTTCACCATAAAATAGAAGTCATCAACTCCTCTTTCCCTCACTCCGCCACCTCGCCCAGAGACTCTGCCAACATAGGCCCCATGACAGTCCCACCAAATGTTCTCAATAGCTTTCTGTCACTAGACCTAATCAACCTAGAAAAAATCATGGGACAGGTCAAATCTGGATCACCCACCGACCCAGCTCCCCCTAGGGTTCTCACACCGATAACCAGTCAGATCTCACCTACCATCCAAGACCTGCTCAACTCCTCCCTCCACACTGGCATTGTCCCGCCCTTATGGAAAAGAGCAATGGTCAAAGCTTTATTAAAAAAAAACAGCCTCGATCAATCCAATCCTTCTAACTATCGACCTATCTCCCTCCTACCTTGGCTCAGCAAACCTCTTGAGAAGCACGTTAATTCTGTTTTTACCGACTTCCTGGAATCTAACAACATACTGGACCCCTCCCAGACGGGCTTTAGGCCCCGTCATGGAACGGAGACTGCCCTGATTGCAGTGACGGAGGAGGCAAGAAGGATCCTGGACGATGGCGGGTCTACGGCCATTGTCCTACTCGACCTAAGTGCCGCCTTCGACACTGTAAATCATAACATTTTAATCCACCGCCTTGGTATGATACGAGTGTCAGGAACAGCACTCACCTGGATGAGATCCTTCCTCACAGACAGATCCTTCCAAGTATTTGAGAGGGATTTCACCTCCTCCAGTAAACCTCTTGATTGCAAAGTGCCTCAGGGCTCCTCCCTGAGTCCAACCCTTTTTAATGTTTACCTTAGTCCTCTAGCTGATGTCGTCTGCCCCTTCGGTGTGAGAATTGTCACCTATGCGGACGACACACAGCTAGTGGTAGCGCTGGACCCTCCCCTCAACTCCCACCACAGCTTACACAAATGCTTGGAAGCTGTTGCCGCCTGGATGTCAGGCTCCTGTTTAAAACTTAACGGGGACAAAACAGAGGTAATGCTCCTTGGAAATAACATCATGAAATCCATTGATTCCACCTGGCCCCTCTGTTTAGGTAGCCCCCACAACCCAAGGAACAAATCAAGAGTCTTGGCATCTGGCTTGACCAAACTCTTACCTTCAACCACCAAGCAACCAAGCTTGCCGCCACCTGCTTCAGGCTGATGAGACTACTTCGAAAGATTCTCCCTCTCCTCCCGTTCCACTCAAGACGGATCATGGTCCAAGGACTAATCCTTTCCCGTCTCGACTGCAGCAAAGCCCTTTATCTTGGGGCCCCACAGTCCACACTCAACAAACTTCAAATCATTCAAAATTGCGCGGCAAGAATCCTTCTGGACATCCCTCATCGAACCTCAGTCAAAGCCAGATTGAGGGACCTCCACTGGCTCCCTGTGAGAGCCAGAATCGAATTCTAGAGCATGTGCATTGCTCATCGCTCTTACTGGGGAACAGGCCCTTCCATCAATCGCCCCTTGGTGAAAGCCTATCATCCCTCTCGCCCCCTCAGATCCGCGACCTCCCACCCCACCTCAGTACCACGCATCAGAAGAGGCAGATGCGGAGGTCGTTCGCTCTCTTACAATCTAGCCAAGACTTGGAATTCTCTCCCCCTCCCAATCAGATCAGAATCCAATCTACTCACTTTCCGAAAACTTCTTAAAACCTGGCTTTTCAATAAAACTCCGATCTAAATCTTCCCTCAGTTCCTCATAATCCAGCCTCTCCTGCTCAACCCACTTTCCTCGCAGCGCAGGGACGCCCCTGGGTAGCCATCGCGCTATATAAATTCTCTTTCCATTCCTTTCCATTCCATTGTCTATGTATAACCATGCAACCCAAATGGAGTCACCAATAAGCAAACCGACAAGCTAAAATCAGCACATGAACCCTTATCAAATTTTCCGGTTTACTGAATCATCTAAAAGAGCTCTAATATGGATTACCTTCAAGAGGAACAGGGGGAACCTATAGCATACTCTAGCATCCCGTACGTCATACACACATTTAAAAGCCGCCTAGTGATATTCAATTTGTAAGAATAGTGGTTTAAGAAGGGATTTCCTGGGAGTGAAATAAAATGTACAAAAAAAGTGCTATATGCGGAGTAGACTGATCTGATCGGTATCACAGGGACACTTCCTAGTAATTGTTCCCCAGCTCGCGTTTTTTGGAAAAGCAGTCAAATGATGGAAAATAAGAAGATGGAAATGAGTTAAGAAATGCCTGTGCTGTTCTTTATTAATTATGGTAAGGTACGGTTTGCATCCGAACTCCTCCTGCCATACTCTGTACCACCCTACTGTAACCTTGGGGAGATGCACTTGTTTCCTCTTCCCATGACACATGCTCTCTTATTTCTTTTTTTGAATACCTCAAGATATCCTCTGGATGAGACCACAGATCCCCCTCTGCCTGTCCAGTCCCAGTGAGGTGTGTTTTATGTACGTAAACATGGGATTCTATTCATCATATCTAAGCTCATACAGTCTTTAAGGATTAACTTAGTAAACTGATTTTCTTGTTTGGACCAGACAGATCACCACAATAATAGTGGTTTAGTTTCAAGGGTATTAGAAAGGATTTCAACTCCCAATGCACAATAGATGCCAGGGTAGAGTGGAGTACTGACAGTAATCTCCTTAAATAGGTGTGTTCTGTTATCTGAAGAGCACTCTTGTCCCCCGTGGCCCAGATCCCTGCACCATACATTACAGATGAAATTGTTTTAGGGTTATAGAGGGTGAGCATCAGGTCAATAGGTTTATTACCTAATTTAGATGCTAACCTCATTAGCCCTTCATTATTTCTAATCATGTTGGAGACACAGATGTCCCTATGGCTCTGCCAATCAAATTTTGATGAAAACTGGATCTCCGAAAATCTAACAGTATGGTGCGTTGTACTTTACTCCCTTTAATATAAAAAGTATGTGTTTCCCTCCTGCACGACCGCAACGCATTGTAAAAGTTTTAGCAATATTCATTTTCATGCTCCTCTCATCCATAAAGTCAGTAAAAGAAGTTATTAAAAGTAGGAAACTTTTTGGGGTACATTCTAATACAGCCTCAACATCAGCATATAGAAGTATCGGGACTGGCCACCTACCAATCCTAGGGGTATCAGCACCCAGCGCTTGAATTGTTCTCGTCATTTATATATAATTTAAAAAGGAGGGGCCCCAATGCACACCTCTGTTAAACCCCTCTCCTCATCATACAAAAGCCACAGAACTTGGATTTAGTGTGTTAAAGTCAGGTCATTTGCTTTTGTTTATTTCTGCAAAGTTTCAGGAAATTATGCAAAATTACACAAAATGCAAATCCATCATTTAGTACTATATTGTAGCATAAAATGTGCTCTTAATGCATTTTGTGCTAAAAAACACAAAACACATTTGCAGTGAACAACAACTGCTCATATTTTGGTTGTTTCTCTTGTTCTTTCACTCCTGCCATTTAATTTTCTGGTGAATGGTGGCATAAATATGCAATGTGGCACAATGGCATAATATGGGGAGTTCTACATATAAAACGTAACACAAAATATTCGAAATTATGCATATTACGCCAGTCAGCCATGCCTAGTTAATGTTTGTTTGTTAAGGCAGTATAAATTGTTGCTGAAGTTGGTTTTCCTTAAATATCTGCTCTTACATAAAAGCTGAATTTTGGGGAGGGCGGCACTCAGGCATGGTCTGTCCCCACAGCCACCATCCGCACCTATCCCCTGCTCTCCTGGACCAACATAAACGACGACGACACCATCAAAATCATGAACACCATCCACTTCGGATCTCCGTCAGACCCATGCCCACACCACATCTTCAACAAAGGCAGCACCACCAACGCACCCCAACTCCTGAAAGCCATTAACATCTCCTTCGAGACAGCGACCTTCCCAGAGAGCTGTAAGCACACCGAGATCAAAGCCTTGCTCAAAAAACCCAAGGCTGACCCCAAGGGCATCATTAACCCCTTCTTTTATTACATTTGTCATCCCTAAGGTAGGCCCTAGTTAGCCCAAATGGCAGAGTCTATTGTAATAAAAAGATTGTGCATGTAAATTCAAGCTTTACACGTCCTGGCAGTAAAATATTCCTTAATTAATTTTTCACTACTTTAAGGTTTACCTCTTCCATAGGGTAAAATTGGGTTGCCTTATTAATGTAATAAGTGCTAACTTTTCCCTGGGAATAGGTAATATTTAATGTTTGTTGTCTGAGACATTGGTATTCAAAACCCTTTTTAATGGTAAAGTAGGATTTTAAGTTACGATTTTGAAAATGCCACTTTTAGAAAGTTGGCCTTTTCCTGCTCTATTTGGTGTCTTCAGCCTGCTCCTGGGTCACGTGACTGCGTGTAGTAGGCAGTCGGACTTTGTTAATTCCTCCCACACAGCCACACAATAGATGGATTAGGAGTAGCTAGATAGGCCATCACTGGCAGGATGGGGAATGTAGCTGGGCCAGGCCCACTGGCAACTGAATAGGATTTGCACTACCATCCCACAAAGTTCTTGTCACCCCTAAATTGTTCATGCATCCAGCTTGGAACCAAAGCAGGGGAGGCAGAAAACTTTAAGCACTTCAAAGGGAATTCTCCAGAAACTTCTCCTGCTTCAAACCAGGCATCAGTTATAAAAATAGAGCCCTCAGACCTACTCTTCAGTTCACTTTCTGGATCTGCGGAAGGACTCTCAGAGGACTGCTTGCTGTTGTGTACTTGTGAAGACTGTTTTGCTGCACCTGGAGGGACTGCTTTGTTTCCTGACGCCTGCCTTCAAGCCTTAAAGACCTGCCCTGTTGTTTGAGCCCTGATCCCTTTCTTGGACCCAGGATTGCCAGAGTGACCCCAAGGGCTATTTGGCTGTGCTCCTGATCCCTGATCTGATTTCTGTCCCTGATCAGAGTCTCAGGGACAGAAAAACCATCAACCATCTTGAACTGGCACAAGCCCCTCCAGTTCTGGACACTTGGAAGTGGTGGTAAAGGTGCCCAGACAGCCAAAATCCAAATCCTGGGACTGAAAACCTGCTCTGAGCATAAAGAGGAGACCTGGACCAACCTGCTCATCTGCCCAAGGTGCATCACTGGATGGCCTGACTTCATAGCAGCTTTCGCTACATTTTTCTCCACAGCATCAAATACTGTTCAATGATCTATCGCCAAAGGGGTAGCTGGCCTCATGGAACTCTCTTCGGCTACAGCCTTCAGCTTCATCCAGCTAGAGATTTTCAACTTTCAAAAAAAGAGACTCAGTCAGAACATTGAAATCTTCGCTGTGACCTCGTCATGTGGCTCCCCAGCGAAGACGTATCCTCATTGGAAACCGCCAGCAGCCTTACCCCACTGAACTTCTACCTTCTCAGAGATGTTTTTCTTGAAATTTCTAGTCCGAAGTTAAGAGTCAATTGTGCCCAAATCCACTTTTTTAACTGATGCGCACTCCATTGTGGTTTGCCATATTTTTGGGACTTTGACTCGGTCTCGTGCAACTAGATGCCAACAGTTGATCATATAGGCACTAGTTCTGACCTTAAACTTTAAAAAAATCATAACTTTGGTTCAACAGATTAAAGTGTTGTTGTTTTGCTGTCAAATAATGTATTAAATGTACTCTATTTTTTCTAAATTGGTGTGGGATTTCCCTTCTGCTGTGTTTTCACTTTATTACTGTTTGTGTGTTACAGATGTACTTTTCACATTGCCTGTAAGTTGAGCCTGACTGCTTTTGTGCAAAGCTACCAGAGGGCTAAGCAGAGGTTCATTTAGTGACTTTTGTGGTTCACCTTGACAGAGATTATGGCTGTTGCTGGAACACCCCATTCAACTGATAACCCAGTTTCTGTCATTGGTGTTCAGTGGTGGGATCCTGTACTTGTGTTTGTGCAGTACCACACAGTGATTTTTGTAATACAAAACTTCCATATTGACACCATAGTTGACCTCTCTTTTAATTCTTCTTAGTTGCCCATTTTTCTAAATGGAAGTACCCTGCCATCTTTTTTTGTACAATGGAGATGGAGCTGCTCAACATCAACACCCTCACCACGGCAGAGCCGCCGAGGCTCTGCAAGCAAAGGGGCCTGAATCCAAGCAAGAACCCAATAAGTTGGGCTACCAAATAGCCCTCGGAGCCTATGAGGAAGTCCAGAGGTGGCAGTCCACCCCAGAGGAGGCTGATGAAGAGGAGAGTGTACCCTTGGAGGATGATAAGGAGGAAGACCCAAACAGCAGTCCTGAGTGGCAGGAGGAGCATAAATCACCCCACCCCCCCTGAGGATGACCAAGGCAGAGAGAGCACTGTCCAAGGAGAAAGCTGAGGCAGAGAGAGTTAGCTATAGATAATGTTGAGGCAGATAGGGACATGGCTGAAAACAATCTTCTGTTGGGACGAGATGGGCCTGAAAAAGGTGTAGATAAATCCAGGAAAACGTCAGAATCTAGCAGCAAGGGTGGCAGCAATACCCCAGTGTCCACTGGAGAGAGGAGAGTCCACATCTAAAAAGATCTTGTGCCTACCTTTGTTGTGGGAGATGGCTTAGACAACTGGTTTGAGACCTAGAAGTTTCTTTAGAGATGCACAGTGTCCCTTAGTAAAATTGGGGAAGCAGCATCTGTAGACAGATTCCCAATGAAGAGGGTGCCTTGTTAGCCCTAGGGGAAGGGTTCAGGCTGAAGTACCCCCTCATGAAGGAGGCCCTGAGTAGGAAATATGGGTTCACCCCAGAGAGATATAGGAAGATGATTAAGGGACAGCCAAAAGGTGCCCCAGCAGACATAGATGGATTGTGTGGATCATTTTTGCAATGCACTGTATGGTTGGGTGAACGACTATGAAGTGAATGATTAGAAGGGGCTGAACAATCTGACTTCTAAAGAGCACATGTTCTGTCTTTAATTTAGAGAGCTGTGCCAACACCTTGTAGATAGAAAGCTCTCTGACCCCAGGTACCTTCCTAAGGAGGAAGACAGCTCTGTCAGCACCTAGGTACACAAGCAGATATCTGAGAGGGAGTACCAAAAGGGTGATCGAGGTTCCTACCAGAGGAAGGCGGTGGAGATAAGACTAGAAAGGAGTTCTCTCACAACCTCTCATTTCAGTCTTCCTACCTTTTCCTTGTTGTCAAATGTAAATTCACTATTCTGTCTTCTGCCCTTGGCTTCTAAATTTCCAGCCTGGTGCTTATCTTTAATTGTGCAATGTGATTTTATCTCACACAATTTGCTGGCAATCATGTTAATTTTCCTCAACAATGCATTTCATATCCTTTTTTATAACAGTTATATGATTTAATGACGATATTTGACTCACTTAGACATCAATGGTTAATTAATAACTGTCCTTGCCACAGTGCCAAAAATTGTTTCAATGCTGGTGTGTGCCAGTAATCTCACTTGCTATCTGGTTGCCATAGTCACAGGCACCAACATATAATTTGTTATAATTTACCAAATATCACAACACCAGTGACTTAAAGGTGTACAGTGACTAAACAATAAAAAATCATCAAGCATCCAGCTGAATGACGCATTTGACATAAGATCCAATAGAGTATACTCAAGATTACAGCTGTGCCAACCAATCTAAAATGTGATGCCAGACACTGCTCCAAGCTAAATATAACTCCATCCTCAAATGAAATGTTCATACTTCAGGTCTCACATTGATCTGGTTGACCAATAAGTAGATTCCCCACTGCTTAAGCTATTTTTGCAATGATAATAAACATTCTGTGGTTGAACGGTTAGCAATAAAGGGGGTAAAGTTGTTTGCTCGTCTTAATGATTTTTGTAAAATATCCACTGAACACAGAAGCATAAAATAATCAACCAGAGCATCAACAATCCTTTCCAAAATGTAATAGAACCCAAAAACTGCCAGGAACTCAAACAAGATAGTGTTTACTATAGTCCTTACTATAGTACTAAAAAACATTTCCACAACCAAATAGAAGTAGAACAAAACTATAGAGTACAAATTGTTCAATATTCACCTAACAACACAAAAAAGAGAGACGTGTACATGACTGGCATAGAATTAGCCTACAGGTGAAATTAATTTATTATGAGCAATATCCTGATGAGAAGATTATAAACAATGGAAAGTCATACAGAACCAAAAGGCAAACATTCAAATCAAAGTGAAAGAGACAAAATAGTGACCAGATACACCACAGCACACAGGTGACTTTCATCCAGTCCAAAAATGAAACCGATATCTCTGTACAACAGTTCGTACAATTCATCAATTTTGAATCCTTCCCTCCCACAATAGCTTTCAAATTTTTACCAAAGAAAAACTCAACTACACATTGAAAAACATGAAATCATCAAAATGAAACATGAAATATCAAACATTTGTGCAAACACTAGTAACACACATGGAAGAAACATTTAATGAATCCCTACAACTAAAATAAACCGCCACCCTAATGACACAGGTGCCTATAACATACTTCCTCCTAAAAACCAGAGCAAACTTCAGAGACCCAACAATCAAACTACATCAGACATTATGTGCGTTATCAACATGGTGGTAAAATAAGCAAACAAACTATTACAGGCTCATGTTCTAACACTTCCAAACTGTTAAGAAGGGTCTAGGCCACCCACAGAAAGCAAAAACAATCCTAACAAATGATTCCTACAACTGATACAACTCTGATACCGCCCAATTTCTCTGTGGAAAATGACACTGTTGACCACCACACAACCTTTTAGAACAACTTTGAGACAGTAAGTCTTAAGGTTACTCAAATGATCATTAGTTGTTCCTCCAAGACCACTACCAACAAAATAAGGTGACTTCAAGTTGATTTTCGAAATATATGTTTTCCCCTTAAAACAAGCAATTGAATAAATAACTTTATCTTCCTGCCTATGCAGATTATACCCAAATGTGTATTCACCTGAAAGCATGTTTATACCACTATTTCAAGATACATGAATCCCATCTTGCATAGGCTCAGGGAACATTCCTTTGTCTGAATGAAAGCAAGGGTACTTCTGACTGCCGGCATATCTAAAAATTGTGGGCCTCCTTTATGAGGCCCCTAGCCCCATCGGAACGTCACTTTTTGGGACGCTCCGTGGCTTAGAAGCCTGCGTGATATTTATCAGACAGCACTGAGCCACTTTTTTTGGCTTAATGCTGCCTGATAAATATCAGTCGCTTGAACGCAGTGTTCTGCATTAAAGGGGGGTGCAATGGGTGTTGCTGGGGGCATTCCCAGCAACATCAAGGCCTTTTGACACTGCTCCAGATTTACGAGAAATCGTAAATCTGAGGCAGTGCCAAAAGCTTACGCCTCCCCAGGGGAGGTGTAAGGGAGGCGCAACGGGGAGAAATATCTTTATTTCTCCTCATTTTTCCTTTTTCTATGTGTGCGGCATTGTGCAGCACACGTAGAAAGAGGAAAAGCCTCTTGTGATTATTTTTGTACAGAGAGGTTTCCCTTCCTGTACATAAATAATCTTCCCCGCAAGGCAGGCACCCATGCACCATTGTGCAAAGGTGCCTGAGTTGGTGCTCGGCAGCCCACTGTGCGCCAGCGCAGAGGAAAAGGACAGGAATGCGCAGTATCCTATAGATACGGCGCATTCCTGCCCTTTTCTTTTGCCGTAGCGCCTTCCCGCTGCGGCAAAATCTCATAAATGAGGCCCTGTATATTTTTCACCAAGCCAAAATTAATACAACTCGCACCAATACACATTATAAATCTGAATAATTTAGTATTAGTATTAATTCATAATATCTCATTCAAAGCCCATGTGAATGTAGCAGTGAACCGCATCCACGTCCAATTCTACAGGTTATATAGAAAGTGTGCCTGCTCTTTATGAACAAACAAATTGAACGTACTCATAGTGGCCCAATACCTAAGTATCACACTTCTACAGCTAAAATATCAATTGGGGCTGCATACAATAAAACAAGCATTGGCAAAGCCAATAGGTTTTGCCTATGCAAGATCTATTGGCTTTTTCAATGTTTTAAGACATGTTGCACAGCTTTCCAACATGGCTTGAAGTAAAGAAAAAAAGCTCTGTGACACTGCTCTACTATTTAGCCATGCTGCACAGCTTATATGCCCTTGGAATTCATTGGATGGACCCGGAGTGTAAGCGTTTGCTAAAAAGTCCTAGTATCTCATGTTGATGCCTGTTAGAGAGCAGCTCGTGCAGAGTGGCCTGTCATTGGCACTTTAAGGAGTGCACTGCAGCAAACTACAGGGTAGTTCATGTGACTGAGGGCATGGCGTTGGTTCTCAGAAACTGTCTTGCTGCCCGAACATTGAGCTTTCTTTCATACAATGCTGCATGTGAGGAACCTGCCCCGGATTCAGGGGGAGAGCCCCCCCAAATGTATGCACACATAAAATAGGAGTGGGTGTGTTTTGTGGGGACAGTGCTGTGCCAGAATAAATCAAAACATTGCCCAATAATGTGAAATATTAGGTGCGCTTTGCTTCTGCATGTCATATCCCAAGGCAGCACAGTAAAGAGTGAAAATATGTGGTCTGCAATCTCATTACATTACCCATCCGACACTGTGTAACAGATCCCATTGGTATTTCATTTGTTATGTGATTAAACAAATACTACTATCAATGTTAAAACAATGTAAAGTGCGACAATGTATTTCTCTGTAAAAGCAAATGGAATATAAAGGTGAAGGGATGTGACACTATGAACCTAGGTTTAAGTCGCCTCAAATTCCTGTGATTCTGGACAAGCCACTTAATTTCACCATGTCTAATAGAAACAAGTTTGGTGTGTTACAGTGTCACTGTCACAGCATTTTACCATTCATGCATAGGTTGGCATGTAACGAAGCAGTGCTTTGAAACATTGGCTAGTAAGCCCATTAAAAACATGGAAGTTAACTGAACGAAGACACAAGCACTGTGCCTCCCAAATGGAAGCCACGCCTGAATCAACACACAATTTTAAGAAAAAGAGGGGACGGCGAGATAGTGTTCTCATATTGCAACACTAGAGTTCTGACACGATTTCTCATCTGTGTTCCTCGCACACACGAACTATTACACAAATCTCTGATTACCAGCTTTATTGGTCAAGTGCGGATGTATGTCGGAACAATGAGTTCCTCTTCAACGACTACCTTTACAATGCAGTCTCTACAAAGACAGTGCCTAATGCGCGATTTGCTTAATCACTCATTACTTTACCACACATTTTTCTGGTTAAGGCAAGCATGGAAATCAGCTATCTGTGGTTAAGCTTACCACCCCCTCTCCCTCCTCCCTTGAGCCCTAAATGCACCCCCATGCTCTGAAAAATTACCCCGAACCCCCACCCCCTCTAAACACTACTCCTAATTCCCCCACCCCCTAAAAACTACACTGAAAACCCCACCCCCTAAAAATACCCTGAACTCGGCGAGCTGTGAGGAGGAGCTGCGAGCTGTGAGGCAAGATGGCCACGGACGGGTTGTGCTGAATGGTCGCACCAGACCTCTCTCCCGTCGACACCGAGATGCTGTGTTTTTCATAATATGTTAACGACCCCCGGTGGCCCCTGAGTGGTGGTGGCATGCTCGACTAACAACCTACGCCTCGGGGCACCCTGTCAGCGCGGTGCTTAAAAGTAGATTGTTAGCGGAACTCCTGTGGCTAAAGGAAAAGCTCAGTAACTTTATGAGTTCCTTCGGATCTAAGCGAGTACTACATCAGCAGCCGTCCAAAATGCCCCCGCGCCCTGCTAAAGTCGACAAGGGGAAGGAAAGGGCAAAAGAGCAAGCGGATGCGGGAAAAAATGCCCCAACTGAAGAGGTAGTGCTTTCAGGGGGGCCTGCGAAGAACCAATGGGCAATAAGGAAAACGGTGGCCCCGCAGTTAAAGAAGAAGACGGAGCCACGGGGGAAACCCAGTATGATTACCGTTACTGATCAGAACAGCCCCGCGGAGACGCGAACTAGGATGCCGGGGAAACTTGCTGACGGAAGTGAAAAAAGCAAGCTCAGGGAAACCCCCTTCAGGCAGCCTACCTTGTCGGAGGTTTTCACTGTACGATCCGCAGGACGAGGAGACGGAATTCCAAGTAAACTCGGCGAAAGCAGCGGTGGAGGTCTCCGTGATGGTGGATGCGTCCTCGAGGACGCTGCAGACGTGCTGAACGCTAACTCTACCGTCGCTAGGCAACAGTCAGCCGCGCAAGCAGTGTTTCTGGGGCCCAGGATGCGGAACGGCTTCAGCAAGAGAGTGACTTGGTCTCGGTCTCAGTATTGGGAGGCACGATGGTGGAACAGGTG
Source organism: Lissotriton vulgaris (assembly GCF_964263255.1). Classification (NCBI taxonomy): domain Eukaryota; kingdom Metazoa; phylum Chordata; class Amphibia; order Caudata; family Salamandridae; genus Lissotriton; species Lissotriton vulgaris. The sequence goes on along the minus strand of NC_141700.1, from coordinate 702,161,999 downwards.
GGAAACACATCCAAAGGTGAGATGGGAAGCCCGGACATGATGGGTGCAATCATGTTGCTGGAAGAGGAGTTGCTCGCTTCAAAAAGTCCCAAGGCCACATGGGGGAGCTCGCTTAGCTTCGCAAACAAAGAAAGGCGTATTGATGGGGGCTCTAGAGACCAGGAAGTACTAAAAAAAGGCGATGTGGGCTCTGTTGAAGGAGAGCACTTTTTTTTCCCTAAACGAAGACTCTGATTCAGTGCAGCCTAGCGAGGAAACTTCAGAGGAAGAGGAATATGCTGAGAAGTATTCATCGTCAGGTTCTAGCTCTTCAGGTACCTATACAGGCAACAACACTACCCAGAAGAAAAGACAGTCAAAATTGAGCAGACAGTTGGCGGGGTCCCCGGGGGGCACGGAGAAGGGGTTACTTTGGGATTATTCAGCAACCTCCCAGACATGTCAGGAAGAGGATTTGGCTGGGTCTTCAAAGCGCAGTGCTTCATTTGAGATTTTGTTTAATATGTTAAAGCAAATGCAAGCTGAGGCTAGGTCAGTGACCTGGAAAGCAAGGCAGGATTCTAAGAAAATACAATTGACATTGAGGAAGACGAATAAGCTCTATGATGAACTTGTTGGTAGAGTCACGGAGGTGAAAGAGCGAACGGGCAAGCTTGAAGATGATCTTTGTAACTGGCAGACCTTTAAGTCAACACAGGAGAAGATGTCAGAAGACCTCAAGTGGAAAATGGAGGATTTTGAAAATCGGCAAAGACGCAACAATGTTAGACTTTTGGGTGTGGCTGAGAGGTTGGAAGGGCAGGATACCAGGCGCTATGTGATTAACTTACTCAAGGGAGATTTCCCGGAGTCCCAGTGGCAGTGGGACAGGGAGATCCAGAGGGCGCATAGGTTCCCCTTCACTCAGAGGAAGGTGCACGGCGCAGAAGGAGGGGGTCATGCGTCCTTTCCAAGAGCTATTCTAGTCTGCGTAGGGAACTTTTTGTTACGGCAAGAAATCATCGAAAAAGCTAGGCCTGACAGTAAGAGATCTTTTGAGGGCACCACTTTCTTTGCTAGGCCAGACTTTTGTCACGTGACGGTCGAGAGAAGGTGGAGGTTGAGGCAGATGATTTCACAATTTCAGGCTCTGGGATCAGAGGCCTATCTATTGTTCCCTGCCAAGCTGAAAGTAATCACGAAAGGGAGAGTTAGAATGTTTTTATCAGAGATTAAAGCACAGCAGTTCATGGAAGAGCTGAAAAAATAGGATGTATAAAGAATAAATTTGAATTGCTGGGTTGGTAGCGTATTAGCAATACCAAGAGTCATGCGGGTCTTATAAGGAACAAGGGGTTTTGAGGGTTTCTGAGGGGGGTATTAGTTGGAGGGTGATGATGGGAGAGGGGCGCGACTGACGCAACCCAAAAACAGTCACGTATAGGTTATCCTGACCTATTTGCCTGTAGTGGGGGGGGGGACAGTAGGGGGGGAAGGGCAAGGGAGGGGGTAGGGGTTTTAAACACGGTCAAAACTTTTGGTCTTCCTGGTTTGATAACGCACATTTCACTGGGTGTGGGGTACAGTACAGGCAGTACAGACAGCGCATAAAGAACGCAGGATGTTGTTTTCACATTTTTTCTGTTGTAGGATGGTCTATGAGCTGGGATTTATTTGACGTCCTTTAATGCCTTGTAAGATTGCTTCAATTAATGTATGCGGCCTCAATGATTCAAATAAGAAATTGAAAGTAGCAGGATTGCTGAGAGCTCTCCAATTAGACCTGGTATGTCTCCAGGAGACTCACATTGAAGCAACACTGGTATATCTTTTGGATCAGTTGGGGTTTGCAGTATTAGCAGCCAGTAAACAAGGAACTAGGACCAGAGGGGTGGCAATCTTGGGGAGAAGTAGGGATGTAGTGGTTCGCAGGAAAAAGGAGGATCAATGGGGTAGGTGGGTCATAGTGGAAATATGTTTTAAAGGGGTAAGGTTTACCTTGGTTACAATATATGGCTCCACCGATGATGATCCTGATGTCTGGCAGTTCATGGATACGGAACTTGCTCAGTGGCCAGAGCCCATTATATGTTGCGGGGACTTCAACATCCATGACCCAAAAAGTTCATTTGCAGAATCGGGGGGAGATACACAGGGAGAAAGAAGAAGTCATACAGAGCCCTGGCTAGTATGGTTCAGCACAATTATTTAGTTGACCCTTGGGTGAAGTTACATCCCTTCTTGGATGGTAGCACTTTCTTTTCTGCTCCACATAAAATTTTGGTCAGACTGGACTATTTCTTAATTTCTAAGTCTTTAATTCCTGGTGCACAGGTGGAAAAACAACCCAGGATTATCTCAGATCATAGTCCCCTGGTGTTAACATTTAATATGCCTCTGGTCCAGAGTAGGAACACGCAGTGGACTTTTGAACGTATCATATTAAAGGATGTGGCTTACCAGAAGCATATGGAAGCTTGGATAACATTTTTCTGGGATATTAATAGAGGCTTGGCATCTCCAGGGGTGGTTTGGGACTGTTTCAAAGCTGGGGTAAGGGGGGAGACGCTGAGCTATGTGTTGGCAAGACGGAAAATGGAAAAAACTAAAATAGAAGAAATTTGGCAAAGGCTAATTGTAGAAGAAGAAAATCTAGCTACAGCTATAAAACAGAATGTCTTACTGGAGCCCTTTTTGCTTAAAATCATAACTCTTAAAGGTGATGCTATAGAAGGTATTACCAGGAAAGCAGCCGAGAACTATATGGCTAAAAAGCAGGATGCGTATGAATTGAGTGAGAGAGTTGGTCATATCCTGGCAGTGCGAACTAGTCAGCGTACAGCTGCGGCTGATATTAAGGAGATTCTGGACCCACAGGGAGATTCTGTTATAGATCCAGATTTGATAAAAGAAGTTTTCAGGAATTTCTATGATGAGTTATATTCCTTGGGTGATGTAAGGGGCCTAGCAGAGATAGATAGCTATCTTAGCGACATTCTTTCCCCCTACTTGTCTCCAGAGGAAAGGGAGATATTAGATGCTCCACTGCATTTGGAGGAATTTATTGGGGCTTTGGGTAGCCTGCCCTCAGGGAAGGCGGCTGGGCCAGATCAAATCCCGGTCGAATTTTATAAAGTGTTTCAAAGTGTACTGTTGGTTGACATGTTTGATATTATGCTACATACACAACGGGGTGGTCCACCTCCAGAGTCTTGGGGGGGGGGGGGGATATTATAGTTATTGCAAAAAAAGGGAAGCCTCCAACACTCCCTAGCTCATGTAGACCCATTACCCTGATGAATTCAGATGTTAAAATATATTATAAAATGCTGACAAAAAGGCTAGCAGGGAGTATTGAGCATCTGGTAAGCCCATCACAGCACAGCTTTATACCTGGCAAGGGCACTACTCAGCATGTCAGAATGGTGGTCACTATGTTTGATGCCGCAGGGGTCCTGGGCGATCCTATCGCGCCACTTTTTTTAGACGCCGAAAAGGCCTTTGATAGGGTCGCCTGGGAATACCTTTGGGCAGTCTTGAGGTGGAGTGGCATAGGTAAAGCCTTTATAACAGCTATACAAACCCTGTATAAAGATCCAACCGCAAAGATCAGAGTGAATAGGGGGCATTCAGATGCAGTTAAAATTAAAAGGGGGACGAGGCAAGGGGGCCCGTCATCCCCACTGCTTTTTGCATTGTACCTTGAGCCATTGTTACGAAGATTAGAAAGAAATGAAGGGTTTCCACCAATGATACTGAATGGCTGCATAGTTAAATCTCTAGCTTATGCCGACGATGTGGCTATACTGACCCCTGATCCAGACACAGCTATCATGGGGGTTGAAGCGGAGGCTTATTTGTTTGGACAAGTATCGAGGTTATAGTTTAAATAAGTCCAAGACTCAGATAGTTAGGAATGGTTACACTAGGAGTATCGATACCAGGGTGGTTAGTTCAGCAACATATCTGGGGATATTAATTTCTGCGAACTTGGATACTGTGGTCGAGATCAACATGGCGCCATTACTGGCTAAAGTTAAAAAAGATTTAGAAAGAATGAATAACCTACATCTTTCTTTGGTAGGGTGCACTAATGTTGTGAAAATGGGGATCTTACCAAAGTTTCTTTATTTATTCAGATCGATTCCCCTACTTTTTGAAGCCAAATGGTTTAACACGCTTGAAGGTATTCTAAATATGTTCATATGGGCTCATGGAAGAACTCGGAGGGCCTATAGATTTATGTCTCTACCAAGAGAAAGAGGGGGCTGGGGTGCTCCGGATTTTAGATTGTACTATCTTGCGGCAGCCCTGCAATATATGCAGGGATTGATTGGAGGGGGTGGTATCCTACAGAAAATAACAACTATGTCCACGGAAGTATATGCAGTAGTGTTAGGGCAAGAGGCAGAACATTTTTTCTTATACCACACTGAGCTAGGATACCATTTAAGACTCTTAGTGCGGCCCTTAAAATATGGAATGCCTTTCTGAAAAAGTCGGGCTTGGGTAGATACAACAGATATATTAAATTATATAATAATAAATCCTTTCTCCAGAAATATTTTCTGATTCAGTAATGGCTGCCTGGGAGGATAAAGGAATCACGCAGATTGGTGATCTAAGGAATTCTGAGGGAGTAGTACAGTTTGGAGACCTTGTCAGTAGATATAATGTAGACAGAAGGCATTTTTTTAAGTATCTACAGGTTAGGAGCTTTCTGAGCAACAAACAGGGGGGCCCAGCAGGGTACAATTGCAATGATTTTATGGAGAGTATAATTACTGGTGGGGAGCCTACGATTAGATCAGCATATGCATTTTTAGCTAGAGGCAAACCAGACGATATGGATAAACATAAGAGTAAGTGGGCAGAGAAATTAGGGGTAGAACCTGAAGCTCTCCAGGAGTCATTGGACTTGGGCTGCACTATCCTGTGTTCAGCTCCCCTGCAATCCCAGCAGTATAAAACCTTATATTCACTCTATCATACGCCAGCTAGGATCGCTAAATGGAGGGGCACTGAGGGGACAACTTGCCCTAGATGTAATTCCCCTGAAGCAGATATTGTCCACATTTTCGCTACCTGTCCACAACTACACACTTTAATTAAAGATATAGAGGGCTTTTTGGATAGGTCATTAGGGATACAGATAATCCTAACTCCCATTTTGATTCTGCTGGGAATTGGACCAGACGGAAGCAATATTATATAGAATGAATTTATGTTTATGGTAATGGCAGTCTATAGATTAACTTTAGCCAGGGCTTGGCTTGATAAGACTCCCCCGCTTATGCAAATTTGGTTGGCGAATCTAATAGCTGCATATAATTTGGAGAAGCCTATATATGATAGGAAGGGTAGGGTAGGGAGAGCTCGGGGTGTAAGAATATGGGAGCCTTTAGCTCGATGGAGGGATGGGATAGGGTACTAGGAGAGTTTGTTTGTGATTTGGATTTTGTTTAATTTTGATTTTGGTTTAATATTGTGGGGCGTCAGAATAATCAAATTACAACATAGTGGTAATAATCCAGGACTTGTTTAAAGCTGGAAAATGCATGTACTGTATTGATATAAGGATGTTTGTGTAGCAAACAAACTATTGAATGTATAATGTGCGTGATGAAAAGTATAATAAAAACAGTTTTAAAAAAAAAAAATACCCTGAACTCCTACCCCGTAAAAACTACCCCGATTCCTTGCTACCTCCTAAAAACTACCATGAACTCCCCCACTGCCAAAAAGTGACCCCAAACTCCCTTCCACTCCCTAAAAACTACCACGAACCCCAACCCCCTGAAACTACCCCGAACCCTCCACCCCTTAAAAACTAGCCCGATCTTCTCTACCCCCTAAAAACTATCCCAAACACCCCCAACCCCCTTAAAACTAAAGAAAAGAAACCAGACAGCCATATATTTATCTGTCATATGCTTTCAAAAATAAATGTTAACTTGAAAAGAAAATTACTTGTGTGGCTATTTGAAAAGTGATGTTTAAAAAAACACAAGACTTTAAGTTGTGCCATGAATTTTACCGTGAGTTTTTATGAAGGTGATAAAAATAAATCCTCTCCTAACAAAACACGCGAATTGCAGCTACAATGTCAAATAAACATAAAATAACAGCAACTTTATATAGGTGACAGGAAATAAATCAATATCTACAAATGCAAGTGAAGTGCAAGCAAAATAAATAGTCATTTTTTAAAGATAGTTGCATAAGATAAAAAAGCAGCAACTATGACTTCATTATGTATAATATTTAAAATGCTTCACTTCTACTAGGAAAATACTCATTGTAAGGTGCTTGAGCCTCTCTGCATCTAACTCCCATGTGTGCTGTGGTTTGTGGTCTTCAACAGGAGGCCAGTTCACTCTGTTTTTTAGAGTCGCCTGACACACTGTGCTCTTACATCATCTGCCCCCCCACATACTTTCCACTTCATTCTGCCTTTTAAAAGGTCCATTGGAATCCGTTTCTTGCTGGTCCCCAGATAACTTCACACCGTTTCAGAACTTACCTGCACTCTGCCTTCCCATCTGACCTCTTCTAAACCTCGAATTATCAGACTTTATTTCTTAATGATTTTTATTGGCCTACAGAGCCCGTGGTAATCTCCCAGAAAAGAACAATGACTATATCTATGCAGCAGAGGAAGGGATGTGTTATAGCACAGAGGTGGAAAATAATGTGTGCTGTAGGCCCCAGCTGTTTGAGAAACCAGGACACTGCACTTTCCTCAGTTTCTACTAGGCCTGGACTAGCCGTGAAGGCATTTGGTATTTCCCCGGGAAGTTGGAAGGGTTGAGCCAGTTTTGTTACTGGGGGCCGGTTTTGCTGCGGTGCATAAATAACGGCCCCAATTACCACAAGCAATAAGCAAGCATAATCCCTTAACTTTTGTTTCCGGACTCCTTGTGCCAGCCAGTGCTTCACACTTGCACATCGCCCCAGAACCCCCAAACTACCCTTTAGTGGTCATGCCCGGTCATTATGCCCCGTGCGAGGGCTGGTCCGACAAAATTGCCAGGGCTGCTTTGGGTTCCGGCCCTGGTTTGGACACACTGTGTTTTCAGGAACTGGCTCGCCTATATGTTCAGCTGATTGAAAGAAAGACTCTTTGCAAGAGCTTCACTGACATTTGATGGGCTGTGCTGACCCAAAACAGAGCCGAGCACCTGTTTTTATGCACCTGCAGTGCCTGAAGGCAATTCCATTAACCAAATATTTCTTTGAGTTATTCTATTATTTTAAAGAGCGCACCTAAAACACAGAAAGAAACAGACCCTGCTCTTTGTTTCCAAGCAATACTATCTGAAAATCAATCCCTAAATTAGAGAAACATCTGGTTAAATGATTTCACTTCAGAGCTAAGCCATTCCATCCCATCATGATAGGGCTCCAGAGAGCAGAACTGGTTAGTGCCAGCTCCAGTTGGAGACCTATGATGTCCAAGTCCTCCATCAAGGTGTTCTTGGCTTCCTTCTTCTCACTCCCAATGCTGATGACGGCACGGGTCCCCGTTGACAGGTGACCGCGCTTCCAGCTTCACCACACTCCTCGGCGACCAAGATGGCTGCTGCCTTCAAGAAGATGGCCCTCTATACCTGGACCGAACTCTGTACCTTCAGACAGAACTCTGATCCTTTTGTTCATGCACCCCTGCTCACCTTAGTTTTACATTTCTGAGTCCCCGCGACCAGAAACTGAGGTTACAGACATTCTGTAGACATATGACATGCTGATAGGAGAAAGGAACCCCCAGGTCATATGTGAAAATACTTCATCATTTAGTTGCTGTCCTAAATTCTACTGTTGAGAGACTAAAGTGGAAATCCAGGTTGATTTTATTCATAAAATGAAAACAATAATAAACAAATGGGATTCATACTGCACAACCTTACAGGCCTTTTTTTGCCCTAAGGAGGCTCAAAAACACTTTGAGCGTTCTTTTATGCAAGTCTACCTCACTTCCTGTGACTATGGATTCGATAGTTTTACCTTGATCAAACGCCACACAGCGTCAGAGAAGTTGCAGGCAACCAATGTACGCCCTGGTTTGAGATTCTTATATGTGCTTTTAGAATCTTACAGATTTTACAGAAAAAAATAGGTGCACTGGTCCAAGTGGGGACTTTTTAATTCTTTTTTTTATTTTAGAATGTCTGCTTTAAATGAGTTTCATTTTTATCATTTAATGTATACTATTTCTATTTCAAAGAAGTGGTAAATGTCGGCTTACACACAATAAATAAATCATTATGTCAAGCTTTGCAACTGTTACACTATTAAAATCAGTGGTACAGCACTTATAATTCTCCAAAACAAGTAAGTACTCTTATATTATTCTTTTGATAGATGCACAAAGTATAGTTTCAGTTGTAGCGCTTTACCATTCCCGGACGTGTGGCAGAGCTAAAAGATTTACACGTTTGATTCCCTTAATCAATGTTTACAAAGAATATGCAAATAAAGCTTGGAAAAAAAGTGTAAAATGGCATATTTGCACCATTTCAAATGTTTCATCGGTTAGACGCCTCTCCTTCACACACATTTTTTAATTTTGGATTTTTTTATAGCGGGAACTCGAACTGCATGTATCAGAGCGCTTTACATGAGCACCAGTTGGGTCACGAACACATTCATCGTTGGGCACGGGGACATTAGGTGCCCAGAATCACAGGATGGTGCGCCCCCCTGCCGAGACTCATACGCGCTTCCCTAGGGCGACCGCTCTAGCCATTAGGCCACATAATCTCCCGCATGAATGTCCCATTCAAGTGGCAGATGAAGTGTTCGCTTTCAGGGTGGCTGGCCACGTCATTCGCACACGACAAGGAAAAATGTGCGCAAGAACTTTTCGTTATTGCACAGAAAAAATAAATTAGATGAATTATTGGTCGCAACTTAATGTTAAAGAGATCCTATTTATGTCCATAAGTAAGATGTAAGCCAAACAATGACGATTAAAATCAGGGTCTTATACCTGAATCTTTCACTACAAAATAGCGACAAAAATGTGGCAAATGCCTTTACAAATAGTTTAATTATATGTTATCATATCTGCCTCCGAATTCTCTGACAACACATTTCACGCTTACCTTGAAATACATTCATGTGAAAACTTGAGTAAACTATGTGTCAAGTGTTGCTCACAGCTTACAGCCCCATATTTAAGAGACCTGCGCCTGTACTAACGCCTTTGTATATCTATACACTTGTGTCAGTCTCACCCTTTTGCAGACAGAAGTCCGGTACGTCTGGATAATTCTCCCTGGCTCGTGCCACAATCCCAGGAGCCCTGGGAGGTCGCCACCCGGAAGAAGCGTTGGAGTGGTAATGAGGGCACTCGGGCAATGTCCGAGGGGCCGGTGTCCGAGCTCCAGCTGTGGGCTGCTTTTTTGAGCAGCCTGGGGGCCGATTTGGGCGGTTCTGAGTTGTTCCATGCCACCAACTGCCCAGTGGGTGTCTGAGTGGCCTTTCTGGAAGTAAATGGGTGTCCATTATCTCCCTTTTACCAAGGAGCAGAGGTGTCACTCCTTTTGTTTCCTGGACCGGCCCATTAATGTATGCCAGTGGCGTAACGAAACATGAGGGGGCCCCCCTGCAAACTACATGGAGGGGGCCCCCCTCCCAATCTCCGTGCCAGTCTAGAGCTCTCAGGCCAGCGACCCGCCATACTGCGGGGGATGCGGGCGATTGTTACACCACTGTAACTAATCCAGCCGTTATAAGTAACACTGGATGGTGGAGTCAAAGGTTGGGCTTAGTCTGCCCGCAGGCTATCATAGGTGGTGGTCCGTTCATTACAGGGCCCCTGCCATCAGTACGCCAGGGAAGTTTGCCCAATTCTAGGTGGGTTTCCCACGCGCACTCCCGGGAGCCTGCAGACTCCTGTCATGATATACAACATCGGGCCCACTCATCGTTCAGTTTTGACAAAAGTGCATCCACTACTCAGTAGACAATAGCAATCTTAAGAGGCATTGCATAGCTGCATACAGACCGTGACCCCAATTCCATCACAGTCTCTCTCTCAGTGAGTCAGTCTCTCTCTCTCAGTGAGTCAGTCTCTCTCTCTCAGTCAGTCAGTCTTTCTCTCTCTCTCTCTCTCTGTCATTCAGTCTCTCAGTCAGTCAGTCTCTCTCATTCAGTCAGTCTGTCAGTCAGTCTGCCAGTCTCTCTCTCTTTCTGTCAGTCTGTCAGTCAGTCAGTCTCTCTCTCTCTCTCTCTCTCTCAGTCAGTCAGTCTCTCTCTCTCTCTCTGTCAGTTTCTCAGCCAGTCAGTCTCTCAGTCAGTCAGTCTTCAGTCTCTGAGTCAGTCAGTCTCTACTCTCTCTCCACTCTCTCTCAACTCTGTCAACTCTATCTCTACTCTCTCTCTCTCTCTCCACTGTCTTTTCACTGTCTCTCTCTCCACTTTCTCTCTCTCTATTCTCACTCCACTCTCTCACTCTCCCTCTCTCTCTCTCTCTCTCTCCACTCTCTCTCCACTGTCTCCCTCCACCCTCTTTCTCTACTCTCTCTCTCTCTCTCCACTGTCTCTCTCCACTCTCTCTACACTCTATCTCTCTCCACTCTCTCTCTCCACTCTCTCTCAACTCTCTCTCTCACTCCACTCTCTCTCCCACTCTCTCTCACAAAGTAGTGTGTGTTGCCATGGGCGTACGCAGAAATATTTCTGAGGGGGGGCACATTTTTAACTTCATCACCATCCCCCTTGAACCCTTCTCCCCTCTGCCTTGCACCTTCTCCCCCTTCCCCTTGCACCCTTCTCCCCCTCTGCCTTGAACCCTTTTATACCTTGCACCATTCTCCCCTCTGCCTTGCACTCTTCACCCCTCCACCTTGCACCCTTCTCCCCTCTGCCATGCACCCTTCTCCCCTCTGCCTTGCACCCTTCTCCCCTCTGCCATGCACCCTTCTCCCCTCTGCCTTGTACCCTTCTCCCCTCCCCTTGCACTCTCCCCTCTGTCTTGCACCCTTCTCCTCTCTACCTTGCACCCTTCTCCCATCTGCCTTGCACCCTTCTCCCCTCCCCTTGCACTCTTCTCTCCTCTGCCTTGCACCCTTCTCCTCTCTACCTTGTGCCCTTCTCCCCTCTGCCTTGCACCCTTCTCCCCTCTGCCTTGCACCCTGCTCCCCTCTGCCTTGCACCCTGCTCCCCTGCTCCCCTTCTCCTCTCCGCCTTGCACTCTTCTCCCCTCCGCTTTACACCCTTCTCCCCTCTGCCTTGCACCCATCTTCTCTCTACCTTGCACCGTTCTCCCCTCTGCCTTGCACCGTTCTCCCCTCTGCCTTGCACCCTTCTCCCCTCTACCTTGCACCCTTCTCCTCTCTGCCTTGCACCCTTCTCCCCTCTGCCTTGCACCCTTCTCCCCTCCCCCTTGCACCCTTCTCCCCTCCGCTTTGCACCCTTCTCTCTGCCTTGCACCCTTCTCCCCTCTGCCTTGCACCCATCTCCCCTCTACCTTGCACCCATTTCCCCTCTACCTTGCCCCCTTCTCCCCTCTGCCATGCACCCTTCTCCCCTCTGCCTTGCACTCTTCTCCCCTCCGGCTTGCACCATTCTCCCCTCTGCCTTGCACCCTTCTCCCCTCCCCCTTGTACTCTTCTCCCATCTGCCTTGTACCCTTCTCCCCTCCCCCTGCACTCTCCCCTCTGTCTTGCACCCATCCCCCCTCTACCTTGCACCCTTCTCTTCTCTGCCTTGCACCCTTCTCCCCTCTGCCATGCACCCTTCTCCCCTCTGCCTTGCACTCTTCTCCCCTCCGCCTTGCACCCTTCTCCCCTCTGCCTTGCACCCTTCTCCCCTCCCCCTTGTACTCTTCTCCCCTCTGCCTTGTACCCTTCTCCCCTCCCCTTGCACTCTCCCCTCTGTCTTGCACCCTTCTCCTCTCTACCTTGCACCCTTCTCCCATCTGCCTTGCACCCTTCTCCCATCTGCCTTGCACCCTTCTCCCCTCCACCTTGTGCCCTTCTTTCCTCTGCCTTGCACCCTTCTCCCCTCTGCCTTGCACCCTGCTCCCCTCTGCCTTGCATCCTGCTCCCCTCTGCCTTGCACCCTGCTCCCCTTCTCCCCTCCACCTTGCACTCTTCTCCCCTCCGCTTTGCACCCTTCTCCTCTCTGCCTTACACCTTTCTCCCCTCTGCGTTGCACCCATCTTCTCTCTACCTTGCACCCATCTTCTCTCTACCTTGCACCCATCTTCTCTCTACCTTGCACCCATTTCCCCTCTGCCTTGCACCGTTCTCCCCTCTGCCTTGCACCCTTCTCCCCTCTACCTTGCACCCTTCTCCTCTCTGCCTTGCACCCTTCTCCCCTCTGCCTTGCACCCTTCTCCCCTCCCCCTTGCACCCTTCTCCCCTTCTCCCCTCCGCTTTGCACCCTTCTCTCTGCCTTGCACCCTTCTCCCCTCTGCCTTGCACCCATCTCCCCTCTACCTTGCACCCATCTCCCCTCTACCTTGCACCCTTCTCCCCTCTGCCATGCACCCTTCTCCCCTCTGCCTTGCACTCTTCTCCCCTCCGCCTTGCACCCTTCTCCCCTCTGCCTTGCACCCTTCTCCCCTCTGCCTTGCACCCTTCTCCCCTCCCCCTTGTACTCTTCTCCCCTCTGCCTTGCACCCTTCTTCTCTCTACCTTGCACCCTTCTCCTCTCTGCCTTGCACCATCTCCTCTCCACCTTGCACCCATCTCCTCTCCGCCTTGCACTCTTCTCCCCTCTGCCTTGCACCCTTCTCCTCTCTACCTTGCACCCTTTTCCCCTTTGCCTTGCACCCATCTCCTGTCCGCCGTGCACCCTTCTCCCCTCCGCCTTGCACCCTTCTCCCCTCCACCTTGCACCCTTCTCCCCTCCGCCTTGCACCCTTCTCCCCTCCGCCATGCACCCTTCTCCTCTCCGCCATGCACCCTTCTCCTCTCCGCCTTGCACCCATCTCCTCTCTGCCTTGCACCCTTCTCCTCTCTACCTTGCACCCTTCTCCCCTCCCCCTTTCACCCTTCTCCCCTCCGCCTTGCACCCATCTCCTCTCTGCCTTGCACCCTTCTCCTCTCTGCCTTGCACCCTTCTCCTCTCTGCCTTGCACCCTTCTCCCCTCTGCCTTGCACCCTTCTCCCCTCCCCCTTGCACCCTTCTCCCCTCCGCCTTGCACCCATCTCCTCTCTGCCTTGCACCCTTCTCCTCTCTACCTTGCACCCTTCTCCCCTCCCCCTTGCACCCTTCTCACAAGACCTGGAACCCATCTCCTCTCTGCCTTGCACTCATCTCCTCTCAACCTTGCACCATTCTCTGCCCCCCCTTACGAACCCCCCTGCGGACGCCCACATGGTGCGTGCTAACAAGAGTGCTTACCTGAGGACACCATTTTGCTGCCTCATCCCTTCTCATATGAGCTTTGCCCTTGAGATTGCTGACAGTCTGACTCTGAGGGCCCCCACTCCCAAAGGGGATACAGACTCAAGACATACTCCACCGTTCTTACAGTTGAAATTCAGAGAACAATATACTGATGTTAAAGAGGCAAATTCACTAAAGAATACAAACTTTCCACACCACCCTCACCAGAAAGCTCGATAATATCCAACCCAAAGATTTCCTATAGGAATCAAGCTATTGTTTAAAATACTTCACAGTGGAGAGCTGCAGCTAAAGGTGCGGTGTTACAGGACAACCAAAGTTGTGAAATAGTACTGCAATATTTGACAACATTGAGAAGATAGGATCTTGAAACCATTAATTCATAACATAGTCTTGCAAGTGTGTGGGACAGCGTGTTACCCGTCTGCCCATTCTTCCTTAGGAAATGGCAACCAGTTCATGAATAACATGCATATTTGCATCCATACTCTTGTCATGAGTGTGGTGTGTGCCATCAAAACCTGTCGGAAGAACACCATATCCATTTCCGCTCTCACAAATAGGTAGACCTGACCTCATGACTTGTTCTGTGTCCTAATTGCTCTGTGCTGCCTCCTGCTGGGGGCCCCCCACCCACCCCATCCTCCTTCCGGGCCTTGCTAGCTCTGACTGAAGAGAAACATTGCAACTTGTTACTTTGTTTCTCTTCAGTCAGAGGGAGGGGGTGAGGGGCTCGGAGCAGGCTGCAGACAGCCTGCACCTGCTTTAGAGGGAGAGAGGCTTGCTTCAGCGCAAGCCTCTCTCACAGCTCTCTGAAGTGCACTCTTCTCTCCTCTGCCTTGCACCCTTCTCCTCTCTGCCTTGCACCCTTCTCCCCTCCCCCTTGCACCCTTCTCCCCTTCTCCCCTCCGCTTTGCACCCTTCTCTCTGCCTTGCACCCTTCTCCCCTCTGCCTTGCACCCATCTCCCCTCTACCTTGCACCCATCTCCCCTCTACCTTGCACCCTTCTCCCCTCTGCCATGCACCCTTCTCCCCTCTGCCTTGCACCCTTCTCCCCTCCCCCTTGTACTCTTCTCCCCTCTGCCAATCCCTGCATTTTTTAACGCCCCCCCCCCCCGTACACACACACACACCTTTTTAATAACATTTCGCAGAAGCAGTGTTTTTTTGCGGAAACGGAATATGCAAATGTGGGACACTTTTTTTTTTTTTTGTGCGTGCCCGGGCTGATTTTTAATCCCAATCCAACCCTGATGGAAGTCCCGCCATACATTGTCCTACCGGGTAGACCCCGGTGGTACTTACCAGTTGTAGAGGCGGGGTATGAACATATGCAAAGTATAACGAGCCATTCGGGTGCCCTCATTTAATCTCTTTGTTTCTTGCCTTCAGTCCTTGTGTCGACAGCTGCAGCAGGCTCGCCGCCTCGTGAGAAGTGAGGGCTTGGCAGGCGGTGGGGTGCTTTTTGACCCCTGCAGCCTTGTTTCTGATCTCGACGTTGGAGTTGTGGCATTAGAATGTCATTGTACACATGAACATTAAACGTAATTACTTGTACCACTGATAACCAGGCTTCAAAGTTCGCTGATTGCTTTTGATAAGAGTCCATAAAAGAATGATGGAAGCCCAGCGGACACACCTCTGTAGCCTCAAGAAGGCCTTATAGAATGCACAGGGATGCTGTCTAAGGATTCCTAATCTCGCCTGGTCGTGCCGACATATCAGCAACACTATCTGAGGAGCAGGACCTTGCTTGTTTGCATCTTATACCGTGTCATGTGATGACGTATGTTAATGATAGCACAGCAAGACCTTGAGTACCTTGATACTGCCACATTATCACTTTCTGAAGGGACTCCCTTTCCATTTCCACTCAAGGAGTCTGATAAAGGAAATACACTTAATTATTAATATTGGGAAAGTGTTATGACAGCCTGTCATTGAAAATAAAAACACTTTCAATATACTATAAATAAAAATAAAGTACAGAAACCAGGAATCATGAACTTTGCAGGGTGTGATATCACTTTTATTACCAACATAAATTGGCATCAATCAGAGTGACTGTTTATCAGGGAATTTTGCCATTTACCATTGACCCGGTGGCGGAAGTGGATTAACTCACTCCCACTTGGACTGACCAAGAACATTCACACTAATGCCCAGATTACCAGGAGGTCAGTGTTTTCCAATTCCTGCTTAAACCCCCTGTTTTCAAAGCATTTAGAATTCCATCTGGGTCATATTTAATGCGTCCAGTAATTACCAGGTGCTACAAATATATCTCTCTTTCCTAAATTTCAGGCAGGCCACATCTGTTGGAATTTAACAGGGGAAAAATGTACCGTATTTACGTACCATGTCGATTTTGGTGGAGTACGCACCAAAATATGCATGTTATTCACAAGAAACTCAAAATAGGTGCCATTTATTGTACCTGTAGCCTACCCCAGTATATTCTTACTTATCTGGTGTGATATAAAGCCCCTGCATCCCAGCAAACTTGGAATCAGGGCCTATATATGTTTCGGACCATATCACACTTATTGTAAAAGAAGACGTTCACTTTCAAATTTTTGGTGCATATCTAATTAAATGTGTATTTAGTTCTGCATTACAATGTGTCTTACCCTAATCTTCAACATAATGAACTTGAAGTACATTTGAAACACCTCAAGCATTTTTATTTTTTATTTTGTAGTTTCATAAAGTGGTATTAAGGCCTGTTTGCTAGAGTGCTTTAGAGCGCTTTACAATGACAAGTACAATTAGTACAAGACTAAGCCAGTCAGCTGCCTAAGAATTCTATAGTTGTTGTTGGACCCACCGTCTTTCCCGGAGCCAGGGGGACCCCGAAAGCCCGCATGAGCACGCAAAATTCCTGCAATTCCCACGCGCACTCCCGGGAGCCTGCCGACCCCAGAAAGAGAAAGTCATCCAGATAGTACATGACATATTGGTGCCCGGTTGCCTGTCTCAATACCCATTCCAAAAATGAACTGGATTTCTCAAAGTAAGTGCAGGAAACAGAACAACCCTTGGGCATGCACATATCCATGTAGAATTTGCCCTGGAATGAAAAACCTAGAAGGTGATGATCTAGAGGATGGACTGGCGGTAGCCGAAAGGCTGATTCAATATCTGATTTGGCCAGCAGGGCCCCTGGTCCCAGAATCCTTAGCATATCCACTGCCTGGTCAAAAGAGGCATGTTTCATGTTACAGATTTCTTCGTTGATGGCGTCATTTAGTGAAGTGCCTCTAGGCGCTGACAGATTATGAATCAGTCTGAATTCCCCTTTCTCTTTCTTTGGGACCAAACACAGGGGTGAGCAAACAAAGTTGTGCACAGGAATGCAATCAAAAGGACCAACTATTCTGCCCAGGCGCAGTTCCTTTGTTTTTTTGGCTGCTGCTACCTCTGGATTGGTCCTAACAGACAGCTGATTTCTACATTCTGGTGTCCCTGTGTAATCTACAAATGGAATCCTAAAACCATACAAAAAACCTTCTAGTAACATCCTAGCAGTGGCATGATCTGGGTACTTGTTCAGCCAAGGAGTCATAGCCAGAACATCAATGGGTGAATGTGACACCATTCGTACCTTCACTCTATTCCTGTTTCTTCCTCCCCCTATTTCCTGAGAATGTGTTACCTTTTTTGAGGCATTTTGTTTCTGAGTGGGAAGGTTGATTACATATGGAACAAGCGTGTCTGAATTTACACGTGCCTGGTGCCCTGGTGCATGACCGTTTATTAAAATCCCAGCAAACCTCTTTTCGCCCCCCACTGTTCCCTGGACTTGAGGCCGTGTCCCCGACCTGTGCCTGCCGAAAGGGCTGAGGTGCTTTGGAAGTGTGACGCTTGTTCCAGCTTTGCATAAGATTACCTAGCTGTCCTGGTGTAAACTGATCAAACCACGAAATTGAGTCGACTCGGACCCAGGTAAGTGATGAGTCAAATTCTTTAGCTTTCCTGAAATTCATGCCATAATCCTTCCATCATACACCCCCATATTTATCAGGCAGCATTGTGACCCTGCTATGGTAACTACACACTTTAATTAAAGATATAGAGGGCTTTTTGGATAGGTCATTAGGGATACAGATAATCCTAACTCCCATTTGGATTCTGCTGGGAATTGGACCAGACGGAAGCAATATTATACAGAATGAATTTATGTTTATGGTAATGGCAGTCTATAGATTAACTTTAGCCAGGGCTTGGCTTGATAAGACTCCCCCGCTTATGCAAATTTGGTTGGCGAATCTAATAGCTGCATATAATTTGGAGAAGCCTATATATGATAGGAAGGGTAGGGTAGGGAGAGCTCGGGGTGTAAGAATATGGGAGCCTTTAGCTCGATGGAGGGATGGGATAGGGTACTAGGAGAGTTTGTTTGTGATTTGGATTTTGTTTAATTTTGATTTTGGTTTAATATTGTGGGGCGTCAGAATAATCAAATTACAACATAGTGGTAATAATCCAGGACTTGTTTAAAGCTGGAAAATGCATGTACTGTATTGATATAAGGATGTTTGTGGAGCAAACAAACTATTGAATGTATAATGTGCGTGATGAAAAGTATAATAAAAACAGATTTAAAAAAAAAAATACCCTGAACTCCTACCCCGTAAAAACAACCCCGATTCCTTGCTACCTCCTAAAAACTACCATGAACTCCCCCACTGCCAAAAAATGACCCCAAACTCCCTTCCACCCCCTCAAAACTACCACGAACCCCAACCCCCTGAAACTACCCCGAACCCTCCACCCCTTAAAAACTAGCTCAATCTTCTCTACCCCCTAAAAACTATCCCAAACACCCCCAACCCCCTTAAAACTAAAGAAAAGAAACCAGACAGCCATATATTTATCTGTCATATGCTTTCAAAAATAAATGTTAACTTGAAAAGAAAATTACTTGTGTGGCTGTTTGAAAAGTGATGTTTAAAAAAACACAAGACTTTAAGTTGTGCCATGAATTTTCCCGTGAGTTTTTATGAAGGTGATAAAAATAAATCCTCTCCTAACAAAACACGCGAATTGCAGCCACATAAAATAACAGCAACTTTATATAGGAGACAGGAAATAAATCAATATCTACAAATGCAAGTGAAGTGCAAGCAAAATAAATAGTCATTTTTTAAAGATACTATAAATAAATCAAAAACAAAACACTTTAAAAGAGTTTTTTGACTCAAGAGAAAGAACTACTTTTAAGCGGTTGTGAGCACTGTGTACACGCTTTGTGCAGTTACTTATTTATTAGTGGGCCGATCCATTTGCTCCTGGGTGTATGCTGTGGTCTGTGGGAGCAAAGTCTGAGTGGCAAATCAACAGACCAATAGATGAAGCCTTCTAACCAAAACCTCTCAATTCATGTATTATATGTATAGATATTTGGAAAATCAATATTCAATAAAACAGCTAAATCTTTCTAGAAGGCCAAGACCTAATAAATGATGTCACAAATTTCATAAATAATTTGAAAATAGCAGTAATCCAAGCACAGCCTTTTTTTAAAATTACACAAAAAATTATATTGTGGGAATCTCTCACTGCATCAAATATAAACACAATTAATGACAACAGCAGAGCATTTTTTTTTACAGCAAATGGACCTTGAAAACCATTTCTGGGTCCTGGTTACTGGTAATTATAAATTGCTGAGTTCCAAGTACAGATCCTGCTAACCTCTACTCAAAGGGAAGGGGAGCAACCTCTGTATATTGCTTCAATCTCAGGCCCTCTTAGAGGACATGATTCTTGGAGCTGGACAGCAGATCAAATCAGCCGATTTATCATTTCTAAAATTTTTTGAATTATTACTGTGTCATTTTTTTTGTGGACTTCTATAGCGCTTCGTACTCGTGCTGAGGCACCAAAGCGCATAAGCAGGCTGATAGCAAACTGTCCACTGGGGCAGTGCTTGCTTGAACGTGTGTTGATCTGGCATGGTCTATGTGGGAGTGCTGTAGATTTGTACTTGACCGACTACAATGGGCTCTTTCCTGTGTTGATGAGCTGTGTGGGAAATTGTCAGGCCTTTAAGTGGAATGGATGGACAAACTGGGGGGCTCTCTCAAAGGGGTGTGGCCACTGTAATTAAGGGCCTGGCTTAAAACTACCTGAGCTAAAAATCAGTGCTTAGCATAGTGTGCCGCCCTACAGGCATTTTGCACCTTCTGTCATTGCATCCGGATATATGATACAACAAGTAACATTACACCTACAACAAGGCAGGACTATTGGCTTTGTCAATGGTTGTTAATTGCATAAGATAAAAAAGCAGCAACTATGACTTCATTATATATAATATTTAAAATGCTTCACTTCTGAAATGAGACTAGGAAAATACTCATTGTAAGGTGCTTGAGCCTCTCTGCATCTAACTCCCATGTGTGCTGTGATTTGTGGTCTTCAACAGGAGGCCAGTTCACTCTGTTTTTTAGAGTCGCCCGACACACTGTGCTCTTACATCATCTGCCCCCCCACATACTTTCCACTTCATTCTGCCTTTTAAAAGGTCCATTGGAATCCGTTTCTTGCTGGTCCCCAGATAACTTCACACCGTTTCAGAACTTACCTGCACTCTGCCTTCCCATCTGACCTCTTCTAAACCTCGAATTATCAGACTTTATTTCTTAATGATTTTTATTGGCCTACAGAGCCCGTGGTAATCTCCCAGAAAAGAACAATGACTATATCTATGCAGCAGAGGAAGGGATGTGTTATAGCACAGAGGTGGAAAATAATGTGTGCTGTAGGCCCCAGCTGTTTGAGAAACCAGGACACTGCACTTTCCTCAGTTTCTACTAGGCCTGGACTAGCCGTGAAGGCATTTGGTATTTCCCCGGGAAGTTGGAAGGGTTGAGCCAGTTTTGTTACTGGGGGCCGGTTTTGCTGCGGTGCATAAATAACGGCCCCAATTACCACAAGCAATAAGCAAGCATAATCCCTTAACTTTTGTTTCCGGACTCCTTGTGCCAGCCAGTGCTTCACACTTGCACATCGCCCCAGAACCCCCAAACTACCCTTTAGTGGTCATGCCCGGTCATTATGCCCCGTGCGAGGGCTGGTCCGACAAAATTGCCAGGGCTGCTTTGGGTTCCGGCCCTGGTTTGGACACACTGTTTTTCAGGAACTGGCTCGCCTATATGTTCAGCTGATTGAAAGAAAGACTCTTTGCAAGAGCTTCACTGACATTTGATGGGCTGTGCTGACCCAAAACAGAGCCGAGCACCTGTTTTCATGCACCTGCAGTGCCTGAAGTCAATTCCATTAACCAAATATTTCTTTGAGTTATTCTATTATTTTAAAGAGCGCACCTAAAACACAGAAAGAAACAGACCCTGCTCTTTGTTTCCAAGCAATACTTGTTGCGTGTTTATCTAGGTTCCAGATCGATACTGCGACCTTATGTCCCTATTCGGCTATAAATCCATTTATTCCCTATATTGGCATAACCGTTCAAGTGCGATATTCAGAAAGTCATCTCTGGCCTCACACGAACAGAGCCACATTCCAGCATAGTTCTCTGCCACTTCATTTGCAACCAATTAGTGCAATGACAGAGCAGAAGTCACTATCTGATATTCCTAGATTAACACTCCGAGTTCTTCAACAAGATAAAAACTCAGCAAACCTGGAAATCCCCGCTTGCTGTGTTTTGATTAGTAATGGAACTCTAATGAGCAACTGATAACTATCACTTCCTAGTGACATCTTTAATTGACGTCTTATGTCCAGCAAACTTGCGTCAAACCCGGCACCTGTCAGGTATAAATATTACCAACGTTGCCTTAAGCAACGAGACCAGCAAGAGCTGTTGTGCTGTTGTAAGCTGTCGTGCACCCTGTGTGCATCCCATTGCTGCTGCAGGCAGTACACTGCTGCTGTTGTCCCTTGGTGGTGAAGCTACTGATACCATTATCGCTGCTAAAGCGCGAACGATGGTGCAGGACGCTTAGGAGCTGAACAGCCGTCCTTCTGCGAAGAAGCCCAGCAGATTCCAGCTGCCGCGGACGCTGTCTCCCGCCTCCTCCTCCCGACGCGCTGAAGAGAGCCGCTGCCTTTCTCCTGCAGAGAAATCCAGCTCCAGCGTTTCCGGTCTGCCCTCGCGGGTGACTGGGATATTGAGTGCCCCCTGAAGGAAATACCAGACTTCCATCATTCTATTCAGAGGTATGGTGTTGACTAAACCCTTAGACGAGAATTCTTGAAAGCAAACCTTGGCAAAACCAACTTAACTTAAAGCTACTTACTTACTCCCCTTCCACGTGTTAGGCCTAGGTCAGGCACACTGGGGTAGGCTTAGTTATAAGCACCAGTTGAGTATTTTAGCCTAATGTATATATGACTGTATATATAGGTTTTATTACTTTTAAACCATTGTATGGCTAAGAAACCATATCAATGCTTTTACAGTTCTATTTCGCAATCCTTATCTTACTGTACGTACTTTTTATCATAACAAGTCTTGCAATTGTGGCAATACATTTCTCTTGTACGAGAAGAAAGACTGTTCAATAAATGTTAACCCTTTATTGACAAACGCCCGTCTCTCTATTCTCTACATATCGTGAAAGTAAACTGCACTAACCTGACTGAGTGAAATACATGTCTATTGTTTCACACGACCCTAGAGATTGACTCTTGATCTGAGGAGCAAAGTTGTCATGTTGCACGGTTGTTGGAAAGCTGAATCCCTTCTTGTCTGTGCCAAGGAAGCTGATCACTTCCTAAGCAGAGAAGAAAGTTTCCAGTGACCTCTGAGCTAGTTGGTAACACACCCAATTAAGTTTAGCATAGTCAGTGGAGGCCTGGAATATCCGCAGTTCCACGTCGATACTACTGTTTATGTTATTCCAATGCGCAGGGCCTAGTGGGAAACTAGGAACTACACTACATGGCGCCCAAACGTTTGGTAAGGCGATAAACTAATGCAAGACGTTAGAGTAACTCAGTTGTGCATATTTCACACAGACCCCTTTCTCCCGTAAATACTCCAATAGACGTCTGGAGTGGGTGAAAGGTTAAAATCCGCCCGACCTTAGTAGGAAGAGATTCCTATGTAAAGCTCTGGTTTATTCAACGTTGAAGGATACAGTGTTCCAAAATATTGTGCACCTAATCTTTGTCTCCTTGGAGACCTACTCTGCAAACCTTGCATTTTAACAATGCCAGTAGAAAATAACGGAACCACTGGGGCCGCAGTAGATGCGACTCAGCATGGTCCCGAGTACACAGACCCGGGTGCTATAATCATCCCGGTCCACTTAAGAAGATCTATAACATTAAAACTTATAGATAACGGACTGACACCTCAAGGTGGTACAGTAATTTTCGTGATAGAGGCTAACGAGTATCGGCAGACAGAGGTATTCTATTCATGGATAAACTTTCCAGCGGTAAACGCTAGAACAAAAGAGTTTCACTATTACAAAATAGAGAAACCTCCGAAAGAGTACGCTCCTTTCGAGGAGATTGAAATTCCACTTAAATTTCAAGAGCACCTGCTCTGGTTTAATGGCGCCCTAAAACATAATGATCACATTACCAGGCTCGGTCCACTAGGTAGACCAGGAGCAACGTGGCCGGTTCTAGCCAGCTTCACACCACATCCTGACATTGTAAAAATGTCTAAGGAAGAGCTGTTAGTACAGCTAAAAACATTAATAAAAATACATAGGCAATTAGTCCAATATGTAATGCGGACTGCAACAGTCCAACCAGCTGTTAATGTACCACAGCTGACCCCTCATCAGGGGAACACTAATAAAATTACACCACAGAACATACAGTCATGTCTTGGTAAAACACTCGTAAAACGGGAACAAATTCCTTTCTGGTTAGCACAGAAAATCACTCAAATAGAGGCAGTATTTCCTGATACTACCCCTATTGAGAAACACAGAATCTTGACCATCTGCCTTCCTATGGGAATCGCACCACACGTGGAGGACTGTGACACTTGGGGTACAGTCTTTGCTTCCATTTACACAAAAACACACAGTGTTCCGTCTATGGCGGTAATACCAGAAGTGCTGAAACAGATTCAGAATGAATTCGGTCCAGAGCCCGCTTTAAATCTAGGTATGAGATTACTGAAAGACTTCAAGCAGGTCTCGGCTATATTATTAGCCAACATTAAAGGAGAAGCAGCATCTGTGGCTATTCGCCAGAAGTTGAAGGAAACAGTTATAGAAGATCCTGTTGAGCTTGCAAAAATCATAGAAAAGTGCTATGAAGAATTAGGTAGAGACAGCTTGGGTGGGAAACCGGTAAAGCCCCAACTGCTCGAAAATCCTGAAAAATTATTTATTAAAAATAATTTAAACACTCCTAAAAAGAGCTGGGATGGAAATAAACAATCCACTCCCAAGGAAAAAGTTTTCCAGTCCAGAGGAAGGTCTCCTCGACGGAGGGAAATAACTCCGACTCGAGAACGCCAGTCTCCCCAGAGGGAGCCCTCTGAGAAAAGATATAACCTTAGAAATAGGGATAATCTGAAAAAACCTGATAGATATCAAAGTATTGATACACGTCCCTCTCGATCTTTTCCACAGAATTCGGAAAGAAGAGGACGGTCAGACCCAGGAGAGCACACCAAGTCCAAAGACAAGGAACCTGCTCAGAGTAAAAAATCTCATTTTCAGAAAAAGAAGGTAGCCAGTATTAGGATAATCAACAATGCCGAGAATACTGAGGACACAGTTGAAAAACGGGGAGTGGGCATTGACAATGTTGGACAGTGCAGCAGAAATCAGTATAGCGCGCAAGATCTTGATGAGTCATCTGGAGACAGTGGACACGAATGAATACATTCAGGTTGAAACTGCCGACGCCAGACTTAGCGAGCCCCATAAAATATACGAAATAACATTGCGTATAGAGGGTGATAAGACTAGGAAAATAAAGGGTCTATTTTGGGATAAACTCTCAAAAGGCTACGATATTCTGTTAGCTGAAAAAGATTGGCCCCCAGAGTTTGTCAGGGAGTGCCCTCGTGGCGAAGAAGTGATTATGCCTGCCTTCTCGAATCACATTCCGATTCACAAAAAATATACATATGCAAGGAAATGGGCAGTGGCCCAGGCACCTGCATTATATAAAAATCATGTAGGATGGGATGAGGACTCACCTCCTCACAAAATCCAATTAAAAAGTGAACCAACTGCCCAACGGCAGTATCCCATAAAGCAAGAAGCTAAAAAACGAGTCAGGGAGATCTTAGATCAACTTGAATACCAGGGGGTGATTGAAACATGCACCTCTCAAATGAACAATCCTTTGTTTCCTGTCTCCAAGCCAGACAATTCATATCGTCTAGTTTTGGACTACAGACACCTTAATACATGTTGCAAAACTTTTGCAGTACAAAACGCGCATAGTGCAGCCCTAATGAATAACATAGTTAGGAAAAAATATAAAACGACATTAGACATTTCTAATGGTTTCTTTTGTCAAAACATTGCACCAGAAAGCAGATATTTGACCGCTTTCTCTGCATTTGGGTCACAGAAAAAATTCTGTCGACTCCCACAGGGGTTCAAGAACAGCCCAGGACTATTCTCAGCTAGGGTAACAGAGTTACTACAAATCTATGATGATGAAGCATTATCTTACGTAGATGATATTTATCTCACAGACGACGACTTGGATACTCACTTGAAAAGAGTGAACACCATTATACTTGGGTTCGCAGCAGAGGGTTACAAATTCAACTTTAAAAAGTCTCGAATTGCCCATCTGACAGTACTGTTCTTAGGGTACGAATTATCAAGTGAAGGGAAAAGCCTAGCGGACAACTTCTTAGAGAAGTGCGCTGTACTCCAAGCTCCAAAAACGCTGAAGAATTTACAATCCATACTAGGTTTTCTGAATTTCGGGAGAACTTACATTCTTAATTACGCAGAGAGGGTTAAACCTCTCTACGAACTAATTAAACCTGATTTTAAACAAATCAATTGGACTCAAAAACACACAGAAATTTTGAGATCACTGCAAACAGACATGTTAGCAAAAACAAAATTAGATACACGTGACAACACACGTGATCTTGTAATCCGAGTCATCCCAGGAAGATGCGGATTCACATACCTAACCTCTAATGAGGGAGAAAAGGTACCAATTTCAATTAAATCTCACTTGTACACACAAGCAGAAAAAGCATTCAGTCCCACAGAAAGAACTGTGAAAGCAGTGCAAATCGCATTAGCAAATGAACGAGAACTAGCACACGGCAAACGGATTAATATCCTTACAGCGGAATCCGCCTTCGAGGCGCTATTCGGCCCGGTAAACCTGCCTACAGTGTCACTGGATCCGATACGGATACAGTGCGTAGATTCTCTAGGAGCGGAAGACGTGAAATACTATTTCGCCCCGCAATTCGAAGAACTGAATGATTTAGAATATGAAAAAGAATATCCTCTGCCAATCGAAATTTTGCCTCTCCCACAATATGCCTGTATAATCTATACAGATAGCTCTGTACAGCATTTCAACGTAGAGAGAAAATCCTACGATGCAGCATGTGCGATTATAAAAGGTCGTTGGCTGTGCGGTAAATTCAGACCGAAAGTAACAAAAACTGAATCTGTAAGAAACTGTTCGGTTCGGAGAACTGAAATCAGATCTTTAAAGATGGCGCTCGAAAATGCAGAACGTGAATTCCCGACACTTATCGTGTGCGATTCTCACAACAATAAACTGCAGAGCTGGATTGAAAACGACTACAAAGATGACACAGGTGCCACAATAAAGCATAAATTGCTCTGGAAACAGGTAGCTCTTTTACACAAAGAACTACAAAAGACTCACGTGATTCACACACAGAGTCTTCGACGTGATGGCGTTCACGTTGCAGGGAATTCATTGGCTAATACAGCCACAGCGGAAGCAACTAACCCGGCTTCCGTAGCCACAAAAAAGCGTACAGATAAATACATAGACGGGGAAACCATGCTGGCAGTAAAAACGACCGTAAAAGGCGACTGTGCAGCACTGCCCGTAAACTATCCACTCAATTATGCATACATAATCGATGCAAACTCCGTTCCTTTTGCTCGAATCCCTGGAGTGGGGGACAGAGTAATTCCAAACAGGAGCAGGAGAGGCTTCCTCTTACTGGAAGCACACATAGGGTTGGGTCTGAGACACCAAACAATTAAGGTTTCTCTGAAAGAATTACAATCAGAGTACTGGTGGCCAGGAATGAGCATAGATATTCAATGTTTTGCTCATAATTGTGAAAACTGCAACAGAGATCGCAGTAATGAACAGGCCAGTGTAGTTTCAGGATCCCTGCTAGACAGCATAAGGCGGTCTATCTGCGCAATCAAAGAAGAGAAGCGCGTCCCAGTGTACACCATTAAGACGATAAGCACTTAAAAAATGAGGCCTCCAGCGCTCGGCTGACGCTAGAACGGTTATAAAAGATTTGCGAGTCTTTATCGGCACATACGCAATTACCACGTTCCATTCTGATCAGGGTCCTGCTTTCAGCTCTCGAGCTTATAAGGAGGCCATGGCTAGCATGGGAATTGGGTTGCGGTATTCTTGTCCGTCACACCCCGAAGGGAACAGTGTGGTAGAAAGAAAAAAACGTGACATAAAGCAATCTATAACAGCGAAGGTATTAGGTTCAGGCGCTGGGTGGGTCAAACATTTAATAAGTGTCCAGACTAGTCTTAACAACATGCCAAGAAATTCTCTAAAAGGTTTCAGCCCATACGAACTATTGTTCGGAATTAGAATGCGTATTCAGGACCTCGATAGTCAGATGTCAGTGGTACAAGAAGAAACAACGGACTTTGACATCAAAGATCGTTTGGCTGTTTTACAGGAACTGAATGAAACAAGAAAATCATTAAGCAACATAAAGTTAAAGCAACAGCCCGATACCACTGACGAGGCATCACCAGCAACAGCCCCAGCAAGGCCTGTCTGGATTCCAAAGATTGGGGATCTAGTCAGAGAAAAGATCGCGGTTAAGAAGGAATTTGGGCCTTCTTACAGAAAAGCAGTACCTGTCTTAGCAGTCACCGGAACAAGATCAGTTGTACTACCGCCCCTTGCTGGTAAAAAGGAGAACAGAGTTGTGTCTATCGATCTGGTAAAACCACAAGCATGTGGCCTATAATCAACAGTAGGCCCAGTGGACTCCCAAGAAACAACAGAATACCCAAACTTGCAACAATCCAAGAGGTTCAAACTGAAAGACTAATCACATTCGATCAGCCTGCAGTGCACAATGAAGGACTATGCAATAAAGCCATGGAACTCGTGCCTCTTGAAACACAGATTGAAACAGTTTGTCAAGAAACAACACCAGTCTACACTAATGTGGCATCAGAAAGTGCTACCGAGAGACAGATTGAAAGAACAATCCCATCAATTGACAGAACTTCCTCTGGTTATTTCATCAATTTCGACAACTTCTCTGAAGATCAAAACGACCCCGAAGTGATGCCAGAAACAAAAAAGACTTTTAAAGAAAAAGCAACAGAACTCTTTCATCAGCTAAAGGAAATCTCCCTTATTTCCCCTTGGTTAGAGTTCTGGTTCGGTCTAGGTGTATTTTTCCTCCTGCTTTGGCTCATCATGGTACTGTGTTTGGGAAAATTCATTGAAGGAAAATATATTAAAATGGACACAGCAAGTAAGAACATCAACCTAGTCCTGAAACCACACAGATCATCCCACGTGAAGAAAAGAGAACTGTCAACAGTAAATGTCACAGCAATTCCAATACCTGGTGGGGTAGTATGGGAGAAAACAGACTCTGAGATCTATGGTCCGGTCGAAATCCTGAAGTATCCTCATCAACTAAAGGTTTCCTTAAGTGACTTTGTGACACCTAGTACATTCTCAGATGATTGGGACTTTAACAGTATTAATGACATGATGTCTGATTTAGTAATGTCAGCTAGATTCACAGATCATGATTATTTACAAGGTTCATCTAGTTATGAGCAGCTATTCTGTTACACCCACTATGGGGATCATTACTTGCATAAATCTACACAGCCTAGAAATGTTTTTATGTATAATCAATGGGAACATTTTCTACACCACCTAAAAGCAGTTCTAAAGCATTTTTTGAGAAATTCAAATACTTCTCAGGGTTTAACACCAGTGATGCAGAAACATTTTATTACAAACTGTTAGATAAAACAGGAATGAAAACATTGCTGACAAATTCTAAATTGATATATTCAGAAGCATTTTATGACAAAATGATGACATTTGGTTTTGATTATTGGAAAAATAATATTGAAACGAAAACAATTTGGGGTACAAAAGATTGGCAGGTGCAAGGCATTGAAGCACTATTTAGAACCTGCATGATACCAGAACAAATGTTATTTTTAAATGACACAATACACCAAACATCCTGTCTTCGCCTAGCTAAGATCAAAGACCTTAAAACACAGTCTATTCCAAAGCCAATACCTTAAAATACAACAACAGATATTGAGTTAGACGTAACACAAATTTTACATTTTAACAGAACACATCCTGATTGGAAAAAGTGGTTAATCTGGCCTACTGACACAAACAGCTGTCAAGATAGATTCCTGAATAAAACACAGGGGTTAAAAATGACCAGATTAGACTCGAGATACTCCCAGAGACAACATCCAGGGATAATAACAACATACAGTGTAGGGAAACTCTGCCTTGAATGGCTAACATCATCCACACTGGCTGAAATTAAGCAACACTTGTCTTTACTAAAGGATGGTGCTGATTTGCGCGATTTCATTCTTGGACCACGCAAACAGCGTCACAAGCGTTTCATAGCGACCAGTATCTATGCTGCTTACAACGAGGCTTGGAAAGTCAAACAAATTGAAACTGCTGAGAAAATACGAGAAATTGATCGTATTAATTTGGAGAAATCACTTTCTACAGTAGACAATGGGTTAATGACTCTGTCTTCCAGAATATATTCGTTGGACAATATTGTATCCTCTGCCTTTGATGTGATAGATAGAGACTTGCTAATGTTACAACATGGCCAGTCGCAATTACGCTCTATCATAGAACTAGGCTGGACGCTGCAAAATCTTCGTTCAGGCTATGTGCCTTGGCGTTTAATCAACACAACGTCATTATTTTCCAGTTTTAACCTTACTGATAAACAGATCAGTTTGGCACAGAAAGGAGCAGACTATACAATCCTGAGCATCGAAAAACTTGAGAGATTACCATTGACAATGTCAGAGAGTCCTGTCATTGAAAGGATAATACACGGAATTATCACAATTCCGATAACAACTTTCCGATTTAAAAAGTGCCTTGAGTACATACCTGCTGGCCAGTATGAACAATTGGGTAAAGGATATGTAAAATCTGAATGGAAATTACCATACACACATCCTTGCTACAGTGACAGCGACAAAAATGTATTTCTTAGTGGTGACAACTGTAAACATTCACTAAGCGGTATACTTCTGTGTCAGGGTATTAATTTACACGGAGCATGTGATGGAAATTCAAACAACCTTTCATGCCACCAGCTAGTCACACCTGCAACTCAGATAGAGCCCTTCTTTATGCAAACTCGCAAACGGGAGTTACATTCTTAGAACGGATCACAGATGTTGTGGCCTTGTGCCAGGGAAAAGGTATCTAGTGAAAGTAACATCCATGGTCAAATGCTGTATGCAAGCATTGTTTCCGAGTGGGCCTGCAGACACAGTGACTCCCATCTGGCCTCGTCTGAATCTCTATTCTATACGAATTGATACATTAAGCAAAATGAAATCTGTACTTTTACAGACAACAGTGCCTATAACGTCATCAAAAGAGACGTATGATCTTCTAGTTGCAAGGACAGCTACTGAAGTTCATGACCTTTTATCAACAAATTGCCCCGTGCATTTCGTAGAAATGTTGAGCCAACTCCTTAACTTGTCTAGTGCAACAAGCATCCCAGGCATATTTAAGAAAGTCTTTACGGGACTGCTAACACCTTTTCAGGCAATATTGGGAATCGTTCCTAATTTTGTACACTCTGTTTTTGGCGGCATACCATTATTTTTGGGACTCGTCGCAGGGATTTTATTTTTGACCCTCCTCCTTCGTTATGGCAAGCCTCGGCTCAGACATAGCTCCCATGGGAATGGAAGAGACAATCCTAGCGATGCGCTACCGGGACAGGATAACTAACGTCCTTGGATTGGCCAGGCTGAGAGATCTAAACATGACCTGGTTCCTTTCATTCAGACCGATATGGCAAAATTGCATTTTACCTGTGCTACGGTGTATGCTTTGTGGCGATGAATGCGTGTTGGACATCTGTCTTTCACTTCCATCAGCAGTACCAATGGACGTCGATACTTTGCTCAGTCCAATAACGGCTCACACATTGTGTTGTCCCCAGCGGCTACCAATCCTGATGACGGCATTCGTGGAGACTCCTGTGCTACAACCAAGTGGTAACAGTGGAGCGAGTGACAAAAGCAACATCACCCAGGTACGGCCTTCTGTGAGCATTGCTGTTCCCGACTATGATGACAGCAATCATTCTCACACCTGCCAAATTACAGCGCTATCTAATTTGGTTGAACTATCACCTGAACTTGTAGACCAATTCTTTGAGAGCCTGTCTGATACGATGTTCTCACCCATACAGAAACAATAACTTTGGAGAAGCTTTCCGACACACAGCGTTCCCATGAACTCTGAATTCGGCCTTCAGTTTTGATCAACAAAAACTGCAAAAAGCTTTGTAACTCTATTTTTCCCCGTTCAAGCATTAATTCTTTTGATTTGGACAATTTTTCTAATATTCACCCTTTTTTGGCACAAACAATTCTTTGCTTAACGTAAAAACAATTCTTAGAGAACAGAAGCTTCACACTTCTATTTCTAAACACATCTAGAGACATAACAACATTACATTAGCCTCTAGCACATGTTTTTACAATGCATTTTTTTATGTGATGATTTATCTCGCCCTTCTTCTGTCAGAGATACTTCATGTGTAATTCTTTTAGCATAATCGTTCATTGATTTCATATGCAATAATTTTTGAATGATTTCTATGCTTCAAAAACGTACAGTACCTAAATTTCACATATTACAAATACGCCTATTTCGAATGCATTTATGTATTTTGGGGTGGGCAATGTTACACATGCATCTAATTGCTCTAGTTTTAGTAATTTGATGGACATGAATACGTGGAGTGGGTGTTGCGTGTTTTTCTAGGTTCCTGATCGATACTGCGACCTTATGCCCCTATTCGGCTATAAATCCATTTATTCCCTATATTGGCATAACCGTTCAAGTGCGATATTCAGAAAGTCATCTCTGGCCTCACACGAACAGAGCCACATTCCAGCATAGTTCTCTGCCACTTCCTTTGCAACCAATTAGTGCAATGACAGAGCAGAAGTCACTATCTGATATTCCTAGATTAACACTCCGAGTTCTTCAACAAGATAAAAACTCAGCAAACATGGAAATCCCCGCTTGCTGTGTTTTGATTAGTAATGGAACTCTAATGAGCAACTGATAACTATCACTTCCTAGTGACATCTTTAATTGACGTCTTATGTCCAGCAAACTTGCGTCAAACCCGGCACCTGTCAGGTATAAATATTACCAACGTTGCCTTAAGCAACGAGACCAACAAGAGCTGTCGTGCTGTTGTAAGCTGTCGTGCACCCTGTGTGCATCCCATTGCTGCTGCAGGCAGTACACTGCTGCTGTTGTCCCTTGGTGGTGAAGCTACTGATACCATTATCGCTGCTAAAGCGCGAACGATGGTGCAGGACACTTAGGAGCTGAACAGCCGTCCTTCTGCGAAGAAGCCCAGCAGATTCCAGCTGCCGCGGACGCTGTCCCCCGCCTCCTCCTTCCGACGCGCTGAAGAGAGCCGCTGCCTTTCTCCTGCAGAGAAATCCAGCTCCAGCGTTTCCGGTCTGCCCTCGCGGGTGACTGGGATATTGAGTGCCCCCTGAAGGAAATACCAGACTTCCATCATTCTATTCAGAGGTATGGTGTTGACTAAACCCTTAGACGAGAATTCTTGAAAGCAAACCTTGGCAAAACCAACTTAACTTAAAGCTACTTACTTACTCCCCTTCCACGTGTTAGGCTTAGGTCAGGCACACTGGGGTAGGCTTAGTTAGAAGCACCAGTTGAGTATTTTAGCCTAATGTATATATGACTGTATATATATGTTTTATTACTTTTAAACCATTGTATGGCTAAGAAACCATATCAATGCTTTTACAGTTCTATTACGCAATCCTTATCTTACTGTACGTACTTTTTATCATAACAAGTCTTGCAATTGTGGCAATACATTTCTCTTGTACGAGAAGAAAGACTGTTCAATAAATGTTAACCCTTTATTGACAAACGCCCGTCTCTCTATTCTCTACATATCGTGAAAGTAAACTGCACTAACCTGACTGAGTGAAATACATGTCTATTGTTTCACACGACCCTAGAGATTGACTCTTGATCTGAGGAGCAAAGTTGTCATGTTGCACGGTTGTTGGAAAGCTGAATCCCTTCTTGTCTGTGCCAAGGAAGCTGATCACTTCCTATGCAGAGAAGAAAGTTTCCAGTGACCTCTGAGCTAGTTGGTAACACACCCAATTAAGTTTAGCATAGTCAGTGGAGGCCTGGAATATCCGCAGTTCCACGTCGATACTACTGTTTATGTTATTCCAATGCGCAGGGCCTAGTGGGAAACTAGGAACTACACTACATACTATCTGAAAATCAATCCTTAAATTAGAGAAACATCTGGTTAAATGATTTCACTTCAGAGCTAAGCCATTCCATCCCATCATGATAGGGCTCCAGAGAGCAGAACTGGTTAGTGCCAGCTCCAGTTGGAGACCTATGATGTCCAAGTCCTCCATCAAGGTGTTCTTGGCTTCCTTCTTCTCACTCCCAATGCTGATGATGACACGGTCATCACCACCGACAAGTGACCGCGCTTCCAGCTTCACCACACTCCTCGGCGACCAAGATGGCTGCTGCCTTCAAGAAGATGGCCCTCTATACCTGGACCGAACTCTGTACCTTCAGACAGAACTCTGATCCTTTTGTTCATGCACCCCTGCTCACCTTAGTTTTACATTTCTGAGTCCCCAAGACCAGAAACTGAGGTTACAGATATTCTGTAGGCATATGACATGTTGATAGGAGAAAGGAACCCCCAGGTCACAAGTGAAAATACTTCATCATTTAGTTGCTGTCCTAAATTCTACTGTTGAGAGACTAAAGTGGAAATCCAGGTTGATTTTATTCATAAAATGAAAACAATAATAAACAAATGGGATTCATACTGCACAACCTTACAGGCCTTTTTTTGCCCTAAGGAGGCTCAAAAACACTTTGAGCGTTCTTTTATGCAAGTCTACCTCACTTCCTGTGACTATGGATTCGATAGTTTTACCTTGATCAAACGCCACACAGCGTCAGAGAAGTTGCAGGCAACCAATGCACGCCCTGGTTTGAGATTCTTATATGTGCTTTTAGAATCTTACAGATTTTACAGAAAAATAGGTGCACTGGTCCAAGTGGGGACTTTTTTTTATTATTGCAGAATTTCTGCTTTAAATGAGGTTCATTTTTATCATTTAATGTATACTATTTCTATTTCAAAGAAGCGGCAAATGTTGGCTGTTACACACTCTAAAGAAATCATTATGTCAAGCTTTGCAACTGTTACACTATTAAAATCAGTGGTACAGAACGTATAATTCTCCAAAACGAGTAAGTACTCTTATATTATTCTTTTGATAGATGCACAAAGTATAGTTTCAGTTGTAGCGCTTTAACATTCCCGGACGTGTGGCAGAGCTAAACGATTTACAAGTTTGATTCCCTTGATCAATGTTTACAAAGAATATGCAAATAAAGCTTGGAAAAAAAGTGTAAAATGGCATATTTGCACCATTTCAAATGGTTCATCGGTTAGACGCCTCTCCTTCACACACATTTTTTTAATTTTGGAGTTTTTTATAGCCGGAACTCGAACTGCATGTATCAGAGCGCTTTACATGAGCACCAGTTGGGTCACGAACACAACACATTCATCGTTGGGCACAGGGACATTAGGTGCCCAGAATCACAGGATGGTGCGCCCCCCTGCCGAGACTCATACGCGCTTCTCTAGGGCGACCGCTCTAGCCATTAGGCCACATAATCTCCCGCATGAATGTCCCATTCAAGTGGCAGATGAAGTGTTCGCTTTCAGGGTGGCTGGCCACGTCATTCGCACACGACAAGGAAAAATGTGCGCAAGAACTTTTCGTTATTGCACAGAAAAAATAAATTAGATTAATTATTGGTCGCAACTTACTCTTAAAGAGATCCTATTTATGTCCATAAGTAAGATGTAAGCCAAACAATGACGATTAAAATCAGGGTCTTATACCTGAATCTTTCACTACAAAATAGCGACAAAAATGTGGCAAATGCCTTTACAAATAGTTTAATTATATGTTATCATATCTGCCTCTGAATTCTCTGACAACACATTTCACGCTTACCTTGAAATACATTCATGTGAAAACTTGAGTAAACTATGTGTCAAGTGTTGCACACAGCTTACAGCCCCATATTTAAGAGACCTGCGCCTGTACTAACGCCTTTGTATATCTATACACTCGTGTCAGTCTCACCCTTTTGCAGACAGAAGTCCGGTACGTCTGGATAATTCTTCCTGGCTCGTGCCACAATCCCAGGAGCCCTGGGAGGTCGCCACCCGGAAGAAGCGTTGGAGTGGTAATGAGGGCACTCGGGCAATGTCCGAGGGGCCGGTGTCCGAGCTCCAGCTGTGGGCTGCTTTTTTGAGCAGCCTGGGGCCGATTTGGGCGGTTCTGAGTTGTTCCATGCCACCAACTGCCCAGTGGGTTTCTGAGTGGCCTTTCTGGAAGTAAATGGGCGTCCATTATCTCCCTTTTACCAAGGAGCAGAGGTGTCACTTCTTTTGTTTCCTGGACCGGCCCATTAATGTATGCCAGTGGCGTAACGAAACATGAGGGAGCCCCCCTGCAAACAACATGGAGGGGGCCCCCCTCCCATCCTCCGTGCCAGTCTAGAGCTCTCAGGCCAGCGACCCGCCATACTGCAGGGGATGCGGGGCTATTGTTACACCACTGTAACTAATCCAGCCGTTATAACTAACACTGGATGGTGGAGTCAAAGGTTGGGCTTAGTCTGCCAGCAGGCTATCATAGGTGGTGGTCCATTCATTACAGGGTCCCTGCCATCAGTACGCCAGGGAAGTTTGCCCAATTATAGGTGGGTTTCCTGATGCAGACTCCTGTCATGATATACAACATCGGGCCCACTCATCGTTCAGTTTTGACAAAAGTGCATCCACTACTCCTTTTCATTTCCGTTTTAAAACATTAGACAATGCGACAATGCAGTATTTCAAAAGCAGATGGTGTGACCTAGTTCTAGGACACCCCCGCGCCGCACGGCCACCAGCTGCTGCGTGTGCCCCCTCTGCCTGACTGCCTCGCTGCCGCCGCGTGACCACGCCCCCTGCCCTCGAGCGGCGTGGTCCGTGCTCGCCTGTCCTGCCCCTGTCGTTTTTTGCTGTTTTGCTGTGTAATTTGTATAATCTTAGCCCTTCTGTATTGCCTGTGTAATTGTTTTGTAAGTAGGTTTGTTTTCCTTCCTGTTTGGCCGTTTCGCTGCCCGTCGTCCTCCCTCCCCGCTTCCCGCCACCGCCGCTAACCCCACCCCTTTTTTCCTTCTGTTCCCTCCCCGCTCCTGCCTCCCAGCTGCTCCGCCCCCCCCTCGCACTTCGCCATATATGGCGACCGTGCGAACGCGCAGCGGTCACGCGCAGCGGGCGCGCCGATTGTGCGCCAAAGGTAAGCCCGTCTACGCCCGTCCGCTTCTGGACCGCGCCCAGTGCCAGGACCCCTGGCCCTCGAGGACCCCGGCCGACCCGCCTGACGTACACAGCCGCCAACCTCAGCGCACTCAATGCCGGTCGACTCCCAGGATGCTACCAAGCCACACCACGACGCACCCACGGACCCTTCAGCTGCCACGCCTGCAAGTTCACCTGCATCCGGACCTGCCTCGCACCAGCACCCGCCAAGTCGAACACCAGCAGCACCCACCTCAAGTGCATCCTGCTCAACACCCGCTCCGTCCACAGACACGCCATCGAACTCTGGAACCTCCTCGACACCACAGCCCCTGATGTTGCCTTCCTCACGGAGACCTGGATGAACGCCTCTTCAGCACCCGACATCGCCATCGCCATCCCAGAGGGCTACAAGATCACCCGGAGGGATCGCACCGCCAACTAGATGGGAGGAGGCATCGCCATCATCCACAGGAACACCATCCGTATCACGACCAGCACCGACAACACCCTTACCACCGCCGAACACCTGCATTTCCAGATCCACACCGACCCGAAGACCACCCTCAGAGGCACCCTGATCTACCGTCCTCCGGGACCACGCACCCAATTCAGCGAGGACATCGCCGACTTCGTCAGCCCGCATGCCCTCCCCTCCGCTGACTACATCCTCCTGGGGGACCTCAACTTCCACCTGGAGAACAACAACGACCGCAACACCAGCACCCTGCTCGACAACCTCGCCAATCTTGGACTCAAGCAGCTGGTGTCCACCCCCACCCACCTCGCCGGACACACACTCGACGCCGTCTTCTCATCCAGCAAAGACATCGCCTTCAGCCACGCCACCGGACTCCACTGGACGGACCACAGCTGCGTCCACTTCTCCTTCAAAAGAACGACGACCCACCACCACCAGCAACAGGCTGCCCGCAGAAGCTGGAACAAGATCACAGCCGACCAGCTCGCCACCTCCTTGAGCCAGCACCCTCCTGCCAGCTCAGCAAACCCCAGCCAGGCTGCCAACCACCTCACGAAGTGGATCAGCAACTGCGCGGACGAGCTCGCCCCGCTGAGGACCCCGCCCAGCAGACCCGGCAGCAAGAAAGCCCCATGGTTCACCGACGAACTCAAAAGCTCCAAGAAGAACTGCCGAGCCCTCGAGAAAGTCTGGAGAAGGGAGCCAACACCGGACAACATGACCACCTTCAAGCTTGCCACCCGGAAGCACCACCAGCTGATCCGCGCCGCCAAGAAAACTGCATTCAAGGACCGGCTGGACAACAACGCACACAACTGCAAGGAACTCTTCAACATCGTGAAAGAGCTATCCAACCCCAGTGCAGGAAACAACGACATCACCCCATCGCAAGACCTCTGCAACTCCCTCGCCTCATACTTCCACAACAAGATCGCGGACGTACACAACAGCTTCAACAACCAACCAACGCACACCACGACCAAACCACCACCCCCCACCACCACCCTCCGCGCCTGGACTCCAATCAGCACCGAAGACACCGTCCGCACGATGAACTCCGTCCACTCCGGATCTCCGACCGACCCCTGCCCTCACCACATCTTCAACAAGGCCGACGCTGTCATCGCACCCCACCTGCGAGACATCATCAACACCTCCTTCGAAACCGCCACCTTCCCTGAGAGCTGGAAGCACGCCGAACTCAGCGCTCTACTCAAGAAACCAACAGCGGACCCCACCGAACTCAAGAATTACCGCCCCATCTCGCTCCTCCCGTT
The DNA here is from genome assembly GCF_964263255.1 of Lissotriton vulgaris. Classification (NCBI taxonomy): domain Eukaryota; kingdom Metazoa; phylum Chordata; class Amphibia; order Caudata; family Salamandridae; genus Lissotriton; species Lissotriton vulgaris. The sequence continues at coordinate 702,124,023 of NC_141700.1, read as the reverse complement.
TCCAGCCAAAGTCATCAAGAAGAACGTCAACAAGCAGCTGGCCGCCTTCCTTGAGACGAATGGATCCCTCGACCCCTCACAGTCTGGCTTCCGAGCCAACCACAGCACCGGGACCGCCCTCATCGCCGCCACCGATGACATCCGAGCCCTGATGGACAACGGAGAAACAGCGGCCCTCATCCTCCTAGACCTCTCTGCGGCATTCGACACTGTCTGCCACCGCACCCTAGTACAGCGCCTCAGCAACGTCGGAATCCAGGATAAGGCTCTGGAATGGATCATCTCCTTCCTCGACGGAAGAACACAGAGAGTCCGCCTACCACCGTACAAGTCAGAGGCCACCGAAGTCATCTGCGGCGTCCCTCAAGGATTCTCGCTGAGCCCCACCCTCTTCAACGTCTACATGAGCCCCCTCGCGGCCATCGCACGCCAACACAACCTCAACATAATCTCCTACGCCGACGACACCCAGCTGATCCTCTCCCTGACCAACGACCCCGCCGCCGCCAGAGCCAATCTGCACAAAGGGATGAAAGAGGTAGCCGAGTGGATGACGACCAGCCGCCTGAAACTGAAGTCAGACAAGACAGAGGTCCTCATCCTGGGCTCTTCACCCTCCGCCTGGGACGACTCCTGGTGGCCTCCCGCCCTGGGCACCGCACCCAAACCTACTGACCACGCACGCAACCTGGGCTTCATCCTGGACTCCTCCCTCTCCATGACCAGGCAAGTCAATGCCGTCTCCTCGGCGTGCTTCAACATCCTACGCATGCTACGGAAGATCTTCTGGTGGATCCCCACCGAGACCAGGAAGACCGTCACCCAGGCCCTCGTCACCAGTCGACTGGACTACGGCAACGCCCTCTACGCCGGTACCACCGCCAAGATCCAGAAGAGACTCCAGCGGATCCAGAACGCCTCAGCCAGACTCATCCTCGACATCCCACGAACCAGCCACATCTCCGGACACCTGAGAGACCTGCATTGGCTCCCCGTCAACAAAAGAATCACCTTCCGCCTCCTCACCCACGCACACAAAGCCCTACACGACCAAGGCCCGAGCTACCTCAACAACCGAATCAACTTCTACGCTCCCAAACGCCACCTCCGATCAGCCAACCACGCCCTCGCCGCCGTCCCCCGCATCCGAAGAGCGACAACAGGAGGAAGGTCCTTCTCCTACCTGGCCGCCAAGACCTGGAACTCCCTCCCGACCGACCTGCGCCTGACCCAAGACCACCTCTCCTTCAGGAAGAAGCTGAAGACCTGGCTGTTCGAGCAGTAACGGCACCCCCCTCCCCCCAGCGCCTTGAGACCCGACGGGTAAGTAGTGCGCTCTATAAATGTCTTTGATTGATTGATTGAATGTAACTACAAAGAGCACATTTTGATAATAAATTTGTATTAGTAGACAATAGCAATCTTAAGAGGCATTGCATAGCTGCATACAGACCGTGACCCCAATTCCATCACAGTCTCTCTCTCAGTGAGTCAGTCTCTCTCTCTCAGTCAGTCAGGCTCTCTCTCTCTCTCTCTCTCTCTCTCTGTCATTCAGTCTCTCAGTCAGTCAGTCTCTCTCAGTCAGTCAGTCAGTCAGTCTCTCTCTCTTTCTGTCAGTCTGTCAGTCAATCTCTCTCTCTCTCTCTCTCTCTCTCAGTCAGTCAGTCTCTCTCTCTCTCTCTGTCAGTTTCTCAGCCAGTCAGTCTCTCAGTCAGTCAGTCTTCAGTCTCTGAGTCAGTCAGTCTCTACTCTCTCTCCACTCTCTCTCAACTCTGTCAACTCTATCTCTACTCTCTCTCTCTCCACTGTCTTTCGACTGTCTCTCTCTCCACTTTCTCTCTCTCTATTCTCTCTCCACTCTCACTCTCCCTCTCTCTCTCTCTCCACTCTCTCTCCACTGTCTCCCTCCACCCTCTTTCTCTACTCTCTCTCTCTCTCCACTGTCTCTCTCCACTCTCTCTACATTCTATCTCTCTCCACTCTCTCTCTCCACTCTCTCTCAACTCTCTCTCTCACTCCACTCTCTCTCCCACTCTCTCTCACAAAGTAGTGTGTGTTGCCATGGGCGTACGCAGAAATATTTCTGAGGGGGGGCACATTTTTAACTTCATCGCCATCCCCCTTGCACCCTTCTCCCCTCTGCCTTGCACCCTTCTCCCCCTTCCCCTTGCACCCTTCTCCCCCTCCGCCTTGAACCCTTTTATACCTTGCACCATTCTCCCCTCTGCCTTGCACTCTTCTCCCCTCCGCCTTGCACCCTTCTCCCCTCTGCCATGCACCCTTCTCCCATCTGCCTTGCACCCTTCTCCCCTCTGCCATGCACCCTTCTCCCCTCTGCCTTGTACCCTTCTCCCCTCCCCTTGCACTCTTCTCTCCTCTGCCTTGCACCCTTCTCCTCTCTACCTTGCACCCTTCTCTCCTCTGCCTTGCACCCTTCTCCGCTCCACCTTGTGCCCTTCTCCCCTCTGCCTTGCACCCTTCTCCCCTCTGCCTTGCACCCTGCTCCCCTCTGCCTTGCACCCTGCTCCCCTTCTCCCCTCCGCCTTGCACTCTTCTCCCCTCCGTTTTGCACCCTTCTCCTCTCTGCCTTACACCCTTCTCCCCTCTGCCTTGCACCCATCTTCTCTCTACCTTGCAACCATCTTCTCTCCACCTTGCACCCATCTCCCCTCTGCCTTGCACCGTTCTCCCCTCTGCCTTGCACCCTTCTCCCCTCTACCTTGCACCCTTCTCTTCTCCGCCTTGCACCCTTCTCCCCTCTGCCTTGCACCCTTCTCCCCTCCCCCTTGCACCCTTCTCCCCTTCTCCCCTCTGCTTTGCACCCTTCTCTCTGCCTTGCACCCTTCTCCCCTCCGCCTTGCACCCTTCTCCCCTCCACCTTGCACCCTTCTCCCCTCCGCCTTGCACCCTTCTCCCCTCCGCCTTGCACCCTTTTCCTCTCCGCCTTGCACCCATCTCCTCTCTGCCTTGCACCCTTCTCCTCTCTACCTTGCACCCTTCTCCCCTCCCCCTTGCACCCTTCTCCCCTCCGCCTTGCACCCATCTCCTCTCTGCCTTGCACCCTTCTCCTCTCTGCCTTGCACCCTTCTCCTCTCTGCCTTGCACCCTTCTCCTCTCTGCCTTGCACCCTTCTCCCCTCTGCCTTGCACCCTTCTCCCCTCTGCCTTGCACCCTTCTCATATGAGCTTTGCCCTTGAGATTGCTGACAGTCTGACTCTGAGGGCCCCCACTCCCAAAGGGGATACAGACTCAAGACATACTCCACCGTTCTCACAGTTGAAATTCCGAGAAACAATATACTGATGTTATAGAGGCAAATTCACTAAAGAATACAAACTTTCCACACCACCCTCACCAGAAAGCTCGATAATATCCAACCCAAAGATTTCCTATAGGAATCAAGCTATTGTTTAAAATACTTCACAGTGGAGAGCTGCAGCTAAAGGTGCGGTGTTACAGGACAACCAAAGTCGTGAAATAGTACTACAATATTTGACAACATTGAGAAGATAGGATCTTGAAACCATTAATTCATAACATAGTCTTGCAAGTGTGTGGGACAGCGTGTTACCCGTCTGCCCATTCTTCCTTAGGAAATGGCAACCAGTTCATGAATAACATGCATATTTGCATCCATACTCTTGTCATGAGTGTGGTGTGTGCCATCAAAACCTGTCGGAAGAACACCATATCCATTTCCTCTCTCACAAATAGGTAGACCTGACCTCATGACTTGTTCTGTGTCCTAATTGCTCTGTGCTGCCTCCTGCTGGGGGCCCCCCACCCACCCCATCCTCCTTCCGGGCCTTGCTAGCTCTGACTGAAGAGAAACATTGCAACTTGTTACTTTGTTTCTCTTCAGTCAGAGGGAGGGGGCGAGGGGCTCGGAGCAGGCTGCAGACAGCCTGCACCTGCTTTAGAGGGAGGGAGGCTTGCTTCAGCGCAAGCCTCTCTCACAGCTCTCTGAAGTGCTGAGGGGCCCGGGGCCCCCTTCATTTGCTGAAGAGAGTGGGCCCCCCCCGCACTGCGGGGGCTGCGGGGGCGTTTGTTACGCCCCTGATGTATGCATATTGAGCGGGGGTAGGGAGCCTGAGCAAAAGTGGCCTCACTTGTCTTCAGGTGTGATTCACCAGTGTTTACCAATCCCTGCATTTTTTTAACGCTCCCCCCCCCCACACACACACCTTTTTAATAACATTTTGCAGAAGCAGTGTTTTTTTGCGGCAACGGAATATGCAAATGTGGGCCACTTATTTTTTTTTTTTTTGTGCGTGCCCGGGCTGATTTTCAATCCCAATCCAACCCTGATGGAAGTCCCGCCATACATTGTCCTACCGGGTAGACCCCGGTGGTACTTACCAGTTGTAGAGGCGGGGTATGAACATATGCAAAGTATAACGAGCCATTCGGGCGCCCTCATTTAATCTCTTTGTTTCTTGCCTTCAGTCCTTGTGTCGACAGCTGCAGCAGGCTCGCCGCCTCGTGAGAAGTGAGGGCTTGGCAGGCGGTGGGGTGCTTTTTGACCCCTGCAGCCTTGTTTCTGATCTCGACGTTGGAGTTGTGGCATTAGAATGTCATTGTACACATGAACATTAGACGTAATTACTTGTACCACTGATAACCAGGCTTCAAAGTTCGCTGATTGCTTTTGATAAGAGTCCATAAAAGAATGATGGAAGCCCAGCGGGCACACCTCTGTAGCCTCAAGAAGGCCTTATAGAATGCACAGGGATGCTGTTTAAGGATTCCTAATCTCGCCTGGTCGTGCCGACATATCAGCAACACTATCTGAGGAGCAGGACCTTGATTGTTTGCATCTTATACCGTGTCATGTGATGACGTATGTTAATGATAGCACTGCAAGACCTTGAGTACCCTGATACTGCCACATTATCACTTTCTGAAGGGACTCCCTTTACATTTCCACTCAAGGAGTCTGATAAAGGAAATACACTTAATTATTAATATTGGGAAAGTGTTATGGCAGCCTGTCATTGAAAACAAAAACACTTTCAATATACTATAAATAAAAATAAAGTACAGAAACCAGGAATCATGAACTTTGCAGGGTGTGATATCACTTTTATTACCAACATAAATTGGCATCAATCAGAGTGACTGTTTATCAGGGAATTTTGCCATTTACCATTGACCCGGTGGCGGAAGTGGATTAACTCACTTCCACTTGGACTGACAAAGAACATTCACACTAATGCCCAGATTACCAGGAGGTCAGTGTTTTCCAATTCCTGCTTAAACCCCCTGTTTTCAAAGCATTTAGAATTCCATCTGGGTCATATTTAATGCGTCCAGTAATTACCAGGTGCTACAAATATATCTCTCTTTCCTAAATTTCAGGCAGGCCACATCTGTTGGAATTTAACAGGGGAAAAATGTACCGTATTTACGTACCATGTGGATTTTGGTGCAGTACGCACCAAAATATGCAAGTTATTCACAAGAAACTCAAAATAGGTGCCATTTATTGTACCTATAGCCTACCCCAGTATATTCTTACTTATCTGGTGTGATATAAAGCGCCTGCATTCCAGCAAACTTGGAATCAGGGCCTATATATGTTTCGGACCATATCATACTTATTGTAAAAGAAGACGTTCACTTTCAAATTTTTGGTGCATATCTAATTAAATGTGTATTTAGTTCTGCATTACAATTTGTCTTACCCTAATCTTCAACATAATGAACTTGAAGTACATTTGAAACACCTCAAGCATATTTATTTTTTATTTTGTAGTTTCATAAAGTGGTATTGAGGCCTGTTTGCTAGAGTGCTTTAGAGCGCTTTACAATGACAAGTACAATTAGTACAAGACTAAGCCAGTCAGCTGCCTAAGAATTCTATAGTTGTTGTTGGACCCACCGTCTTTCCCGGAGCCAGGGGGACCCCGAAAGCCCGCATGAGCATGCAAAATTCCTGCAATTCCCACGCGCACTCCCGGGAGCCCGCCGACCCCAGAAAGAGAAAGTCATCCAGATAGTACATGACATATTGGTGCCCGGTTGCCTGTCTCAATACCCATTCCGAAAATGAACTGGATTTCTCAAAGTAAGTGCAGGAAACAGAACAACCCTTGGGCATGCACATATCCATGTAGAATTTGCCCTGGAATGAAAAACCTAGAAGGTGATGATCTAGAGGATGGACTGGCGGTAGCCGAAAGGCTGATTCAATATCTGATTTGGCCAGCAGGGCCCCTGGTCCCAGAAGCTTTAGCAGATCCACTGCCTGGTCAAAAGAGGCATGTTTCACGTTACAGATTTCTTCATTGATGGCGTCATTTAGTGAAGTGCCTCTAGGCGCTGACAGATTATGAATCAGTCTGAATTCCCCTTTCTCTTTCTTTGGGACCAAACACAGGGGTGAGCAAACAAAGTTGTGCACAGGAATGCAATCAAAAGGACCAACTATTCTGCCCAGGCGCAGTTCCTTTGTTTTTTTGGCTGCTGCTACCTCTGGATTGGTCCTAACAGACAGCTGATGTCTACATTCTGGTGTCCCTGTGTAATCTACCAATGGAATCCTAAAACCATACAAAAAACCTTCTAGTAACATCCTAGCAGTGGCATGATCTGGGTACTTGTTCAGCCAAGGAGTCATAGCCAGAATATCAATGGGTGAATGTGACACCATTCGTACCTTCACTCTATTCCTGTTTCTTCCTCCCCCTATTTCCTGAGAATGTGTTACCTTTTTTGAGGCATTTTGTTTCTGAGTGGGAAGGTTGATTACATATGGAACAAGCGTGTCTGAATTTACACGTGCCTGGTGCCCTGGTGCATGACCGTTTATTAAAATCCCAGCAAACCCCTTTTCGCACCCCACTGTTCCCTGGACTTGAGGCTGTGTCCCCGACCTGTGCCTGCCGAAAGGGCTGAGGTGCTTTGGAAGTGTGACGCTTGTTCCAGCTTTGCATAAGATTACCTGGCTGTCCTGGTGTAAACTGATCAAACCACGAAATTGAGTCGACTCGGACCCAGGTAAGTGATGAGTCAAATTCTTTAGCTTTCCTGAAATTCATGCCATAATCCTTCCATCCTACGCCCCCATATTTATCAGGCAGCATTGTGACCCTGCTATGGTAACACGCCATTTCTGCTTGCAGATTAGGCGAACGCTCAACTATAATAGCCATAAATACAGAGAAGGCCCTAATCCAGTTGTTTAAAGTCTCTTCTATCCTAAATCTTGCCATTTGAACACACCATTCACTAGGAAACATCCAATCCTTCTGCTTCTTGGCATACTCCATTTCCCTGTTATCCACAAGCAGAGAAAACATATTGACATAAGCACCAGCCCAAATCAATTCCTTCACTTCCCGTGTTACATGCCTTGCCAAATGCTCCCTCCTAGAGGGTAGTGTACCTGGGCCTAGCAATGGCAATGCCACCTACTTACCTATTTCCCCAGCGCCCGCTGGCTCCGCCATCTTGTCCTTTCCAGTGTTGCTTTCTTGCTGCGCCGCTTGGTGTAGACTGGGAGTGCTTGGCCCTGAGCTTAGTACTCTACTTGGGGCAGCCATAATCTTTGCCACCATCCTATGCGCCTCAGCTAAAGGGTCCTCCCCTACTTCTATCATGTCCCCTGAAGACAGTAACATTCTCCCCTTTCCTAACAAAGGAAGAACCACCGCTTTCTGAGCCGCTAACTCCGGCTGGACCTGACTAACCTCGGATGGTGCCAAGACCGGGTTGGGAGCCGTTGGGTTCGGGACAGGAATCCCCGGGAAGGGCGTGGGGGTAGGAGTGGGCACCACAGGGATCACCATTGGGACCACCGGGACAGAGGATGGAGGCACTGAACCTGGTGTAGGCATAGGCGTGGCAGGCGCAGGGGTCACTGGTATACTTGCTGGTGTCTGAGGAATAGGTATAGGGCTCACTGGTGGCAGTGGGAAACCCGAGGGACCCTCCCCTGAAGGACTCTCCCCCAAGGGCTGCTTTGTTATGGGATCTTGAATCTTCCCCTTCCTGTCTCTAGCCCGCTTGGGAAGTAGGTCTAATTCCCCTGTGGGTCGTGGGGGCACTAATGTTCGCTTGGGCCTGCCTTGTGGCTCATTCTGTTCATCTAACCTCTGCCTGAGCTCCGCAACGCTCTGCCCTATTTGTTCTACCTTTCCCCATCTCCTATCCATTGTCGCCATCCTGCGCATCATAGCTTCCAACATATATTCCATTTGGGAACGCTTTGCGCCACGTTTACTGGCCATATTATCTAAGCCAACAATTACCAGGTAACTCACACCATGATCTGCTATAACACCGCGAGCACAATGTTATTTGCCACCTACAAGGGGACCTATCCAGGCCTTTACCTGCGCAAGTTGGGGGTACACAGACTAAGCATGGGCGAATTTTGCGAATCTCGCGTTCGCGAATTTTGCGGATTTGAGAACTCGCAATCCGCAAAATCCGCGAATTCTCGCGAATTTGTGGATTTTTTTTTTGTGTGTTCGCGCGGGTTTCTGCCAGTTCGCGAGGGTTTTGTACAATTTCGCAAACGCGAACTTACCTGTCGGGTCGCAAGTTTTGCAAACTTGTTGTTTTTACGTGTCCAGCCTGTTTGGGACACTCTTCTTCATCACTGCCACTCTCTGTCACCACTGCCGCTCTCTGACTACTCATGCCACCCTCTGGCCCACCCATGCCACCCTCTGTTTCATCACAGCACCCTCTGGTTGTCCAGTGTACAATATTGTGGCAAAGCAAAGCACACCTTCCCTGCCTCAAGTGACCTGAATTAATTTGGGGCTGATTAATGTGTCACAGAATATTTTTTTAGCTGGCACCTGCTTCCTTAGTGCTTCCTGATTAGTGATCTTTTGCACTTGCTAAGTGCTTTCATTGTTGCAAAATTAGTTACAACACCTGCCCTGCCCCAACTGACAATAATGAATTAGGGGCTGATTAATGTGTCACTGGATTTGAACTTCCAGCCTGGCTCCTGCTTGTCTGCCTTAGCTGTAATTCAGGACCTTTGTGTAACTATTCTGAGGGTCAGAGCAGGGTCACATAATAGTTGCAAGTAGGCTACTGAACTCTGGAGGGGCCCCTCAGGAAGCACTACAGGAAATGGCTACTAATGATGAGCTTGAACTTTTGAACCTGGTAAGTAGTTTCAGTTTTGCTAAGATCGTATTTCTGCAATTTAGCGCTTATTCGCGGGGTGCGAAGTTGAACTGGGAAGCCGCGAACTCACGCGAAGAGTGCGAGCAAGCCATAAAATCCGCTGCTCGCGGATTAGCGGATTTTGCGGGAAATTCGCGAATCTCGCGGATTGCGAATTTACCGAAAATCCGCAAAAACCGCGAGCGGAACGGATTTTCCGCCCATGCTTAACACAGACTGGCCATAAGCACCACGTAACTGGGACCGCGCCACACCAGCTAGCCTGGGTGTTGGGCGAGCAAACTCTAGCCCGGCTGCCCTCAGAAGCAGTGAAGTGCAGGCCTGCCTGTGTCCCCTTTGAGCGATGTCCACTGCCTCGCTCCTTGTTGTCCCCATATGCAGTGCACCCCCTATGTACTCCTAAAATCCAAAAAACAAGATTAGCATATGTTGTGGACACACATGCAATATAACTTATTCAAATCCTGCGGTTGTGTTATTCACCTAATCAATTCCTGGGCGCCATACACCTTTACTTTGCTAAGTAATCCCACTTAACACCACTGAAATTTTAAAGAAAGAAAGTATGCAGATTTATATAGCGCAAAACCAGACCCAAGGGTATTAGAGCACTTTACATGAGCATCAGTAACAATACACAACCCTTCAAGGCACGGGGAGATTTAGAGGTCGATTAGGATGGCGGACGGACTTGCGTCCGTCCGCCACCCCTGAGTAGGAGGGACCATCCGCATGGGCAGCGGTGGTCCCTCCATAGCAATTAGGATGTGACCGCCACCCTGGCGGTCACATCCTGTATGTTTTACATTGCGGCGGGTGCTGCTTGAAGCAGCACCCGCCGCAATGTAAAAAATGAAAGCAGTGCATTTGCATGCACAAAGCGGCAGGCACCGCGCGGTGCCTGCCGCTTCGTGCACGCAAAGGCAGGGGGGTACCATAGGTACCCCCCATGTGCACCCCCCACGCAACCTTCACCCAGGGGGCCCGCAACGGGCCCCCAAAGTGAATGTCCGTATGCTTTTCCACGGCGGAAAAGCCGCCGCGGAAAAGCATTACTTTCCCTACATCCTAATATGGCTGGCGGTGTCTGATAGACACCGCCAGCCAATTTAGTGCTTTTCCGTCGTGGTCGCCTTCCGACCGCGGCGGAAAAGCGGAGGACAGATTGTGAGACCCACCAGCCATCCTAATTTGGCGGTGGGTCTTTCAGGCCTCCTCGGCGGATTTCCCGCATCCTCCGGGCCGGCGGTGGCTTCCGCCGGCCCGGAGTATGCGGGAAATCCGCCATCATAATGACCCCCTAGGTGATTTGCCCAGAATCACAGGATTTGGAGGCGACCTTCTTCTTTGTGTACACAAGTTATTATCTTAATGGGCTGTTGCTATGATCTGCCCCATAATTCCCCCAGACCGTGTGTCCTCCTACTTCCAGATTCGCAAAATTAAATCAATCCCCCAAGCAGGTTCCTGCAAGACCCCAATCTATGACAGACGTTTGAACACAGATGCCTGTTTGCAGATGCCTACTCTGTGCAGCTATATTACTTGTTACTCAAAGTCCACTGTCTTGCTCTACGGAAGGCTCGTTTCTTGTACAAGTTCTATGTGCGGTTATGAGCCCCCATGCGCCACACACAGCACAAAGCCGGTAAACCAAAGAAGGGACACTGACACGACTAACAGTTCTAGGCTACAAGTAGGTACAGGCTGCGCCATCTCTTGCTAGCTCACCCGATACTGTAAAGTACAATGCGGTGCCGCACGGAAATAAGCAGAACATACGTATTCTCCCGGACCTGGAACCGAACCCGGGCAGCAGCAAGCAGAGCACTGAATCCGAACCAGTCAACCCTTCTCAACAACAATGTACTTTTCCTGTTCAGTCCACAGGTGGGGAGCACCACAGCGGCGCTGCAGTATAAGTGCTCCTTACTGTACCTCTTTTGCGCCCGATACCGGCGGCCCCAGGGGTGCGCCGCGCCGTTCTCCTCACGCTGCACGGTGGGACACGCCAAACTCCCTCACAGCCTACCGGAACAAAGAAGTCCGCCTCCGGGCGCTGTCACTCTTCTTCTCCTGCCGCACGCTTACCAAACCGCTGAACCAACCTGCAGTAAAAAAATAAAGAGGAACAATCTCCATGCGATTCTCGTCGTCACTCTCCGCACCTCGGTGACCTGGAAAACAAAGAACAGAAAAAGATGACAGCCTCCTACAATGCTGAGGTAGGGCAGGCCTGGGAGCGCGGGAACAAGAGAACGCCTCCCGCGCTCCCTGGACTTTTAAACCCCTGTGCAGCCAGACCAGTTCTAACTGCCCGGACACCAGCTACCCCTTGACCTAGAAGCGTTCTAATCGCTTTCGGGTCACCTGGGAGCCTTTGCACCAATTGATGGTCAGGCTCGCTCGCGGCGTCATGATGACGCGGCGGGGCCTGCCTCACCATGGACTGCAGGCGAGGGGTGGGGGGGGCCGGTACCCCGCCACACCAGCGGGGGGGGGCGATGCCGGCCCCCACCTTTCTCGTCTTGCCTGGTCGTGCCCACATATCAGCAACCATATCTGAGGAGCAGGACCTTGCTTTTTTGCATATTATACCATGTAATGTGATGACATTTGTTAATGATAACACAGCAAGACCTTGAGTACCCTGATACTGCCACATTATCACTTTCTGAAGGAACTCCCTTTACATTTCCACTCGAGGAGTCTGATAATAGAATACACTTAATTTTTAATATTGGGGAAGTGTTATGACAGCCAGTAATTGAAAACAAAACTGTTTCAATCTATATATATAAAAACAAATGTATGTCTGTTTGTCCTTTATGCATTACTACACTATTTATCCGATCGCCATGAAACTTTGGAAAGTTGTTGAGTACACTCCCGCGAAGGTTTCTGGCATAATTTTTTTTAAAATATCGGCCCCCCAGGGCCCTCACAATCTTTCGAATACTGAAATTGTCAGCGAATTTGCGAGCATCGTCGACAGTTATGCCCCCCAAACGAAATCTGAAGCACGAAAGAAAAAGCCATTACAAGCTTCAGAAACAGACTAGCAATGGGAAGCAAGATTAGAAGCTGTACGAACACAAAATGCTCAAGCACATTCTTATCTCAAACGAACAAGCAATGACAATCAAGATTGGAAGCCGATCGAGTACGCACTGCTCAAGCCCGTTCTTCTCAAACGAACGAGCAACGAGAATCAAGATTGGAAACAGATCGATTACGCACTGCTCAAGCCCGCTCGAATGAAACAGGAGAGCAATGAGAATCAAGATTGGAAACCGATCAATTACGCACTGCTCAAGCCCACTTGAATGAAGCAGGAGAGCAACGAGAATCAAGATTGGAAGCCGATCGAGTACGCACTGCTCAAGCTACACCTTCAAATGCGTTCCATATTAAAATGAATACGTTTCAATAAAAATGACACAATGTAAATTGAATGTTATCATAACGAGTTTCCTTGAATTTCCTTTCTTCTGAGATCACAGCAACGCGCGACGGGTAAGCTAGTATACTATAAATAAAAAGAAAGTATTGAAACCAGGAATCAGGATCTTTGCAAGGTTAGATATAACTTTTATTACCAACATAAAATGCCATAAATCAGAGTGACTGTTTATCAGGGAATTTTGCCATTTACCGTTTGTGGAAGTGGATTAACTCACTTCAACTTGGACTGACAAAGAACATTCACACTAATGCCCAGATTACCAGGAGGTCAGTGTTTTCCAATTCCTGCTTAAACGCCCTGTTTGCAAAACATTTATCTCTCTTTCCTAAATTTCAGGCAAGCCAAATCTGTTGGAATTTAACAGGGGAAAAAATGTACCGTATTTACGTACAATGTGGATTTTGGTGCAGTACGCACCAAAATATGCATGTTATTCACAAGAAACTCAAAGTAGGTGCCATTCATTGTGCCATTTATTAAACCTATAGCGTACCCCAGTATATTCTTACTTATCTGGTGTGATTTAAAGCACCTGCATTCCAGCAAACTTGGAATCAGGGCCTATATATGTTTAGGACCATATCACACTGAATGTAAAAGAAGACGTTCACTTTCAAATTTCTGGTGCGAATCTAATTAAATGTGTATTTAGTTCTGCATTACCATTTGTCTTACCCTAATCTTCAGCATAATGAACTTGAAGTACATTTGAAGTACCTCAAGCATATTTATTTTTTTATTTTGTAGTTTCATAAAGTGGTATTAAGGCCTGTTTGCTAGAGTGCTTTAGAGCGCTTTACAATGACAAGTACAATTAGTACAAGACTAAGCCAGTCACAGCCATAAAAAAATAATAAATGAAAATTGCAAATACACAATAAGCTACTAGATACAATGAAGAGCCAATGAAGAGCGAAATACATGTCTGGAGCTTAGAAAAATGAAACATTTGAAAGAAATTGTTCTCAAGCTTTGTTCTTTTGGAAGAAGTGCACATTTACAAAAATGAACCACATTGACCACAATGCACTGGGAGGGCTGCTGAGTCTGGTTTCACTTGAAACTCACAGCTACAAGCTATTGGTGAGTGCCAATCCTGTTTAGAGTGTGGCTACAAGGTGGCTGTTTTGCCTAAGATGGTTCAATGGGCCAATGGCTCGAACCAGAGGGGGATGGCCCTTGCAGTAACATGCTGTTTGTTGGACAATTAACAAGATACTGGTCTGTGAATGTTATGCTGCAAACAAGATACATGTGTCTTGGGCTTTGAAAAATGAAATGTTTGAAAGTAATTAACGGTTATCTCACTTTGCTGTTTCGTAAGAACTGCAAATGTGAACAGATGGACCGCATTGACCAGAATGCACTGGGAGGGCTACTGAGTTTGGTTTAAAATGAAACTCACAGCTGAATTAGTGAGCACCAGTCCTGTTCTGAGCATGACCACATGCAGGTTGTTTTGATACACCAGTAACTGCATATATCATATAAGAGAGAGAAAACACATCAACTTCATATACCTTGAATTTAAAATGAAATAGGGAATTCATTCAGGTGGGTTGGCTGACGGAAGAGGATGAAGTACAGAAAAAGGTTAGAAGAGGGTAGCTGTGGAGAGAAGGGGAAGAGGAGACAGCAGGGGGCGATATAAAGCACACTGGATCTGTTCCTAAGCCAGATAAACCTCTTCACTACCACTATACACGACTCTATGTGCCGTAAATATTCCTCACTGCCGCTATAGATTATGCATCCCTGAGCCCTAAGTACTCCTCGCTACCAAAAACTCTACCCATCCAAAACGCTTGCTACCTTGCTACACTACCAATCACTGAGCCATAGATATTCATTACTATCAGTATACACTACTCACTCCTGAGCCCTAAAAGTGCCTCACAACCCCTATACAATACCCATCAATGACCCATAAATACGCATTGCTATCACTATACCCTATTCATCCCTGAGACCTAAAAACTCTGAACTACCTCTATACCATCCAGGTACCCTAAAACCCCTCTCTGAGTCCTAAATTTTCCTACCTACCACTATACTCTGACTGCCCATCCCTGGTCCCTAAAAACCATTACTACCCTTATGTAAAGTGCAAAAAAGAATGAAAACCTAAACCTACATGTTATTAGTTTTAATTATTCATTGATTGACGAATTTAAATGTAACTATTTTTTATATATATATATATATATATATATATAAATATATATATGACGCTCCACTGTCAGAAAACAGAAGGACCAGCACTCTCGTCAGATAAAACCCAGATAAGGATTTATTTGCGCAAATCGATCAATACAGACGCGTTTAAGCCGTAGCTTTCGTCAGTGTCAGTATATATATATATATATATATATATATATATATATGTTTCCCACCAAGCACAGCGGCCGCTGTGCAAATGCACTTCCACTCCAATCCTCCACAAAATGTCAACGAAAAAGGCGCCTGTGCTCAAGGTTGTTATTTATTTCCTCATTTTGGTTCCAGCCTGTAAATACACGGAGAACATGGAACAAAAACCCAACGCGTTTCGGCGATTCAACTCTCGCCTTGCTCACGGGTGAGCAAGGCGAGAGTTGAATCGCTGAAACGCGTTGGGTTTTTGTTCCATGTTCTCCGTGTATTTACAGGCTGGAACCAAAATGAGGAAATAAATAACAACCTTGAGCACACGCGCCTTTTTCGTTGAAATTTTGTGGAGGATTGGAGTGGAAGTGCATTTGCACAGCGGCCGCTGTGCTTGGTGGGAAACATAGTTTACAGGGCGACCTCTGCCCCTGAGATGCACCGCAGTTACAGGTCCCGGTGAAACGGAGGAAGTGGTCTTGGATATATATATATATATATATATGTCATCTATAAAAGGGCCCACGAGCTTAGAGGAGCACACAGCGGTGCACCTCCCATCCAGGACTTTAAATTTAGCCTGCTGCAATGTTCCGATTTGTTGAGCCTGACGCGTTTCCAGCAACAACATCTTTTTCAAAAGGCTGCTTACTATGTACCTCTTGTTCAAAGGCTGCTTCATGTGAAAAAAGAAAGGTGCGGTGAGTGCTCTTTTTTGTTTCAGTTGCTTTTATTGGTGGCTGGCCCCTTCGTGATTTCAGCTGATTACCATAATACCAAATTGCATTCTGGGACATCAAGTCCCTTGAGCGTTTCATTACTTCCCTAAGTGGGTAACAAGCGCCTCATTCAAAGTTGCACATATTTTCATTAGTGTCCTTAAGTAGGATTGTTGCAGGTTGAAATAATGGCTCACCGTGCTTAATATTACTAGGAACAGTTCCCAATCTCAGCCTCCTTTGTTTGTGAGATGGTGCTTCCTCTCTCGGCAGGGCTGCCGAGTGTAAATATCATCTATCAGAGTGCCCACGAGCTTAGAGGAGCACACAGCGGTTCACCTCCCATCCAGGACTTTAAATTCAGCCTGCTGCAATGTTCCGATTTGTTGAGCCTGACGCGTTTCAAGGAAAAACCTCTTTTTCAAAGGCTGCTTACTATGTACCTCTTGTTCAAAGGCTGCTTCATGTGAAAAAAGAAAGGCGCGGTGAGTGCTCTTTTTTGTTTCAGTTGCTTTTATTGGTGGATGGCCCCTTCGTGATTCCAGCTGATTACCATAATACCAAATTGCATTCTGGGACATCAAGTCCCTCAAGCGTTTCATTACATCCCTAAGTGGGTCCCAAGCACCTCATTCAAAGTTGCACATATTTTCATTACTGTCCTTAAGTAGGATTGTTGCAGGTTGAAATAATGGCTCACCATGCTGAATATTACTAGGAACAGTTCCCAATCTCAGCCTCTCCTTTGTTTGTGAGATGGTGCTTCCTCTCTCGGCAGGGCTGCCGAGTGTAAATATCATCTATCAAAGTGCCCACGAGCTTAGAGGAGCACACCGCGGTTCACCTCCCATCCAGGACTTTAAATTCAGCCTGCTGCAATGTTCCGATTTGTTGAGCCTGACGCGTTCAAGGAAAAACCTCTTTGTCAAAGAAACGCGTCAGGCTCAACAAATAGGAACATTGCAGCAGGCTGAATTTAAAGTCCTGGATGGGACTTGATGTCCCAGAATGCAATTTGGTATTATGGTAATCAGCTATTACTCTATGACGATTTTTTGATCATCGAATGTGATACTATATCTAAACTTTTCTCAATTGAATGTCACGTTGTGCAAAAATGTCCCATTTTTTCCTTTTTAATCACTTGATAAGAATGTCTTCTAAATTTGCGCACTACATTACCCACAATGCAATGTTTAAGATCATGTGGGCGTATAAATATGTGCAACAAAGAAGGGACTCACCTACCGTGATCAAAGCCGTGGAGGCTGAAACGCGCCGGTTGAGCTTTATTTAATAAATCACTTGAATACTACAACTTCCCTTGAGTGCTGCGTCTTTTGGAAAATAGTGAATGAAACATGGGTCTGGGTCCGACCCTTGCGGAGAGCACCCGCTGATAGTGTGCGTCTTCAGTTTTGGACCTCTTTGTGGTTTGATATATATATATATATATATATATATATATATATATATATATATATATATATATATATATATATATATATTACCTACTGGCGTCTCGCCAGTAGGTATATATAGTTAGGATTATTTGTCTATGGAACTTTTGAAAATTCTATGTCTAATAACTTTGGCGTTTGTGGACGGAATCGGCTGAAATTTTCAGGAAAATGGCACATTTTGTTTCTGAGCAGCCCCCGAAAATTTGGGGGGGTTTCGTCAAGGGGGGGCCGAGAAAAAAGGGGGGTCCCAAAACGCGTTTTTCCCATGTTAATTTCCATAGGGCCTTTGGCCTCACTTTTAGCTCGAACGGCTGAATGGATTTGCACGAAACTTGGCAAAATTGTAGGGACTGTTAGCCCGATGTGCCTTTGCTAGGTCTCAATATATGTGCTCCAGTGGATTTTGAGAAATTAACGTTCAAAACAAGATATATATCTGTAACAGCGCTCCGGGCTGCGCTCCGGTCCGCTTACTTTTCGCGAAACGGAACTTTGCGCGCAGAAAGCTGATTGGCTCTCCGGTGTCTGTCAACATTCTAAACAGTCCGGAGCGGCCCCCATCTTATCTCTCGGTAGGATCGAGAGAGAAGAAGAGGTGAAAAACGAAGGGGGAATTTAATGAAAGGGGGCAAGGTATACCTCTCTTGACCCTCTAGGAATGATGTTGGGGTTATTAAAGGGTCCCGTGGGGAAAATAAAAAAATATATATTTTTCACGGTAGAAGCGCTTCCCGGGCCGCGAACTGGGCCGCAAACTGGTAGCGAAACGGGAATTTGCCATTTTGTGTTTCGTTTTGATTAAATTACTAGGTATAAGGGGGTGCGGGAGACGTATCCTGACCCCTTATGTTTTCTGAGGGTGGCTGAGGAGGCTCATATATGTTGATACATGTCTTCCAGCGGCTGTGCGTGAGCTTTTTTTTTTTTTTTGCTGCATGACGTCTGTTAACGTTCGATTCGATGGAAATCAGGAAGTGTTGACCACCATTTTGTTATAAATGAATCCTTATTGATAAACATTGTCTGCGCCATCTTGCCTTTTTGTCCAATGCCACAATTTTGTCGTGCACGGCAGCCATTTTAGATGCCTTGACCAGACCCACTCTCTGCACGCCGTCGATTCTCAGCACGGTTCCCCACCCTCGCAAGCATCTCCCCCACGCACTGGTCACCCCCGCTCTCTCTCTCATGCATGGGCCATATACTTCCCCCCATCTGCGCTGCTCTTCCCTGAGAATCACACCCTGTGTCCGCCCGACACCTCCCTTTCACCCTATTCACTACCGCACCCTCTGACACTCCTCTTCCTCTGTGTCCGATTGTCCAGGCCGGACCCAGGCTATCACCTAGCCCTGCGGATGTAGTTTATGGCCCCAGCTGTAGAGAATCCAGACATACCAATCCTCCCGATTCAGGCGTGAGACTACTGATTTCAGTGCTAGTCTTCCGCCTCCCGATTCCTGCAAGGAAAAACCCGGGGGCATATTACCAACAACTAGCGATAATTTTTGTCTCTAACTTGTTTAGAGACAAAAATTATCGCCGCACATCGGCGAATTTTATCGCAGATAAACCTTGCTATTAGCAAGGTTTATCGCAAATGCGATAAAAAACGGCTGCAATGCATGAATATCGCTGAAAAGTCAGCGATATTCATGCATTATCCAGCAAATGCTCTTAGCTATGTTATCCACCTTCCATTGGATAACATGGCTAAAAACTGCTCAGGGCAGGTGTTAGCTTTTGGAGATATTCGCGCTTAGCGCGAATATCTCCAAAAGTTGGTAATAGGAGATAGCGATGGTTAGGGACTGTTTCCAGTCGCTAACATCTTGGCACGCCCACTTTGCATGTCATTAGTGATAAATATCACTGACATGCAAAGCGGGGCCCAATGAATCCTTATTGATAAACATTGTCTGCGCCATCTTGCCTTTTTGTCCAATGCCACAATTTTGTCGTGCACGGCAGCCATTTTAGATGCCTTGACCAGACCCTCTCTCTGCACGCCGTCGATTCTCAGCACGGTTCCCCACCCTCGCAAGCATCTCCCCCACGCACTGGTCACCCCCGCTCTCTCTCTCATGCATGGGCCATATACTCCCCCCCATCTGCGCTGCTCTTCCCTGAGAATCACACCCTGTGCCCGCCCGACACCTCCCTTTCACCCTATTCACTACCGCACCCTCTGACACTCCTCTTCCTCTGTGTCCGATTGTCCAGGCCGGACCCAGGCTATCACCTAGCCCTGCGGATGTAGTTTATGGCCCCAGCTGTAGAGAATCCAGACATACCAATCCTCCCGATTCAGGCGTGAGACTACTGATTTCAGTGCTAGTCTTCCGCCTCCCGATTCCTGCAAGGAAAAACCCGGGGGCATATTACCAACAACTAGAGATAATTTTTGTCTCTAACTTGTTTAGAGACAAAAATTATCGCCGCACATCGGCGAATTGTATCGCAGATAAACCTTGCTATTAGCAAGGTTTATCGCAAATGCGATAAAAAACGGCCGCAATGCATGAATATCGCTGAAAAGTCAGCGATATTCATGCATTATCCAGCAAATGCTCTTAGCCATGTTATCCACCTTCCATTGGATAACATGGCTAAAAACTGCTCAGGGCAGGTGTTAGCTTTTGGAGATATTCGCGCTTAGCGCGAATATCTCCAAAAGTTGGTAATAGGAGATAGCGATGGTTAGGGACTGTTTCCAGTCGCTAACATCTTGGCACGCCCACTTTGCATGTCATTAGTGATAAATATCACTGACATGCAAAGCGGGGCCCAAGATGGTCGCTATCTCCTTTTAGCTGTCACTAACTGGTGTTAGCGACAGCTTGGTAATAGGGAGATAATTTTATCTCCTTTTTTTTGGCTTTTAAAGCCAAAAAAGCGGAAATAAACCCCCTTGATAATATGCCCCACGATTCCTCGGGGATTTCAGCTGACAGGGCTTGGTATTGTGTTACGTGCTAATTCTTCCAGGAAACGTCAGAGGGTCGATGTAGGGGTTCTAGAAGGGGTGACAAACCATTTAAGCCTCATGAACAAGCGCATGGTCTTTTAAAGATTTGTGAAGTACTCGGGGCGGCGGTGTGTGTGTGCCCTCTTTCAGGAGCGGGCGGGGGGGCACTGCCAGCAACTTGCCAGGCCAGGCAGTGTTCAACACGTGCATCACCCTTTCTCTGCCTGCTATTGCGCTCCATGCTTCGGAAAGGTAAGAAAAAGAACGTGCATTTGAGTTTGAAATGTCCGATCCTGTAGCAGTACACTTGCAAAGCCCACACATGACAATAACCCGATTCAAGGCCCCATTCACCCGATTTTTAAAAAAAAAATAGTACTCCAAGAAAGTTGGATTATAAAACTTTATTAACTTTTAAATATAACGAACGCAACAAAAACTGTAAATATATTTAAACATTTTTTGATAAAAAAAACAACAATGGTCAGAAGCTGTCTTTTGTGCGAATAGTCCCAAGGCAGCACAACGTGCTGAGTTGTGGAAGGCACCCAGGTGAAGAACCATCCCTTCTTTAAACCCCATGGTGACCAACTATAGTTTCAATGAGTGCTATGTCCCAGGTTTTACATAAAGTAGTGTTTACCTAGAGTGGTGCTGTGTAGGACACTCTGAATGGAAATTAACCAGAACTATAACGATAACAACAACAACAACAATAATATAACTTTTATGCCCAAATTACGCAAACATTTAGCTAATCTGCTAAAGGGGGGAGTCGGCATTTCTTTACAATAATCAATAATGAAAAATCAACATCAATAGGGTTGTCCGTATTCCCGATGCAGCACTATAGTGCAACATACACAGCACCTGGGGTGTCAAGAGTGAACAGGTCCTAGCTGCTTAACCAATGACTGACAAATGCTATATTAAACACTTACTATGTATAATACTTGCGTTCACAATAGTTTTACTTTACAAAACAGAACAAAAGATGTCCCCTGTAAGTAAACCCATATTAGCTGTTTCAGTTATTGAACATCCTAAGGTTTTATGACATGGGGAACAGTGGTGATATCCTGGGCCACCCATCCGTAGCCTCTCTAATCTCCATTACAATGTGTTTCTTGCTAAAATTAGCCAGAACTATAACCATAACAACAACAACAACAATAATATAACTTTAACGTCCAAATTACGCAAAGATTTAGCTAATCTGGTAAAGGGGGGGAGTCGCCATTTCTTTGGATAATTTATTCATCCATCCGTAACCTCTCTAATCTCCATTACAATATGTTTCTTGCTGTCGCTAGCTGATGAAAAAACTAAAGTGATAACTTCCTCATCCTTATTTTGTCTTTCTTTGTTCCTTAAGATGTTATCTGTGTCAACCTCTTCCGAGAATGCTGATGCGTTAGGGATTTCCTTGTGTTTCTTAATAGCATTGGTGTCTGCACACTTCTTTGTCAATTCTGTGAACATGATAACTGCTTCATAAACAGACAATATCCTTGTTAAGTCATTAGTGTTAAGTGTGTCTGAAACTACAGTGCCCTTCTGTTTTTCTTTCTTCAGGCTCTACAGAGTTTTGTGTGTTGTTCTTTTGAGCGACAATTATTCCAGAGGTTTCAGGTTCACTTGTTTTGTCCTGCAGTGAGTTAACAGCTTTAGAGATTTCATGTTTATTTGCTATGTCCTGCTGTGCGTCAACTGCTTCAGAGACGTCAGCCTCATTTGTTATGTTTGACTAGATCCTGGACCTGCCCGGCCGCGCCCAAAATGGCGCCGGTGTAAATGGGACTCGTAACTGCTTGTTGTGTACTGGTTGCCCAACCTTGATATCACGAGATACGTGTGCAGTTTTGAAGCACATGGCGGAGGCTGGTCTGCTGTAGTGGGGCGCCCCTTTATCGTTTCAGTCGCCATTCCGCCCGCTTTTGCTACACTGCGCCTTTTCCGCCATTCAGCTGTTTACCGCCCGCTCTTACGGCTACAGCGTCTCGCTCACCATGTAGTTGAGTTGCTCCCACTCTTGCGGTGCAGCGATAGGCGGCTGCCACAGGACTCTTAAAATGGCGGCCGGCTCTTCGGATTTGGGCCTGGTCCAGTAAAATGGCCCTGGGACACCTTGGAACTCGGACGCTTGTCTGCCAGGGCTTGGGTCCTATTCTCGAAAGCGTCCCCTCAGCCTTGAAGATTGTACAAAAGTCTTGGGGGCCCTCGACTCCCGCAGGCTTCCGGTGGGGAGCGGCTGCCATGATTGCTTGCGGAATGGCCACGACGGAGCTACGAGATGGTGGTGCTCTCATGGTGACGCCAGCTTCAGTCTGAAACATCCAGAAACAAGGTGGGGCTTTCATCGTTTGGGAAAAAAAATGTTTTAATCCAATGAAAAGTGTTATTTTTAGGTCACATGACCTAGTCTTACATCATTAGGAAAACAAAAGTAAAATGAACCAATGAAAAGTTTTATTAACAAGTCACATGACCTGTTATGCTTACGTTACGCGCTGCGCGGCGCGCTCTGGATCGTTTCCGGGAAGCTGCGCCTTGCGCACCGGAGCACTTCCGGGTGCGCTAACGCGGCGCGTCATATGACGCATTACGCGACAACGCAGGTCCAGAATATAGTCAAAATGTCTTCACCAACCAGCGGTCGGAATACAACCGCTTTCAGCAGTCCAAAAAGTTCTGTTAAATCTTAAGAGCGGGAGCAACTCAACTACATGGTGAGCGAGACGCTGTAGTCGCAAGAGCGGGTGGTAAACAGCTGAATGGCAGAAGAGGCACAGGCACAGAGTACCAAAAGCGGGCGGAATGGCAACTAAAACGGTAAAGGGGCGCCCCACTACAGCGTGTCTTCAGGTCAAACGGATTGTGGGACAAGGTCCAGAATGGAAGAGTCATCAAAAGGCAAAAAATTCCGCCGGACCCCGGGAGCCGGCCGCCTATGTTGGGGGCGATCTCAGGCCACACCAGGGCAACACGACTTGGGGAGGGGGCAGGAGCCAAGCGCCCCCTCCCAGTCCGCGCCATCTCACCGCCCCTCGGGGGCCTCCGTCAAGCGGTTTAGGGAGGCACCGTATCACATTGTTTTCCAATGCAGTCAGGTCCACAAACGGACCCCACTTACTTTGAATAGTGAAGCTGCAGCAGGTGCAAATAAGGTTTAGACAGTGTTACAAGCGCTGCTTAGAACTCTGAAGTATGGCACTCAACATCCAGAACTTATGCCATTTGTGTAAGGCAGTGACATCGAAGCAACTCAGGGACCAAAAGCATGAACGAACACTCACGTATGAAAATCTTATTTGGGGAAGGGGCAGGATCCAAACGCCCCCTCCCAGTTCGCGCCACTACACCGTATGTAGAAAATCTGAAGCCATCGTTCTACAAACTCTCAACGCTTGCTATCAGTGCATGAGTTTCATGCTCGATCGATTGAGCTAGCCGGATCGGGCAACAAAAAGTATAAAATAGTTATGTAAAAAGTTATTTAATAAAATGTTTTACCCTGTTTCTTTGCTGGTGTGTTGTCTATATTTATAATATTTGCATAGGGTTTGTCGTTATTTTGGGCGGGGTGGGTGACGGAGCCGAGCTGTCTTGCAGCCCTCATGGTGTGGAGCTCAGTTCATTTCACTATTTTCGTATTTCTCATGAAGGGTTGTTCCTAATGTTTGTATTTTAGCGAGGTCAAAAAGAGATCCAATTAGTGGTCTACTGATTTTGCACGATTACTTTTATTTTTTTACACGATTTTTCACTATCTGCAAAGACTAAACAGAGTATTGCGACTTTGTGCTTGTTTGTAAATAGAGAATGATCCAAAGAGAACCAATTCTAAAACAGTAAATGCTTGGATAACAATCAATCAAATGGAGAGACAAGCAGGTACGACGGATTACAACGGGGGTAAAGGTCTGCGTTAACTACCCTTCACTATCTGCAAAGAGAGAGTACTACTAAGAGAAAAGAGGGGAGTGGGGGGGGGAAGCGTTCAAAGCACATGAGCGTGCATAAACACGAAAACGTTTTTACCTATCACGTACTTGACATTTGACAGCTTTTGATATTTGCTATTAAAAAACCATTGAAATTCACAGAAAAAAACATAGGTTATAGTCCATATATAGTTAGGAATTTGCATTTACAAAACCTTGAAAATTCAATGAAAAAACCATTGGTTATAGAACATATATAGTTAGGAATTTGCATTTACAAAACCTTATTTTACTCGCATAAAACCATTGAAATTCCATATATAGTTAGATGCGCTAACTATATATCGCGCACCCGCAATCCACTGCTGATGATGTCACATATTACATCATTCATGACATGGTTAGTGGCATCACTGATGACATCACTGATGACATCTCAAATGACATCACTGATAAAATCACTGATAACATCTTATTTGACATGACTGATCACATCACTGATGATATCATTCATGTGATAATACCATGAACCTCTTCAGACTCTAATATAACCTTCGATACAATCAGTGTAAACAGACAGTCACAGACTGTCACTCATCCATGGAGTTACTCACACACCTAGTCAGTTATGCAAAAAATCAATCACACCTCCATTTTCTCAACTATACAGTTATACACACCTTACTTATTCAAACATATACTAACACATATTTACTTTACTCTCTTATACAATCCCTGATACATGTTCACAATGATCCATACAGCTACTCACACATTCACTGGCTCTTATGTACAGTTATTTATAGATGTCAACTCTCACATGTACTGTGTTTTACATATGTACTTACTTTGACATGTAGCACTGAGATATCCATTCACTCACTAATACACTCATGCACAGTCAACCGCCCATACAGCTGTTTCCACATGCACTTTTGAACCCATACATATAGTGAATCAACTACTCACACATCTATGTACAGAGTCACACACCTCCCAGCCACCCATACACACACACTCAGTTTCCCATACAAATACTTGGACAACCAATGAATAACCCATACAGTTACTCATATAGCTACTGATCAACATATGCAGCAGTTTGTAGAACAACAGATATAATGATGCACAAATTAAAACAGTTTAGTCACTAAGCCATGCACTCAGTGAGACACATTTAATCACTCACTCATACAGTCAGTCATGCACCTACTAAATCCTTCATCCAGACACTTATACATCCACTCATTCTTCAATATGTAAGACATATTTTAACTTTACAGAAACAAACAGTCACTGGATGTTGTCATCAGTGATGTCATCAGTGATGTCATTTGAGATGTCATCAGTGATGTCAACAGTGATGTCACTAACCATGTCATGAATGATGTAATATGTGACATCATCAGCAGTGGATTGCGGGTGCGCGATATATAGTTAGCGCATCTAACTATATATGGAATTTCAATGGTTTTATGCGAGTAAAATAAGGTTTTGTAAATGCAAATTCCTAACTATATATGTTCTATAACCAATGGTTTTTTCATTGAATTTTCAAGGTTTTGTAAATGCAAATTCCTAACTATATATGGACTATAACCTATGGTTTTTTCTGTGAATATATATATATATAGATATATATATAGATATATATATATATATATATATATATATATATATATATATATATATATATATATATATATATATATATATATATATATATATATATATATATATATATATATATATATATATATATATATATATTATATGTTCAGAGTTCCAAACTATCGGCCAGGTCCGCATTCACCGGAACACCAACACAGCAAAGAACACGAAGACCCAGAGTTCAGGTGAGTTTGTTATTTTAATAGCACCTTCGCCAGCATAACGTTTCGGCCTGCACAGAGGCCTTGGTCACATGACGCCATGGAGGGCGTGGGCAAAATTTAAAGTGCTGAAGTTTTAAGGCATTTGATTGGACACTGGCGTGTAAAAGAAAACAACCTAAAAGACATACTTGTCATGGCAAGTATTGGGATAATCCCAATAAATGAACTCATCATTCCAATAAATAACATGCCTTTTGAAATGTATCCGAATTGACTTTCATAATCGACAATTTAAATATATAAAAATTGCAATTTAAAAAATCATTTCATAATATTTACAAGATAAATGCAAGTAAAAGTCGGCGGATAAAACAATGTACCACAGATGAACAATCAGCTGCCGCCAATTAATTCACTCCTTCTGGTTAATGTATGGCATGCTAGAAACAGATGTGAAAAAAAGGGGGGTAGGGGGAAGAAAATATAATATTTTTTCCCCCAATGACTGTATAAATACAAACACTATGTTTACCTTTTTCCTAATGTGCCTATGTTTTCTAAATAATCTGATATACACGCTTAGTGTGTCCAATTTCATGTGTGATCAGTGAATAAGTGAAAATTCAAATTTTTTTAAAACATTCAAATGGTTTATGATCTTATTGTAGGCTGCTCCCAACCTACACATTTGATGTTAGTGACATAATATAGTACCTGGAACCGGACTGAAAAGGACAAGCTACGACTCAACCTGCTGATGATACTTATTTGGTTGGTACGTGCGGTCAAAAACTATCTTAGGAGCCCTTACATAAATTGATAGATGGAATGGTATGGTAAAGTAATGGTGCACTATGTTTCATGCGCCTGATAGACTACGTAGGGGGGATTCTCATAGACAAGTATGGAGATCTTCCGTGGAGTTCAGACCCCAAGGGGTCTTGCTATTCAGCTCTAATATATACTTTGTCTCTAGAGCTCTAAGGATTCCCTCCCTGTCGCCGCCTCGCCTCAAGGGACCCACTATATCGATGGCATAATATCTGAGGAGTGCACTGTTGTTGCCATGACACTCTCTGAAATGCCTAGCAACTGGGTACGTGGCGTCACTTGTGTTGATGGCTCTTATGTGCTGGAGCACCCTCTTGTGGACCTGCAATTTGGTACTCCCAACATATCGCAGGCCACACGGGCACTCCAGCACATACACCACGTACTCACTCTTGCAGGTCAGCTGTTTGGTAATTTTACGGGGTATAGGAGAGAATGGAGTAATATATTCGGTCTTGCTAACTCCATGTGAACAGGCCTTACAGCTAGAGCACTTCCTGAAACCTTTGCTCCCTGCTAGCCAGTTCTTTGGCGCGATCACTTCAGGACTTGATTTTACTAATGCATCCTGCATAGAGTATGCTTTTCTGAATGTGATCGCAGGTTTCTTTGGCATATGCTCGCCAATAACTGGATCAAATCTAACTAGGTCCCAGTGTTTGTTCACAATTTTTCTCAATGCCCCATGCTGCCTGTTGAAGGTCCAGATTAATCTGGTTGGTTGCTTGTTCTCATTTACAGTGGGTTTCAGCATCTTCTTGTGTACCAGGGCGGCCTCTCGGGACAGGGCATTTGCCTTGGCCATTTCCGCATCTAATATGCTCTCCCTATACCCTCTAGCTAGGAACTTTTGTTTACTGGCTTCCTGAGCTAGTTTGCACTGAACTTCTGTGCTGCACACTCGCCTGATCCTAAGCATCTCTCCATAGGGGATACTCCTGATCAGGTGTGGCGGGTGGTGGCTCATAGCATGAAGCACCGTATTACCAGCCGTAGGCTTCCTATACAAAGTTGTTTCTAGGTGACCCTCACTGATCACGATGGTGACATCCAGAAAATGAGCCTGGCTCTGACTGATGTCTGCGGTAAAAGCCAGGTTACAAGTGTTGCAATTCAACCTCTCAATGAACTGGATAGCTTCTGCCTGTGTCCCCTGCCAAATTAGAAACACATCATCGATGTATCTGTACCACCATATGATGTGTTTCTTGCAGATGTCGTAGTGTTCGCCGAAGAGGACCTGTCTCTCCCAGTAGCCCATATGCATACATGCATAACTGGGAGAGAAACAGGCCCCCATGGTGACACCTCTAATCTGCTGGTAGTATTGATTATGGAACATAAAGTAGTTGTTAAGTAGGCAGAAACTAATCATGGCAATCAACATTCTGTTATGTTCTAACAGTTCAATCGGTCTCTGTCCCAGATAAAACTGGATCGCACGTACCCCATCCGCATGTACTATACTGGTGTACAGTGATGTAACGTCTAAAGTTATCAACCAGTATTCCGGATTCCACTCAATTTCTGTGATCTTTCTTAGAAAGTCGCTGGAATCCTGGATATATGATGGGAGTCCACAGACGTACTCTTGTAAAAAAGAGTCCACATAGATTGTAGTCTTCTCTAGAAGCCGTCCACATGCTGAAATAATAGGTCTCCCTGGGGGCTTTGTGGCGTCCTTGTGGACTTTGGGGATGAGGTATAGGACTGGGGTAATGGGGTGATCATTCTTCAAAAACTTTAGTTCGTCCATACTGATAAGACCTGATGAACGCCATCCCATCAGCAAGGAATAAAAGTCAAATTTAGCTTTTCTGACCACCCCTACGTCACAATGTTTGTAGCAGTTAGTATCATTTAGCTGATGGAGTGCTTCCTCCATATACAGGCTTCTTGGCCACAATACGACGTTGCCGCCTTTGTCCGATTGACGTACAATCATGTTGCCATCTTTTTGGATTTTGTTGACTAGATCAGTATATTTCTGGTTTTGCCTGTATTTGTGTTTTTTGATTTTAAGCGTCTTTTCATACAGGCCCTTTATCTCCTTAGTAGCTGCTGTTATCATATAACATAAGTGGCGTAAAGGTGGAACGTGGTTTGAAATTTGTTTGGCTGCTTAGATGAGTGATTGGTATATCCTGCACACTCTGTGAGACTGATTGTTCTAATCTCAATGCATCCATGTCCTGCATTAGTGGCACATCATTTGCTGCCAATCCCAACCTTGTTGTTGTGTTCTCAATTCCTTCAGACCCCCTACGTGACTTGCTATTGATAAAATGTTTTCTTAACTTCAATTTGCGCGTAAATTTAAATAAGTCTATTCGCGTTCCAGCGTAATTGAAGTCACTCGGTGGGCAAAAAGACAAGCCCATCGACAAAATGTGGAATTCTAAATCCGATAGCTTCGTTGGGGTAAGATTTATTACTGAGAGACCAAAATTATAAGCTGTTGACAAACCAGTTACTTTTTGTTCCACTGCCTGTTTTGATTTCTCCTCTTTTGTTTCGCGCCTTGCATTGGCTTGCCTCCGCTCTCTCCGCCTGGTGTTGTGGCTTTTGACTTTGGCTGTGGCTGTACCCTTGGGCGTAGAGTGTCTCGCCTGTCCTGCCGTACACAGTCCAGTTCCTGTGCCAGGGTAAGCCGGGTAAACCCCAATCATGCTCCGCTTCTGCCTACATCTGAGTCTGAGCCCCTATCTATGTTAGAGCTCAGCTCCGCATTAGAGGAACTTTCTGGTGATCTTGTCAGTGGTGCGTTTTGTACATTGGGGACCATTTGAGATATTCTGGGTTTTGCTGCTTTAATGGCGTCCTTTTTGCGCGCAAAGGTAAATATGCGCCCCTCCAGATAGTCATTCTTATCCCTTTGGAATTTATATTGTTTTCTCTTAATGATGGTATCTTCCTCCTTTTGTACCCGCACCAGCATCTCCTCTCTGAGTTTAGTGCATTCTGTAGCCACATCTGCACCCAAATTATCTATTTCATTGTTCAGCTCTTCAATTTGAACTTGAATTTTTCTGCGGTCAGATTCAGCATATCGAATTAGGATCTCCACCAACCTCCGAGAGGAATCCAAATTACATTCAGCCCATTCTCTGAGCATCTCTGGGGCAGGTTGCTCATAGCTGGGGGCCAGCATGACCCACAGTCCCAGAGGAATGTGATTAACTTCCAGGTATCGGCGCAGGGAGCGATCCTCCCACGTTTCGTGAGATTTTCCAACTGTTTAAATTTGTCGCCGGCACTGGAGCCTGCATTTGAGTCCGGTTCCATGGTAGCTGTCACACCCGACCCCCAAGCCGGGGAGTCGTCAAAAACATCGAAGGCTGCCACCTCCCTCCCTCTCCGAGCGCCTGCTGACATCGTGCTTCAATGATATTTACTAACGCAGAATTTCGTCTTCAAAACACCAAATCTTTAAAGACGAACACGGACCCAGGAAGTTAAGTGCATGAATTTATTTATTTTCCATAGACACCATGCACCGAATTACATGTTTGCATGCACATGTATACATGCATGAAAAATGTTAAGGTTAGAACACTTAAAGCTACGTTACATGAGAGGTAAAACCCTGCAAAGTGAAGGACTAAAACATACTTGTGATGTAAGACGCCCAATGTAACTCCTGCAATAAAATGCCTCCCAATATAGTGCCTGTAATGTAAACGTACCATATTGGTTGTGCTGTATGTGGGTCTGTTAGCTAAAAAGTCTTGAATTGCTACTGCCCATGTCCCATTTGTGCTGTGAATTTGTTGGGAAATGGTAGTAAAAACGGCTACTATACATTCATTCATTCATTCATCAAGCTTTATTCGGCACAAATCCACTGAGCCATAAAAGCACAAAATATTCCAATAAATGGTTACAATACGATTAAAACATCGAACTCCTAAAACCAAAATTCACACGATGCCAAGGCACTTAATATTAAACAACCATAAAAACAATAAAATGATGTGCAAACGTCATGCCTAAATAGACCAGACTGACTTATGTCTGCAAGGTTAAAATGCAATTCTGATGACCATTGTCTATATATAACCATGAACCCCCAATGGAGTCACCAATAAACAAACCAACAAGCTAAAATCAGTACATTAACCCTTATCAATTTTTTCGGTTTTCTGGATCATCTAAATGAGCTCTAATATCTATATTGATTATTTTAGAGAGGAACAGGGGGACACTGTAGCATACTGAAACACGCTGAACTCACCGCCCTTCTGAAAAAACCCACAGCGGACCCAACCGAACTCAAAAATTACCGCCCCATTTCGCTCCTTCCATTCCCGGCCAAAGTCATCGAGAAAGCTATCAACAACCAGATCGCCGCCTTCCTCGAAGCCAACAAATCCCTCGACTCCTCACAATCTGGCTTCCGAGCAAAACACAGCACTGAAACCGCCCTCATCGCAGCAACAGACGATATTCGAACTCTACTGGACAATGGAGACACAGTCGCCCTCATCCTCCTCGACCTCTCTGCAGCATTCGACACAGTCTGCCACAGCACCCTTTTACAACGCCTCAATAACATCGGAATACAAGGAAAAGCACTTGAATGGATCACCTCGTTCCTCACCGGAAGAACCCAGAGAGTCCGCCTTCCACCATTCAAGTCTGAGGCCACTGAAGTCATCTGTGGCGTACCACAAGGATCCTCACTCAGCCCCACCCTCTTCAAAGTATACATGAGCCCCCTCGCGGCCATCGCCCGCCAACGCAACCTCAACATCATCTCTTACGCGTATGACACTCAACTAATCCTTTCTCTCACCAATGACCCCAGCACCGCCAAAACTAACCTACACGAAGGAATGAAAGAAGTTGCCGAATGGATGAAACAAAGCCGTCTGAAACTGAACTCAGACAAAACAGAAGTCCTCATCTTAGGTACATCCCCCTCTGCATGGGACGACTCTTGGTGGCCGGAAGCCCTTGGAAAAGCACCCATCCCGACAGACCACGCACGGAACCTAGGCGTCATCCTGGATTCTTCACTCTCAATGAACAGACAAGTCAGCGCCGTATCCTCATCCTGCTTCAACATTCTTCGCATGCTCAAAAAAACATTTCGCTGGATCCCCACCGAAACCAGGAAAACAGTCACCCATGCTCTGGTCACGAGCCGACTGGACTACGGAAACACCCTCTACGCAGGTACTACCGCTAAACTCCAGAAGAAACTCCAACGAATCCAAAACGCCTCAGCCAGGATCATATTAGACATCCCGCGCAACGAACACATCTCTGGTCACCTGAAAGACCTCCACTGGCTACCCGTCAATAAGAGAATCACTTTCCGACTGCTAACCCAGGCACACAAAGCACTCTACGACATCGGACCAGAATGCCTCAACTCACGACTGTCCTTCTACACCCCCTCCCGCCAACTACGTTCTTCTAGCCAAGCCCTCGCCACTGTACCTCGCATCAACAAGACCACCATGGGAGGCAGATCCTTCTCATACCTGGCTGCTAAAACATGGAACTCACTCCCCGCTTACCTTCGCCTTGCCCAGAACCACCTAGCATTCAGAAAGCAACTTAAAACGTGGATATTTGACAAGTAATCCTCCTCCCCTTCCTAAGCGCCTTGAGACCCTCTGGGTATGTAGTGCGCTATATAAATTCTCTGACTTGACTTGACTACTCTGGCGTCCCCTAATTCATACAAAAATTTAAAAGCCAACTGGTGCTGAATAATTCTGTTTACAAAAATAGTGGTTTAAGAAGAGATTTCCTCGGGGTCAAATAACTGAAATTACAAAAAAGTGATATATGCTGGGTAGACTGATCTGATCAGTTATCACAGGGACACTTCCTAGTAATTGTGCCCCTAGTTCTCGTTTTTTGGAAAATCAGTCAAATGATGGAAAATAGGAAGATGTAAATGGGTTAAGATTTACCTGTGCTGTGCATTATTTATTAACTATAGTAAGGTACGGTTTGCATCCTAACTCCTCCTGCCATACTCTGTACCGCCCTACTGTAACCATGGGGAGATCTACTAGTTTCCCCTTCCTAGGGAAGACTTCAAACACATGCTCTCTTATTTCTTTTTTTTGAATACCTCAAGATATCCTCTGGATGAGACCACAGATCCCCCTCTGCCTGGTCCAGTCCCAGCGAGGGCTGTTTTATGTACGTAAACATGGAATTCTATTCATCAGATCTAAGCTCATACAGTCGTTAAGGATTAATTTAGTAAACAGATTTTCTTGTTTGGGCCAGACAGATCACCACAATAATAGGGATTTAGTTTCAAGAATATTAGGAAGGATTTTAACTCCCAATGTCAAATAGATGCCGGGGTAGAGTGGGGGACTGACAGTAATTTCCTTAAAAAGGTGTTTTTTCTTATCTGTAGATAACTGTTGTCCCCCGTGGCCCAGATCCCTGCACCACACGTTATGGATGAAATTGTTTTAGGGTTATAGAGGGTGAGCTTCTGGGAAATAAGTTTATTACCTAATTTAGCAGAAAAACCTCATCAGCCCTTCATTATTTCTAATCATGTTGGATATTATTCACTATCACTATTTGTGTAATAAACATTTGACAGAAAACCATGAACATGGAGCTCCAGATGATGTCCATCAGGGTGAGCTGCTCTTGTGTTCCAGGCACTGATTTTGACACCACTGAGGCCAGGGGTTGCAAAAGCAATGCCAGGGGTAGCAAGAGGCATACCAGGGGTTGCATCTGCGACCCATGGTGACCCCTAAACGATGTTCATGGTCTACCCTTGTGTCACTGGCAAGGGTACATGTAGTACTCATGTTGTGGGAGGGACAGGTGAAAATGGAGATCCTATCACAGAGACACGGACCTGTAGATGGAACCTCCACTTAGCTCTGTGCCTCCAGTAAGGTGAATGACTGGTACTAGAAATGCAGGCAGCTGAGCTTACACTTCTGCATTTCAAAGCATAGAAAGAAGGATGAATAAGAGCTGCCTTAGGAAGTGTGTTGACATTTTATTTGAAATAGGGAAGTTTACAGAACATGTGAAATCAGTCACTGCCCATAAAATGTGCAAAACAAGTGTTTGGCATTTTCTGGATGACCTCCTCACCCTAGAAATTATGATGCTGAGATATGCTGACGCTCCGATTGCGGAAGTGGCGAGATGCACTTGGCCTCTCCTCCTCCATATAGATTTCCAAACTCGTGCCCCTTTGATTATTTGACTCTCTTTTTTGGCCCAAAACTGTAATCATTGTACCCCCCGTCCAATTGTTCTGCTGTTAATTACATTGACGATGTGAGGATCCCACTTGGTCTAAGAATGGAGGACGCAAAAGCTGGTCAGAGTCTCTAGATACCCCTGGGTGTTGGTCATCTGCTTCCTGCAAGGCACTCTGTGGATACCACAGACACTGTCGGGAGCTTATGGTGCCAAGCAGCAGTCCCCACTACTAACGGTGGTGGCAGGTTGGCGGATTGTTGGTGATAGTGGCAGAAGGCAAGCAGACTGAAAGCTTTTGGACCTTCTTGACCATCAGGTGTACGCAGACAGTTTGCTGTATTCTTACAGGGTCTTTAAATAAGTAGGAGAGTGGTTGGATGTTGGTTTGTTAAGACGCCACCTAGGTTTCTCCCCTTCCTTTCCGAAACTAGTCAAGTGTGAAGATCAAAATTCTAAGTCTTCTAAACATTAACCGTGATACTCCCCATACTCTATCTAGCTTAAAGGAATTCAAGAAAGGGGAGAGGTGCGAAAGAATTAGAAAGTAGTTAGCACTGAGTAAGTGAAGAATCACCACTTGTCTCAGAAGCTCGATGATTGAAATATTCTGTGCCTGGATGAGGAGGAGAAGAAAGTGCTTGGTTGAGCTTACTATGAATTATAAAATGGTATATTAACCCATGAGTAAAAGATTGTAATGCATTAATTTTGATAATATAGTTCTCTGATCAATCTTACTTTCAATGATTGTTTCAACTTTGCAAAACTACACTCTAGTAGAGACACAAGGTATCCTCAAATTTGTTAAAGACTTCAAGACCAGGTTTTAATCCTAGGCATACGCCCCAAAATAGTGGTCGCAGCTACAGTTTACAGGATTGCATTACAAAGACAAAAGCAAAATAAAAATAGATTCACCTGAGAGTGGAGAATATATAGGTAATTCATTTCATTTAAATGAAGAAGACTTTGCCCTTCTGGAAACTTGCCTTACCTTACAAAAGTAAAGGAAGCAAGGCATATCCCTGAGTGTGTGAACAGAGAATCAGGCACTCCACAGGTCCAACCCATTCCTTCTTTATTGACATCTATGGACAGAATCCTGTATGCTATTGCCATGCCATTATGCTATTGCCATCCCATTCGTCACCAATCCTAAAGGATGGACACTCAAATCGTGGCCCTCAACCTGAATGATAGAAAAATGAGCACCCCAGTGGAAGTGGTAACTGGCTCACTGTTAAATCCATTCAGCACACCCAAACCACTAATTACTTTGCTATTTTGTGAAAACTGTGAAAAGTTCCAGTGCTAATACAGCCTATGTTAACAGACAGGAGACCTAGGAGAAAAAACAATAAGACTTCTGGATATTCAATCAACAAAATCTGGCCCAACAAAACTAATGCAACCCACCAAGGCCTACCTCCTAAATGAGCTGTTAAGAACTTGCCAACTTGAGGGTACAATATGGCCCTGGTTATGAGTGTAGGTGTTATTTAGCGCGGCTGATAAATGATGATACGATAGGGTACGTTATTTATCCAGTGCATTAAATAGCACCTATTGCAAGTTTATGAGGACTAACATTCGGGTTTTGGTGTTTAACTCACCAAAGTCCGCATGATACAGTGAATATCATATGATTTTCCTATAACAAATTTCACCAGGATTGACTTGCTGAAATTGAACAAGCCTTGAGATATTTGCGCATACGATAATTATTGATGCGTTAAATACCCTTTAACTTGTAATTCCTAACAGTGCGTAAACAGGGGTTTACACACAGGTCGGAGTACACCGATGTTAGAAATTGAGTTTCTGGTGGGCAGAGGTTTGCACACTGTCCATGCAGAAACCACAATCCTAGTCAGCGTAAGTTAGATACACACCATAAATTAACCTGCGCTCACCATCTGGTAGCTTGGTACATAGCAAGTAGGCTTAAGAGACAATGTGTAAAGTATATGTGCCACACTTCAAACAGTAACACACTGAAACTACCACAAAAAGACATCACACCACGTTTTTAAAATTGCTTATATGTTGATGAAAATAACAAGATGAAAACAACAAAAAATTCAATAAGTATAAGTGGAATTATGAATTTTCAAAGAGTAAATGAAATTGGAGTGCTTAAAAGCTGTGAACGCCAACCAGGGACATCTGGTCATGCTTGACCAGTGTAAATTCAAAAGATCAGGCTGACAGCAAGGTAGCATGGGTCTCAGGGCCGGACTGGGAACCACAACCGGCCCTGGCAAAGTGCTCGGCCGGCCACCCCCTCCCCACTCGGAGGGGGCGGAGAGGAGGGGGCCGGCCGAGCATTTTACCGGGACCGGTTTTCGGCCGATTTTGCTACAGGGCCGATTTTGCAGCTATGCTGCAATAACGGCCCTGGAGCAAAAACGGCCCCCAGGGGCCCAAAACCGGCCCCCACCCGTGCGGCGCACCGGGGGATTGCCCAGTGCCCGCTATGGCCAGTCCGGGCCTGATGGGTCTGATACAGGGACCAGCCTTGACCCCCTGAAAAGTACCTGGGATGCGTCATTGACAGAGTCGAGATGCGAAAAGCAATGAAAAGATGTGTCAGCATTGAACTGCTGGACCGAAAGCGATGCGTCATTGTCTAGACACACAAATCGGAGATCCGTCATCGTCAAGCTGCAGAATGTACGGGATCCTTTGGGAACTGGAAGCAATGTGCCGCACGATCGGTGATGCGAGGTCCACGGTCCATGCAGCACCTGCAGTGCATTGGAGGTGAGGGAGATGCACTGGTTCCGATCAGCTCAACATCGTCGATTAATGGATTTTTAGCAGTTGCTGCACTCCATACCCCCTTCCAAGGACCAGGACTTGATTGGCACCACGTGGCAGGGCATGACCTGCAGCAAGCAAACTCCAGATGCTGTTGCAGGGTGATGAAAAGTCATCGATATCCCCGATACTTAGAACAGGGAGCAAGCCAGTATGCCCTTGGAGTCACTCTGGGTTCACGTGAGATGGGCCCAGTCATTCCTCAGCATGGCAGAGGGTAAAAGGCAGCAGGGAAGCGCAGCAGGAAAGCAGTTCCTCTAGAGCAGACACTCCAACTGAGTGGTAGTCGTTGTAGCAGCACAGCAGTTCTTCCTCCTGGCAGAGTTTCTTCACAGCTCCAGTAGTGTCTGTTTTGGAGGGGTCAGAGACCAAGTTCTTGCACCCAGTTGTGCCTTTGAAGTGGGGGTGACTTCAAAGAGGGGCTTTGATGTACACAGTGGTCCCCCCTCCCAGCTCTGGCTTCAGACTCACTCCAGGGGGATACACCGCTCTTTGTGTGGGGATAGGACACAGCCTATTCAGGTGTGTCAGCTCCTCCCTCCCATCCTGCCCAGGATGACCCATCAAGATGTGGATTGCCACTCAGTCACACCTAAGCTTCCTTTGTGTGTGGCTGTCTAGGGAGATGCACAAAGTCTAGCTGTCAACCCCCCTCCCCCCCAGATGAGCATTAGAGACAGGCTGCAGGCATGCAGGGCTAAAAACTGAAAAATGTTGTGGGCCCTATTCACAGAACTAACTTAAGACAACATCCTAAACTCACTACTTTTGGTATTCACAGAAGGCATTTAGTAGTAGTAAAGTTAGGATTTTGTCTTAAGTCTGTCTTAAGTCTGTCCTACGTTTGTCTTAAGTCTATCTTAAGTCTGTGTTAAGTACGTCCTAGGTTTGTCTTAGGTTTGTCTTAAGACTGTCTTAAGTCTGTCTTAAGTCTGTCTTAAGTCAAACTTAAGACAAAATCCTAACTTTACTACTACTAAATGCCTTCTGTGAATACCAAAAGTAGTAGGACAGACTTAAGACAGACTTAAGACAGACTTAAGACAAACTTATGGCAGACGTAAGACAGACTTAAGACAAACTTAAGACTAACTAAGGACAGACTTAAGACAGAATTAAGACAAAATCCTAACTTTACTACTACTAAATGCCTTCTGTGAATACTAAAAGTAGTAAGTTTAGGATTTTGTCTTAAGTTAGTTCTGTGAATCGGGCCCTGTGTTTCTAAAAGTGGTAATTTAAAAAAGGGTAATGATAAATTCAACTTTACCAGTAATGATTATTTATCATCACTATTCCAATGATATGAAACATCAAAAGGTCTACTCCTTCCAAATCAGGAATGACAGCTTATACGTGTAAAAATCAGTTCCCAAGGTTAACAAATGAGAGGGTTAGGCATCACAGCAGCGAACAACAAATGTGGGTGTTTTTCACTACGAGAACATGCAAAACTGAAAAGTACCTGTCTTAACTTTTGATTACACAGCACCCTGCGCTATGGGCTAAGGAGGGCCTACCTTAGGGGTGACTTATATTTAATAAAAGAAGAGTTTAAGACTTGGCAAGGGGTTTGAAATGCCAGGTCAACAAGGCAGTGTAAATTGCTCACACATACCCTGCAGAGGCAGGCTTCAGACCCTGTTGAGGGGTTACTTAAGTGTGTGGCACAATCCGTGCTGCAGGGTTACTAGTAGCATTTAATTTACAGGCCCTGGCGTATGTAGTGCACATTACTAGGGACTTCTAAGTAAATTAAATATGCCAGAGGGGTATAAACCAATATTACCATGTTTAGAGGAGGGACACATGCACTTTACCACTGTTTAGTAGTGTTAAAGTGCTTGTAGTCCTAAAAGCCAACAAAAACTAAATCGGAAAACCACATCATAACTAGGGCATAGTGTGGAAAAGGTATGCTGTTTGCCAAGGAACCCAAATTCAACCACTTGCTAAACTGAAGAAAGATGTAAGTCATTTGCATTCCATCCTAAACAAAACAGCCATAACAAGAAGCATAAAAAGGCATGCAGATTTTTCTGCCTTTAAGCTGCCCCACATGAGCCTACTCCAAATTTTAACATGAAACCTTTATGTATTGGCTCATGTAAGATGCACATGTATATTATAAGAAAGCCCTTAGGTTGCAGAGAAAATATACCACAAGTAAAACCAAATAACTTAAATACTTAAAATTAAGGTACTACAATTAGGCATAAGCATAGAAAGGATGATGTAGAAATGCTAAGAGAAACTCTGAGCTATCTATTCCACCAAAGAAAATGAGTAATATAGCAGCACCAGTGGGAAATATTATCTACAATAGCAGGAAGCTTGATTGTACAACAGTGAACCTATCAGCGCATTCATCAAAAATCCATAAAAAAAATATTAGGCTAAGGCCCCATTTTACTTGTTGTGCCAAAAGGAATATCCCAAAAGTGGTATAGGAACCATTGTGAGCTAGTTTCTCCTTATGCTTCTATAGAGAAGAGGGTAGAAGGAAAGAGCCGTCAAAAACCCTCTATCGAACTTGAAATATGCAACACAACTCCAAATCCTACAAGGTCCAGATTGCTTGACAAAAGTTATTTTTGGCAATTTGTGCCAAAACTTGGGCCACAAGTTGATACTAAAACTCAAATTTGAGGAAATCAGACAAATTTCAATATGGAATGGAAAGGGAACAAACCGGTTGTCATCTATCAATCAAAAGGCCATTATGATATCCTGAATTGAAGAAGCATACTAAAATGAATCAACTCAATACCCCGAATGGAGGGAACGACTTCAGATGACATTATCTCTATAAGGTTTCTAAATTATAGGAGAAGGAATGGAGACCCAATGTGCCAGTCAATGAGCTAGTAAACAAAATACTGTCCCACAAAGAATTCCAACTGGCTTGGGGAATGAAAGTTGCTACTCTCGACAAAGAACACTATCCAGACGTTTTAGAATCAAGAAACAGAGCAACCCAAATGAAGCTGCCTACAGGTCAATAAAGTGCCCTACACCCAACCACACAGGTATGTTCATAAATGTAACTTTCTCTTCCATCAATGGTGAAAAAGAAGGTGTCCTTCAGAACAACTGCACATTGAACCATAGGGTGTAAATGGAAAATGTTACAGAGAATACAATTGGATGACCTAACTACAGGAAATTTCCTGGCCTATGATTTTCTTTTTCTTTTTTATTTTTAAATAGCCA
This sequence comes from Lissotriton vulgaris, assembly GCF_964263255.1. Taxonomy (NCBI): domain Eukaryota; kingdom Metazoa; phylum Chordata; class Amphibia; order Caudata; family Salamandridae; genus Lissotriton; species Lissotriton vulgaris. The sequence continues at coordinate 702,084,041 of NC_141700.1, read as the reverse complement.
AGCTAGACTCGAAGATATCAGGTATCAGAGTGCTTTGCTTGAGCACCAGTTTCGTTACACAAGGGCACATTCATTTTTGTTAGGCACGGGGAGATTAAGTGATTTGGCCAGAATCATAGGATGTTGAGCGTCGTTGCAGAGACTCAAACCCAGTTCCACAGCATAGATGTCGACGGCTCTAGACATAAGGCTACATCCTCTCCCCATGATTCACCATAATTTATCCTTTACCCTCATTTGAGCTGTCCCGAGAAAGTCCAATAAGAGATCAGGTCTGTTATGAACCAACATCTCAACGAAAGTCAAAGCTCTTATTAAGCTGGAATATAGCTGGGTTAAAACAAAAGCTGGAAGATAGGAATTGGCTAGCCTATGTAAGAGCTTTCCAACGGATGGCTGCTCCATATAAACTCCCCCAGTTATATATTATGTCATGCTATGTTATGTTAAGGAAATTTGTAAAGCGCGAGGTTACCCTTGGGTGTGTTGGTGCTGACTGAAAGCTGAGCATGCTAAACTGACGCATTTAATTGTTTAAAAGCCAGGTCTTAATCTCCTTCCTAAATGCTAGCAAGGAAGGAATGGGAGATCTAAAGGCGCCTCGCGATTTGGATTAAAATGGCATTAGCATTCAGTCTGGAAAAACACCCTCTATCTGGAAATCATGTACAACACATTGCCCTGGCACCAAGAAATTGATGCTCAATATTTTTACCTTCTGTTACCCTCAAACTGAAAGCAAAAAAAACCTTATCTTTAAGACAATGAAAATGCAGTAATCAATCTAGGGTAAAAAATGATAGAAAATTGATCCATGACCATTGTAGTCTGTGAAAACTTCTATTACAAGCTGGGCTCAAGCTTTGCCAAATGTTCAAGTTGTGAGTGAGGAGAATTCATGAAATCTACCCTAACCCACATGTACTGGTCCACAGCTTCCAAGAGATAGAGTCAACTTGCTCCCCTGATGGAAGCACCTGACATACATACCTTGCATGAGTGTTCCTGGTCAATCTATTATGCATTGTATGTATTTAATTATTATGCACTGCACTTTTGTAGATACAACTTGTATTCGAATAAAGCATGATTGATTGAGTGTACCTAGTCAGATACTACGATCAAATATATCTTATGGGGAAGTACCAGATAAAACCCTATTGACTATGTCCTAATCAATATTGAAACCTTGGGATTAGTACTTGATATGAGCATGCATCAATGACTAGAGAGAGATCACAATCCCCTTATTGTGCAATTAATCCAGGAAGGATTTAAGTACCAGGCAATCCAAAAAGTGGATCTAGCCCTTGTTGAAGGTCGAGCCTCAAATACAAACTTTCGGGCCTTAAAATGACGATCTGGGAACTATGTTAATATCAAATCACACATAGACAAATTCTCACAGACTAAGTTTAAATACATCTTAGAGCACAGAGAAGCTGAAAAACAATCTGCAATTGGGGGGTTGTTCTGTGACGGTTTCCAGCGGCAGCACCAGCAGCAAAGGGCCGGGCTTAGCTCCGCCTGTTCCCCGGGCGGGCTTGGCTCCGCCGGGTCCCTCCCACCACCAGTGACGCCCTGTGCAGCGCCAGGAGGCGCATAAAGGCAGCGCCGGTATCGAGGCCAGTGGGGGTTGTTCTGTGACGGTTTCCAGCGGCAGCACCAGCAGCAAAGGGCCGGGCTTAGCTCCGCCTGTTCCCCGGCCTGGCTTGGCTCCGCCGGGTCCATCCCACCACCAGTGACGCCCTGTGAAGCGCCAGGAGGCGCATAAAGGCAGCGTCGGTCTCTCGTCCCGCGGGACGCATGCGGGCACGCACCGGGAGAAGCCCGGGACAAGGGCGGGGCCGTCTGAGGCCGTCAGAGGCCAGAGGAGGCCGGGCTGGGCCATGGACTTTGGGACTTTCCTTTGGGACTCTTACGAACCGTGAGTGTTAATTGTTGAGTGTGTTTTATCGGCTGATGATGAGTCGGTCTGTCATGGCTAAACTGCGTTCCTCAAAGACGCCATCTTTGTCTGGGCCAATAGACAACTATATGGTAAAAGTGGTGAGTGAGATCAATACAGGACGCCGCAAGTCTCTAGGCCGATTCAGCCCGCCTGCTTCACCTACAAACGGTTCTGTACTAACAGAGTTCTGTGATCTAGTTCCAGGGGGGGCCCCAAGCACTCAAACAGTAGCGGACATAGACACATCTGTCAGCCTAGCTCCCAATGTGGCGCTACTAGATAACTCCCTGTCTTCCACTACTCAACCTTTACCAATATCATCCCCGGAACCCTCCCCAGTACCCCCGCAGGCACGTAGGAAAGTGAGAGCCTGTAGAGGGCCACAAAGTAAACGAGGAGGGTATAAGAAAGTCAAGAAGGTGGTCATCACACCGGACGATGAAGGGGGAGTCCTCCCTGATAATCCAAATGAGGGGGGTACGATTACACTGAATAATGACCAACTCGACTCCTTGATTAACATGTTCGCATTGAAAATGGAGACTATGTTCAGACCATTGGCAGACAGAGTCGAACAGGTTACAAAAGAGGTATCCAGATTGGGTACCCTTTTAGCATCCCACCTGGCCACCGTAGAAAAAAACCCCTCAAAAATCTAATGTCAGTCCTAAAGAAACTAAGGGCCCTGCAGTTCCCAGTAAAGGGGTTGGGGATAAATAGGATCAGGTCTCAAAGGAGGTTTCTAGGTTGGGGGTTCTCCTATCTGCACATTTGTCATCATCCAAAGCAGACAGGAACACTAACATGGGCACTACTGTAATTGAGGGGGCTACGAGCTCTTGTAGTGGGGGTCATAATGCAACAAACATCGTGCCAGCTGTAACACCTGCACAGCCTCCGAGTAATCAACCCATTCCTCCTCCCATTCTGAAGGCTAATTCGGTCACTACTGTTGCAGGGAATAACTTAGGGTTGAGGGAAGGCAAGCAAAGACCCCTAGTTAATCTACCACCAGATTGCGCTCCATATATAGTAGTGGTAACAAATGTCCCTGGGGTACATTCACGGTTAAATGATGCAAGGGTGGAAACAATGGATTCCTTGAATCATAAAGTATTGGCATGGCTGAGTAAATACTGTGGTTTTCCTGTTACGTTTCGAAATGATATCATATCGACACGCAGAATGGGCTGGATAGGCAACTCTAGAAAAACAACCAAGGGGGACTGCATCATTGTAAACTTTAGGCACCCACAGCATGTAGCCACTGTTCTGCTGAGGGTGGCCTCTTTACCAATTACAGATGACTTTATATGTGCGCGCCCCATTGGGTTTTTCTACAATCATCTTAGTAACATCTCTAAACCTCATGTTGTTCAACAAAATCCATTACCATCTCCTTTTTTCCAGGGCACAGGCCTGTGTGCCCATCCAGGTTATCAAACTTCTTTGTCATCGGACTCTTACTGTTATACTTTGTGTAGGCCAAATTTTCAAGCCGAACAAATTCTTCCACTTTGTAATCGGTTTGCGCCCTTGGCATCCCTGGAGGAAAATGACTGACTGGAAAACAACTCAAGGCTTAACCCACAGTCCTGCAGAATCATGACCTGGAATATTGCCGGGATTAGGGGCAAAGGTGAAAATGAAATATGGATTGACTTTTTGAAATCTTTTGACATCTTGGCATTTCAGGAGACCTGGGACATATCGAATAGCTTTTCCTTAGATTATTATAGACATTTTTCTATTCCAGCCACAAGTAGCGTGGCAGGTAGATCAAAAGGAGGATTACTAAGCCTGTTCAAACTTGATTTAAAAGGAGTGTTAACCCAGCTTGATTCAGGTTGTCTAAATTGTTTAATTGTTGAACTGAATTCCCCAATTTTTTCAAATATTTTCTTTATTAATTTTTATAATGCAAATGCTAATGAAAGCACCAGACATAATCTGGATTACCTTGATAACTTTTTGTCGGTTTACAGAACCAAAGTAAATTGTTTTGAGATAATTCTCTTAGGTGATTTTAATATTCACCCCTGTAACCAGCCCTGTGCCAACTCAGTAGAAGAGGGTTTGCCCTGTTCTACAGTTACGCATTTTGAACATTCAAAAAGAGGGGAGGCACTTGAGGATTTCTTGGCGGGGTGGAATCTGTATGAATCTGGATGCAGTGAAGGTGAAAATAAGGTCCCTACTTTTAAAGGATCTGGTGAAGGTACAATTATTGATTTTATTTTTGTGTCCTGTTACATATTAGGTAAAGTGGTAAGGTATAACACAGTGGTTTCAGTCTTCAGTGACCATAACCCAGTCGTGGTGGAGGTACTGTCCAGGGATTTTTTAACCATGAAATTATTGTTACACAAGGGATGCCAAAATGTGATCCCTATAGACCAGGGCCGTAGGTTAAAGTGGTCGAATATTAATCCTGAAATTGTTGTTCAGGATGTTCTGACTAAGGCGGAGGATGATGTAGCTATCTGTCTTTGCTCGGGGGCACTAAGCACTCAAGTAGGTGCGGCGTTTGATAACATCTGTAAACAGATCAACCAAAGTTTAACCGGGGCGAAAGGGCCCTCCAAACATCATGGGAAGAGATGGTTTGATCATTCGTGCTCAAAGGCTCATGCTGATTTACTTAGGGCCTTGAAGACTAGTCCTAAGGACCGCGCCTTAATAGCTAAGTTAAGAGTATGTTATAAAAACAGTATGCAAACTAGGAAGAACGAGCTAAAAGAAAAGGCCTGGTTAAAGCTACTTGATCCGGAGACATTAAAAAATAGTAGCCAGTTCTGGGAAGTAGTAAACCAGCCACTTTTCTCAAATGAGGAAAATCGCCCCCTTGAGTCTAATATTCCTGTCGATGCATGGATCAAACATTTTGGGAGCATATACGCCAACACTGTCCATCAGGACCCCGTAAATGACACCACTTATAGAAAGGAGGGCTTTTGTGTTACCTTCGATGTGCAAGAAGTGGAAAGGGCGATAGACCAGACCTTGGTAAACAAGGCACCTGGTCCTGATGGGGTCCCTGCCGACATTTTCAAATATGCCCCAAAACTGTGGTCGAAGATCCTATGCAAGGTTTTAATTACACTAAATCACAATAATATCCCAACATCTTGGAAAGAATCCATTATCGTCCCAGTCTTTAAAAAGAGTAACAGGGTAGACCCAGCCTGTTACCGACCAATTTCTTTAATAGACTCCTCTGTTAAAATTTTGGGGCGGGTCATTTTGTATAAATTACAGGAGTGGCTTGACGATAAAGGGATACTGTCAAACTCGCAATATGGATTCAGATCCAAAAGAGGTACTTTGGATCAGTGCCTTAATTTACAATTGCTGGTGGATAAATACACTAAGGCCAAGGATGGGTCACTATACCTGGGGTTTATGGACCTGTCCTCGGCCTTCGACCTTGTTAATTGTACAAAGCTCTGGCTGATCTTAATTGACTTAGGTCTTGACCCTGCCCTGGTAAACGTTTTAGCTGACCTACATTCTGGTCTCTTGGCCTCTGTAAGGGTGAACGCTGAGGGGCGATGTTCTAGTCATTTTAAATCAGAAAGGGGGTCAGGCAGGGATGTATCATGGCCCCACTTCTGTTTACAGTTTATATAAATGCCCTTGAACCCGTGCTCAGGGAGGCCGCGTCTGATATACCGCATATAGGGGAACTTGGCATACCGGTTCTCCTGTATGCGGATGATGCTGTCCTTCTAGCGCGGACCGGTGTCGGCCTTCAACATTTGTTGGACGCTTTTGGCCTTTTTATGACCTCCCTGGACCTTAAAATAAATGTTTTTTTTTTTTTTTTAATATTTTTTATTGGATTTTTTAAACTATTTTACCCCCTAAACCGAGGGTAAGAAGCACAACATATCATAGAATGAAATTTGCTTTGTACATACACAAATGTAAAATACATGAATCCCAAAGGAATACAATATAAACAACAAACAGGAAATAATAGAAATCAAAAGGTGATAAAATAAATACATCATAGATACTACAACTTATATCAATAGTTAATGACATCATTAATCGATACATCTCTATATATAATTCTATTGTCCTACGTCTCATCCTTCCATCTAGTTATTGGTTCCCATATTTTCAATCCCAGTTTCCTCCCTTTCTTTCCCCTTCTAGCATAGATTGCTTTTTGCAAATTATATACATTCATAATCCTTGCCAACCATTGTTGATATGTCGGTGGTGTTGGGTCGAGCCAGGCTGAGGCAATACATAACCTAAAGATCGCCATGGCCACATTAATAAAATACCATTCTTCCCCCTGAGTACCATCTGGATTTACACCCAACAAGATTAAAGAGGGGGTTAAATTAACTGTTATTCTCAATGCCCTTTGCATATAGGTCTCTATTTCATTCAAAATCGTACATAATTGTGGGCATGTTGCAAATACATGTACAATATCTGCTTGCAAACTTCCACATCTTGCACAATTAATACCCGTTGTAGCCCCCCATTGTGCGATTTTTGCCGGAGTGTAATATAACGGATACAGTGTCTTGTAATGTTGCGCCTGTAATGCTGCAGAACACAGAGCATTCTGACCCAACTCTAATGATATATTAAAGCAATCTATTTCAGCATCTAATTTAGTTGCCCAACTTTCCACCCATTTCTCCAAATCATCTTGTTTTGATTCTATTAGTTCATAGTAGAAACTTTTAATACTAAAATCAACTCCTTCCTGTACCAACTCCAAAATATTATTTTTCTCAAATCCAGCAGTTCCCCCTCTTTTATTTAACAAAAAACTTCTTACTTGAAGATACTTAAAAAAATGCCTTGTTTCTATCCCATATTTTGCTTGAATCTCTGAGAACTGCATGAGACCCTCGGATCCCATCAAATCACCAATCAGAAAGGGGGGTCAGGCAGGGATGTATCATGGCCCCACTTCTGTTTACAGTTTATATAAACGCCCTTGAACCCGTGCTTAGGGAGGCCGCGTCTGATATACCGCATATAGGGGATCTTGGCATACCGGTTCTCCTGTATGCGGACGACGCTGTCCTTCTAGCGCGGACCGGTGTCGGCCTTCAACGTTTGTTGTACGCTTTTGGCCTTTTTATGACCTCCCTGGACCTTAAAATAAATGTAAAGAAATCTCAAATCATGATTATGGGAAGAGGCAAAAGAAAGACAAACCTGAAAACGTTCTTCTGTTGTGAGGAGGAACTCAGCAGAGTCCCTACATTCCCGTACCTGGGGATTACCTATGAGGAGAAGGGGAATTGGGGACTGCAGATTAAAAACAGAAATGCGGCCTTTGCTAGAACCTCCTCAGCAATCATGGGTTTTAGTAGAAAACTGGGGGCTAGACCCATAAAGGCTTTGCTGAACATTTATAAAGCGAAATGTTTAACGGTAACCGCATATGGGTGCTCAATATGGGGGTACAGTGCAATAGACTGTCTACAAGTCACTGAAAATAAATTTATGAGAACTATTTTATCAGTGCCCCAGTCTACCCCATCCTATACGATCCACTCAGAGCTAGGGGCCGGTTTTATTACAGACGCGATATGAGTGGCCCCCTTAATATCCTGGTTGAAGACCTGGTTGAATGATGAACTCTCTTTGAATCATGTCATTATTAAAGATTGCCTCTCATTGGACAACATAAATACAATTAAGTGGATGTCTTATGTTAAACAAATTAGGGAGACCAGAGCTCTTTCTCTCACCTGACAAAATAACCCGCAAGGACATAGCTCTAATAAAGGGGGCTATGTTACAAATACTGATGTTAAATAGAGAGGAAGTTGAGCTTAGAAAACCCACTGTAAGGGCCAATTTGATTGTTGACAATCCCCCAGGACCTGAGCTTTACCATGTTTTAGTTAATCGTTCTTTCCACAGGTTTCTTTTAACACGTTTTCGTTTCAATTTGATCCACTTGAACTTAGGTCACTTTTCTGAATGGAGTAGTCCTGAACAGGCACCTCCGTGTTCCTGTGATAATTTTTCGACGCAGGACACAATGCATTTTATGATGTTTTGTGGTCATTACACGGAAATAAGGACTACGTTTCTTGTTCCAATCCTTAAGGAGGCAGGGTTCTTTCAAGTTAAGCCCGCTCTCCTATATCTGCAATTACTTAACAGCCCCAGGATTATTTTCCATGTTGCCAGCTATTATTTGGTGGGTGATGTTAGGGTTAGGAGCAAGAGAATGATAAATTAGAAGTGATGGTATTTTTATAAAGTGGATTTTCTGCATTGTATATATATATATAGAGTAATGCAATATGGTAGCTATACTTATGTAAAATGATTCTTTTTAATAATTTTATGAAAACTGTGGGATATCTTTTAAATACATGAATTGTAAATGTTTTAAAATATATGAATTGTAAACGTTTTTAATGTGTATTGATTGTATAGTATGCTTCACCATCTTTTTATGATATTGAATTATCGAAATAAAGTATTTTGACTGACTGACTGACAATCTGCAAATACTTCCTGGGAAAATTTGCTGGAGTTAATCTTATCAAGAGTCTTCCCAGTTACAAATAAAATATCAACTAATAAAATAAAGAATGAACTGCGAAAGGAAGATTGGTTTGATGAGGATTGTTCAAATAAAAAGAAAAAATTAAGCCTGGCCCTTCAATAATGATATCCAACTTCTGCCACGGAGCAGGCATTAAAATTAATGAGAAAGGAGTACAAATATTAATAAAAATAAGAAGACAATGCACAAAGGGAGCTAGTCAAAAAAGCTCTGACTAAAAAAGCTCAAAGAAGGATCTGGGAAAAAACTATGGGGTTACAGGAAACTCAAAGAATTTTAAAATCTGAAAATCATTTTGTGAGAATGTTTAGAATTTAATTCATACAAAGTTAATCAAAACCATTGCATATTGGTAGCAACCTTAGAAGCTATATGTGCGTGCATATGAGTAAAGGAAGATAATGATAACACTATAAGCATGTCTTAAGATGGAGGATAAAAAGAAACTAGAGTCCATAAAACATTACATTTGAGTGACAAGGATTGTCAGTTTGTAACGTGTATTTTTTGCTCAGCTACTGTAACAAATTTGACAATGTGGACAGTTTGGATGTGTTGGAAGGTGGTTTATTTGTAGTGGTAGGTAGGCACCTAACACCAGAAACAAGGCTACCAACATGGTACTGGGTCCTAAATAGTCTCTAAAAATCAGTCTTGCTCAACCCTTGGTAGCTGCCACCGAGCAATAAGGCTTAACTTAGGAGACAGGCATGTAAAGCATTTAAAACCACCAAAACAGTAAATACCTAAGACACAACAAACAATAAAAATCCCACACTAATTTATAAAAATAGGAAATATGTTTATCTTTAAAATGGCACCAAAACAACCAATATCCAATGCAGGGAACCGGGGATATGAGTTTTTAAAGACTAAACACTTTCTAGTGCTTAGAAACCAAAAGCACCACTTCTGGACATCTGATCGCACTTTACCAGAACAAAGTCAACGTTTGAGGTTGACCATGATGGAGCCCTGCTCAATTGACCCATGTGGGAGGCTTCAGTCAAAATTGTACCTTCACATTTAGAAACTTTTCTGGAACTTGTTCGACCAAGGGCCATCGTTGTTCTCCACAAGTCCCGATCTTAAAGCAAGGCAAAGTCCTCAGAGCTGTAGTTCCAGATAGTGCAGCAGTTAAGGTCTTCACCAGGCAGAACATTGGGTGCAGATCATGATTCCAGCAGGACATTCTTCCATCTTCTTGTAGTTTTAGGCAGGAGAACTGAGAGGCTAGGCAACTCTCACATATTAAATCTCAGCTTCTGGGCATCAAAAGGGGGGGCACCTCTGACCAATGGAATGCAGGATGCCACCCAGGTGCATGACCACTTTCTCCAAAGTGTGGGATCTTCTTTTCCCAGAAAGCACTATTCCTCCAAAATCCATCATGGCTGAAATCTCAACAGAGCAGTATAAGCTAACTAAACCCACTCTCAGTGTGACTCATTTCCATAGCTCTTTCTTACTTATGCTCTACAACCCCTCTTCCCTGACCTGGCGTTCCTATGTAGCTGCAGAACTCTCTCCATCAGATAGCCTCTCTCTTAGATAGCCACTTATCATATAATAAAGGCAGCCCTGCTAAGCCTGTTAGCATTGACCAATCAGGAACGACTGCTGGAAGGCTGGATTTTGGCTTACAGACAAGAACGTATTATAACATATTTTCTGTAAATGTTAGGATAAATTCAACAAGACCAATCTCTTGAATTTATGAAAAACATTCTGGTAAGTCTTTGAATGATATTTGTATACTTTCCTAGCAATAGTTATGTGTGCATAAAATATTGCCATGTTAGACTATGAGGCCAAGTATCTACAATGGTGAAAATAAAATGTGCAATACCTCCCTCACCAGGTTTATAAAACATCTTTTATAAGGAACCTGCTCATAATTACAGGAAACCCATCACCCCTGGAACACCTAGGGGAGACCTGGGGGTTGCCTAATATGTAAGATTGCTGTAGATTACTACTTCACAGTACTCACAGCACCAAAGTCAACTTTCCAGGGGATTTTCTACACTGGGGAACCATAAAATGGGCCGGTTTCCCTCACCAGAGTTTTAAGGGCATCTTTTATAGAGAGTCTGCTTGCAGTTACCTGACCCCACCACCGCAGGAACACCTAGGGGAGACGTTGGGGGTACCTGATATGTAACATTAATGTAGATTATCACTTTTATAGTGGCCTTGCCACCAAAGTTGAGGTTGTAGTGAATTAACTGTTTTAGAGCAATGCTGCAACCCAGGGCTGCTTTTAAAATGACCTTAGGCTCTCAGCAGTGCATGCATGCAACTGTCAAAAAGGCTTCTGGCCTCTAAACTGCCAGGCCCTATTATATACGGTATTCACCTGTTACAACACATTTTTTACAACGCACTACCACTACAACGCAGGCATTACAACGCATACCATTACAACGCATAGCGCTGGGGGGCGCTCTAGGATAAGATGTAAGTTTAATTTACTATCCAACACCTTCCCTAGGGTCCACGGGGACTGGAGTTAGAATAGTAAATTATACTTACCACTATCCAGCACCCCAAAGCGCTATGCGTTGTAGTGGTATGCGTTGTGAATACCGCGTTGTAATGGTATGCGGAGTAAAAGTATGCGTTGTAACGTCATACATCCATTATATACTAGTGACTTACTGGTCGTTTTTCATCCCCTTGCCCCATTATCTACTAGGGGCTTATAAGTTAGGTCATACCGATTATGTTTGTACTTCATAGTGTGTGTGTGGTAAAAATAGCACTGGGCCTGGTCCTGACTAGCAGGGCTCAAGGCACAGTCAGAGTCAGCTACCATCAGTACCAGTCAGCACACCCGGAGTGGCCGTTGCGGGCATCGGGCAATCCCCCGTGCGCCGCAAAGGTGGGGGCCGGTTTTGGGCCACTGGGAGCCGTTTTTTGTTAAAGGGCCGTTTTTGCAGCGTTGCTGCAAAAACGGCCTTGTAACAAAATCGGCGGAAAAACCGGCCCTGGCAAAGTGCGCGGTCGCACCCCCATCCCCCCCTGGGGGTTGGGGGGGCAGCCGAGCACTTTGCCAAGGCCGGTTTTGGTTCTCAGTCTGGCCCTGACTGTGGGTGTGAACAGGCCAAAATGGGGACTTTCTAACATACTTGTTTTGTTCCTGTTAAAGGATTCAATAACTGCTTGTCTGCAATTCCGCATCCCCATTAGGTTAAAAGGTAAGAGCAGTAAAAATGGTCCATCTATGAGAAGCATGGAGCAAACACAGATCGTGTGCAAGATTGATTCCTGCTCTTGCATACACCATCTGCATGTTTTGTTGATTCCTTGGGTGGATCATGTAGGAGCAAAGTCCAAACTGGGGATGCCATCAAAGTAAAAACCAATTATCTTCTGTTTTATGAACTTGAAATAACATCTGTTCAAGTATGACAAACAAACTGAGGCGTGTTAAAAAAGAGCCAACCGTGTGTTTGCTTCATCATAATGTCTTGAGCATAATATCTTGAACATATATAAACTTTGTATAGTTTTATTTATGTGCTTCTCGAACTCTTCGAGACACACTGATGATTTCCAGAGATTAATTATTTGTAGGTTATTCAGACATTCTTGTAAGTATGCTCTGTGTGTTGATTTCCTGGCTGTGCTAAATTGTTCGGCCCACTGCAGATGGTCAAGTTAGACCTCCCTTGAAGTTCTTAATTTAAAGCAAATTTTCACACACCCCCTGTTTTACAAGGTAATGCAAATTCTAATCTGATTTTCACTTGGGATGCGATTTGTGGTAGCCAGAAATTTGCCTTTAGCTGTTTAGGTTTTGTTTCCAATAATTTTATTTTGTGGCCACACAGAGGTTTGCACCCATTTGAATGGTGGGAAATATCTTTGCACTGATAACCTTCAACATTGGCAACAGTATTTGTTCCCACAGGGCCTTTTACAAGGAGAGGAAGACTGAGACCAATGCACTGGCTTTAGATTGTATTCTGTCTTTGTGTGCCGATAAGGTTCCTCTTGACTCAATATTTACTCCTGAACATTTGTATTGAGACTCCAGGAGTAATTTAGGGTAATTTAAGGACTAGGATCCAACTTTCTTGGACCTTTTACTGATTGATACCACTTTGATTTTCTTGAGGTTGATTTTAAGTTTATTGAATTGGGTTAACTTACTCAATTTATTTAAAAGCCTTTGTAGACCTACTTTACTTATTTGTGCCTGATTTACTTGATCTGAAGCTGTGTAAAGAATCGGTTACCCTCGGAACACGAGTAACTGCATTTTTCAAATTCTACTGGTCTCGTGGTGCATCTTACAAAAGTTCACTGTCACGCTTCTTACCTTCGTATTCAGAATGATGATTTCTTTGTAGCGTGCTGACCTGCAACTATTGACGCAGCTGTCTGTGACGCATAGGAGCTCCCTGTCTTTGTGTCACCATCACGCTACGTTACGTAGCCACAACGCCTCTGCATGCTACGTTACGTAGCCACGTCATCTCTTCACGCTGATACCGCCGTCTTGGATCAGGATCATTGTTTTGTTTCATCTCAGCAGTTTTTCATAACTGAGATTTCGCGGACACGCACCGCTTACACTACCTATCTTGTGTGTCCTGCACATTAAGGATTACTCTCCGACAATCTCTACTTCTGGTTTTGCAGACACGGTTGGTAATTTTCCTTTTGTGTGTGTTTTTGTATCCCGCTGACACGCACAGCTTTATTAGAAGCAGACTTTGCGTGCCGGCTATTTTCTTCACCGCTGACAGTTAAGTTGTCTTTCTGTGTTATGGGGTGAAAGCAAATTATGTTTCTTTAATATGGCGTTAATCTTCTTTTTAACTGCATTCTTTGATTTTACAATAATGCTTTTTAACAGTTTTTGGGTGCCTTATTACATTGATTCTTCTGCTATTTTAAGACATTTAAAAAAACTGTGATTTTAGGGTACCTGTGATATTAGGGTATTTTATTAGGATTTTTTTTTGCATAATTACCAATTACATTTTTATCTCACAATGCAAAATGTGCCGGCACCTCCATTTTTCTTGTCAACTCCAGGGGATCCAGCTCTTCTATGACTAAAATGGAAGACAGTGTTTACACATTATGCAAGGGTTTGCGGCACTTTTCTCAGTGCTGAAAGGAAGACTTCTTTGTTAATGCACTGTTTAGGATCAGAGGGTCAGGAAGTTTTCGAGCATCTTCCTGATCTTTCTGATAGTGATGCTACAAATTTAAATGAATTTGAAGTTGCAGTAAAAAAAATTAGACTTGCATTATCTTCCAAAGATAAGCACTGTGCTAGAGAGGTACCACTTTGGCAGAAGGATGCAGCGTCAGGATGACTCCGTTGAAAAATATATTACGGAATTGCGCAAACTTGCTGCTACTTGTAACTTTGCAGCATCTCTGGATGAACGCCTAAGAGATCAATTTATGTTGGGCTGTTCTGTCAATAAAGCTCGAGATAGTCTATGGCAGAAAGATAATCCGTCTCTTCATGAAGTATTAACTATTGCCAAAACTCTTGAACATTCTAAAGCATGTATACAAACGATACGTAAAGATGATTTCGCTAAGAAGAACAATGGTGAGACTGTTTTGGTGGTTGAAAAAAAGGGGAACCCATAAAACCTACGATTCCAGCTAAACATTCGTTGGGGTAATCCTGGTCATATGGCCAATTTTAAAGGGTGCCCTGGGTTGAAAGCTTCTTGCAGCAGGTGTGGGTGCAAAGGTCATTTTACAAAATGTTGCAGATTTGGGAAGGAACTGAAAAAAGACAAAGTTAGAGAAATAGATCTGTATGACTATGATTCTGATTCTGATACGACGAATATATGTCAGGTCAAAACTCCTAATGGTGATGGACCAATGGAGGTTGTTCTAATTAACGATGCCCCGGTGAATATGGTATTTGACTCTGGGGCTAAGGTAACTTTAATTCCAAGGTTTTTCTTTGAGCAACATTTAGCTAAAAAAGTAAAACTCTCTAAGCCTGACATTAAACCGGGAGGATATAGTGGAGAAATTATTGAATTACTTGGTTACTTTTGGGGTACCATTGATCTCAATGGGAGAATTATACCAGGAAAGGTTTATGTTTCCATGAAGGGAGATTCTCTCATCAGCTGGTTTCATCAACGGGATTTACATGTAATTTTTTACCCCAACAAGAATCCTTCCGTGAGTTTGAAGGAACTGCCCTCAGTGAGTCAGGTTGGTAATGAAAACCAGTCATGGGTAAAGGAATTTCCTGAAGTTTTTGAAGCGAAGTTAGGTTGTCTTAAAAATTATTATCATCATATCAAGATTCAACATAATGCTTTACCTAAAGTGGCTAAAGTTAGGAATGTTCCTCTGTCAGTCCATGAGAATTGAGTTAGTATCCAATGGCATTATACAAGAGGTTGAAGCCACTGAATGGCTTTCTCCCATTGTGATGGCGCGCAAAGCCAATGGAGAGGCCAGGCTCTGTATGGATTTGAGAGAATTAAATAAAGCTAAATCACTACCCCCTACCCAACATTACTGAAATTTTTGGTTCTCTTAATGGGGCCAAGCACTTCTCCTCCCTTGATTTGACCTCGGCCTACCATCAGGTTAAATTACACCCTTTGTCTCAAGATCTCATGGCTTTTATAACGCCATTTGGTGCTTTCAAATTTCTGAGAATGCCATTTGGTCTTATTTCCGCTGCTTCTGTGTTTTAGAGAGTCATGGAGCGAGTGTTGAGGGGTGTAGAAGGGGTGAGAATTTACCAGAATGATGTGCTTGTGTTTGGGATGGATTTGAATGAACACAATAGCAGATTGAGAGCAGTGTTGAGTAGAGTGTGTGATGCTGGTCTCACCTTAAGATCAGACAAATGTTGCTTCAATGTAGCAGAAATAGAGTACCTAGGACATCTTCTTTCTCCCCATTGCATTAAGCCTAAGAAGGCTCTTGTCGATACGATCTCCAATTCAAGAACACCCCAAGACAAGGAAGAACTAGTGAAATTTCTAGGGATGACTGGATTTTATCGCGAATTGATTCCCAACTTTGCCAACATCACTGAACATTTGAGACATTTGTTAAAAAAGGGGTGTGAGTTTGTCTGGTGCAGTGAGTGTGAGAAAGAGTTTCACAATCTCAAACGTTTGTTGAATGAAGCCCCTGATCTGAGTAGTTTTGACCCAAGGAAAAGGTCATACCTGATGACTGATGCTAGTTCTAAAGGCCTTGGAGCTGTATTCTTACAAAGAGGGTAAGGTGAAGATAAAAAATTGTGTTTCTTTCAAGGCCTTTGAGGGATGCTGCATTCAATTATTCAGTCATTGAGAGAGAAGCACTGGTGATATTTTGGGCTATACGCAAGTTACGTAAATGTTTATGGGGCTGTCAGTTTTCTGTCTTGACTGATCATAAACCCTTGAAGGAAGTTTTCCCAAGGAAAGGTATTGATCTTGTGTCACATTGTATTAGTAAATGGGTTGTGGCCTTACAGGAGTTTGAATTCTCGGTGGACTATCTTCCTGGTGCCAGTAGCAAGCTAGCAGATTGTTTATCCAGATTAAGTGATGTCTCTAATGATGTCGATCTTGCGGCGGGTCAGAGTGATGGTGATTGGTTTGATGGTGATAAACTTAGTGATGTAGTCAACGTCGGTCTGGTTAGTGAAGGTATAACTCTATACTCAAGGATCAAGTTTTACAGAAGGTCATCTCAATGGTGATGGGTCATTGGTGTGACAAAAATGAGTGCAGTGGCGAAATTAAGGGATTCTGGCATGTCAAGGAAGAGTTGGATGTTGTAGATGGTATACTTTTGAGAGGTAGTAAGTTAGTTCCTCCTGAAGAACGTAAGAAGTGTCTGTTAGAACACGCTCATTCCAGTCATATGGGCATTGTAAAAACTAAAGAAAGAGTAAGGGAAGCATTTTGGTGGCCAGGCGTCGATGCTCATGTTGAAAGGGTCGTTAGGAACTGTCCGGAATGTGCTAGTAGCGGGAAAGTCTTGAAGTATAGGACTCAGCCAATGATAAAGAGGGAGCTCTCTCAAGGAACTTGGTGTGATATCTCTATTGATATTTTGGGTCCAGTGAGAAGGAATGCCTCTGATCGGTATGTTTTAGTTTGCATGGAAATGCACTCACGTTGGCCTGAGATTTAGATAGTAAGTTCGGTTGAGTCTAGGTATGAGCGGATTTTGCGGATTGGCAATCCGCGAATTTGCGGATTTGCGAATTTGCGAATTTGCGGATTGCCAAAATCCGCCAAATCCGCAAATCCGCTCGGATTTTTGTTTTTTTTATGTTCGCACAGGTTTCTGCAAGTTCGCGAGGGTTTTGTACAATTTCGCAAATTGCGAAATTGTACAAAACGCGTGCGAACTTGCAGCAACCCGTGCGAACACAATTATAAGAGAAAGAAGCTCCTGGTCACAGGTAGGCATGGGCGGAAAATCCGTTCCGCTCGCGGATTTTGCGGATTTTCGGGAAATCCGCAATCCGCGAGATTCGCGAATCTCCCGCAAAATCCGCAAATCCGCGAGCAGCGGATTTTGCTCGCACTGCTCGCACTGTTCGCGTGAGTTCGCGTGAGTTCGCGCCCCGCGAATAAGTGCAAAATTGCAGAAATACGATCTTAGCAAAACTGAAAGTAACTACTTACCAGGTTCAAAAGTTCAGGCTCATCATTAGTAGCCATTTCCTGTAGTGCTTCCTGAGGGGCCCCTCCAGAGTTCAGTTGCCAGTTGCAACTATTATGTGACCCTGCTCTGAACCTCAGAATAGTTACACATATGCCACAAAGGTCCTGAATTACAGCTAAGGGAGACAAGCAGGAGCCAGGCTGGAAGTTAAAATCCATTAATCAGCCCCTAATTCATTATTGTCAGTTGGGGCAGGGCAGGTGTTGTAACTAATTTTGCAACAATGAAAGCACTTAGCAAGTGCAAAAGATCACTAATCAGGGCGCACTAAGGAAGCAGGTGCCAGCTAAAAAAATATTCTGTGACACATTAATCAGCCCCAAATTAATTCAGGTCACTTGAGGCAGGGAAGGTGTGCTTTGCTTTGCCGAAAATAATGTACACTGGACAACCAGAGGGTGTGGTGATGAAACAGAGGGTGGCATGGGTGGGCCAGAGGGTGGCATGAGTAGTCAGAGAGTGGCAGTGGTGACAGAGAGTGGCAGTGATGAAGAAGAGTGTCCCAAACAGGCTGGACACGTAGAAACAACAAGTTCGCGAAACTTGCGACCCGACAGGTAAGTTCGCAATTTGCGACATTGTACAAAACCCTCGCGAACTGGCAGAAACCCGCGCAAACACAAAAAAAAAAAAATCCGCAAATTCGCGAGAATTCGCGGATTTTGCGGATTGCGAATCCGCAAATCCGCAAAATTCGCGAACGCGAGATCCGCTAAATTCGCTCATGCTTAGTCACAGGAACAGCACGGGGATTGAGCTCATGAAAGTCAAGGATGCAAAGGCCTCTACCCAGTATCACAGCTGATTTTCCACAGTAGATTTGGGAAGAGGCACACCTGTCCAGCCTCGAAGACGCTCATGATTGTTTTTGGGCTAATGAATGAGTCACTGATTTTGGAAGAGGCACACCTGTCCAGCCTCGAAGACGCTCATGATTGTTTTTGGGCTAATGAATGAGTCACTGAATTTGAGCATCAACTAGTTCGAGTGACCATGTGTGTGTTACTATGCAATTGCCCTGAAGGGCGCAGGGGTCCCTTGAGTGACCTGTGTAAGGCTGCAACTATTTTACAATGGCGCCAGCAAGCTGCCAGCGCCGTTGTAAAATAGTTACAAAGTTAGCTTGCACAGGAAGCACTTAGATAAAATAAAGCAGCACCTGCTTCGTTTTATCTAGTGGTTCCTGTGCAAGCTAACTTTGTAACTATTTTACAACGGCGCTGGCAGCTTGCTGGCGCCATTGTAAAATAGTTGCATGAGTGGGGGTTCAACTTTTGAACCTGTTACGTTCGCGGATTTTTTTTGCGGATGTTGCGGAAAATCCGCAAAATTCGCGGATTGCGGATTTCCCAAAAATCCGCAAAATCCGCGAGCGTAACGGATTTCCCGCTCATGCTTAGTCGAGTCCAAAGTTGTAGTAGAGTGTCTTGATGAATTGTTTGAAAGGGAAGGTTTTCCTTCTTCTGTGTTTTCAGTAAGCATGAGCGAATTTTGCGGATCTCGCGTTCGCGAATTTTGCGGATTTGCGGATTCGCAATCCGCAAAATCCGCGAATTCCCGCGAATTTGCGGATTTTTTTTTTTTGTGTTCGCCCGTGTTTCTGCCAGTTCGCGAGGGTTTTGTACACTTTCGCAAATTGCGAACTTACCTGTCGGGTCGCAAGTTTCGCGAACTTGTTGTTTCTACGTGTCCAGCCTGTTTGGGACACTCTTCTTCATCACTGCCACTCTCTGTCACCACTGCCACTCTCTGACTACTCATGCCACCCTCTGGCCCACCCATGCCACCCTCTGTTTCATCACCACACCCTCTGGTTGTCCAGTGTACATTATTTTCGGCAAAGCAAAGCACACCCTCCCTGCCTCAAGTGACCTGAATTAATTTGGGGCTGATTCATGTGTCACAGAATATTTTTTTAGCTGGCACCTGCTTCCTTAGTGCGCCCTGATTAGTGATCTTTTGCACTTGCTAAGTGCTTTCATTGTTGCAAAATTAGTTACAACACCTGCCCTGCCCCAACTGACAATAATGAATTAGGGGCTGATTAATGGATTTTAACTTCCAGCCTGGCTCCTGCTTGTCTCCCTTAGCTGTAATTCAGGACCTTTGTGGCATATGTGTAACTATTCTGAGGTTCAGAGCAGGGTCACATAATAGTTTCAACTGGCAACTGAACTCTGGAGGGGCCCCTCAGGAAGCACTCCAGGAAATGGCTACTAATGATGAGCCTGAACTTTTGAACCTGGTAAGTAGTTACTTTCAGTTTTGCTAAGATCGTATTTCTGCAATTTTGCACTTATTCGCGGGGCGCGAACTCACGCGAACAGTGCGAGCAGTGCGAGCAAAATCCGCTGCTCGCGGATTTTGCGGGAAATTCGCAAATCTCGCGGATTGCGGATTTCCCGAAAATCCGCAAAATCCGCGAGCGGAACGGATTTTCCGCCCATGCCTAGTTTTCAGATAATGGAGTTCCATTTACTTCAAAATTGTTTGAGGATTTTCTGTCCACAAGTGGAATCAAGCACAAGAAGGCTGCCCTCTACCATCCGGAATGCAATGGTTTGGTTGAGAGGTTTGTCAAAGTCTTGAAGGAGTGCTTACAGCAAGCTGTTGTAACAGGTACCAATTGGGAACATGCCATAAAAAAAAGTAAGGGAGTATAGATTTACGCCTCACTCATCAACAGGTATCTCACCTATTAGACTTTTCAAAGGTAGGATGCCCAATGTGGAAATCTGTCCTGCATGGGTTTTGGCAAAAAGAATCTTGATGGATGAGAATGTTTGCGGTGTTGAAGGGTGGGAAGAGAAAGAAAGAAAACTGATGGATAAACGCAAAATTTGGTTTGATGGGCGCAAGGCCACGAAGAAAACGGTGGTCTCGTACAGAGTACAGAGGAGTTAAAGATTTTGGATAAAGGAATCTCTTTTGTACCCACGTACACATCCAACAGCCTAGAAACGGAAGTATCACTCTTTAGGTTCATGAGAAAAGTGCGACTACAATGGTTCTTTGCTACCAATCCGCAAGTGGAGGAACAACCACATGAAGTGCAACCATTTCGTCCCAAGAGTAAGTTTATGCCACCATTCTCTCACAAAACTTTAGATACCTTTGAGGTTCTTGTGAAAAAAGATCTTGAGCAAATTAAGTACAATACAACAGCTAGATCTAATCTATCAAAGAAAGAATTATGAGTATTGAATGCATTACGCCAGGATAAGTCCATTACCTTTCAACCAGCCGACAAGGGCGGATCCCTGGTGGTTATGGATACAACATATTACATCAACAGTGTGAATGCACACGTGCAGGATATGGATACATATGTTCCTTTGTATCATGATCCTACAAGAGAGATGATGGCTGCGATAAGCATTATTGTACAAACAGGCGTCTCAAATGGTATCATTGATGAGAACACAGGCAAGTTTCTAATCAACCAAACACCTAAAGCTCCTCACATTTATATGTTACCGAAAGTGCATGAGGACAGACTTCACCCTCCTTTTCGTCCCATTGTAGCAAGATGTGGCTCACTGCATGAATCAGTTGGATATTTCCTTGACCATCACATACAACTGTTGGTACAATCTTGGGTGACATACATCAGAGATACGACGGACTGTCTACTGAAATTGGAGGCGGTTCAGCATTACTTCAATGAAGAAATTCTTTTATGTACCATTGATGTGGTTGCGTTATATACATCTATCGCTCACAATGAAGGGTTAGAAGCTGTAGAGTGGAGACTTCTTCAATCAACCATATCTGAAGATAAAGGTGTTTTTCTGCTTGAACTACTACATTTCGCACTTTACCACAGTTATTTTCCTTGGCAAGACAAATTTTATTTACAGAAAACGGGTACATCCATGGGCTTTCCCGGAGCCCCAGCATATGCAAATACATTCATGGCGCTCTTTGAACAGCAGTATATCCTTGCTGACCCCACATGGATGAAGAACGCAGCGATCTTTCTGCGGTACATAGATGATATCTTGGTACTTTGGACGGGAACAAAAACATTGTTGGAGCAATGCATCGCGCAATTGAATAGTCACAACCCGAGGATACAATTCACACACAGTATTCAACAGAATAAAATCCACTTTTTGGATATTGAGATCTGTAAGACAAGTACAGGGTTAGAAACAAGGGTATATTCCAAACCAACGGATGTCAAAAATGCACTCCACTATTCAAGTGCACATCCTACTTCTCTTAAACAACACTTACCAGTGTCACAACTGACAAGGATCAAGCGCATAACTTCAGATGAAAATACCTGTGAAATTTTGATGAAAGATCAACTGGACAAGTATAAGGCCAGAGGTTACCCGGAAGATATCTTGGAAGAAGCTAAACAGAAGGTCGGTCAGAGAAAAAGGGAAGATTTACTGAAGAAATCAAAACGACAAGTAATTGTATTAAAATATTCTACACAAGCACCCAAGATCAAGGCTATTATAAGGGAACGCTGGGATATAATAGAGCAAGAACCAGATTTTGCAGGATTATTCCAAGGTGTACCTTTATTTGCACACAATAGATCAAAGAACTTAAGAGAACTTTTGAAAACAACGAAGATCAAAACTAAGCAGGGTCACAAAGGCATGAGAAAATGTCAAAATTGCGGCAATGTGGGAATGTCATCCTGGGAGATACGTTTACGCACCCTCACACAGGTCTTAAGATTAAATTACAACACAGAGGGGCTCATCTATGTCATTAAGTGTCCCTGTGGTTCAGTGTATGTATTTTTCTTAATCAGAAGGGGGAAAGGATCACTTGTCCTGCTTAAACCGTGGGTTCACAAGTCGAGGAACTGGTATCTCCCAACAAATATGACCCTCATACACGTGTATGTTGGTAATTTCTCTTCAGCAGTATATACTGTGTCCCCGCTTTTCTACACGTGCGTGCGTAATCATTGAGTCATTTTTTGTCTTGTGCACCCTCCACCAGGAGGTTTTGCCTTAGGTTTAAGGCAGTAGTGATCGTGGAAAGTGGGGGGTCTAGTGGTGGTGTCGTTATTAAAAATCCGGACAGCCAGACAGAGACAATTTAATAAGTCTGGATTTGGACTATGAATAAAATTTCTGGTGCACTCTTCGAATTGGTAAGGGATTCAAGTGCATTGTATATATAAAGTTTAAAAAGAGGTCAACATGTTTCAGCCTTTGGTAGTCAGAGGATCTATAGGCTTTCGTCAGGACCAATGGGAGTGAGTAAGTAGTGAAAAAATTGTTAGAAGAATAAACGGTTATTGACCTGAATCTTCGTGAGTTAAGGTTTCATTGTACCTGCAAAATAGAGAACATACACACAATCAGCAACAAACAGGGAGATGGGGTATTGGAAAACACATAATTATGTACAATAGTACCTTTATATTTGTAAGGAACTAGAAAATGGCAATACTTTTCATCATACTCATTTCAGGCGTCAACTCTTCCATTATCATACTTCGGTGGGCAGAGGAGAATCGACTAGTACTGTAGTGAGGTGCCCATAGTTCTACCATTATGCTATCACTGTGCGTGGTCTATGGTGAAAGACGTTATGCAATGTGGCCGTCTTGTGATTGCGTCTAAGTACGCTACAGACATTACATTCTGATTTGAAAAATATTCCGAGCGTGTGGTGTTTTGCGTACTAAAAAAGAATTTTAGCATGCTTATTGTGACCAAAAGTTGTCCACGAGTCATTATCTCGAGATTTGGTGATGCGTGAATAAGTTCATATTAAGTACGCTATGTGCGCTTTCATTTATAGTGCGTACCTTATTATTTCGGGAAATTGCTTCCTCGGGGATTTAGGCTGATCGAGAGAGGCCTTACTAAAGGGGTATTAAAAGAAAGGTATTATAGGGCGCGGTCTCATACTTGCGGTTTTTCGTGTACTCAGCGCGCATGGGTTTTCGGGTTACCTTAGTGCCTTCTTACTCGGTCCTGGAAGCATGTGCTGACTCTGCCTGTCGTCACCCGGAACTACAGTGTGATGCAGTTCCGGGTGGATTTGTACTCTGTGGCGTGGCGCTAGAAGAAATACTTCAACTTGCAGAACGATCTACAAGAGGAGTTGACCTTGTTGCCAGATGTATTAATTTATGTTATTAGTGATAAATATGCCACTGTACAAATTAAAATAACGTGCATAAATTAAGTGTTGTTATTTAATTCGTTGGGGGAAAATTAAATAACAATATCTTGTAAACTTAATAATTTTAAGGTAGGCTAAGGTGGGCACGGAATTACTACGCACTGAGGAGAGCACAATGGTTTAGTTGTTGTTCTCGTGGGTCACTGGGTCTGCAATGATGGGTAGGGTTATAAGGCCGCTAGAATAACGCACTTATGGTAATCTGCAATGATGGGCAGGGTTATAAGGCCACTAGAATAACGCACTTGTGGTAAAATGTTAAAAATAGGACTTTGAGTATTAGATCATCTGTTGAGGGACAACCAGGGAACGGAATCGTTAAGGCCTTGGGTATCTGTTTTGAGCCTATGGACCCAACGTTGTTCCTTCTCGAACAGTATATTTTCTGCGATTCTGTCTACTGTCTCTAGGCTTTCTAGGATTACCCAGTGAAGGTCATTGGATGTGTGTTGTTTTTCTTTATAATGCGATGACATCTTTGTCGTGCTTTTCTGGCAGTTAACACTACTCCTGTGTTCGCAGAGTCTCTGTTTGGCTTTACGGCATGTCATCCCAATGTATCTCATATTGCAAGGGCATGTGATCATATATACAACGTGGCTAGTATTGCAGTTGGTGTGTTTTTTTAACTTCCATAGAAAGTTTGGAAGTAACTGCAGTTCTTTTGTTGGTTTTGTGGTAGCACAAACTATACAGGTGCCACAAGGATAGTGTCCAGTAATTGGAGGGTTATTCCATAGGCCCGGTTGTTGTTTCTTTTTCTTCGGTGGAGGTCTTGTGTGGACCAGTAGGTCTTTGATATTGCTGCTCCTTTTGTTCGCAAATCTTGGTTTAGACCAAGTCAATGTGTTCGATGTTATAATCTTCCAGTTGCGGTTGATTATTTTCTTCACCTGATTTGTTATCGGGCTGTAGGTTGTGACACATGTAGTTCTGTCTTCAGTCTGTTTTGGGCGACTTTCAAGTAGAGATTCTCTGGGTTGATTTCTGGCTCGTTTTGCACAGGAGTAGATTATTCTTTTTGGGTAATCTCTAGCTGCTAGTTTATCACAGAGATCTGTTGCTTGGGCTTTGTAGTCTTTTATGGAACTGCAATTTCTCCTCAGTCGTAAAAACTGACTGTACGGAAGGTTTTCTCTCAAAGGTCGGGGGTGAAAACTGTTGAAAGATAGCAGACTGTTTTTGGCAGTAGGCTTGAAAAATTTTCTTGTTTGTAAGGTGTTCTCCTTAGCGAAGATGGTGATGTCTAAGAAGTCAAGACTCTGCGCATTGGATGTGAATGTAAAGTTCAGGCATTCGTCCTGATTATTCAACCACCTATGAAAATCTGTTAGTGATGCATTGTTTCCTTTCCAGATTAAAAAAATATCGTCGATATATCTCTTGCAGAAGAGTATATGACGAGAGAAGGGGTTGTTTACGTTATGTATGTACGTCTGTTCAAAAGGTGCTTACATACAGACCGGCTACGCTTGGCGCAAAGGTACTGCCCATAGATGTACGATGTTGCTGGAGATAGAGAGTATTTTTGTATTGGAAAACATTTTCCATAAGGGCCAGTCTGCAGCATTCTAGTACAAAATGTCTTGGGGTTCGGTGGGGCCAATCGGTGTTGAACAGTATTGTTTCGAGAGTCTCTAAGGTTTTCTGTTGTGGAAGGCTTGTGTAGAGGCTTTCGACGTCTAATCCTACTAGGAGCATGCTGCTCTCTGAGTACTCGAAATTATGTAGCATATTGATCAAGTCTCGTGTGTCTTTAAGGTAGGTAGGCGTGGTTTGGACCAGTGGTCTCAAGTACTGGTCTGCAAATTGTGATAATGGCTCTAGAATAGAATTGATCCCCGAGACGATTGGTCTTCCAGGTGGGGGCATCTTATCTTTGTGCGTCTTGGGCAGAGAGTAAAAGTATGGCGTGACTGGTGCTTTGGTTACCAGATAATCCGCCTCTCTTTTAGATAGCCAGTTGTTACATTCCGCTTCTTCAATCATCAGGGCTATTGTTCTTTGCAAGCGCGCTGTTGGGTCGGTTGTAATCACTTGATAGAATTTGGTGTCTGCTAGTAGATCCATGCATTGTCTGTCATATCCTTCTGCTGATAGTAGGACTACACCTCCGCCTTTGTCCGCAGGCTTTATGACAATGTCATGGTTATCCTTCAGTTCTGTCAGAGCGAGTTTTTCTGCTTTTGATAGGTTCTGGAAAGGTCTCGGAGGATGGTGATTTAGTTCTTCAACTTCCTTCATGATGGCCTGTTCAAAAGTACTAATCTCAATGGGTATTTGCGAGTTAAGTGGGCAAAAGGTGGATTTATTCCTTAAAGTCGTGTCTCCTTCTTGAGGCTGCTGTTCTCCTTTGAAAAATGCTTTCAATTTTAGCGTGCAACAAAAGTTTGCAAGTTCGCACTTTGTTTTGAAAACGTCTGTTTTTGGGGTTGGCACGTAACCCAATCCTTTGTTCAGGACACTTGTTTGATTCTCTGTTAATTCTAGTCCTGTTAAGTTGACTATTAGATTGTCGGACCTTGTCCCGTGTTGGCTTTGGTGACGCTCCTGGTTTGGACCTGTCATGTCTGGTCGGACCAGGTTACTCCTTTTTGCCTGGACCTCCGGTTGTTCTGGCCATTCCCTAAAAAAGGACGGCTTTGTTGGTAATTTTGGGCACCTTGTGGTGGCATTTGGTGGTTCATGGGTACTGGGAAGTACGGATTTGGCCACCCTTGGAACTGGGGGTTAAATGGATGGAATGGTATTCCTTGTACATTGTCTTGGAAAAAAGGGGGGCGCCAGTAGTTACTTCGGCCTCTACGTTGTCCTCTTTTATTCCTAAAATTTCCACGACCCCGGGTTATTGTATCGTCTCCGCTCTGGTCTGAGCTGTTGTCTGAAGACATACTGTTTGCATCTGAATTATCGTTGAGTTTATAGTCTTGGCTACTATAAGGGTGAATACGTTCCAAAGAGAATCTTTTCAATTCTTTCGCCAATTTTTGCAATTTCGTCTGTGTTAAGTACTCTTGGCTATCTTTCATTTCTTTGTTAATTTCGTCAAGACGAGTTTTGTAGATGGTTATGTTGACAGTATTATTCAGTTTTCAAAATCTCAATCTTGATCGCGAGTTCATCCGTAAGTCTGGTTGCCGTTTTAATTATCAGCACTAGGTAGTCTCTGGTGCATTTCCAAGATATGGAAGACCAATCTTTTCGAAACGCTAGGTCTTTTAAGAAAATGCGTGGTGCATTCGTCACCCATAGGCCTTTCGGTGCAGCGTTGACTCGGAGATACTCAGTCATTATTATTCCATGTACTGCTGTTCGTACTTGTTCTTTCTTTACTTCACTTAACACGTCCCATTCTGCCGTGGAAGACAGAGTCTGGTTGAGGTCACCTTCCATGAGTAGAGGTGGTCTTGCCAAAATGTCATCGATGTCCTCAGTTGTGTAACTGAGTCCAAAGCTTCCTGCCATGATGACAACGTTTTGTTAGGCAGTATGATATCAAAGGCTCTTATTGGTGCCTATGAAGTTTTCTCCCACAGCTGTTCGCTGCTTATCATGTATAATCATGGGGATGGGGGAGGCAGAGTGAGAATCCTTTCAGTCTCCGTAGTTAACTTTCTTAATCAGAAGGGGGAAAGGATCACTTGTCCTGCTTAAACCGTGGGTTCACAAGTCGAGGAACTGGTATCTCCCAACAAATATGACCCTCATACACGTGTATGTTGGTAATTTCTCTTCAGCGGTATATACTGTGTCCCCGCTTTTCTACACGTGCGTGCGTAATCATTGAGTCATTTTTTGTCTTGTATCAGACACTTGTTCAGTGTATGTAGGCAGAACAAGTCGAAAAATTAAAACAAGAATTGTGGAACATAAGAGTAGAATTCGGAATCAAACTACTACATCCCCTCTAGTTGCCCATTGGCTAGAGGCAACTCACACCATTCCTCAACTTAGGTGCACAATCTTAGAAAAAAATCACTCTCACTCAGGTTTTGATGTAAATATCTCCCTGGGACGGGGAGAAGCGTATTGGATTAAAACTTTGGGTACAGTTCACCCGGGGGCACTCAATGATCACTATGAACTGTTATGTTTTCTATAAAAGGGTATGATGTTAACATCTAGCCAACCATTGTAAGGGATTTGCACTCTTTGTTTCTTCTTTTCCTTTCACTTGATTACATATAAGAATATTTTCCAAGGGAGACACTTGCATTTTATGTACTAGACAAACAGGCCATATGTTTAAGCAGCAGTCTACGTGGTTACCTATTGGTGTAAAACCAATGGCAAGTACGCTGGTTGTTGCAATTGGTATAAACACAGGACTATTTAATTCAGTAATGATAACACTGAATAGACTTTATATATTTAGTGATTGCATTCTGATTCTTGCACGGAAAGGACTGATATCGTATCGCATATTTGTTCATGAACATTTGATAGGCTGGTTGCTTTGAGTTTCTTACGCATGTTATATTGAATATACATAATATGTTGACCGGGACACTGTACTGGCAGTACGTTTTGAATGAGGACTGTTTATTGACTTGCTAATAAAGTTACATTGGTCTTGACTGGTAGCGCTGTAGGCATTGAAACGACTATACGTTGGCCCCTCTAAATTCCAATCCGGAAGCTGCCGTATAATCAATGTGCAGAGACGCATACGTGATTGATGGTTCGACCTAGCAGCGAGACGCGAGGAGGGAACGAAGACGGTGAGCGTTTTTGGAGGCTTGCGATAGAGTTTTGAAGGTAGCGCATAGTGGAGTGAGATTTACGGTGAACTTAATGTGATGTACACCGTTTGTCTTACAGATTCAATTGACAAGTTTGCGTGGTTACTTTGAACATTAATGGCATTGGAGACTTTAGGCTACGTACGGGTAAGTGGGCTGATGGCAGCATTGCACGGGCTTGAAGTGTATTTAACATTCAGTGTACACAAGATTTAGTCATTATGCCTTGTGGTTTAATTTCACAGCTTCCTAGTGGTGTGCAACTGCAGCGTCGCTGTGGTAAGATTGTATTTACAAAATACAAAGGAGGGTGGATTTGCTATACAATGATCTGCACATCAATTTCTGTTCTCTTATCAAGTCCACTTCAACCACAAATCAAGTTCAACACATTCAATATTGAGTGCAACTTTGGTGTTTGATGCACATCCACCTAGAGCATCCACAAAGACTTCCTGCCCATAGAGATTGCAGCAGAAAGTCACAATACCAAGAACAAAACACCAGTGCACATCATATGTAGTCACTTTTATCCTCTGTGCAGTTTAGCACTCTTTACCCATCAATGTCCGTTTTTTAATTTTTTTTTATTTATTTATTAGAGAAATGACATAACATCGAAATCAGGCATAGAAAAAAAGGAAACAGTACTTTATATCTATGTCATTACCCAAATTTTTCAGTTTTCGCCCCCTCCCCCCCATTTCCTCAAGGGATCTCTACAGGACGATCGGAAAGCGCAAAAGCCAAAAAAGAAACAAAAAGAAAGGAAAAGGAGAAACAAATTTAAAACAGCTATGCCAATTTCATCAGAGGTTTTATCAGACTACACATACCCTTAATTTTCACAATTCAACCAATTAATTAGAGGTTCCCATATCAATTCTACCTCTCTTCGAGCCCTCGGACCTCTCCTCTTAAAAAACCAATAACTCCCACTTCCAGACATTTATAAATTTGCTGAACCATTCATGTACTTTCGGGGGCGCAGGATCTAGCCACACCGTTGCTAAGCACAATCTCAACGTAGCCATTGCAACATAAAATAACTTCCGCTCTGATACAGTCATATTCAAATCTACTACCCCCTGCATTATAGCCTGAGGTGATAGTTGTATCATATGTCCAAACACTTGCACTAACCGTTGTTCAATTTTATTAAGCAATGGGATCAGACAAGGGCAGGATGAAAACATTTGAATACTATCAACAGCAAACTCCCCAGATCTGGGGCAATTAACTCCAGCCACCCCGCCCCATTGTTGTATACGATGTGGGGTTATATACAAATTAAGCCAAGTCTTAAAACATTGAACCTGGAGGTTAGCGGATATGGTAGCGGATAGACTAAAACATAGTGAATCTTCGCATACCTCCTGTCGGGCATGTAATCAAGTCTGCCAACGGATTAGGTAAATCATCACTCCTTCTTTCATTTACCATTTTATAAATCATAGAGATAGTCGAATACCCCCCTAATAGCCTCAACTAGCGGGATACAAGTCCAGCTACCAGTTTTTCTGGAAAGAAAATCTCGAATCTGTAGAAATTTTAAAAAATGCTGATTACTAATGCCAAATTTCTGTCTTATACATTCAAAGGTCAGTACTAAGTATGGGCGGAAAATCCGTTTCGCTCGCGGATTTTGCGGATTTTCGGTAAATTCGCAATCCGCGAACGCTCGCGAATTTACCAAAAATCCGCAAATTCGCACGCAGCGGATTTTTGGGGGAATTACATTTGCTGTTCTGCAGAAAAACGAGTTTTGCTAAACTGAAAGCACTCAGCAGCAGGTGCAAAAGTTCAAATTCATCATTAGTAACCATTCCCTGTAGTGCTTCCTGACTGGGGCCTCTCCAGAGTGCAGTTGCTAGTTGCAACAATTGTATGACCCTGCTCTGACCCTCACAGCCGGATCATAGAATAGCTACAAGTAGGCCACAAAGGTCCTGGAAAAAAAATTGCACTGCAACAGAAAGCAAATTACAAATAAGGAAGCAGGTGCCAGACTGGAATTTTAAAACAGTGACACATTAATAAATCAACCCCAAATTAATTCATGTCAGTTGAAGCAGGACAGGTGTGCTTGCTTTTCCCCCCCATAATCTACAGTGATGATGAACCAGAGGGTGGCATTGATGTACCAGAGGGTGGCATGGGTGAAACAGAGGGTGCTGGGAACCTGTGATGATGAACCAGACGTAGAAACAACATAATCGCGACCGTTGCGAGCCGACATGTAAGTTCGCAATTGCAAACTGGTACAAAACCCTCGCAAACTGGCAGAAATCCTAGCGAACACAAAAAAACCCGCAAATTCGCAGGAATTCGCGGATTTTGCGGATTGCGAGTTCGCAAATACGCAAATTCGCGAACGCCAGATTCGCAAAATTCGCCCATGTCTAGACAGTACCCCTGTCTCCTATTACGATAACTCCATGTGCAATCCATTCTCTAAAATACCCATCTGCAAAAATTTCCGGTAGGAGGGTATTTTCTGTAACCGGGGTATATAAATGTATTCTACCAATATTGTAAAATTTCCGAAGGGGTGTCCAGACTTTAAAAGCCGCCAGCAAATCCTTAAATCTCTCCCGTTTAAAATAAGCAAAATCAATATGTCAGAATAACAGCCCCCTAACCTCTTCCCCGCAAATTAAACGATATATGGATATATCAGAATCCTCTAGATCCTCACCATCTAATAATTCGGCAATATGCCTCAACGTTATTGCCCAATAATATACCTGGAAGTTTGGAAGGGACCAGCCCCCCCTCTCTCTGGGTAGCGTCATATATTTCATAGCTCGCCTAGGTCGTTTACCAGCCCAAACAAACCAGGAGATTATTTATTCCACTTTTTTAAACCAAACTTGATCAAACAATACAGGAATAGCTCTAAAATAATACAAAATCTTAGGCAAAAAAATCATTTTAACAACGTTGCATCTACCCATCAGTGTTAGCTGCTAAATTGATCCTACGCGCATCGGTTTCGATTTTGCATAACAAAGGTTTTAGATTAATCTCCACTATCTCCTCAAGTTTAGAGCTTATCTCTATTCCTAAATATTTTGCCTTACCAATAACCCGTTGATCTGCAAACAAAATGCTATCATTGCATATTATTTGAGTTTTAACGTTATTCAAATGATACCCTGACAGCTTACCAAACTGTGATGTCATAGTCTGAATTTCTGGCAATGCGGTCTGCGGGGAATCTGTCAGGATGGCAAGGTCATCCGCATAACCCAGAATTTTAGTGTCTCCACCTTTGGATCTCACGAGACGAATCAGAACATTAGAAAGAAATTTTTAAATTAAGGGATCAATATAAATTGCAAATAATAAAGGGGAGCAGGGACATCCCTGCCGTGTGCCTCTTAAAATAATAATTGTACCTGTCTGAATCCCCATAACCGATATTTGGGCCATTGGTTGTTTATACATGCTCTGAATAGCATAGATGATTCTTTCCCCAAGACCATAATGCCTCAATACAGCCCATATAAAAGGCCAGGAGACCCTATCGAAGGCCTTTTCCGCATCTAGCAGGATTAAGGCCATAGGGTCTCCTGAAACCTTAGTAAAATCAAATAGCGCAATTGTGCGGTGTATATGGTCTATCGTTTCTCGCCCAGGCACAAATCCATGTTGTTGAGAGGATACTAGCTTCTTGATCACCCCCGATAGCCTATTTGCAAGGATCTTGGCGTATATTTTCATGTCACTATTAATAAGCGTGATTGGGCGATAAGACCCCGTATCAGATGGACTTTTAGCTTTCTTTAAAAATGTAACAATTCTAGCTCTTCGCCATGATTCAGGAGGAACATCCCCATTTTGAACTCTGCAGAACATTTCCAGCATTACAGGAGTGAGCTGAGGTCAAAAAACCTTGTAAAATTTGCCCGGTAAATAATCAGGACCGACAGCTTTGCCATCAGGGAGAGAGTCTATAGCTTGCCAAAGTTCCTCAATACTAATTTCAGCATCTAATATGTCAAGTTCTTCCGAGGATAATGCATCGACCTTGATCTCCTTAAGATATTCCTGGATTTTAACCTGCAGTACCTCATTATAGCTAATATCCTCGTTATATAGTTTTTGATAGAATTTTGGAAAAGCAAGAGCTATGGCCCCCTCCTCAGTCACTAAACCGACATCCGGGTCCAGAATATTTTTAATGCATGTAGCAGACTCTCTTTCTTTAATTCTCACCGCTAGCATATGCCCTGCTCTCTCACTATTCTCAAACATTTTAGATCGCCAGGCTACAAATTTACTAGCCGCTTTGGCCTGTGACAATTCTGTTATAGCTGATTTTGCTATAATAATCTGTGTTTGGGCTGCATCGCTATCCCTACCCCGCCGTATCTCCTGGGCCAGCTTCATCTCGGCTTCCTCTAAATCTTTATACAATCTTTGTAAATTGGTCTTTTCTTTCTTCTGACTTTCCCAACCATAACGAGTTGTTTCCCCCCTTATCCCGGCCTTAAGTGTATCTCAAACATTCTGGATGCCTGTACTGTCTATATTTTCATCTAAAAACATTATAATCCATGGGGTCATAGATTCAATATACTCACTATCCCTAAGCAGACCGCGATTAAACGTCCAAGCGTCTGGTTTATTCCTACAAGATTGTGTATTAACCTCAAGCAAAACCGGATTGTGGTCCGACATTACTCTTGGGAATCTGGTGATACTAGAACCTTGAATGAGAGCAGGTGAAATAAAAAAATAGTCAAGCTTAGAGCAAGTTTTATGAGGTGCAGAAAAGAAAGTATATCCCGGGTCATTCCGATTAAAAAAAGCCCAGGCATCAATCAGTCCATGAAGATCAATCAAATGTTGTAAAGCTCTATAGACTTTTGGTTTTCTCCCTGCATATACCGTCCCTGCTTGATTCATGAGTTCACAATCCATATTAATATTAAAATCACCACAAATTATGAACGGCAGTGGCCAGCCTACCAGCTCGAGATTCAAGCATTTATATACTTCTGAGTCATCGAGTACTGGGCCATATATAGAACATAGTGTAAAACTTTTATTCTGGAATTTGCCGTGCACAATGACCCAGATCCAAAACTATCCACAGAAGAGCGAATTATATTCGCCTTCCCCCGTCAAGCTAAAATAGCCACTCCTTTGGTCTTAGCCTCCAATTTAGTCCATGATACCAGTTGATATCCCTCAAAGTCTAGAAGTTTGTGCCGACTGGCTTCGATGTGCGTTTCTTGAAGGCAGATAATATCTGCCCGCAAGAATTGCAAATCTTCTCTTACCCGACGCCATTTACTCGGGTCATTAAGCCTGCAAATATTTATGGATGCTATTCGGATATTAGCCATGCCTCTGAAAAAATATTCCTAAAAAAAAAGAAACAAGACACACATGCCCTTTGTATTAGCTCTAATTCAGTTAACTTATTTCGAAAAGCAAACTCCAATCCTGACCTTCCCTCCCCCCCATAGCGAATCCCCCACCCTGACTCCCCCCCCCTCAACCCCATCCCCAAACACAGGCAAACCAAGTCCTCAGACCCATGTGGTGCCTCCCACTTCCAGAGTGTCCCCCGGTCACTCCCTGTCTGTACATCCTCTTATTGAAGGAGCGAGAAAGAAAATCCAAACAATCAAAACAAAGAAAAACAAAGCAAATATATAAAACATCTTAGCATTTTTCCTTTCTTGTTTTTAAAAGATTCAGTCCCGAACGATGATTAAATCCGGGTTTTAAAGTCCCCCATCCATTAGCCATCAGGAAGTTCTTTCAGATATTCTTCGGCCTGTATTTCTGAAAAAAAAACCTGTATCTTGCCCCGAAAGATGACCTTTAAATGTGCGGGGTTCAGTAAGAATACCATGCATCCCTTCTTTTGAAAGGGAGTAATCAGTAGACGAAGTGGCCACCTCCGTTCCACTGTTGCGTGGCAAAAGTCTGGGTGCACGAAAAAAGTATGACCCTCTGCAGATCTTTTGGCATCTGGTCGTGCTTTTTCAAAAATAGCTGGCCTCAACAGCAAATTGCAGAAGAATATCAGAATAGCCCTCAGCTTTGCTTCAGAATCGGCATTCTTTTTTAGCATGAGAGGAAATCGATGGACTCTCTGTATCTCAGTTTCCCAAGACCAATGAGACCGCTCAGTAAAAGCGGTTTGAAACAACTTCAGAACAAATCCTCTGATATCTTGGCCCTCTGCCTTCTCCTCAATCCCTAAGAGTCGGAGGTTGTTCCTGCGAAGCCTATTTTCGGAATCTTCTAGCTTCCACATTATATCAGCCAGTTTCTCATCATTAGCCGTAGTTTTTGTTTCAGTGTTCTGTAGCCCAGACTCCAGCTCGACAATCCTATCCTCGAGGGCGGCAGTCCTGGCTATAACCTCAGAACATGCCTTGGTATTCTTCCGAATAGCCCCTTGTATCTTCATTGTCGCTAGCTGAGCCCTCTTATGCTCCTGTCATGCCTCACTTTGAATAGATTTTAGCATGGCATAGATCAGAGTGTTAGAAGGGGGTGAGTGGGACTCACCCCGGGAACGCTTCCGCTCATCTTCATGAGTCTTTGGTGCTCCTGACCCCGCAAGGCTGGTAGCGACCTGAGCATAGTCCCACTGAAGATTATTACTGGTCTCCGACCCATCACTGTCACCATACCTTGGTCCCAGTATGGCCACCAGCCTGGATTTACTGTGGCGAGGTGTGGTCTTTTTTAGTGTGTCAGCTGTATTAGGGGGGCTACCACTCTCTTCACCAGAGGTAAGGTTTTCATTAAGGGAGTCCTCAGTAGATTCAATATCGGACTCCTTGGCAAGAGAGAAGAAGCTATCCCCATCAAGGGCCTCCGATATACTACCAGCGTCTATTTCAGGTTTCTCTCCAGCAGGGGTAAAAAAAATAAAAGTATCCCCCTGCTCCAGTAGCTGTCTCTGGGGAGATTTTAAGGCTGCAGCATTATTAGACCCCTCAAACCCCTCACCACCACTTGGTTCATTATGCGTAGTAACTAAGACTTCAGGCAGTGTCATAGGCGAAATCCCACTTTTTGCTTTTGCAGTTATCTCAGCTTTTTCCTTCCCCCAGCGGCTTATCCGCCCCCACCTCCGTCTTTCTGCCCATCCGGGGCCATCTCCTTTTTATCACTGCCGGTAATAGTTGGACCAGCCGGGGGGATTCGCGCGACTAATGGAGCCTGCATACCATTTTTAATCGCAATTGCTTTTCCTGAAAACATCTCGGGGACGGTTACTACTTTTCCCCGTCCCATGCCTTCAGCTACACCTGCCACAGTCCCCGATTTTCCACTCTCCTTAGCCCTGACATCATCGCTCTCGCTGGTTGGAGGTTTCTCCGCTGGTTTCCCTTTAACCAGCCCCGCTTTTTTGGCACTCACCGCCATTGTCCTGAGTCCTGGCTTCTCCGGTTTATCCTGCCTCCCTGCTCTCTCTGGCTTCTCCTGTTTCTCTGCAGCCGGTAAGATTTCTGTGGTGCTGACAACAGACAGTTCCCCCACAGTTTTGCTAGCTACTGCGGGAACATTCAGGTTGTTACGTGGGGGGGGGGGCATCCAGCTTATCTGACCGCCGAGCGCGGCTTCCTCACTGCTAGCTTTCCGCGCTCTCTCTGCAAGCCACACCCGCCAGGTCCCCAGGTGTGCACGGTTTCGGAGGGCGGTAGCTGACAGCCACAAAGACAGCAGCCAGACCTTCTGAAAATCACGGTCCACCAGCATATGTTTTTCTACACAGATAAGAACTCCTCAGCAATTTCCTTGACCTCCTGGAAATGCATCCAGGATTACTGATCCTTCATGACGGGTAACTTTCCCCTTCTCACTCCACAAGCCGTCCAATACTACCGACTCAGACAGGGAGCGATGCTCACTCGGTTCAAGCGGCCGCCATCTTGCCCGCCTGTGAGTATCCATCAATGTTCTTTATCGGAATAGACTTTATCATTTCCAGTAGCCATGTTGTGTTGACAGTTCAAATTCTATTTCTTAAACGGCAATGATCCACAGCCGACGCGCGTTTTGCCATATATATAAGTGCCAAATCCTCACAATATGTATGTTATCTCACACTTATATATGTGTTTCAGGTGATAGTGCATATGCCCTATGTCCCTGGAGCCTCACACCTTACCTTTCTCCCACCACCCAAATGAAAGGTGATACAACACCGCACATCATCGCACCAGGACTGCGATAGAACAGACATTTGGACTACTCAAATCACTTTTTCACTACCTCCATAAGAGTCAGGGGCCTTACAATATATGCCAGAAACCGCTTATAAGATTGTAGAAACGTGTGCCATCCTTCGCAATATTACCTGCATGAGAGGCTTACACATTGCGGTGTCTGAATTGGAAGAGGAGGATCCTGGCCCACCAGTTCTGCAGCCACCAGAGAAGAGCAGAGCAGTGGAGGGGAGAAGGCGCAGGCACCACATTGCGACATACTACGTCTCAAGGTAAGACATTTTCATATGCACAATACTGTAACAAAATGGCAGCACACTTGATTGATTGCTCAAAGTAAGATACCTTTAATGTCAGCTGTTACTGAACAGTTGACAAACAAGCGGTCATTCTCATAAATTTTGATCTGATGAAGAAAACATGTATGTCAGTTACAGGCTCAACAACAAATGAAAAAAACAAATATAGCCATTCATTGATTGGTGCCCCTCAAGTATTTCTTTTGACTGCATCTGGTAAGTGATGAGCCACCATGATGAAAGTGCAGGAGAGTGGTTGCTACTGCACTGCAGCACAAATGCATCTGTGGCAGAGATGCTGCTGACGCTGGACAGCACATTATCAGGAACCTCTGCCCCACACCACTAGCAATCTGTGCAGTTTGGATTGCCTCCATGTGCAGTTATCTTTCCAATTCCCCTCGAAACATCCCCACTGTACTGGCCTATTTCCACCTGTAGCATCATAGTATACTTCAATAGTGCAGTGATGGCCTGGGAGAGCCTTCCAATGGACCTGGTCATGGCATCCATGTGCACACCACTGCACCTGTCCCTGTGCCTTTCAGTGCTTCTGTTCTCTGACATCTGAGTGCAGAGTTTCCCAAGGGCACTGTCAGTTTGTCCATTTCTGTGTCAATGCTGCCCTGATTGTCTACAAACTGATTGGCCACTGTGTTAAACACCACAGTAGTGGACTGTTGCATTATCTGCAATTATCAGTTGGCCATTTAAATTTGTTTGTGCTACAGGCGCTGAACCTGCAGCGTAGACCTCTCAAGCCCACCATATCAGTCTGTAGTTCTGCAGTAGCCTGAAACCAAGAAGCCTGCAAAGCGTGACAACACCTACAGGAATGCACAGAGGAGTGCTTCTGTTGGGACCAGACAACGGGTTACAGGGTTGGAGTGGGTGGCTGTATGGCATGCTCAGACTCTACTGACGGTGGCTATGGGGAGAACGACACTGCTAAAGTGGTCATGAGGTATTGTGGGCAGACTCTACAGCGCTACTTCTTCTTCTTCCACCATTCGTATCTGTTCTCACCCTCCTCTATTTGGACTTCAATGACTTCCCCAGGTGCATCTGATTGGATAATGGAAATACCATTAATTTTTTATTTGAGAAACCTATTTTCTTTGGTTGTACAAATGTATTCAAACAATGTCTGACACTAACTACACTGTGTTTGTTTATGACTATGAGTCCCATAATGCACCATGAAGGCTAATTTGGACATAGAATAATCCCATACTGATATGTCTGTTTACCTTTCTTTTACATGCATTTGGAAACCAGCTTCAAGGTCAGAAATGTTACCATTAATAACGTTTTGCATTTGCTTTGGGATGGTACAGGCACAGACGTATCCTGGTTGACAAACAAATGACAGCCTCTGGCTCAGGAGTGGTCTCTACCATTGCCTCCAGTGTAGTGGTTGGGGGTGCAGTTGATGGTCTGCCTCCTGTGGCACAGGACTCATTCAGGCATTTTGTGAACTTTTCCTTCAATCATGAGCGGTAGTCATCCCACCTCTTATGAATCTCTTCTGCAGAGCGCTGTGCCACACCTACAGCATTTATCTTATGCTGTCCTTCCCTATCTTGCACCTCTGTGTCTCAGGCAGAGTCATAGATGCCAGATCAAACAGGAGGTTGCAGTTGTTGCAGCATGCATTGGTGAGTAGTTCAAGTTCCTGCTCTAAGAACTTTCATTTTCAACTTCTTCCCCCTTGCTCCTGGCTGCCCGGTCCCGGTGTTCACTGTTGGGGGTCTTTTGTTTGGGGTCCGCAATTCACTGCCTGTGCTCTGCAGCTCTCCACTCTCTCTATGCATACATTCCTAACTGCGGGGATCCTGCACTTTCTGCTTTAGCGGTCATCTCCCTGAACCAGGAAGCAGATTCACTATTTTTTTTATGCATATGCTATTTGCAACCGTATTCTCAATTTGCGACCTTTTTGACAATTGCAAATAGTGATTTCCAAATTTGGGAAGCGACTCATTTGCGATTTGCAATTTACAGGTGGTCAGCATCTACAAGTGCCAATTTGCATAGTGTGCCTACCGGGTGCGAGTCGCCCTCCCCCCCATAAAAGACATAAAGCAGGTTGTTGTCGTTCACCGCGTAGTCTTTTATTAAAACTTCAAGCAGTATCATTAATCCTTCATTCATCTTGATTAAGGTAAATCTTTAAAATACTTGGTTATCAACACCACAACATTAAAATAATCTCAAAGTTATACATTGCCATTATATTTACGCCCTGCTCTCCAAGGGGCCTTTTGCTTGTCCTTCGGGCTGTGCCAGCAGGCCACAACCAAGATAGCCTGCTCTCCTTAAGTCGACCGCCCTCCGGTCTACAGAGCCGCAGGTAAATAATCTGCCACTACTTGTGACAACCATACCGGGGTATACCCCCTCCAATGTTTATAAACATACACAGCATCTTGGGTAGAGCAGGAGTGGTCAGGACCACCAGCAGGTCAGTCCCCCCTCTCCCGCCAGCCCAGAGCCCTACAATGACTGCTTGCCCTTTCCATGGGCAGCCAGTCCATACCAAAAAGGAAGTCCACACCCTTTTCTTGCCTGGGACCCCGCCGTTCTCTTCCTTGTTGCAGGGATGGGTGGGTGGGTAATTCTTTGCTGGTCTGCTGCCGCCGGAGCTGTTGAGAGAGGACAAAGAGGATTAGTTCAGCCTCCCCCGAGGCTTTTGTACCCTCGGGGGAGGGAGGGTTGACCCTGCCTTCCTGATGACGTTACGCTCACGTGGTAGGCTCACGTGGTCATGCCTCCCTTCTATCTTGCTGGCTTTTCCCTGTCCTGTTTCGGCCACGAGGACATCTCTGCTGGCTCCCGCCCCAGATGCCACTAAGGGCGCCACGCCCCTAGGAGCCGGTGGCGCCGTTCATAGTGTGCCTACCGGGTGCGAGTCGCCCTCCCCCCCATAAAAGACATGAAGCAGGTTGTTGTCGTTCACCGCGTAGTCTTTTATTAAAACTTCAAGCAGTATCATTAATCCTTCATTCATCTTGATTAAGGTAAATCTTTAAAATACTTGGTTATCAACACCACAACATTAAAATAATCTCAAAGTTATACATTGCCATTATATTTACGCCCCGCTCTTCAAGGGGCCTTTTGCTTGTCCTTCGGGCTGTGCCAGCAGGCCACAACCAAGATAGCCTGCTCTCCTTAAGTTGACCGCCCTCCGGTCAATAGAGCCGCAGGTAAATAATCTGCCACTACTTGTGACAACCATACCGGGGTATACCCCCTCAAATGTTTATAAACATACACAGCATCTTGGGTAGAGCAGGAGCGGTCAGGACCACCAGAAGGTCAGTCCCCCCTCTCCCGCCAGCCCAGAGCCCTACAATGACTGCTTGCCCTTTCCATGGGCAGCCAGTCCATACCAAAAAGGAAGTCCACACCCTTTTCTTGCCTGGGACCCCGCCGTTCTCTTCCTTGTTGCAGGGATGGGTGGGTGGGTAATTCTTTGCTGGTCTGCTGCCGCCGGAGCTGTTGAGAGAGGACAAAGAGGATTAGTTCAGCCTCCCCCGAGGATTTTGTACCCTCGGGGGAGGGAGAGTTGACCCTGCCTTCCTGATGACGTTACGCTCACGTGGTAGGCTCACGTGGTCATGCCTCCCTTCTATCTTGCTGGCTTTTCCCTGTCCTGTTTCTGCCTCGAGGACATCTCTGCTGGCTCCCGCCCCGGATGCCACTAAGGGCGCCACGCCCCTAGGAGCGGGTGGCGCCGTTCATAGTGTGCCTACCGGGTGCGAGTCGCCCTCCCCCCCATAAAAGACATGAAGCAGGTTGTTGTCGTTCACCGCGTAGTCTTTTATTAAAACTTCAAGCAGTGTCATTAATCCTTCATTCATCTTGATTAAGGTAAATCTTTAAAATACTTGGTTATCAACACCACAACATTAAAATAATCTCAAAGTTATACATTGCCATTATATTTACGCCCCGCTCTCCAAGGGGCCTTTTGCTTGTCCTTCGGGCTGTGCTAGCAGGCCACAACCAAGATAGCCTGCTCTCCTTAAGTTGACCGCCTTCCGGTCAACAGAGCCGCAGGTAAATAATCTTCTACTACTTGTGACAACCATACCGGGGTAAACCCCCTCCAATGTTTATAAACATACACGGCATCTTGGGTAGAGCAGGAGTGGTCAGGACCACCAGCAGGTCAGTCCCCCCTCTCCCGCCAGCCCAGATCCCTACAATGACTGCTTGCCCTTTCCATGGGCAGCCAGTCCATACCAAAAAGGAAGTCCACACCCTTTTCTTGCCTGGGACCCCGCCACAGGGCGAGTAGCTTACTGGCGCGCTCGCCCTCCCCCCGACCTAACAGACTTCACTGCTGGGTGCCACCTCAGCTACCACTGCCTGTCAATTCACAGCGGATGGCACACTGGGCCCCCCATCGGTAACCCACCATCTATCATGATGCTTATGTTGAGGCCTGATCACGACAACTGCACCGTAGTGAGCTGAATGGGACTAACCCAGGAAAACCCACATCTGGCACCTTGGAATCCTCCCTTTATTTCCAGGGTGGCTTTCCTCACTTGCTGCTTTTCAACCCTTTCTATCCAACTGACCTGTGGCTGCCAGTCCTACCATAGAAGGTAGACAGTTAATAAATCAACTTCTCGGCTGACTGCAATTACTTGTAGAGACATGCATTCCTTGTCAAGCTACCTGGCATTAATGATGCACTGAATAAAATACACATTGGCAATTGCCAGCCTGTGAAGCAGCTGGAGATTCTATGCTCTTGAAGGCTACCTCACCCATTGTAAATATGATGCCTGACAAAGCGAAGCCTGTGAAGCAGCTGGAGATTCTATGTTCTTGAAGGCTACCTCACCC
The DNA here is from genome assembly GCF_964263255.1 of Lissotriton vulgaris. Taxonomy (NCBI): domain Eukaryota; kingdom Metazoa; phylum Chordata; class Amphibia; order Caudata; family Salamandridae; genus Lissotriton; species Lissotriton vulgaris. The sequence continues at coordinate 702,042,567 of NC_141700.1, read as the reverse complement.
ATTGTAAATATGATGCCTAACAAAGCGAAGCCCGAGGAAATATTATGCAGAGAATAGACAATACGAAGTATTCACCGCGGCTGACGGAGCCTAATCTTAGCTAATGAAGTATTGCAGTAATATGTACAATGTGACCCTTAAAGTAACTACAGGCGGTCACGATAAAGACGCCTTCATATATAAAATGAATTCAAACTTCATACCCTCACAATGGGAAATGTGAACGCATTAAAATTGAACCTATAAACTGGAACAGTGTTTTACAGGCTACATTTGTACACATTCATGGACTGCTCTGATAAAAATGGCAAATTAACACAAAATATTCATGATAATGACATAGCTATGCAGGGTTCCAACATATTATGCTTTTTGTGCCAAATTCCACAGTTATGAGAGAAACTTAGAATGAACATTACACGTCCCGAATATATACTAGGAGCAAACATACATTGTTTGGCAATGTTGATCCTCCTAGTGTACGGATTGCATTGAAGAAGGGACAGCCCTGACATACCGAATATATCTGCTTTTTAATTAAATGTAATTGGTTCTTCATTAATTGTCAAATTTCACTTGTTTGGTTCTTCCAATGAGTGAGCAAGTGAGTGTGAAAGGGCGTCCACAAGAAAACCATCCACAGTCATGTGACGTGGACACTTCCAGAAAGGCACATTAGATTAGGCAGAAAAATGCCAACTTTCTAAATGTTAAAGAATCAAGAAGGGCCTTGACTCATTACTCAGAATGGCTGAGTCCAACTAATATTATTAAACAAAACAAGAGCCAATACTGGAGTGTCAATTTCAAGCACTAATAAGTTTAAGATGAAACCTGCTTTGATTGAAGCAAAAACAACCTCTATTCCTTTAACCACAAACAAGTTTATTCTATTTTGTTAAATATACTTTTTTTCTTTTTGAGCACACTATTCGTCGTGCATGGAAAATACAAAATACAAAATACAAAAGGTATTATATACAAAATATACAAACAGATGAATACACAATTTCAAACACACTTGGCCATACATTCATACACAAAGCATTCACAACAACTGTACATAAAGAAACAATGCGTCCGAGCATCGGTCATTTGGTCCGTGGAAAATGTTTCTTTTCATGTTTTTGTGAACTATTTAAGTTGTAATTGTCACAAGATGTCTTATTAAACCAAATAAATGCAACAACTGTTACACAATGGATATGGTGACCAGATGCGGGACTGAAAACTGGTCGACGCGTTTCAAACCCCTTTCAATTAAGTGGGGGTTCTCCTCAGGACCGGATTGGTTCTTAATCCAACAGTCTTAAGAACTCAATCAATGGCAGGCAGGTAAGAATCCAAAGTGGAATTGTATTTGATTGAGTGTGAATCATGCACACCAGCTAAGGAGAAGGACTGACGCCTTGCTCCCGCATCGCACAGAAACGGTGGCCCAGTTTACCAATTGACGGAGCAGCGAGTACGAAGCTGTTCGCCAGCGGCTGCTGTGATCGTTTCTTTTTGGGAAATACAATTCCACTTTGGATTCTTACCTGCCTGCTATTGATTGAGTTCTTAAGACTGTTGGATTAAGAACCAATCCGGTCCTGAGGAGAACCCCCACTTAATTGAAAGGGGTTTGAAACGCGTCGACCAGTTTTCAGTCCCGCATCTGGTCACCATATCCATTGTGTAACAGTTGTTGCATTTATTTGGTTTAATAAGACATCTTGTGACAATTACAACTTAAATAGTTCACAAAAACATGAAAAGAAACATTTTCCACGGACCAAATGACCGATGCTCGGACGCATTGTTTCTTTATGTACAGTTGTTGTGAATGCTTTGTGTATGAATGTATGGCCAAGTGTGTTTGAAATTGTGTATTCATCTGTTTGTATATTTTGTATATAATACCTTTTGTATTTTGTATTTTGTATTTTCCATGCACGACGAATAGTGTGCTCAAAAAGAAAAAAAGTATATTTAACAAAATAGAATAAACTTGTTTGTGGTTAAAGAAATAGAGGTTGTTTTTGCTTCAATCAAAGCAGCTTTCATCTTAAACTTATTAGTGCTTGAAATTGACACTCCAGTATTGGCTCTTGTTTTGTTTAATAACTTTCTAAATGTTACGCTTTCAGAATTGTAACTTAAATTCCCACTTTACTATTAACGGGCAGTTTACAATACAACTCAAAAGAGCGGGAAACAAATTATCTATCTCTTCCCAGGCGAGTTTTGGAGCTTTTCACTGTTAGGACATATAAAACATAATCACATAATTCCTGCATTTGAAATACCAAATACCAAGCCCCCTGCCCTATTAGTGGTTAGGGCCTGCCCTATGGGTGCCTTAAAAGGTGTGAAAAAAGGAACATGTATGCCAAGCAAAAGGTTTATTTTGGTGGGGATAAATAGCAGATTAAACTGCACCACAGGTTGCAGTGCAGGCTTGAGATATGTTTTACTATGCTACTTCAGGGAGTGGCACAACGAGTGCTGCAGCCCACTTTGTGGCATTTAGTAAAGATGCCCTGGGTTCCTGTTGAACCACCTAATAGGGACTAGTAAGTATAAAAATGAGACAGTTGCATGTATGCCAATTTTACCTGTTTAAAGGGGGGGTGCACAAACACTTTACCATGTATTAGTTGTCCTCATGCCAACAACTATGATTTCAGCAAAATAGGGAAGTGAAGTCAAAAGATCTAGAGGAATACCTCGCTAAGGATGTCCGATCTAACAGAATAATATAATGAATTGCAATACCTAAGACGAAACTGGGGAACAATCTATTCCCTTCACCTGTTAAATGATTGTTTACCAATTTTTAATGGATGGCATAGTCATGGGCCTATGGGTACTTCATGTGCATAGGTACATTGTCAGCTTTCAACAAAACAATATAATATGGCAGTTATAAATCATATTTGAAATATTGAGAAAAGGTCTAATTCAATTTTTAACTGAACATTTTGTAAACGGAACCACTTTATACTTGTTTCAAAGACTAGAGCTTTTGGGGCAGTCGATGTGGTGTCCCACCATTTGATGTCTCGATGGTTGATGGTGTGCAATGTCTATAAAGATATCTGTGAATCCCGGACCTGAATTAGAATGTTAGTCTGAAAGATTTATAACGCTCAAAGACATTTCCTTGGAAAGTAACAAGCAAGTTAAATCAAATTTTGTCCAGCAAAAAATATAGCCCTGTGAAGCACGTAGAGGAAGAATAGAACCAATGACATGTTCATATTGGAAACAATCAGAAGAAAGAAAACAGGGGTCCCCCTGACAGAACAGCTTCCTCTCCTGCCCATGGCTGCTGATCAGCTTCATAAATCCAATACCGTATCTTTTCATACTTTTTCTGCCACTAAAACTCTCAATGTTGTCCTTTTTTCCCCAGACTTGATAATTACATTTATCTTCTGGTTATGAATCCTGCACTCCTACTACACTGTAATCAGTCTTTAATTCTGCAATGAACTTGTTTATTTTTTAAAGGTTTCACATCTCAATTATTACCCTTCCTACTTTTGCTTTGAATGGGTTATCTCTCCTGTCCACCTTAATTTCCTTTTATACCTTCATGTGGCTCAACCGCTAAGTGTCATCTATTTGCTTTTTATCTACCCTGTGCCTCTTTACATTTTTGATTCCTCAAAGAGGGATACATTCTTCAACCTATATGTATCTTTTATGTTTGGATTGTTTCTTACTGCAATATTAAGCCTTTGTTATAGATGTCTATAGAATATTACAATTTAATTTTAGGTTGAGTGACTCACACTGATGTGAACCAAGGAACAATAGCTAATGATGTGAGAGACTCGCCAAATACAACCAAGATTTTAAAGGGTAGGAGCGCGAGTACATTTCCAAGGCAGAAGTTGTGACTGTCACACTGGATTCGGGTGACTTTTCCACTAAGGGGAGCATTCTACATTGAGAAGAAATACCTAATGAGAAAGCTCACCCGATGCCACAAGATGGCAAATGTACTGTGGATCTTCAACCAAGAGAGGCAATATACTAAACTTCCTATTCCAAAGAGTGACCTCACATAACAACTCTTTACCAAGGGCATCATGCCTATTTTGTAGCTGTGGGCCCGATGCTTATTTCACAAGAGGTGTAATGCGTGTGTAATGACCGAATACCTTTCGCGTGTCTGTGCCCACTGTGTAATCCAGCTTGCGGTTCATGTATAGACTCTGTGCCTGTTATGCATTACCCATAAGCCCTTTTCCTTCCTACGATGTGTATGTTGATACTTCTTCTATTTCGTTTGGCCCCAATTACCGCTTTTGTCTCATGATGTTCGACGTTTGGATTGTAACGGTTTCTTTTCAATTTCTCATAAATCATCATGGTTCTTATTGTGAGGCGCTCTGACACCTTCCGATAAAGCCCGCGATGCATCAAAGCTTAACTAACTCAATCCATAGCAACCTAAGCTGTGTCTGGCAGGCCCCTGTGATCTTCCCAAGCGCCTGAAATGCCGAGGGAATGGACACAGGTGCGTTCCGTACATTTTCGTTGCCTTTTTGTGAAATTGCCTTAATCCCCCGTATTTGACGCAGCTAATGCTCAAAAAAGTGTGAAACACTGTGGACGTCTTGCTTATTTGCTATCCACAGTTTGCCATTACTAAAACGTAAGTCATCCAATCAAGATGGACGCCCGATTCCTTATTTAATACGCACACATTTCCTTCCTTAAAGCCTAGTTATTAGCGGGACTGAAAAGGGGGTTTTATTAAAACATGTTTACCCTTCAAGCAAGGGAAAGACTGTTTGCCGTCTTTCTTTGATCTCTAATTGGAAATACTGGCAACAACAGTTCAAACCCATCAAGCACAGCACATCGCCATTGAGGTGAACGCCGAGCGCCATAATTCAATTAAGCACAGTGCTGTGTGCGACTTCAAACATTTTACCAAATAGTTTCAGATCTCTTCCATCTCCTCGCTGACAGACGTTATGGGCCTTCGCGTGCGCGCTCGCGCTCATATCTTGCTAATTGAAAACACTGGCGCGTACACAGGAGAGATTATTAGGGTTTTAATCACAAGATTTTCTTTAAAAATCGTGATGCTGTTTAATGAGGCGGTAAGTAATTCGTGACATCATTTCCAGCGAGTCAATTTCTTGTCCTCCCTTATTGATGGTAATGTCTGCATTTTTCGGATGTTCGCGTGCTGCTGCTCAGAGTCATGTTCCGATGCAAATATGTTTATGCCTGGGGTGAGAGCGGTGGTTTTATGTGCCTTGGTCTGATTACCAATCTGCACGGGCGTTGTAACGTTATGGGAGTACTTTCAAGGCCGCTACATATACCTAGAGTGTAATGGCTAAGGGCTGCACTAGTAGAAACTTCCTACTTGAGGCAAATGCCTTACATATCCCCCGTCGCGACATCTCTTGGCAAACATAAACTGGCTACTATGAGTGACCCAAGAAGGACGAACACTTGATAGAAAACCATTGCAAGCTTTGGGGGGCAAAAGCATCCGTACGAACACTTGATAGAACACCATCGCAAGCTTTGGGGGGCAAAAGCATCCGTACGAACACTTGATAGAACACCATCGCAAGCTTTGGGGGCAAAAGCATTCATACGGTCGCGCTACTATGAGTTACCCAAGAATGACGAAACAACTTGAAAAAAGCCAACGCAAGCTTTGGGGCAAAGTATCCGCACGGTCGCAATCTGCCTTCTCCGAGCCTGCTTGTACACAAACCCTCGTCGATTACATCCAACGGTCCGTGTGTTTGAATCGTGGCCGGATATGCCCGCTTACCATTTTGTGCACTCGCCATAAGGCTTTCGCCATTGCATGCCATGCTGTGGACTTCTTCCAACTCTCGCTGGTAATATTACCAGGCTAGGCTCCTGCTCCGTGCCTGGACATTCTCCATGACTGCATTCCCTTCTACGGAGCTTTTTCTTGAAGTAAAGAAAGAAAAGAATCGTTTAAGGTTAAGAATCACGCACTACTGAACCTGTAGCGCCGCCTGAGCTCGGTGAGCATACAGCCTAATCAGCGACACAGACATCTCCTAACACTCACCTTAATGACTACGCTGTGAGGCCCTCTCCTTTTCTCCACGTGCAGTAACCCAGGTACCACTGCAATTCTTTGCTGGTCTGCTGCCGCCGGAGCTGTTGAGAGAGGACAAAGAGGATTAGTTCAGCCTCCCCCGAGGCTTTTCTACCCTCGGGGGAGGGAGGGTTGACCCTGCCTTCCTGATGACGTTAGGCTCACGTGGTAGGCTCACGTGGTAATGCCTCCTTTCTATCTTGCTGGCTCTTACCTGTCCTGTTTCTGCCTCGAGGACGTCTCTGCTGGCTCCCGCCCCGGATGCCACTAAGGGCGCCACGCCCCTAGGAGCGGGTGGCGCCGTTCAATTTCTAAAATGTGATTCACTAAAAATCGCAATTTGGAAATTGCAATTTGGATTTTACGTACATCTAGCCCCAAGTTCCTTGCTATATGATAATGCGAAAATCTTTCTAAAAAAGTATGATCTATTGGTCTTGTGACAGATTTAGCAAACCACCCACACTCTAGGAACAAAGAGTAATTAGTCAAGATTTTGTTCCTCACTGGCTGGTCCCCGTAACTTAGGCGTATTTTATCTTGGGGTGTCCCCAGTAAGTGCTGCTGGCAGTCAGCTCCAGCCATTCATCTGATCCTCCATGAAGACAATCTCAGCAATTTAGCTTCTTTGAAATCTGTCCCTTTTTTCTGTGATTGTCATATTTTTAACTATTGAATTTCACAGGATGGAATGGGGGCAGTTCTAATTCAATGTGGTATTTTAAAATCAACAGGACTGACATGACTTCATTTATCAGCGGGGAGGGGTAAGCCTCCTTAGTATATTTGGTGGTTTTGATTCCCCAACTTCTAAAGATATTCAAAAAGCTACCTCTTTTGCACTTTGACTTACTTAACGTTGGTTCAGATTTGTGGGTCCCACGCAATCAGTGTTGGCTTTCTGGCGGTGCTCCCTGTGCCATCACACTGGAAGCCGAGCTCAGGGGGCGCTGCATTCTGAAATACCTTATGGAAGGAAAGCTCCTGCTACAGATATCTTTTTGCAGCCAGCAAGGTTCATGTATTAATAAAACTATTAAAATAACTCTAGTGATTAATGTACCTGCTAGAGAGATTTGCGTTTTGTTTTAATAGCAGTTTTGACACCTGATAAAGTAGTGCAGAGGGTTAATGTGCCTGCTACAAAGCACGTGTGACATGGAAATCTCATAATTACATGTTATCTAGGTAGCTCAGTGGACACAGATAGCACAGAGATCCTTTTCTTACTTGCAGTTATTAAGTTACAATCCTTCTAATATAGCACATGTGAGCTATAAACTGGCATCAAAGCTCTGCATGCAAACTGCACAGCATAGGTTTAGAACCTTGTGCTTTTCCCCCTTCTTTGCTATCCTAAAGTTGCCAAAAATTGTTATTTTGGGTAGAAACACATTCTAAGAGGTATGGAGATTCCCTGTACTTGGCTGGGAGCGGAGATAGTCCCAATTTTTAAGAGGGGTTCTCCTCTGCTCCCAGCCAACTACAGGCCCATTAACCTCATCGATGTCCCTCAAAAAAGTTTTGCACGGCTCATTCTGGACCATCTTTTGGTATGGATGGAAGAACACGAGGTCTTAAGTCCATTTCAGGCGGGGTTTAGGAGGAACACATCCACCATGGATCAGATCTTTTGCCTCATTCTCCTCTATTGGAAAACAGCAAAGATCGAGGGTGGCAGCCTCTACATGGTGTTTGTGGACCTCCGGTCTGCGTTTGATTTAGTTCCACGGGGGAAACTGTGGGGGGTTCTCCAGGAGTTGGGTGTTCCGTCCCAAATATTGAATGTTCTGATAAGGCTCCATGTGGGGAACTTCGCTCAGGTCAGATGTGGGAGGAACGGGGCATTGTCATGTAGGTTCCCTGTTGACAGGGGAGTGAGACAGGGCTGTGTTCTGGCACCGAACCTGTTTTGCCTCTATGTCAACGGTGTAATCTCACATCTGGACAATGTCCCCAATAACGACGCCCCAAGGTTAGCAGGTAGAAGGGTCCCGGCGATTATGTTTGCCGACTTTACTCTCCTGCTCTCCAAATCCCCTATGGGGATACAACGGATATTGAATGGGTTTGGGGACTTGTATCGATCTTGTGGCCTCGCGATAAATGCCGACAAAACTAAATTTATGATATTTATTCCTTCGGCATCCACATGACCAAATCCGACCTTGGGTCGTGTAAGGTTGGAAAGGCTCACGACATTTCAATATCTTGGGGTAACATTACATGAAAACCTCTCCTGGGGACCTCAACAAGTAAGATCTCGATTAAAACTGCCACAGCTGGCGGGTGGTATTTTTAAGGTCTCAAATACATCAACGCTCAAGCCAGTGAGCCCAGCTTTGGAGATTTATAAGACCCAAGCCGGGGCAGCAGCACTCTACGGTGCAGAATTGTGGGGACACTCCTACGGCTCTGAAATTGCCAAGCTGGAAACAAATTTCATTAGACGGTTGTTGACACTTCCTCAGAGTACCCCGCTCCTCCCCCTAAGGCTAGATCTGGGACTCTCACCCATAGAAGATGAATTAGCATTAAAACCACTCAGGTTCTGGCATAGGCTATGGGCAACCACAGATTTGCTACATTATAGGCAGGAGTTGAAACAGATATTGAGCCTTAATAGTGTTGCTAAAATTCCCTGGTTGGCATTCGTCAAGCGTGAATTTTTGCGCTTGAGTTTGCCTGATATGTGGGACAACCCGGAAAGGGGCTGCCTCGAGTTATCGCGCAGGTCCCTTACCAGGATCTTTAAGGATAAGCGATTGAATTCTGCTGTCTGTGCCTTACATGTTGGTACCCTGACTGAATCTTTTTTAGCTTTCAAAAATTCTTATATGTTTGAGGATTTCATGGACATTGTTTTCCCGATTTTAGCAAGGACATTTTGTATTCAATGGAGATATGGTACTCTACCACTTAAAGCTTTTACAAGCAAATGGTCAGCCGCTGCTAACAAGTCTTGCCCAGGATGTAGCTGTGATGTTGAGGATGAACTTCATATGCTCTTTTTTTGTCCTGCTTACAGTAAATCCAGGAAGTACTGGCTGGCACCACTCTGTAGAAACCTAGGTTTCAAAAATTGTCTATATGCTTTCAGAATTTTAGAGACTAATACATCAAGTTCTATCGTATTTGCACTTTCTAAGTATATGCTAGCCATGTGGACTAAAAGGCGCAAATTAATTGATATTTAATGCTAAGGTTTTAAATACTATGAAAACTATTTGTTCTATTGCACATACGGTTAATATGTACACAATGAATTCTATGATGCAGTGATGTTTAGGTATGGCTTTTGTAAATATCTCCTTTTTAATGTTTTTATTTGCCTCTTTTATGACCTTGATGGTCGAAATAAAGAATTTTTGAAATTAATTGAATTGAGAAACACATTCTTAATAATGAAGCCAATGCCAATCTCTCTGTTACATTTTAAATCCTGAGCTAGTGCTTCTTCAGACCAAGCACTCTTAAAATATACTTGCTACTAGTACTGATTCCATGTAACTCCTACACCTTTAAATCATCACCGTCTTATGTAACATTTCCTATACATTGATTTACACACTTATATGATTCATTGTCTCTGTATAATCTGTGTGATGTAAAGTGCTCTAACACAGTACATTGGTATGAGTAGCACTATAAAAGAAATGAAATACATGTGAGAAAGGAGCTATGGAAAGACGAGGGGCACCCCTTGTGTGTGGTAGTGAGGAAGCCTGTGCAGAAGGAGGTCATTGAGAGGCACCAATATAGACCATCCCTCTGGGCGGCACCACTGCAAAAGCCGGCCTGGCAGTTTAAGCCCCATGGTGCAAGCATACTCAACACTGCATAGTCTTTCCATGTACTATATTACACTTTGACCCCGTATACAGGGAGCTTTCACAGCTGCTAGCAGACAGCTTATACTATCCCCTCTGCCTGCATCGTTTTCTTAATAGTTCTCCCCAGCACCCGGATCACTTAGCTACCCCTGCTGTTCATCCCCACCCACGCCACGGCCTTCACGCCTCATGACTTGTGTTTTAAACTCATGTTATTTTTTCTTCAGATGTCATACATGCCAACAGACCTAAATCAGGCAGGAGACTCCCGATTCTTTAAAGCTAAGAATGGTTGTATTTTACATCTCCTTCCTAAAATTGCCTCTGCTTCAATAGAAGTCAACAGGGAAAGTACTTTCCCCTGATTTTGCTTATCTCCCACTTCCCTGTTCTGAAATATTGGCATGTATGAGACGTAAATGGGGAGAGCCTCTCCACACTTATATCAGAAATTTCACCTTTGTGCAGTTTGTGCCACTTTTTGACACATTAGAGCTACCACTGTCCTACCAAAGCATGGCATATGAAATCAACAAATGTAATTGCTTTTCATTTATAGGGAACAGCTCGATCATCTGGGCACTAATTAGTATACCCTGCTTATCCAGACATCTAAATAAACACAGAAGAAAGAAGAGTTTCCTGCACATCCATAAGGTCACTCACTCAGTCGCACACATTTTATTATTATGCATTTCCATGCACAATTAATTGTAGTTACTCTGTTTTGTGAGTCACCAGTACGCCCTTGCAAATAATAACTCTTACACCAGAAATCTGTTTTCTGTTTAATATAAATTTTCAATTTCCAGTTTTTGGGGAATAAACATCCAACATGTGTTCTGTGATACTATTTGCTACATTAGCTTATTATTGTAAACTTCCCTGTTCCTATGGAGGTTTCAGTGGTTGATTAGCTGTAGCTTGTTTTCTGTGCTCAAAATAATTTGTATGCCCCACAGTGCAGGAGGCTGTGATAGGGGCTACTCTCCAGGTCATTAACAACACTGTCTGTAGTCCTCAACTCTCCACTTTTTCAGTTTACTATGTGGCTTTGCAATACTACAGCGCATAGACGGCCATTGAGTTTTGTGTGCTTTATAAATCTTGGTTATTCCATTGTCTTGGTCATTCAGCTACAAGTCATTGATTTCATGTGAGTTTTTCTAATTAGTTCACTGGAAGCAAAACAACACTACAGCACACAGAATGCATTAGGCTATCACACAAAAGTCCAGCACTGCAAACAGTGTCCATAATGACTTGGAGTCAGGTGGTCATCTTAGACAGTGAGTAGAATGGGTTAATTGGGCTTTAGTTGAGTGATGGCAGCCCATCCTGTGGTTAAAGCACCCACAAGCCTACACCCCACAGGGAAAACGCCAGAGCAGGCAAATGTCCAGTTCAACCCAGAACTGAAGGAATGAGTTAAGATTCACAATGGATAACGTTGCATTTTCTACCTTAGTAAGCCATCAGCAGTCATCATCTCTCTAGGGGAATGCCTTCTGTTCCAAACTATGGAAGCACCTGCAGCATCGCCTCCTGCCCGCAGAGCCAAATAAATAATAAACTGATGATCATTTTATTTTTAGGTCTCGGCCTAGAGACGCGTGAAGCGCGTTCTCGGTAGAGAACTATTGTGATCATGTCAGCCGCCAAAGCCGACAAAAGGAGACAAGAGCTGGGCACGCGCCCAGCAATCCTAATGGGAGAGGCAGCGACAAGTGCTGGCCATGCGCGGATTCAGTCGCGTGCACGCTCACGGCGCCAGCATCCCCGCCGTGCGCCTATCACTGGACGAGCAGCAATGGAGGCGGCAGAAGCGCTGGAGGAAGGGGTAATGCTTGTTACTTTATGCCGCCGAGTGTTTCACTGATTTGTGTTTGTGTCGGAAATGCTTGAAAATAGTATTAGGACAAGTTGTGCTCGCCACACCCCCTCCCCAGCAGCCAACGCTGCTCTCGGCGAATCCAGCGCTTCATTATGCGGGTGGCTGGCCTCTGTTCTGGTGTTTAGAGCATTAATTCAATTGGTAGACCGAAAGCCCCGTGCACCTCCTGGATATTGAGGTGCCTCGCCTTCGGGATGGGGTGATATGTATTGACAGGTTGGATGATGTTTCTTTTATGATATGTGTCCGCCTTTCCAACACATGGGCGCACACACCTGTCTCCCACGTGCACGCACACAGGCGCACAAGGTGTACAGCACTAACTGCAAAGATGTGACGCTAGGAGTTTCCTTTACTCTTCCAACTTAAAGGACCCCAGCTGTCCGCTGACCCCCCACGGGGTCAGGAGGGAGCGGAGATGTCCGCTGCTTCACCACTCATGCACCACGACCCTAGTGTGCACGGATCAACAGCCACTCAAGACACACGCGGGCACAGACGCACGAATGCACACACAAATACACATACACGCCCCCACACACACAAACAGGCAAAAACACTCCCCATGCCTCGTCCGCAACGGTCCCCTCTGTCTACTGCCTCGCCCCCCCTTCCCTCTTGCCACTAGACCCCTTGCTACCTCCTCCCCAGCTGTCCAATTTACTGCCCCTCCCCACCCCCTGGTGCGCCTCCGTCCCAATCCGTCTCCTCCATCCTGACCACGAAACTCCTGCAGCCTAAAACAGCAGAAATGCGGCGCACCCCCTAACTCAGCAATGAAACTCCTCGCTGCCTCCTCCCCATGCTGCATAAACACGGTGCCCCCCCCTTTACCCCCTTCCACATCAGCCCACCAAGGAGACCAGTCACCCTGCCCAGGATCCCCAGGACGATAAACCACGCCGAGACTCAAATCGAACCCCACCCCCTCCAAAGACAGCAGCTCTGAGCCTAAGCCTCACCCCCACCCCCGCCTCCCCAGAAACCCAGCCATCCCCACTGTCTGCTTGCACTCACCAGGGCCACAGGGGGCTGTTCCAATAGGGGAGGTGGGGTGTTGTACTGTTCGAGGTTTCTCCTTCGTATTCGAGCACATGGTGTCCTACCCCGAGGCAGAGGGGACCAGTGTGCAGTGATCCCCGACAGCGTCCAGAGCACAGAGGGCTCCAATAAGGGCGGGACCGAACCTAGGTGTGTGTCTGTGGGAGCATCATTTTACTGAATTGTGGGGTTTTAGATCTTTGGATAGCGCACACCTAACTGCAAACAGCAGTGGAGCGCTTTATGGCGTTCATTTTATAGTAACAGGAGCATTTACACAGGAGGTGTAGAGATCAGACAATGCTGTGAGGCCCTTAGGGCAATTGAAAGGGGGCGAAAGTCAAAGGGAGGGTACTAGCTAGTGCCATACACGTTTATTTTCTTATTGGCAATTCAAAGCACCTGTCAGTCAAATAATTTGATCAGAATCTCACATCTGATGAAATGAGAGTGCCATCACCAGCTGCCAGCTCTCACCTTCCTGAAGCCAGCGGCTCACTTGAGTTGCCTGTAGGAACACTTGGAACTAAATACAAAGTCAACACAGGGAGGGGGAAGGACAGTCTCAGCAAAATTCCCACAATGTACGTACAGTGATCCCAGGTGTGATGGGATTTGTGTTCTTGCCATATGATGTGCACATGAACTGTTTCTCTTTCGCACTAGTACATTTATTTTCTTACTTCATTTGCTATTCGCATTTACTGTGTGCAGAAAGAACCCTCTCCTGGGAGGCTTGGGCTAAAGTGACAGAGGAAAACAAGCATGTAAAAATGCAATAGGTCTTGGCTTTGATTAAGTTAAAGCCATTTTCTTTGCTATACAATACCATTAGCAAAGCAAATGGCTTTAACTTAATCAAAGGCGAAACCTATTGCATTTTCAATGTGTGTGTGTGTGTCTGTCTGTGTGTGTGTGTGTCTCTGTGTGTGTGTGTGTCTGTCTGTGTGGGTCTGTGTGTGTGTGTGGCTGTGTGTGTGTGGGGGGATGGCTCTGTGTGTGTGTGGGTCTGTATCTTTGTGTGTGGCATTTGCGAGAGATTAAACTATTGGCATTGTAAATGACAATGCCATTTATTTCTCTTTTCAAAACCAACACATAAATAAAAATGTTGTCATTTACAATGCTAATAGCTCTAACTTTTGCAATGCCGAGACCGTTGCATTGTAAATGCTTGTTCCTCTTGTAGCCGAATCTTGTGGGGTGGGGCCAAAGCCCTGGAGCAGGGGAGGAGGAGTGGTGGGCACGGCTGTCAGTGCACATGACAGTTTGACCGGACGTCTTAGACCAGTCAAACCATCAAATCACACTTACATCTCTCTAAACCAGTTGTGTTGCTGCAAGGAGAGACCAGCAGGCACAGGCTCCCAGCTCCCAATGGAATGCAAAAGAAGCTTGGTCCACCCAATTCCAACACTGCTCTCATGGGTATGAGAGCAGCGTCTGGGAGCTTTAGCCTATACCCAGAGGAACAGCAGAGCGGCAAGCAGAAGACCAGCGGACAGTTTTTTTATTGTTTGTTTTGTTACAGGCCCCCATTCCCCTGCACTGCCCTCCACATTTCCCTGACACCTGCCGTACTGTACGGAAAAGTGCAGGTGGAAACCCTGCGTAGATCAATGCAGCACAAAAAATGCATAAAAAAGCCTTTTAAAATTGCCTCAAAATCCTTTTATGAAGCATAAAATGAGTGTCAGGAGCAGTATTAAACGAGAGGCTTGAGATGTATAGACTGGATGAAAAACTGGCGAGCCTGAATAATAATCCCTAAGTAAACATATCTTAGCATATGATTTAAATTAGTGATAGAGGCAATTTACGCATACTGCACAATTTGCATTAGTTATTGAATTTTCCCTTGTGGTCGTCTCTCGAAATCACTCCCGCCAGCCGGCCCACCTCCCCTCCGCTCTAACCTGCAGCGGCCGCAGCTGCTCGTCAGGCCACTCGTACTGAGGGACTTAGTTATCAAAATCTTATGGAAATAATGTCAACAGTGCAATATAAAGGAAGTCCTGAAATGTAAGTCCCAAGTGGGACAAGAGGGTCCCATGACTACTACTCCTGGGCAGAACTGTGTAAATAACACGGAGATCCAATAGGACAGAAAATCAAGGCTGCTACAAACCTGGAGACCGATACAGATGGCCAGCATCAAAGACTGGTATTCCCATTGCTAATTTCCTGCTCTAAGTCCCATATTGCAATAGTACAACCCCCTCTCTTTCACGTGACTTTAATTTTCAATGGTAAATAATAAAATATAGCTTTTTGTACATATTATGCTTTCCTGCATGAAAAGCAATAATTAAAAAATACACTAACCTAAACTAACTGCAGTGTGTTTGGCCCTTCAAAGTCCCCAAAGAGCCGTTCCCATGTACAGCCTATATTAACTTTGTGCATTTTCAGAGGCATAGATCTTGCAGTGTCTTAGCTCTTGTACACACTCATGCAGGGCCAGCTTTAGGGCAGTGTGACCGGTGAGGCCTCACTGGGCACTGACCTGTGGAGGGGGAACTGACTGCAGGGGGGGGGACGTTGTGTTTAGCAATAACTTATGATTGGAGAGATGAGGTGCACTTGAGCCCCGTTGCAGTGACAGAATCCCAGAAGGTAGTCATAGGGTGTGGGAGTGCCAAAAATGATTGTCGCACCGGGCGCCACCGGCACTAAAGCCAGCCCTACATGCGATGGCGTGAATTCAACAGACTCTATATCAACAGAATCTCTATGTCATAGCGCCGGAAGTCTCTTTAACAGGTTGATAATGTTTCCACAATCTAAAATGTGTTGGTGCCCCGGTGAGACATATTCTGGCATCAGTAATGGTTTCTTGGGTTGTATGTCATTACAACGCGGGCTTTTACCCCGCATGCCATTACAACGCGGGGATAACAACGACATTCGTTACAACGACTTTCACTGGAGGGCGCTGGATAGTGTAATAGTTTAATTTTCTATTCCAACTCCAGCCCACGTTGATGAGAGAGTGATTTTTATAGCGCACGGTCACTCCAGGGAGCATCAAGGCGCTTTGACTCCATGCCTGGAGAGATGGTAAAGTTTACTGTTCCCAACACATTAAAAGATAATTTAGACGAGTGTTTTACAGACTAAATCCGATAATCCGAAGATCCAGGTTTTAAGGGATTTTCTAAAATTCTGTTCGGAGGTGATTGTTCAAAGTTGATGAGGCAGTTTGTTCCATGCCTTGTCGCCTATGACTGCCAAGGTTTTTCCTCCTTTTGTTGCCAGTCTAAATTTGGGGACCGTCATCAGGTTTGCAGATGTTGACCTTAGTTCTCGTGAAGGGTCATATCTGTTGAATTTATTATACAGATATCGTGGTCCCCGCTTGTGAAAGGCCTTGAAAGTAATCATAAGGACCTTAAACAGGATGCGCTTCTGGATAGGGAGCCAGTGAAGCACATCTAGCGCGGCAGAGACCGAGGATTTTCTTCGCCATCTAAAGACCAGCCTCGCTGCCGAATTCTGGAGCATCTGTAGTTTATGCAGGGCAGATTTAGCCGCCCCTGCATATAGGCTGTTACAGTAATCTATTCTAGATGTAACCAGCGCAACTGCAACAGTGCTATGGGCTGCTATGGGGAGTAGATCAAAAAAATTCCTGAGGCCCTTTATGATATTAATGAGAAAACTACACTGGGTGTGGGCTTCCCACAGTAAGGCCAAGCCTCTCTAACAATAAGCAACAAAACAGAAGCCAATACTGCAGGTTCTAATCAAGAAGGAAATTAATTACTACGCGCAAAGAATTAAACTAAGTGCGAGTTTGGACAAATTGTCGAGAATGAATCATATTTATTATTCATAAACATTTTTAAACATCTTCGTTGGTTAAAGTTCACCAAACATTTCACAAAAAATATCAAGAAACGAACAGTACAATATTACAATTTCATAAAAATGACATTGACATAAAACATACACATTAGTGTAAGGAACAAAACAAACATACATGGTTGATCAACTTTCACATTCGAATCTAACTCTCTCACACATACCATACATACATGAATCAATATTTACAACTTAGAATGTCACAAATTAATTGTTTCAAAAACACCAAAGAGACCTATTTGTTTGAATTACAATGTTTTTCAGATCAAAAGAGCTATTGGATCATAGCTTTCTTATGGTGTGCATAAGCGGTCTACGCGTTTCGAACCCTTGCTAAGTGGAGGGGGTCCTCATCAGGACCTCATAACTGTGGGAAGAAGAAATGAGATCGGGGTCACTAAATGAAACACCCTGTTAGAGGGGACAAGCTGCCACCTGAACGCACAGCCTCTTACCTGTGGTATGAGTGTACACCACTGCAAAAAGAGTGGGAACCAGGCGGAGACAAACTGGGGAGAGAATTCAGAAATACGTCCAGTCACTACTTCTGTATCAACTAGAGGCCGTTCACAATGTGACTGCCGAATCACAAATAAATGAAAACTTCAAAGCACTTACATGATATCTTTCAGAGTGTTAATTGGTTTGTCTGGAAAGGAAAGTGAAAGAAACGGGTGAATAACCAGTGAGTGAGAGGGGGTTAGGTTAAGGAGGGGACGGACCAGTCATGGCTTACTTTTTAGAATCCATGATATCGGCGGTAATGTAGAACTGCAAGGAGTGAATCCTGAGGGCGGTGATTTAGAACTGCGAGGGGTTAATCCTGTGGGGATAGGAAACAAGTGTCAGCGCTTTGATGTGCAGAAAGTTTTAGGCGAGGCTGCTAACTTGTTTTGATGTCCGGGGCTTACTTTTCGCAACACGGCGTCTCGCCTCGGTTTGTATCTGCTCGGTATCTACAATTGCACGAATAATGGGCGGGCATAGAGAAGACGTCTAAATGCGCGATCACGCTTCCGGGTTGCAATGCTTCTGGGAGCTGTAGTCCGGGGATGGCTTTGTCATTAGTATCTGTTTGGGGGATCCTGTTCCTCTGCAGAAGAAGGATCGGTATTCCAACACAAAAACATAAATTGGAGACATACCTCGTTCACTAACTGCAAATCACAGAATGTGATATATGGAATCAGGTGCCCATGTGATCTCCTTTACATAGGTAAAACCAATCAGGAAGTGAGAACACGGATAACTCAGCACAAGCCACGCATAAGGATGAAGACCCTTACAGCTCCACTAGTTAATCACTGGCAAATCATGGATCATAAAGAATCAGAACTAAAATGGACAGTAATATTGAAGGTCGACAAAGACCAAAGAGGCAGCGATCTTGACAAAAAACTGCTTCAGCGAGAAGCAATGCTCATTTTAAAATTTTACACGGCGGTCGAAGGCCTGAATGAAGTGTCAGAATTGTATCGACTACACTAAGTCCATCCACGAGTGCCCCACACCATGTATCAGCCACCCTGGAAATACTTTCCCCAAACCAGGATCCCCCAAACAGATACTAATGACAAAGCCAACCCCGGACTACAGCTCCCAGAAGCATTGCAACCCAGAAGCGTGATCGCGCATTTAGACGTCTTCTCAACGCCCGCCCGTTATTCGTGCAATTGCAGATACTGAGCAGATACAAACCGAGGCGAGACGCTGTGTTGCGAAAGGTAAGCCCCGGACATCAAAACAAGTTAGCAGCCTCGCCTAAAACTTTCTGCACATCAGAGCGCTGACACTTGTTTCCTATCCCCACAGGACTAACCCCTCGCAGTTCTAAATCACCGCCCTCAGGCTTCACTCCTTGCAGTTCTACATTACCGCCGATATCATGGATTCTAAAAAGTAAGCCATGACTGATCCGTCCCCTCGTTAACCTAACCCCCTCTCACTCACTGGTTATTCACCTGTTTCTTTCACTTTCCTTTCCAGACAAACCAATTAACACTCTGAAAGATATCATGTAAGTGCTTTGAAGTTTTCATTTATTTGTGATTCGGCAGTCACATTGTGAACGGCCTCTAGTTGATACAGAAGTAGTGACTGGACGTATTTCTGAATTCTCTCCCCAGTTTGTCTCCGCCCGGTTCCCACTCTTTTTGCAGTGGTGTACACTCATACCACAGGTAAGAGGCTGTGCGTTCAGGTGGCAGCTTGTCCCCTCTAACAGGGTGTTTCATTTAGTGACCCGATCTCATTTCCTCTTTCCACAGTTATGAGGTCTTGATGAGAGCCCCCTCCACTTAGCAAGGGTTCGAAACGCGTAGACCGCTTATGCACACCATAAGAAAGCCATGATCCAATAGCTCTTTTGATCTGAAAAACATTGTAATTCAAACAAATAGGTCTCTTTGGTGTTTTTGAAACAATTAATTTGTGACATTCTAAGTTGTAAATATTGATTCATGTATGTATGGTATGTGTGAGAGAGTGAGATTCGAATGTGAAAGTTGATCAACCATGTATGTTTGTTTTGTTCCTTACACTAATGTGTATGTTTTATGTCAATGTCATTTTTATGAAATTGTAATATTGTACTGTTCGTTTCTTGATATTTGGTGTGAAATGTTTGGTGAACTTTAACCAACGAAGATGTTTAAAAATCTTTATGAATAATAAATATGATTAATTCCCGACAATTTGTCCAAACTCGCACTTAGTTTAATTCTTTGCGCGTAGTAATTAATTTCCTTCTTGATTAGAACTTGCAGTATTGGCTTCTGTTTTGTTGCTTACTTTATGATATTAAAGCACAGGCCAGCAACTTCTCTAGCCTGATGTTTAAACGAGAGAGACTCGTCAAATTTGATTCCTAAATTACGGGATACCTTGATGGTGTTTGGCGGGGCTTCTGCTTCTTTAGGCCAACAGGTAAGAGGGGAGAAAAGGTTGTTTTTACCAAACGGAAGGATTTCTGTCTTGGCAGAATTACATTTAAGGTGGTTATTGTTCATCCAAGCAAAGGTTGCCGTCAGACACTCTTTCAGATCCAGTTCAGCTTTTTCTGAGTCTTTGTCAAGAACTAGAACTAATTGAGTGTCGTCTGCATACGCAATGGTGCTGATGTTAAAAAAGGAGATAAGAAAAATCAAAGGGGCCATGTACAGATTGAATAAGTTAGGGCTCAAACTTGAGCCCTGAGGTACCCTTTGACCCAACCGCCTTCTCTTCAGAACAGAAATGGCTTAGCATGGTGATCTGTCTTCTGTGCATCAGAAAGTTTTTAAACCATTTTAACACGGTGCCCGCTATGCCTGCATTGCCCAGGCGATGTAGTAAAATAGCATGGGACACCGTGTCAAACGCTGCAGATAGATCTAGAAGGATCAGGACTGCCCTCTTACCCTGATCCAGTGCAGCTCTTATGGCCTCTGTAGTTGACAGAAGAGCAGATTCTGTAGAGTGGTGTGCTCTAAAACCAGCTTGGTTAGGGTGAAGAATATTATTTCCCTCTAAATATGCAGAGAGCTGCTTGTTGAGAGAGATTTCGGCAAATTTGCATAGTGCTGGGAGTAGTGAGATGGGCCATAGATTTGGTAGAACTGAGGGATCCCGTAAGGCCTTCTTCTGTAGTGGTTTAACCGCTGCAACTTTCCAGGATTCAGGAATCTCTCCTGTTTGAAGTGATGAGTTAAGAATGGAGTTGATCACCGGGTTGACCTCCTCTTTTATTGCTTTTAGCAGGGCGGGGGGACAGGGATCGAACGGTGATCCAGATTTAATTGTGGAAATGGCTTGAGAAGATTCTTCCATACTAATCAAAGCAAAGGTTTCCCAATGTGCTGACCGAGACACTTTGTTTTGGGTGTTCTCTTCCTCCTCCTGAATGACTTGGGGGAATTCTTTAGTGAGATTGATTATTTTTTGATCGGAGAACATTGCTATCTCATTGCAGAAAGATTGAGAAGGAGGAATTTCCTGGGAGAGAAATTTTGGGTTTCTGAAACTATTAACAATTTGGAAAATTTCCTTTTGCTTATTTTGTGAGGCTTCAATCAAATAAGTAAAATAGGTCGCTTTTGCATATTTGATAGACGCATGATAGTTTCTCCTAGCTATTTTGAAAGCCTCCTGATCATCACTATTATAGTGTTTATGCCATCTCCGCTCTAATATTCTCCTTTTTGTAATGTGTCCTTTAATGCATTAGTAAACCAGGGAGCAGATATTTTTCCTAGATTTCAGCTTTTGTGGTCCCCGGGTGATCATCCTATCCCCAATGGATCTCATCCATCCCTCATAGCTTTGATAGTCATATATTACCTCCCCCTGTAGAGATGGTCTGGTCTCTTTCACCCAGCTGGTGAGGTCTGGGTGGTCTATAATTTTAGTCCATCGTGGGACAGGCTTCTGTTTACCTGGCCCCGTGGTTTTAGTCAACTTTTTTCCATCTGTTTCAAGACTAAATGCAATAAATGTGCAATCTGTCCAAGTTTGGAACAGAGGGGCTATGACTTTCATGGTGTCTAAATTTGAGCTTATGCAGTCTAAAATATGCCCAGCTTTATGTGTAGGATCTGTAGTAAGTAATGTCAGTCCTAAGACATGTATGGAATCTTTAAAGCATATCACATTTGGGTCATCGATACTATCCAAATGAAGAATTAAATAACCTAATAGTGTAAAATTATCAGCTTTAAGAGTTAAATCGGTTAAAACGTCACCCATACTTTCTAAGAACTGAGTGGCTTGTCCCGGGGGCCGATATATTCGAGCCCCGGAAAATGTGAAGGAATCGAGGGCCTGAAAACCGAAATCTCAGACATTTCACACCTTTTATATCAGTTAATTCCGTAGTAGTGCATTTGAGAGTATCTCGATGTATGATAGCCAGCCCTCCTCCTTGCTGAGAAGGTCTGTCCAGTCTCTGTATAAGGTAGCCAGAAGGCAGAGAGAGCCTGGACTATATCAGGATTGGACCAATCTCTAAGCCATGTTTCTGTGACTAGGAGACAGTCCAAATCATTTTCTGAGATAAGATCGTAAATGTGAAGAGCATTCTTACACATAGAACAGGCATTGATGAGTCCCCCCTTAATGATCCTATGTAAGATTTTCTTTGGCGGCCTTTGTTAGGGTTCTAGGGTTCGTTTACAATCGAGACAACAGATAGGACCTATCCGCTTATCAACTTTTATGGCCTGATGAGAATGCCTAGGAGTGGGGTTCAACGATAGGATATAGTCTTTAGATAACTGACCTGTATTGAGAATCTGGGTGGAATGGGCAGCCCCCAGCCCGTCCTTAGCGCTGACGGGCGCAGACGGGCTGGACTTAGGCTTGACTTCGGCGCCACAACGGCGCACCCGCTGCAAGCGTCCGCTGCGCGAAGTGGTGGCCATCTTGCTTTATAGTCCTTTCTGCAGCGCTAAAGCGCTGGGACTTGTAGTTCCTCAGCAAAAATCGTGAGGGCAACTAATCAAACGTCTCCGGCCACAGCACCTAATCGTCTGTGATAGCTCGGAGGAGATCGTGCAGCTAATGCGGTATTTAGGTATTTAGGCTTTGTCGAGAATCCAAGTGTTTAAGTATTCAAGCTTTGTCAAGATTCACACATAAAATACAAAAAGCGGCGCAAATAAAAGGGGAGATTAACTAACTAAAGAGTTTAAAAATAACAGCAAGTTCTCACCCGGCTTCCGCCTCAGGTGCACAATTTAAAATTAAATGAGCAGTAAAGTAAAGTGCAGTTTCATCCGGCTTGCGCCTCAGGTGAGCATAGAGTCTCGCGACTTAAGGCACTCCCGTGCTTTACAGTCCCTTCTGCAGCGCTAAAGCGCTGGGACTTGTTTTTTCCTCAGTAAAAATCGTGAGGGCAACTAATCAAACGTTTCCGGCCACAGCACCTAATCGTCTGTGATAGCTCGGAGGAGATCGTGCAGCTAATGCGGTATTTAGGTATTCAGGCTTTGTCGTGAATCCAAGTGTTTAAGTATTCAAGCTTTGTCAAGATTCACACATAAAATACAAAATGCGGCGCAAATAAAAGGGGAGATTAACTAACTAAAGAGTTTAAAAATAACAGGAAGCTCTCACCCGGCTTCCGCCTCAGGTACACAATTTAAAATTAAATGAGCAGTGAAGTAAAGTGCAGTTTCACCCGGCTTGCGCCTCAGGTGAGCATAGAGTCAGTAGGGAAGGTGTTGGATAGAAAATTAAACTATTCCCTATCCAACAGCGCCCTCCAGCGAAAGTCGTTGTAACGACTTTCGTTGTAATTACCACATTGTAATGGTAGTGCGGGGTAATCCCCGCGTTGTAATGGCTGTTCTCTTTTTCTTGCCTTTGTCATCACAGAGTTTGTCACCATTCATAGAAGTCTGTAGAGGTGTCTTTGATGTACTACTATTACTTTTAAATCTGGCACTGGGAGTGGGCGATGTGTGATGCCGCACTTGTCTTGTAATACAGGTTTCTATGTGTTGTTTTGTTATTAGATGACATGTCCTTTACCTTATTGCATGTGTTGATGTCATTGTAATTTTGCGGGCATTCACACTTTGGATATCTTTACTCGTTGTTAATTGGCTGACTTGGTGGCAAGTAGTCAGAATGTCAAAAAACAATTTCGAAGGTGATTCCTGGTACTGCTGAATGGAGGTATTAATCTCCTTCTGTGACATACTCATGTTGTACCGGCTGTCAGAATTGCCTGTTTCTTTGTCACATTTTGTTTTGAAACAGGCCACTGACCGCTATGCTTGATACAAAGTACTTTTTGCATCAGCCTGTATTTTGTTAGTAAAACTTGATGGGTGGGAAGTAAGCCACTGCCTGTGTTATTGTACATAGATGACTGCATCTTAATGGCCAGAACAGGGCGAGGGCTCTAAAAACGTCTAGATTGGTCTGTAGCCTTCATGACAGATTTTGGGCTTCCTACCAACAAATCAGAATCTTTTGCTATGCTGTGTGGGCGGCCCCAGTGCAAGATCCCTTCCTTTAACATCTTTTGCACAGTTCTCAAGTGAGTTTCCATGTTACTTAGGGGTTTCTTTGACAATGTTGGATCATGGAAACAACTGCTGGGGGTCAGGACTGTGCGAATGGAAAAATCTATAGCTGCTCTTTTCAAATGTACTGCTAAATTAGGTCTATGCCTCTTGATGCTGCTAGTACCATCTAGTTGTAAATATTGATTCATGTATGTATGGTATGTGTGAGAGAGTGAGATTCGAATGTGAAAGTTGATCAACCATGTATGTTTGTTTTGTTCCTTACACTAATGTGTATGTTTTATGTCAATGTCATTTTTATGAAATTGTAATATTGTACTGTTCGTTTCTTGATATTTGGTGTGAAATGTTTGGTGAACTTTAACCAACGAAGATGTTTAAAAATCTTTATGAATAATAAATATGATTAATTCCCGACAATTTGTCCAAACTCGCACTTAGTTTAATTCTTTGCGCATAGTAATTAATTTCCTTCTTGATTAGAACTTGCAGTATTGGCTTCTGTTTTGTTGCTTACTTTATGATATTAAAGCACAGGCCAGCAACTTCTCTAGCCTGATGTTTAAACGAGAGAGACTCGTCAAATTTGATTCCTAAATTACGGGATACCTTGATGGTGTTTGGCGGGGCTTCTGCTTCTTTAGGCCAACAGGTAAGAGGGGAGAAAAGGTTGTTTTTACCAAACGGAAGGATTTCTGTCTTGGCAGAATTACATTTAAGGTGGTTATTGTTCATCCAAGCAAAGGTTGCCGTCAGACACTCTTTCAGATCCAGTTCAGCTTTTTCTGAGTCTTTGTCAAGAACTAGAACTAATTGAGTGTCGTCTGCATACGCAATGGTGCTGATGTTAAAAAAGGAGATAAGAAAAATCAAAGGGGCCATGTACAGATTGAATAAGTTAGGGCTCAAACTTGAGCCCTGAGGTACCCTTTGACCCAACCGCCTTCTCTTCAGAACAGAAATGGCTTAGCATGGTGATCTGTCTTCTGTGCATCAGAAAGTTTTTAAACCATTTTAACACGGTGCCCGCTATGCCTGCATTGCCCAGGCGATGTAGTAAAATAGCATGGGACACCGTGTCAAACGCTGCAGATAGATCTAGAAGGATCAGGACTGCCCTCTTACCCTGATCCAGTGCAGCTCTTATGGCCTCTGTAGTTGACAGAAGAGCAGATTCTGTAGAGTGGTGTGCTCTAAAACCAGCTTGGTTAGGGTGAAGAATATTATTTCCCTCTAAATATGCAGAGAGCTGCTTGTTGAGAGAGATTTCGGCAAATTTGCATAGTGCTGGGAGTAGTGAGATGGGCCATAGATTTGGTAGAACTGAGGGATCCCGTAAGGCCTTCTTCTGTAGTGGTTTAACCGCTGCAACTTTCCAGGATTCAGGAATCTCTCCTGTTTGAAGTGATGAGTTAAGAATGGAGTTGATCACCGGGTTGACCTCCTCTTTTATTGCTTTTAGCAGGGCGGGGGGACAGGGATCGAACGGTGATCCAGATTTAATTGTGGAAATGGCTTGAGAAGATTCTTCCATACTAATCAAAGCAAAGGTTTCCCAATGTGCTGACCGAGACACTTTGTTTTGGGTGTTCTCTTCCTCCTCCTGAATGACTTGGGGGAATTCTTTAGTGAGATTGATTATTTTTTGATCGGAGAACATTGCTATCTCATTGCAGAAAGATTGAGAAGGAGGAATTTCCTGGGAGAGAAATTTTGGGTTTCTGAAACTATTAACAATTTGGAAAATTTCCTTTTGCTTATTTTGTGAGGCTTCAATCAAATAAGTAAAATAGGTCGCTTTTGCATATTTGATAGACGCATGATAGTTTCTCCTAGCTATTTTGAAAGCCTCCTGATCATCACTATTATAGTGTTTATGCCATCTCCGCTCTAGTATTCTCCTTTTTGTAATGTGTCCTTTAATGCATTAGTAAACCAGGGAGCAGATATTTTTCCTAGATTTCAGCTTTTGTGGTCCCCGGGTGATCATCCTATCCCCAATGGATCTCATCCATCCCTCATAGCTTTGATAGTCATATATTACCTCCCCCTGTAGAGATGGTCTGGTCTCTTTCACCCAGCTGGTGAGGTCTGGGTGGTCTATAATTTTAGTCCATCGTGGGACAGGCTTCTGTTTACCTGGCCCCGTGGTTTTAGTCAACTTTTTTCCATCTGTTTCAAGACTAAATGCAATAAATGTGCAATCTGTCCAAGTTTGGAACAGAGGGGCTATGACTTTCATGGTGTCTAAATTTGAGCTTATGCAGTCTAAAATATGCCCAGCTTTATGTGTAGGATCTGTAGTAAGTAATGTCAGTCCTAAGACATGTATGGAATCTTTAAAGCATATCACATTTGGGTCATCGATACTATCCAAATGAAGAATTAAATAACCTAATAGTGTAAAATTATCAGCTTTAAGAGTTAAATCGGTTAAAACGTCACCCATACTTTCTAAGAACTGAGTGGCTTGTCCCGGGGGCCGATATATTCGAGCCCCGGAAAATGTGAAGGAATCGAGGGCCTGAAAACCGAAATCTCAGACATTTCACACCTTTTATATCAGTTAATTCCGTAGTAGTGCATTTGAGAGTATCTCGATGTATGATAGCCAGCCCTCCTCCTTGCTGAGAAGGTCTGTCCAGTCTCTGTATAAGGTAGCCAGAAGGCAGAGAGAGCCTGGACTATATCAGGATTGGACCAATCTCTAAGCCATGTTTCTGTGACTAGGAGACAGTCCAAATCATTTTCTGAGATAAGATCGTAAATGTGAAGAGCATTCTTACACATAGAACAGGCATTGATGAGTCCCCCCTTAATGATCCTATGTAAGATTTTCTTTGGCGGCCTTTGTTAGGGTTCTAGGGTTCGTTTACAATCGAGACAACAGATAGGACCTATCCGCTTATCAACTTTTATGGCCTGATGAGAATGCCTAGGAGTGGGGTTCAACGATAGGATATAGTCTTTAGATAACTGACCTGTATTGAGAATCTGGGTGGAATGGGCAGCCCCCAGCCCGTCCTTAGCGCTGACGGGCGCAGACGGGCTGGACTTAGGCTTGACTTCGGCGCCACAACGGCGCACCCGCTGCAAGCGTCCGCTGCGCGAAGTGGTGGCCATCTTGCTTTATAGTCCTTTCTGCAGCGCTAAAGCGCTGGGACTTGTAGTTCCTCAGCAAAAATCGTGAGGGCAACTAATCAAACGTCTCCGGCCACAGCACCTAATCGTCTGTGATAGCTCGGAGGAGATCGTGCAGCTAATGCGGTATTTAGGTATTTAGGCTTTGTCGAGAATCCAAGTGTTTAAGTATTCAAGCTTTGTCAAGATTCACACATAAAATACAAAAAGCGGCGCAAATAAAAGGGGAGATTAACTAACTAAAGAGTTTAAAAATAACAGCAAGTTCTCACCCGGCTTCCGCCTCAGGTGCACAATTTAAAATTAAATGAGCAGTAAAGTAAAGTGCAGTTTCATCCGGCTTGCGCCTCAGGTGAGCATAGAGTCTCGCGACTTAAGGCACTCCCGTGCTTTACAGTCCCTTCTGCAGCGCTAAAGCGCTGGGACTTGTTTTTTCCTCAGTAAAAATCGTGAGGGCAACTAATCAAACGTTTCCGGCCACAGCACCTAATCGTCTGTGATAGCTCGGAGGAGATCGTGCAGCTAATGCGGTATTTAGGTATTCAGGCTTTGTCGTGAATCCAAGTGTTTAAGTATTCAAGCTTTGTCAAGATTCACACATAAAATACAAAATGCGGCGCAAATAAAAGGGGAGATTAACTAACTAAAGAGTTTAAAAATAACAGGAAGCTCTCACCCGGCTTCCGCCTCAGGTACACAATTTAAAATTAAATGAGCAGTGAAGTAAAGTGCAGTTTCACCCGGCTTGCGCCTCAGGTGAGCATAGAGTCAGTAGGGAAGGTGTTGGATAGAAAATTAAACTATTCCCTATCCAACAGCGCCCTCCAGCGAAAGTCGTTGTAACGACTTTCGTTGTAATTACCACATTGTAATGGTAGTGCGGGGTAATCCCCGCGTTGTAATGGCTGTTCTCTTTTTCTTGCCTTTGTCATCACAGAGTTTGTCACCATTCATAGAAGTCTGTAGAGGTGTCTTTGATGTACTACTATTACTTTTAAATCTGGCACTGGGAGTGGGCGATGTGTGATGCCGCACTTGTCTTGTAATACAGGTTTCTATGTGTTGTTTTGTTATTAGATGACATGTCCTTTACCTTATTGCATGTGTTGATGTCATTGTAATTTTGCGGGCATTCACACTTTGGATATCTTTACTCGTTGTTAATTGGCTGACTTGGTGGCAAGTAGTCAGAATGTCAAAAAACAATTTCGAAGGTGATTCCTGGTACTGCTGAATGGAGGTATTAATCTCCTTCTGTGACATACTCATGTTGTACCGGCTGTCAGAATTGCCTGTTTCTTTGTCACATTTTGTTTTGAAACAGGCCACTGACCGCTATGCTTGATACAAAGTACTTTTTGCATCAGCCTGTATTTTGTTAGTAAAACTTGATGGGTGGGAAGTAAGCCACTGCCTGTGTTATTGTACATAGATGACTGCATCTTAATGGCCAGAACAGGGCGAGGGCTCTAAAAACGTCTAGATTGGTCTGTAGCCTTCATGACAGATTTTGGGCTTCCTACCAACAAATCAGAATCTTTTGCTATGCTGTGTGGGCGGCCCCAGTGCAAGATTCCTTCCTTTAACATCTTTTGCACAGTTCTCAAGTGAGTTTCCATGTTACTTAGGGGTTTCTTTGACAATGTTGGATCATGGAAACAACTGCTGGGGGTCAGGACTGTGCGAATGGAAAAATCTATAGCTGCTCTTTTCAAATGTACTGCTAAATTAGGTCTATGCCTCTTGATGCTGCTAGTACCATCTATAAGGCAAGATCAGTTTCAGTCTCATTGCATGGCACAGGAGTCAGGGGTTTACTGATTGCTCCCCCTTCGGATCATTGAAAATGGTATTCTACGTAGACTTTTTATCTCTTCCCACATGCACCTCGCCATTAACAGTGCATGGGGAATTAGGACTTTAATACCTTGAAGATATTATCAGGACAGCCCCATCCATGTTGTGGTTGTCGGCATAGTCCAAACTAGAGGCTGTATTGAGTCAAGCAGTGATCGCTGACTGTCTTAAATTAGAACAGGCAAATAAGATTGGGTGCTTCCCACACATTAGGCATGACTTGTGTGCAACTGGATGAGATCACCTTTATGACAATCAATAGACTATTAATCAGTCCATCAAGGTTGCTCTAAAATTGATGTTAATAAGCCATCTTACTGCTACAACGCTGTCTTTTGAATCGAAGAAAAAAACTGCAGCGGCCTATCTTCCATTGTGCCCCACCCCTGGCATGGAGCCCTATCTGCTCAAAGTACAGCGTCATCAAAGGTTTATTTTAGTCAGATTCAGACTTGGCTCAGCTCATTACCAGTTATCTTATCCATCTAATGTTCATAACAGAAACTTTCAACCTGTCCCTGTAAATCAGTATCGCTCCAATCACAATTGCTCTTTTTCTTTCTTTGTGGTCTTTGCGAAGAAATTGAGGCATCGCCTTCTAAGCCCGCTTCTACGTAACCTCAATATTAGGTAGTGTAAGGAAGCCCTATTTTAGCTGCAACTGCTTCAGACTGAGATGACCTGCATTACTATACATAGAGTAATTGTCCCAGCTTTCCGACTGTGTAGAGTATTTGCAAAGTGAATGCTGTTTTAGTCGGATAAATTAATCTAAGAGGAGGGGTGGTTATCAGTTGTTGTGAAGACTCTAAAGTCCAGCTTTTACGTATTGTTTAAGCTATTGTATTATCTATTGCACTTTTAGTTTGTGTCATAATAATTGGATTATAATGCAATACTATGGTGGGAAATCTTTAAACAGTTGTAAATGTGTTAGGCTTTTATGTGATCCTGTGCTTATGATGCATTTATTTGTTTTTATACATGTAATTGTGTATTAATGTGCTTTTGTTTTTTTTTAAACCCGAATAAACCTGGATTTTGACTTTTAACTTTTTCTTTTTAACAGTTTTATAATGTTTCCACAATTTAAAAGGCCTTGGTGCATCCTTGAGACATATTTTGGCATCAGTAATAGCTCCTTGCTTTTGTCACCATTTGTCGACGTCTATAGAGGTGTCTTTGATATACTACTATTACTTTTGAATCTAGCACTGGGGGAGGGGGATGTGTGATGCCGTACATGTCTTGTAATACAAGTGATTGGGTTTCAATGAGTTGTTTTGTTATTAGATGACATTTCCTTTACCTCATTGCATGTGTTCATAATGTCATTGTAATTTGCTTGTCGTTCACACTTTCGATATCTTTGCTAGTTGTTGTTTGGCTGACTTGAAGGCAGGTATTCACAATGTGAAGGACATCTTTTGGAGGTGTTTCCTGGCACTGTCGAATGGAGGTATTAATTGCCTAATGTGACTTACTCATGTTGTACATGCTCTGAGAATGATCTGTTTCTATGTCATATTTTGGGGGATATTATCCACAACTAGCGATATTTATCGCTAAATAAGCTTAGCGATATTTTTTATCGCCGTGCATCGCCGGATTTTATCGCAGAGATAACGTGCTATGAGCAACGTTTATCTCCAAAGCGATAAAATATCTGGCGATAACGGCGAAATGCGTGATTCAGGCATTATTGCTAATAGGGTCTTAACCTGAATATCCACCTCCCATTGGATATACAGGTTAAGAAGTGGTCTGAGCAGGTGTTAGGTTTTGGCGATATTCGCGCTTAGCGCAAATTGTTTTATCGCTCCGCCTGCCTTGCTAATAGTCTATAGTGATGTTAGCGACTGCTTTCAGTCGCTAACAGGTAGGGTACACCCATTTTGCATGTCATTAGTGATAAATATCGCTGACATGCAAAGCGGGCCCCAAACCACTCGCTATCGCCTACAAGTTGTCACTAACTGCTGTTAGCGACAGCTTGCTAATAAGGCGATAAAATGATCGCCGCTTTGCAGCCAAAAACGGCCCCTAAAGCAGCGATAATCTCATATCGCCCACCTTGATAATATGTCCCTTTGTTTTTAAACCAGCCGCTGATTGCAATGCTTGGTACTGATGCAGCGGAAGCGGTGGGGGATTTTTATTATCTCATGTCCCACACCAACCACTATAAAACAAACGTAACTCTAATGATTGGCCCATAAGTCATTATTACTCAGTTAGCAATATCAAAGGTTCTCCGATGGATCGTTGGTAGAGCTAAAAGGGACCAAGTAATGAAAGTCGGAGAGCTATTCCCTCATGAGGACCTAGAATGAAGCCTTAGCTAGTCATCAATATACAACATGATCGTGTCGAAATAACTCAAAACTCATGAATAAAGACAAACACTATTCTTTATTATTATTGTTTCTCTTTGTTATTCAAATATGAATGGTCAATCACAAGTACAAATAGAATGTCAACACTTAGTTCATAGGTTACAGATTAGCTCCACAATAGGCATAACAGGTCAAATTCTCAAGATCATCAAAACAAAGGTATAGAGGAGAAAGAGTGAGAGAAAAATCATCCAAGTAATTCAATTCACTTATGAAACGGAAATACTATTGCATAGCGTGCAATTAGTCTGAAAATCTCTTTAACAAAGTCTTTAGGATTTTCAGGATATGCCAGCCAGAGTAATCAGGAATCAGCAATGCATACAGCATACCACGAATGCTGGGACAGGTCACCAATCTTATGAACGAGCTGAAGAACATTTTCCCACAGTCGGGTTTTATAGTACAACTACTTTATCTCTGATAAAAATAAATCTTTTACAATTCCCTACAAGCCCCTCTATTGATTAATTAATTAATAGTACAACTACTTTATCTCTGATAAAAATAAATCTTTTACAATTCCCTACAAGCCCCTCTATTGGGCAATAACCATAGGAAGACGATCTCCTGGCAATTAATTTACAAATATTCTCTAAACATCCTTTGTCTAATAATTGTATAACTTCCTAGAGAGGAAGAGGAAGAAGTATGGTTACATTGGATACAAATATTGAAACAGTTTCATTCAAGTCTACTACATCCCTCGTTTAGACAGGTTAGAACCTATCAAGTTTATTCAGAAACAAACTAATATCGACATTCTAAGGAAGCGTTTGAAACATTACAAGGACAGGAGCACGAAATCACATCCCCTAGCATTTCTAAGGCCTACATTATTCTAGCAAAAGAGAAGTATTCCTAAAATTAAAATAAACTTTCACAAAGAATAAACATTTTCTCATGATTGAAGCTTGCTTCTGCAGTTTCAGGAAACAAAAAACATTCAATTAGACAGACTAGAGAATTTTCATTTGATCATTAAGTTCAGCAATCATCCTTATTATTTAAATAATACTTCTTGATTTTTTTTTAACACAATCTATTTCATGGTATAATTCTTGCAACTAGGAAAATCATCTATCAGGACTGTCTGCACGGTCAATAAAGACAGCACATTTATGTTGTACATTTTATTGCCGTTTGTTTAGTATTTATATTTTCAAACATTAGTATTTCATTTAACCCTTTGACCGCGGTGCAAATTTCGCCATGGTCAAGGGGTATTAATGAGTGGGCGTGTTTCAGACGGCCTCCGCATACGCCCCCTCCGACGCACCCAACAGGTTAAAGCATACAAACGGGTGGATATCATTGAGCAGATTGTATTGGCAAAAATTATCCTCCATCAATTCAAAGTACTCTATGCATCAGGCTGTATTGTGACTTAAACTTGATGTTTCTGTGTCGTGGTCACAGTTAGAGCAGTCAGCTATCCACTGTGCTTGATTCCAAGGCTTTATTACAGCTGGCTGATTGGCAGCATTTCTATTGCTAATAGGCTTGCATTTGGTCACACTCTGTATTTTGGTTCTGGTGTCTGTAGTATTTCCTATTTATGAAATACATTTCTCCCATTTTTAAGCATTTTTCTTGTAGGGGATTATCATCAGTTTGACTTGGTTTGAATTAACCCTTGTTTAATGTCTTGTCTGTGGTCAAATTTGATGTGTCTTCTTTTTGAGTTATAATTACTGTAGTAGCGGCTGCTATGGGGCAGCAGGGGTGGAGCAGAGTTAAAAACATAAGGAAAAAAAAAACAACTTACCTGCCATGCACTGGTTCTCCCCTGCCCTCTTCTTCTGTCAATTCAGGAAGCACCCAGGCTTCCAGGCTCCCCTAGCCAATCACAACACTGCGAAAGCAGCCTTGTGATTGGTCTTAGCACAGTGGTTTGCTGCTCACATGGGGATATGAGAGCCTGGCTGTGCAACACAGCCTGGTGGCAAACATGTCAAGTGTGCATGATGGTTTAGCCGGCCCAAGGCGGCAATTCAAACCTTCATGCGCGCTTAGAGAGTTCCCACCACTCCTCCCCCTGCTCTGTGGGCAGTCCAGCTGGCCACGCCCCTTAGGAGGAGTACTGAAAAATAAAATGATAATAGCATGCTGTTAATATTTATTTTTTTTTCCTCTGGTGCGATGCTCCTCTGTCTTAGCGGAGGATCCACCTCTGAATTCCTGTCTAGGTTTTGCCAAAGGGGCTCAAGCTTTAAAGCTTGAGTTCGAGTTTGTATGTCTTACTGTGTTTGATCAGTGTCTGGCATTTGTGTTGCAGTTCCCATCTGTGGCTGAGCTAAATTCACAGTCGTTATTGTTTTAATATGCGTGCCTTTCACTGATCTATTATTATCTTATGTTTTTGGGGTTTCAGCATTTATTTATCTGCTGTATCTTTGTCGCAACTAAGCACTGCTGTACTGCAATAATAATAATAATAATAATAGGGACATTTATAAAGCGCTGAGTTACGCGCACCGGCGTGTCCACGCGCTAAAAAGTGGGAGAGGCGGCAAACAGGGAACACAACTGCCAAACAGGCAGTTATTTAGCATAGAGGTGGGTTTTTGATTTCGCTCGAAACCTTGCTTCTTCAGGTTCCAGGCGCAAATCCACTGGAAGTTTATTCCAGTAGTTTGCCGCTAGACACCTAAAGGATCTGCCTCCCATGCGCACTTTCTTCACCCTAGGGATCCTAAGAAGACCTCCACCAGCGGATCTGAGCGCTCGAGCAGGTTCGTAGACTTCAATCAGTCTCCTCAATGGTCGAGGTGCCCTGCCATTCAGGATCCGGTGACAAGTGCAGAGGGCTTTATATTCGACTCTGCACCTCACAGGGAGCCAGTGTAACTTCTGTAGGGCCACCTTCGAAGGCGCCCTTTTGGGCAGCCTGAGGATCAGACGGGCTGCCGCATTTTGCAGCACTTGAAGGCGGGCCATGCTTTTCTCAGGTGCCCCCAGGTACAGCAGGTTCCCGTAATCCATCCTGGCGGTCACCAAAGCATGTACCAGGGTTTGACGAGCTTCCATCGACAGAAGGTCCAAGACTTTCCTCAATCTTTTCAGTACCCCAAAGCACACTCCGACCACCCGGTTGATCTGGGGCCCGAAAGTGAGACCCGCATCAAACCATACCCCTAGGTTTTTTGCCTCCTGGCAGGGGGTGGGAGTTGGTCCTAAACAGGATGGCCACCATGCCGACGACCAAGCAGACTGGGCTCGCCCTACCACCAACACCTCTGTCTTGTTGCCATTAAGTTTCAAACAATTGATGGCCATCCAATCGGCAAGTTCTTTCATGCACGACCGGAAGCCATCTGCAGCAAGACAGGGCGCGTGCGACAGGGAGATGACCAGTTGCGTATCATCGGCATACGATACCAATTGGAGGCCATGGCTCTCCACAATGGAGGCTACAGGCGCTACATACATATTAAAAAGGGTCGGGCTCAGGGACGAGCCCTGAGGCACGCCTTGGCCCAAAAGTACCCCCTTAGAATAGCAGTTGCCTTGCCTCACTTGAAAGCTTCTCCCCGTAAGGAAGGCCTGGATCCACCTCAGGGCAGTGTTAGCGATGCCACCTCTGTTCAGACACTGTAGCAAGGTGGTATGTGCTACAGTGTCGAACGCCGCGCTGAGGTCTAGCAGGATCAGGGCCATAGTTTGCGATACATCTACGCCCTGTCTCAGATGTTCTGTTGCCATAAGAAGGGCGGACTCAGTAGAGTGGCGCGGGATAAAGCCAAACTGCGTGGCGTGGAGCAATCCCGCCTCCTCCACATGTTTCATAATTTGGGTGTTTACCACCTTCTCCGCCACTTTGGACAGAAAAGGCAGGAGTGAGATGGGCCTCAGATTTTCTAACACCTCAAAGCCAATGTGGGAGTTCTTACGGAGAGGGAGTGCCACTGCCTGTTTCCACCCCTCAGGTAACATGCCTGACTTGAAGGAGGTATCCAGGACGTGCCTTATGTAGGACTCCAGTACTTCCAGGCTGTCCCCCAAACGTTTAGGGGACACCGGGTCCAAAGGGGAGCCCGATTTAACAGAGAGGCATACCCTGACTAGCTCTTCAGGAGGGGGGGTACTAAAGTTTGTGAGAGACCCCGCAGTCTCCGTGCCCTCCGATGTTACCTCAAACTCAGCCCCTGTAGGGGGAGGGTTAGGAAAGGTCGAGTAAATGTTCTCAACTTTAGTGGAGAAGTGTTCGGCGATACGATCGCATGTTTCCGTCGAACAACTCTCCGGGTCTGCAGATGAGTCTATAGTGGTCAAAGACTTATAGATGCCGAAGAGTTCTTTGGCCGAATTTTTTGCCCCTAAAATTTGTCCTGCATAAAAGGCTGCCTTTGACTTTTTAATCAGCCTATGATGAAGCCGCCTTTTTTCTAAAAACAGTTCCCTAGCCTGAGTATCGTATGACACCCTCCAAGCTCTTTCGGCTCGCTTACATTCCGCCTTTGTTCGCCTCAGCTCTCCACTGAACCATGGGGCTGATCTTTCCTTGCGGCCGCATGTGGATGTACGGCAGAGTGGGGCGGTCTGGTCAAGCGCTTCTGTAATGCGCTTGTTAAGGTTAGAAACCGCCGTTTCTATATCCTCGCCTCCAGGCTGGCCGTCCCTAATCAGAGCTTGATTAAAATCCTCCAAGGAGAATTTAGCCCACTTCCTCCTTAAATAGTTCAGGGGTACCTGACTAGATTTAGTGGCTTTAGGGCTGTTTATAGAGAAAACCACCAAAAAGTGGTCTGTCCAGGGGACCGGTTCAATTGTGGACACCTCGACCCCTCCCCAGTTAGCAAAAACTGGGTCCAAGAGATGCCCCTGCCGGTGCGTGGGGCTTGAGAGCTTGAGTTCAAGCTGAAGGGCTTGAATATCCCGGCAGAATTCCTCCACTCCTTTGTCCTCTGGGCAATTTAAGTGCAGATTGAGATCACCCAATAGGAGGAATGTGTCCCTACGCAGCGTTGCCTCTGTTAAACTTTCTAACAGACTCTCCCTGAACTTGGTACAAGGCCCTGGGGGTCTATAAACAAGAAAGTCTTTGATCGTCCTACCCCCGTTGACTTGTATAGTGAATGCTCGCGCCTCACTCTCAGTGACCAACGTGCACTCCAGCAAACATCCCAGAGTTTTCCTAAAAATAATCGCAATCCCCCCTCCCATCCCCACTGGCCTATCCTGCCTAACCATGGAGTAACTCTCAGGCATAGCCTCGATGATATCCGAGTCAGAGAACTGGTCTAACCATGTCTCCGTGAGGAACAATAGGTCGAACTTTCTCTCCGCAAGCAGCTCGAATATGTCGAGTCTGTGCTTGCGCAGTGAGCTCACGTTAAGGAGACCACAGGTAAGTGCAGCTTGCTCCCCAGCGTCTTGCAGCACGGTGGTAAAACGGAAGCCGCAGTGAGCACATTCCGCATCCTCACTAGACATGCCATGCCTGCATGATTGTATGGTGCCCGGACATAATCTGAGGAGCCGCTCCCTGTCCCAGTGGATCTTAACAACCGGAACAGAGGTTTTCGCCCTAGCCCGCAATCGGCCGCGGACGGGCGCAGACGGGCTCGACTTTGGCGACACTTCGGCGCGCCTTCGTCGCGCCCGCTGCGCTCGTCCGCTGCGCTTCCGGAAAGACATCCTCCTTTTGTAGCCCTCCGCCCATGTGCCTCGCAGCCACTAGACCGCTAACCGGTCTCTCGCAAGCGGAAGCGGAAGTGACAGTCTCTCACCACCACGCCCTCTGCTTAACGGTGCTAGCCACCCTGTCGGACCGAGGCGTGGAGGAAGGAAGACAAGACAGCCACCCCGAATACATCCGGTAATTCAGGGGAACAAAGGGGGGAGTGGGAAGCCTCAGCCTGCTAAGGACTTGGCCCCACCAGAATCACCGTTAAAATACAGCCACAAATGAAATTATTTAAAATAACTATGCAGCACAGTCCGGATTAAAAACACAGCGTTACCAATAAAATGTATGCGCGCAAAGCAGCTGTGAGCCCTGCCACTGCTCACTCCTCACTCACAGCTGTGAGCCCTGCCACTGCTCACTCCTCACTCACAGCTGTGAGCCCTGCCACTGCTCACTCCTCACTCACAGCTGTGAGCCCTGCCACTGCTCACTCACTGCAAATAATTTGCTGGTTGTTTAGTGTCTCATGCGTTATTGTTATGTTGTTTGCAGGTTGTTCAGTGTCTCATGCGTTATTGTTATGTCCTGTGGTTGCATAACATTTGACATTTCAATGGTCCTTGGTAAAGTACTGCTGTACTGAAGTTGCGTGGGCCAAGGATTTCAGTTTTTTTTACTTCTAGTGCCAACTGATTTTGAGGAGAAGACCTGACGTTTTTTTTATTTATTTTGGTAATTAGCTCCTGCAATACCTCAGGTAGATGGCTTAGTTTATTGTAAATGTATTTATATAGTACTTCCTACCCTCGACGAGGCATCTCCAGGACCCAAACAGGATTAGTGGTGGATTAATGTAGCGAAATATGAGTTTATTTGAGAGGTGGGCATGCGAGTCTGTTAGTTGGATTAACTAGGTTAATGGAGGGATAGAAGAGGGAAGAGTCTAGAAAGTGTTATTTTGGAGATGATGTGTGGGAGGAGTAAAAGGAAATATGGAGGAGGGAAGAGTCTCTAGAAATGGATCAGGAAAATCATAGTAGTAAACATTTAGAAAAGGGTTGTTTGGGAGATCATAGTACTAAAACAAGGTTTAGGGTGGTCTGAAGAGAGAAGAGGAGGGAAAGTCTAGAAAGGGGTATTTTAAAGATCACGGTAGTAGAATGAGGTTTGGAATGAGTCAGAGAGTGGAGGTAGAGGATATATTGAGAGAGGTGTAGGGTGAAAAATTTGGTAGTGCATTGAAGAGAGTAATTTCTTTTTACAGTAAGAGTAAAGTAATATATATATAGATACATAAGTACATAGAGAGGGTATATATGTATAAGGAAGATAATAGATCAAGATTTGAGTTGTTTTTATTAAACTCAGACTCCACGGATTTCCGCAAGTGGCAGAGTGCAGTGCGAACTGCCGTTGACCCTGATCTACCTGCCGCTCGGGTAGAAATTCTACCAGAGCGGCAGCTCACGCTCGCCAACTTACCATTCGCGAGCGTGAGCAGGGACAAAACTCTGCTGCACTATGTGAAGAGAAGTTTTCTGCACTACGCACTCTCCGCGGAGTTCAGAAAACTCCACAAACTCCGCAAACGGAGAGAAGTTCACCGCCCAGGCCTGGTCCTAGTAGGAGATCTATTGATGTGAGTGGCCACATCCAAGCATGTTAGCCACTTGTTATTTCGTGTGAGGGGTAGGAGGGACAGCTTTA
Organism: Lissotriton vulgaris; assembly: GCF_964263255.1. NCBI lineage: Eukaryota > Metazoa > Chordata > Amphibia > Caudata > Salamandridae > Lissotriton > Lissotriton vulgaris. The sequence continues at coordinate 702,004,098 of NC_141700.1, read as the reverse complement.
GGGTGGTGAGACCGGTGCAGCCACACCTTGCGCTGACTTTGGTGGGGGACTCTGTGTTTAAAAATACCTTTTGATTTAAAAGTACTTGAACTTTCCTGTGCCTCCAGTAGTTTTCAGGCAACAATAAAAATATCAAGATAGCTCTGGTGATTAATGTTTCTTCTGGTGAGAGATCGGAATGTTGTTCTAGTGGCAGTTTGGCTCTTGGTAAAGCAGCATGGAGGGTTAATGTGCCTGTTGTAAAGAACATGTACCGTGCCGATCACAAAACTGAGTGTGAGTGAACTATGAGTTGCGCTGTAAACAAATGTAATGTAAGTCACAGAGATGCTGTGGAAAGATGATGTGCCTGTTGGAGAGTAGTAGTGCGGGAAATCATGGAGAAGGAAGTCATGGGGGGGCTCCGAAAAAGACAGTTGCACCCAGCGTAACCAGCGCTAAAACTGTCTTTGAGTGGGAGCGCTGGAGAGACTTGAGAAATGGTGTCCTTGGGGGGCTGAATCATATCTTTATGGACTTGATCTCTAGGTGAACACTTTAGGTGTACCAAGAGACCAGACTATTTTATCCTGTTGGCCTGTCTGGAGGCCGAGTTTGTCTAGGGCTGCCTTCAATTAGCTTTTTTTCTGCCTTTTGCAGTAGGATGGTTTTTGTTCATTGTGGGGCAGCACCCAGTGTGTGGCACATGTTGTTCTTGATTTAGTCCTAAGGATCTGAGTCCTTCCCTCAGGTTGGGTGATTCAGGAATCTCTTTCCTGCTGGCATTTTGTTGTCAAAATGGCTTCAATGAATCGAAGGAACGAGCTGATATCCTGTAAAAAAGTTAAACATATTTGGAATAACTATGCATGTAACATAAAACATATATTTGTAAATCGCACATTTCCCCTGTAGTGCATTTTGTTGCTAAATTACAGATAGTCATTGCGACTAAATTCACTGGTATGAGTTTATCAACTTGTAAGGATGAAAGGTATGTCGGGCTGTATTGAGACTATCAAATAAAGATGGTGATGATCTTTATGAAAGGACTTTGGAGTTGGGGAAAGAGCTATAATGTGGCTGGGCCCTTCCAGGCCCCACCTCGAACGCTGTATAAGGTCTGTGATGTCGACCGTTGCGTTGTTGGTAGCTTCTCTATGCGTGTATAAATGAATAGTCTGGCACAGGTGTGCTGGTTATTGTCTTGCAGGAATCCCCTGCAGAGGTTCGTCAGACTTTTCACTCCAGACCACAGAATCACAGGATGCAACCAAGGCCGGAATGGCAGTACTGAGCATCAGCCATTTCCCCGGGAGGGTGGAAGGGGGTGGGATGACAATGTGGACCAGCAGATTTGAAAGGCCAGAAAAGTTCTTTGTGTATCCAGCAGCTTTCCCGCAACAATAAAAGTGTCAAGATAACTTTGGTGATCAATGTACTTGCTGGGGATAGATTAGAGTTTTATCAAGTGGCAGTTTTGACTCATTTATGTTAACATAGAGGATTAATATGCCTGCTGCAAAGTACGCATAGCATGAATATGAAAGACCACTATTTTAATGTGCATAGCTCATTGAGTTACTGCTTTTGTCACAGAGATGTGTGTGTTACTGTGCAGTTCATAAGTAACAATATAAACTAGCCAGGGCTCAAGTTCTAAAAAAAGAAGTGGGGGGACTCTCCAAGTTAGGTGGTGTCACAGGAAGTGACATCACGGCAGGAAGTGACATCACGGCAGGAAGTGAAATCACGGTAGGAAGTGACATCACATGTGCAGCAGATCTATCATTTGCATGTATCGCAAGATTTAACAATTGAAGCTGCTCAGTACTTAGGCCTGTGACTTAAGGTCCCTGTATGGAGGAATTTAGAGCCCAAATGTGGATGAAGTTTGGCGTACAACTACATTAGTCGAGCCATCAAGTGCTGTAAGCGAGGCATACTAAAACATGGCATGCCAAGTTTTCAGGATGCTTATGTGTAAGGCTCTCCATTTTCACAGATTTTTTACAGATAAATACAGACAGAAAATGTGTTTTCTGTTTGCATTTAATTTTTAAAAATAGATAAATACAGAAAATTGTCCCACTTTTAAGTGACTCTCCATGCTGTCTTTCATGAATTATAGGCCAGCAGCTGGACAGCATGGAAAATTGCAACACCTTGTATTATTTCTTTTCAGTTCTTCTTTCTCGCCTCTCTACATTTCCCTCCTCGCTGCATTTCACTTGCCGCGTTATTTCTAGTCTCACTGGCAGATTTACAACTCTCTTGCACCAATTTTGCGTCACTTTTCCCATGTTAAAAGGGATGCAAAAGTGGAGCAAGGGGCTTATAAATCTGCACCACAGTTTTTTATTCCTCGCTCCATAAATCTCTTGACTACACCTACCTCCTCGATGAATTTACCTCCTCTTTTTATTTCCCTCGTCGTTGTATTTCTTCCCCCACCCCCGCTCCTGCCACAGATTCCTTGCTTTCTATTCTTCAGCTCCCACTGTGGTGGCTCTACCCAGGCTCACGCCCTCTACTTCAGGCCCAGGGTCGGATTGGGATCACAATTCGGCCCGGGCACTCCCAAAAAAAGTGGCCCACTTTCCCGGAACGTCCCTTTCATGGATCACCATCTGGTTAGTCTCTTAAGACTAATTTTTTGAGAAATGTTTGGTAAATTAAATAATTTAATGCTTCTAGAACCATTGAGCTTGGCATAACTAGAAGCTCTACATGCTGGCGAGGAGAAATAAAATAGCCTAGGTCCACAACACTTGATCTGGCTAGGGTTGCCACCTGGATGGTACCAAACAGACGAAAATCACCCAAAGCCGGTATTTTTTCATCTTACAGGTATGTACTTAAAGTAGTAAATGTAAGGCGAAAGCACTTTAAAATGTGTTCTAAAGATGGCTTAATACTCTGTGACTGATAGTTAAACTAAAAAAGAAAAGCTGAAAACATATGTTACAATGGAATAGGGACTTTTTTCATATAAAGAGTTCTCTTTAATTATCATTGTCCAGCCTTTGCAGAATCTGTTTGTTTCTTGTTTTTTGTAGTTTTATATAGTGTGAACTTGGCTTGAAATCATTAAAGCAATTTACATGATCACCAGTTACATCATACAAGATTATGCTAATACATTATACAAGATTAAATTCATTTTTAGGGTCGAGCCTGTGAGAGAATGCCCTAGCTATTGTTCACAAAAAGGACTTGTAGCTCGGGCATTGCTTACTATTTGAATGTTTGATGCCACTCTTCTTTACAGGCTCCCTAATTGGCCAAACCAGGCCAAACATTATTTCTGGTCATTTCAGTGAAGTAGGAACAAAGGTACGGATTGATTCAAGTTAATCTTTGCCCATCTGCTGCTCACGACTGATTGAGATACTATTGCTCTCCCCCTCCAACTTCCCCTGCATGCATCTCCCTCCAAATCGTTTGCACTTTTTTTCTTGCTTTTTCAATTTTCAACATGGTACAAGGCAAAGAGAGTTTTTTTTTTAAGTTTCAGTTGCGGCCCTGGGCTAGAAAATATACGAAAACTCTGTAATAGTGTTATTCTCAAACAGTGGAAAGAAGTCCACTGACATCTTTCTCTCATGTTTCCCCAGTGGTATAAGCGCTATAAGTGAGTACTGCTGGGGCACTCATGTTACTGGTGTAGCAATATCCCTGGACTGCTCAAGGCTGCAGAGAACAGAATCTGAAAATGTGCTGGGAGAAGCCCCCTTCTGTGCCCCAATGTCTTCTTTATAAATGCAAAGGGCTGATGTGTTATGTATTTGTTTCTGATGTTATCCATTCCTGAACGTTCTTTAAACCCGCAATCCTAAAAAAATAATCATTTTTAAAAACCCTGTACCCCACTTTTCAAGAAGTAAAAATTGCACAGACTTTTCACAAGCAACTCTCACAAAATCAGGAATACCCCTCCTTTGTTTGCATCAAATATCTTCTAAAAACACAGGGAAGCCCTTTCTGGGCTGCATAACACCCTTTCTGTTTGACAGCAGAGAAGTCTCTTATAATTACATTTAGGAAGCTTGTTTTACAGGAGCTCATGATTTACAGGTGATGCTCTGTTCATGATATAATACTCTATTCAGATTTACTCTATTACCTATAATCAGAGGCCCATCTGGTTTCCCCACATGTGTGCACTTGCTTTGTGTTTCGCTGACATTTTCCTGTACTGCATTGTTGATTTAACTTGTTAATGTTCGTTTACAGCACTGACACTGTTCCACTCAGTGCTTTCTGTACTTTTATAAACACACATTTTGTGCGGTGCTATATCCAGTCTTTAAGCCACGCACCCCGCCCAACAAGGCCTAAAAAACACTGGGGCTGAGGCTACAACACCTGGCTGCTAGGAAGGCTGCTTCTCTTACCCCCTCCCAGCACACAATAGCCTGAGGTGAGAATGGCACAAAGGCCACAAGTCAACCCCACCCCACCCCACGCGTATTCACACCCTCCTTTATTGCCCCCATAACCTGAAGACCAAGGCCCAGCAGGGGATGACTCTGCTTCTTGCCAGGCAGGGCCCACGAGGCAGGGGGCAGAGGCAAGAATTCCCCAAAGGCCAGAGCAACACCGGGTCCCCAGCCTCAAAAACAGCAGGTCAGGAGAGAACCGTGATGCTGGCACCTTATTAGAGTGACGTGGCCTGGCGGGGATTAGGGAAGACTGTAAAAGTCTCTTGGGCCAGTTTGCAGAGGCCCAAAAAAACGGCCCCCAGGTGCCACTGGGCCCATCAGCCAATGACCGAGTGCCCTCCTTCCCAATCCGACCCTGTTCAGGCCTAAATGTCTTCACATGAAATCCGAATACTTTCAAAGGTTTTATTGTTGTGCCGAGGGTCTGCAGCGCAAACAGAAAGCGCCCTTTTTAGGTTTCGCCTGGCGAACAGCTGCTCAGCAGCGTTTTGCGCAGGCGAAATCCTATGTTAGAACAGTATGTGCCTTAGTTCCGTCTCTCTCTTCCATTGGCTAGCTCCATAAATGGAGGCTAGCCATTGGAAGAGAGATCTGTCCGTCATTCACCGAGGCGATTCGTGGGCGTTCCGTAGAATTTTTCCCTTTTGCCTAAGTCATGCGGCGGTGGGCGTGTTTTTTTTTTTGGGGGGGAGCTTTTTTTTGTCATTCCTCCAGGCCGACCGCCGCCGGAAGAAGTCCAGGTGAGTGCTTAGTTTTATTTTTTTCTTTCCTTCTGCCTTTTGATAGCCCTTTCCCGCCCCCCCTCCCTCTGTTCGTGAGCCCGTTCCTGCCCCCCCCGCTGTACGTGAGCCCGTTCCCGCCACCTGCCCCCCTCCCGCTGTCCGTTTGCCTGTTCGACTCCGTGGCACCGTCTCTTGATAAACTATGCCTTTTGATTGCCCTTTTCCGCCGTCCCTCCCGCTGTCCGTGACCCCGTTCCCGCCCCCCTCCCGCTGTCCGTTTGCCTGTTCCCGCCCCCCCTCCCTCTGTAGGTTTGCCCGTTTGACTCTGTGGCACCGTCTCTCGATTAAACTCCCTCAATCACAAGCATGCTCTCACACGCTCAATGACTCACTGCTTTACCCCACACACTCAAATTCACGAGCATATTTTCACTCTCTGACTTGCTAGTTTACCCCACATGCCCACACAATGCATGCTACCAGCTCTGTGCACACAAAGGTGCAAAGAAGTCTTGTGGTGGTGGTAAGGAGGAGGCTGGGTCCGGTGTGTTTTTTGTTGTTGTTGTTGTCAGTTGTGTGTTTTGCCTCTTGATGTTCTTAGTGGTAAGCATGCCTGTTTAGTGTTCTGCTGGGCAAAAATGTGTGCATGGGGTCACTGATGGTGTTGAACGGTAATGGCCGGCGTATGCTCAGTCGGCTTCACAGTGGCCCATGGATATCGCTCTCTGACCGGCCCTGACAGACTTGGGCTCAGTGCCACACAGCTTTGTCTGCTGAACTGCAAATAAGGCCGGGCTAATGTTTAACGAGCTCAGTGGCACCGCCTGGTATCCCCACAGTCCACCCTAGTAGACTCGAAACAGTGTTTTGTTCACGGTTTTTGAAGTAGGGGATTTTTTTTGGGGGGGGCTGCTTTGTCGGAGCTGGCCAAACTCTCCCCGCCTGTGAACACCCTTTCACCAACTCCCAGCACAATTATACCGCAAATTTTAGAGATCCGGGCCTCCAGATCCTTTCAGGTGAACTCCACGCTCCTTAAACTCATTCATTTAGAAGCAGGCATTTTGAAGGATTACACATTTAATTTGAGTACATGGTTTGATAGGCCGATGCACATGAATGCTTCACGGAGGTATTCTGTTTCTACATTCAGTAATTAAAAAGCCTTGCTTGTGGGGGGCGGAGGGGAGGATATTAAGA